>NC_068331.1:11901364-12564546 GCF_000147395.1 Oryza glaberrima
TTTTAAATACCCTTTAACTGCTCAACCTCCAATGCTACTTTCTTATTATATGCAGTTGATATTACATTGATAAGGGGTGTGTGTTTTTTTAATCCAAGATCTCACGTTTAATACCCCGACACATACATAATTTTTTCATAAAAATATATTTGTAGGGACGTCTTATCCTTCAAATCTCTTTTCTTAAGGTGTTTTTTTTCTTTTCTCCTGTTTTTTAACATTTTCTTAGGATGATAGGAGTCGTTTTATTTTAGGAAAAAAGTGACTACCCCTGATGTTTTAAATGTATCGTTTCATTCCAGGGCAATTTACTTCCTTGTTACCAAAATAAATTAAGCACTCATATCCTGAAGCAATTTTAGTGGTGAGAGAAAAGGACTACATCCTTAATTAATAGGAAAGTAGTATTTGTTGGGGGAGGTAAGAAGTATTGAAAGGATAAAACATCACGACATATAGACCAAAGGGTAGAAATCAACTTACCTTTAGACAAAGTTGCATCCCTGTGAATCCATATGTTTTAAGGATGGATTAGGTAGAAAAAACGACCAAAGTGTCCACTACCAATAGAAATTAGTACGGCGGGTAGCTAGGTAAGGGACACTGAACGGAACTTCTTGATTTACGAGTCGAGGAGAGGTAAGAGAGTAGGAAAAATCATATATTTGTGACAAAGTTTGGGCTGTAGATATCAACCTATTTACGACAGAATGAGTAAGTTGGATATTTATTGAGTATATAAGAGGAACTTGCACGGGCAATAATGCTACTCTACTTCACATATAATGTGTCTTTAACACATTTTTATAACAAATAATGTGCCTTTAACATATTTTTAACAAAACTGAGACTAGTGGTAAATCACTAAACACAATCAAAAGCTGTGGGCACCAGTATTTGAATTCTGGTGGGTAGTCATGAATCACGAGATCACCGTCATTCATTTTGTATTTTCCGAGCAACGGACCATCACTTATGCTAGTCAGTTTTTGGAGGCTCCTGATCTCACACTATGAAAACAACATCGACAATGACATGTGCAAAAAAATAGTTGAAAACATTGCACGAGTCATAGCTACAAGGGTGTGTGGAGTCATACAACCATAACTCCACATCTACCATTATACCAAAGATGCTTTCTCGCGAAGTTGTGTTGTTTAGATTCCCTGTGAAGAAACTCTCGGTCGTAGTAACATACTCATGGAGTTGATATAAAAGGACTACAATAATGTTGTTATTCTTTTAAGTTGTCCATATACAAAATTAGAGAGTTTTATGAAGAAAGTGTTATCGCAATATTCAATACATGCTTGCAACATCTCAAATGGTTTGCACAACCAAAATTATAAGAAAAAAGAACAAGTTGGTGCAACCACATGAGTAACATGATCTATAACTTGTCGATTGCCACTACCTAAAGAAGGCAATATGCAATGGTTATCAATAGCCAGCTAACCGTCGGCCCCAAATCATCGTTGATTCACTAATCTGTAATGGTTTGTATTACAATTTATATATTTATGTCATTCTAACAATCACGCATCGCAAGTCAAGCAATTACACAGATATGAGAAGATCCATAGGTGCAACCTAAAATAAGCTTAAAAAATTGAAGACTAACAACAAATCACTAACCTCCGTAAATTCTATTGATGGTACACACAACATTCGGACACTAGGATTTCAGTCCTAGTGGTAAAGTCGTGCAATTCATGACACCACCACCGCAACTTCAATATTCTCTCAACATTGGATGCTTTATGAGGAACCAACAACACCCAGTTGGAGTGTTGTGCTAGTTAGTTTTCAGTGGCTATGGTTATGACGTAGATGAAAGCAGTAACTACAAAACGACACATGCAACAGCCAACAACTAAAGAAATAAAAGAATTTATAAAATAGTTGAAAGCATCTCAAGGCAATAGGCATGGAAAAGTGCCCCATCGCTAATAGAAAAGTAGGTGGGTGGGTGGGTTGGTAAGGAATATTGAAGGGGTAAAACTTCTTGATTTAGTATGGGGAGTAAGCAAGAGAGTACTCCCTCCGTCAAAAAATAAGTTGATTTCTAGTTTATCCCAAAATAAACTTATTTCTAGGCTATTACCTATCCCAGATTCCCAGTCTACATTGAGAAATTGTATCTCTTTAATATCCCTTACCTACCCATATACTGTCGCGACCAAGAAAATTTGCATTTTCCCGAACGCTAGTGTATTAATCCCCATCCCAGGAAAAGCCGGGGTACACCACACAAACATAATATAAAAGACACATCTTTATTATATCGATAATATTTACATTATTACAAAGGCGCTTCAGGCCTGACAAACAAAAATAAACAACAGCGGACTAGCGGGCCTACGGCTCCATCTTCACAGGCGCTCAACTGGGGTATAAGCCAGGGCTCCACCTAAGACTTCTTCTCCAAAGCTTCTCTTACTGAAGGGGGGAAAGATAGAGCAAGAATGAGTACAACCACAGTACTCAGCAAGCCACACCGGGAGATGCATGATTAATGCAAGGGGATACAAGGGGTAATAATATAAGGGTTAAGTTTTGCAGTAAACAGCATTTAAAAGTCACTTAGTTGCCCAAAGCTATTTTATAAATACGATCCTAGAGCTACACAGTATTATTAATCAAGGCCGTGAACCCGCACGAACCTGCCTTAACCCAAGGCCTACGATGATTCAGACCGAACTGGCAACCCGACCTGGGTCCCAGCTCGTCCCAAGCCAACCCAGGCCAACCATTCCACATTTTAGTTGTTAAGCAAGTTTTCAGAATTAAACCACTAACTTGGGTACATTGCTAGACTTGCCCATAACCGAGGGCGCGGCTATTCGAATAGATTATACTCTGATCAGAGGTGTACATCTTTACCCACAAGACACATCTTTACTCTGCATTCCACGGCCGTGGAACCCGTCGTAAAGGATGTGACATAACCCCTTTACCCATCCTAGTTGTGACAAAAGCACCGACCCAACCTCGCTTATGGCCGGTAAGATTGAGCCCCTAGCAGCAGGACACCGACCCTGTGCCATGACATCTCGACTACAGAGCCGCAGCCCGTGTAGCCTTCATTTGCCCTAGAGATGTCCATCGAGCCCCGACTTCGTCCATCTCCATCCGTGTACTCTTGCCAGGACTAGACTGAGCACCGAGTTAAGCCTTACCCATTAGACATGTGGTTAGTACGGTAGTGCTTTGCAACAGAGGCCCGAAGACCGGTCCTTATAGTGGCCGAGGTGCTACTAGCAGAACCATGCACCTCGAGCCCAGCCTAAAACCATTTTGGGGGTTTTGAATAGAGGGGGAGGTGTGTGTCCAATTCCAACATAAGCCAAGCATTCCATACTGTCCAAATGATATGAGAATTACCAAAGTCTAAAGTTATAAAACCACCTAGTGTTGCCTAATTAATCAGTGAAGCATCTACCTAAATTCATACTAGTGGAAACGTTAATACAATACCCACTAGTTGGGGTTTTGTTTATCCTAGGGTGAACAAGGTAATAATAACAATAGCAATAATAATAAGGTCATAACAAAGGTAAATAGGCATGGCTAAATAAGACAGTGATAACGCGGGAATTTAAGTAAAGCGGTAATAAAATAATTTAAATCAAAATAATTTTATAAACTGGGATTCAATATGCTCAAGGGTGATGCGACTTGCCTTGCTTAGAGAGAACGGCATTCCGAACCTTCGGCGACGACCGCGAACCACGCTTTAGAAACCTCCAGAACGACAGAAGCTACGCGAAGCACACAAGCAAAGCTACAAGCCTATAAAGAAGCAATAACAATACATAAAAAAGAAAGCACAGGGTTCTTTAGGTTATAACAAACATTAGGAGACTTGAAAGGGTCGATTCGGGGTTCGTATGATCAAGACATGGTCATCCGAAGTTTAATGCTGTCACGTGGAGATTTACGGATTATTGTAATTAGGTTTTGCAACTATAAAAGATGTGTGAGCGCTAGCCTGGAAAAGACAGGAAGGCTGCGCTTGTTGACATGCGGACCCCACATGTCAACCTAAGGGACCACGGTACACCGAGTACACAGAGACGGTCCACGGGTCGACGGAAGCGGACCCCGTGTGTCAACCGAGGCGAGTGGCCAACAAACGGACTCCACTAGACACCACGCGGACTGCACACGTGGACACCACGCGGCTACCGAGCGGGCACACAAACACGGTCACCACATGCACCCTCGAACGACTACCGACACTGGTACACGGGTACCGGGGTCGACAACCGCACAACGGGCATGGGGCGACACCGAAAGGACGAGGACGGGGGCAGCGAGAGGACGGACCCTTACCACCATGCGACGAGGCGTGGGAACGACGACGGCGAACGGGCGGCGGAGACGGCTCGGGGACGACGGAGACGAACGGCGAGGGAACGACTTCGGTGGCGATCCTTGGACGAAGGCGAGACGCGGCCGGCACAGGGCTTGACGGCGCGGAGCCAAGGACGAAGACGATGACGGGGCTGCAGCGGCTCACTTGACGGACGCGGACGACATACGCGATCGGCCTGGTGGAGGGACGAACGCCACGATGACCGGGAACGACGAGAGGACGACGATGGGAACCGGCGAGGAGGCGACGACAAACACCGGCGGGGTTCGGGTGGAGAGGAGGCGAGGCCGAGGGCGACCTTGCCGCTACGATGCTGGAGAAGACGGCGACGTCGGCCGGCACACGGGCACGGCGGCAGGGGCTGCCGGAGTGGGTGCCGGCGATGTCATGTCCCAAAACGACCTTAAAATATACCGGCGCTAGGGTTTTTCGGGAGAGAGAGAGGAGTCGGGCGGCTGGAGGAAGGAGACGACGACCGGCGCGTGGGCCCCACCCGGGCGCGTGGTCAGCGCGCGTGCAACGCGCGTGCGCACACGGGAGGGGAGCGGCTCGGGCAGGGGGCGCGGCTTGGGCCGGGCGGCTGGCCCAGGAGGAGAGGAGGGAGAGGCGGCCCGGGGGAGAGAGGGAGGAGGAGGGAGCTGGGCCGAGGGGAAGGAGGGAGGGGCGGCCCAAGAGAGAGAGAGGGAAGGAAAAAGAGAGGGAGGAGAGAGGGACTTCGGCCGCGAGCCGAGGGAGAGAGGAAAACTTTGGGCCAGACTTGGCCCAAAGGGAAAAGGAGGATTAATTTTTAGTTTTTCTTTTTAATAAACTTTGATAATTGTTTTTGTTGCTTAGTAATTATTCCCGGTGTTCTGAAAATTCAAGTTAAATTTGAGGGCTCCTTTTAGACCAAGGAGAATTTAACAAAAATTCTCCGGGCCACATTCGAATTTTTCTTGTACGTATTTTAGTGTTTGCCAATTTCTTTTTGAATTTTAATTAATTCTATTATTCCTTTTAGAGAATGATTTTTATTTCGGGATGAATTTATCAGGACGTGACATATACCAATACCATTTTCCTATTATTGAGGGGTGTTTTGGTCATATATTCTCACTCCTAAAGTTCGTTTTGGGATGCGAGAAGTTCATTTATTTTGAGACAGAGATCAATCTTATTTTGGATAAACTTTGGGCTCTATAAATAAGTTATTTTGAGATGGAGGGAGTGCATTTGGTGTTTTTCGATTACATAAGAGGAAGTTTCATGGGAAAACATGCTACTCTACTTCACATATGTACTTTATAAAATTGGAGACATTTACCAACCTCACTAAATAGTATAAAAAGCACATGAGGTATTTGTGGGCACCAACATTTGAATTCTAGAGGGTATGTGTTTGGTATTTTCTGAGCATAAGACCATCACTTGTGCTAATCAGTTTTAGAGGCTACCGCTCTCACGCTATGTAGGCAACGCCTACAAAATGACATGTGCAATGGAATATGAAGGAAAAGAACTTTATAAAATAGTTGAATAATAACACTAGAATCTTTATTTTTAAAACAAGTGTAATATTAAAAAGAAAAGGAATACATTGAGATGCAAAGGTTTGTTTGAATTTTCTATACTAACTTTGGATGTGCATAGGTACATGGATGGGTGAAGTCATATGACCATAACTCCACTGTTACACCAAAGATGCTTCCTCACAAAGTTTGTATTTGTCAGGGTTATGGATACCACATACCCAATAGTAATCGACTAAGCTCGGTAGGGCCCACCACATACCATGTCTTATACGGAAACAAACCTCGTATATAGAAGGAGTTCCGGATAAGGAAGGCCAAACATAGTTCTACGTGGAAACGATAAGGACTAATCGGGTTGTATCCATATTGGTCTCCCTAGTTTTTTTGGACAAGGGGGCACCTATGGGTATAAATACAAGAGGGGACGCACCCACCATAGACGCCACAAAGCCACGAGCCAACACACGTCGCCAAACATCGACATCCGAGATAAGCCTAGACATACCCCATCTGGTGCCTACGGAAGCCGGCAAGAGGGATCTAGCGCCATCTCTGATCTCGACGAGTTCGTATTTGAGGAGGAAGACTACCCTGTCGTTGACTACAAGTTGGTTATCTAGCCGCCAAGTCGACGACAGTTAGATAGGTTATCCCAAATATTGTATTTATGTGATCCAGATGAATAAAGAGCAACACCGGCTTCGGCCAACAGGATATAGGGCTATTACCTGTCAGATAAGGGGCCCGAACCTGTATAAAAATCTCTGTCTCCATCTCTTTTACCTCAATCTCGCATATACCCTGGTACCAATGATCCCCATACCATCCAAAAACAGTAGTCGCGATCTCAAACGTCGACAGTGGCGCGTCAGGTAGGGGTTGTTTGGTGCTTCAAGGTTTCAATTGAGATGGGTTCAAGAGATGGATTCTCCAACAAAAAGCTACTCGTTGACTTCGGCTGTGGGGAGATCTAACCCGACCGAAGTATGTCTTCCGATTAGATCGGAATCATCATCATCTATTCGATCCGCCGAGATCGACCAAGCTTCAAGACGTCGCTGCCACGGGTTTCAAGGTTATCACTCGTGATGCTTCATCATGGATCGACTAAACCTGCCACGGCGAAGGCTATTGACGCCAAACTTCTCGTCGTGTTAAAGCCAACCGATTCCGAATATTAGGAGGCTAATCCTGAAACAGATGTATGCTTCGATTAAACTCCTTCTCGCACTCGCGAGCGGCTAAACAGATGGAACACCACGACACATCACCTCTATTGCCTTGCCACGATCGGCTTGGACTGCACTACGTGGCTACAACATCAGCATGCACTGGGACCCCCACATATCAATGCAGTAAGAGAATTAATGCTCTTTTAACTGTTCACGTACATGGATGGCATACATGTGTGTGCTAATCCCAGTGTATTTAGTATACATAATTTAGCATCGCTAAACAGAGGGAATTAGCAAGATTAATTTTTTAAAATTAATCTACTAATCTCGTAGATATATCCGGCATATATCTACACAGGTACGCAATGTTTTATACAATTTACCGTACTCGTTTTTTAGATAAATATAATATTGTTAGATCCATAATTTATTATATTTACCTAGAGCATGTTTTCTATACAATATTTATTGTGCAAGTGTTTCCGGTGTTAGGCCTACTACGGTCTAATACCGAGGGCTCGCTCTATTTTTTTATGTATAAATCATGCTTGTTTATGGTTTACATAATGCCTGATATTTAATTTGCTCGTTATATCCTAATAATACTAGAATATTTGCGTAGTCTTTTGAGTATATACTTGATATTCTCTGCTATATATCTTGTCTTCTAGAAAATATTTTTCAGGAACAATTGAGCACTCGAGTAGGATGTGGTCGAGTACACCGCATTATCGAGAACGTTCTCGAAAAATGCTGAGTTGTCGCACCCAACCTACCAACGAAGACTGACGACTTATCTCATGTATAGCGCTGGCTACGGCTAGACTATTTGAGAAAATGTTGTTAACAGATAATTCCACCCGACATGATTGCAAATAGATATCCGGATATGCTATATGTTGGATATGTGAGTCATGCTGGCCACATGAGATGCACATGTAATCACCAACTCTAGCGCCCCTCCAGGTGATCGAGATACGCCTACACCTGGTCCTCGACCAGTAGATAGTCGCGATCTCTCACCACCTAAAAATTCATCTTCGGGTGATCGAGATACGTCTACACCTGGTTCTCGACCAGTAGATTGTAGCAATCTCTCACCACCTAAAAATTCGTCTTTGGGTGATCGAGATACGTCTACACCTGGTTCTTGGCCAGTAGATCGTAGCGATCTCTTACCACATAAAAATTCATCTTCAGGTGATTGAGATATGCCTACTCCTGGTCCTCGACCAGTCGGTTACAACAATCTTTCGACATCTAATGCGACGATCAACATTGTCGTGATAGCAACAACCAAGACCGACTAGTCGCCGTTGTCACCAGGACGACAACGTCCAGGACTAATGACGTCAAGAAACAACAGACATGGTTAACTACATCACAACATCAGACGACGACGATGAAACTCAAGATCCCCAGACTTCTAGAGGGCCCGGGGATGAGGTAGTAGGTATAGGAGCCGGACCTCCGACTACGATAATTCCTCATTGTCTTCGTCTTCATCAGGAGGCTGTTCTCACAGGTCACGAGAATGTCATCCATATATTACTGTGGATTCCCTACAAATGGTCGAGGTACGACTACGACTGGTCTTCGATCGGCAACATAGCGATCCTCGCACCACAACTTCCACTGGTCGAGGTACGACTACGACTGGTTTTCAGCCAGCAACGTAGCGATCCTCGCACCACGACTTCTAATGGTCGAGGTACGACTACGACTTGTTATCTACCAGCAACGTAGCGATCCTCATACCACGACTTCTAATGGTCGAGGTACGACTACGACTGGTTCCCAACCAGCAGCGTAGCGGTTCTCGTACCTCAATTTCTAGTGGTCGAGTTATGACTACAACAGGTCTTCTGCCAGCGATGTAGCGATTCTCCCACAACCTATGCGATTTGTTGGGCACAACTATACACCTGGTCTTTGCCCAGTGTGGTGGTCGTCTCATCATCTACGTCAATTTCTGTAAGTGCTTGTATGTGCAATATTTGTCCAGAGATCCCTTACCACGATAACACCTACTCTTGAAATCGAACCTATTGACCCTTTACACCGTTCCGACAAGCCTCCGAGAGACCTACGGGAATTTCGGCTGGGGACGCCCAGAGCGGATAAGGTCTTGTCAGACTCTGAGAGCCGAACGACCATGTAAGACCTAGTCATGTAAGAGTGCTCAAAAGGTGTATTAACTAAGCCGTGTAATCGGAAATTGATTTTTCCAACTTCACGGCTGGGGGCTAGGTAAATCGCATTTTCAGCTAGGCAAGTTATGGGTTGTTGAGCCTTCTCCTCTGAGAACAGGCTTCTCCGAGGAGAAGGCTGGGGGCTAGGACGAGTACCGAACTCCGTTTGCTGAGGGCAACTCTAGCGAGCGTACTCTTTTATTGTCACACGCAGATTCAATTTATTTTCAGTTTTTCCATACATATTATGCAATGTTACCCTTGAGTGTTCGCTCGGGGGCTATTTCTATTTAATATTCAATTTTGAGTATTGATTTCAGGAAAATTCAATTCAACACTGTCGAGGACTCCATGTCTCCACGGTCTTACACCGGGATCGACTAAGCGAGTACGACAAATGTTGACAATAGAAGGCTTTGTCGCAGACTTTACACCTTCTCAATTTCTCGAGAACAGTTGATGAAGCTCGACAAGGAATACGGAATGAAGAGACGGTGTACCCGCCGAGATGGAATTTCTTGACTTCAATCCAAATTCTCGATTACAGCAAGATGGGAGACTTAGTCGCATGCTCCGTGCATTCTCAGTCGACATCGGTATTAACCTAGACAAACCCAATATAGTGCCTGCGGAGGCCAATAAGGGGAATCTAGCGCTATCTCTGATCTCACCGAGAACGGTCAAGTGAACACGACAATAGTTGTTCCAAAGTCTTCGATCAAGCACCTCAACTCGTTCATTTGCATTGAAGTCGGGGGCTACTATCAGAGTTATGGATACCACATACCCAATAGTAATCGACTAAGCTCGGCAGAGCCCACCACATACCATGTCTTATACGGAAACAAACCTCGTATATAGAAGAAGTTCCGGATAAGGAAGGATATATAGTTCTACATGGAAACGATAAGGATTAATCAGGTTGTATCCATATTGGTCTCCCTAGTTTTACTTGGACAAGGGGGCACCTCTGGGTATAAATACAAGCCCTCCTAGGAGGAGAGAGGACGCACCCACCATAGACGCCATAAAGCCACGAGCCAACACACGTCGCCAAACATCAACATCCGAGATTAGCCTAGACATACCCCATCCGGTGCCTACGGAAGCCGGCAAGAGGGATCTAACGTCATCTCTGATCTCGACGAGTTCGTATTTGAGGAGGAAGAATACCCTGTTGTTGACTATGAGTTGGTTATCTAGCCGCCAAGTCGACGACAGTTAGATAGGTTATCCCAAATATTGTATTTGTGTGATCCAGATGAATAAAGAGCAACACCGGCTTCGACCAACATGATGTAGGGCTATTACCTATCAGATAAGGGGCCCGAACCTGTATAAAAATCCCTGTCTCCATCTCTTTTACCTCAATCTCGCATATACCCTGGTACCAACAATCCCCATACCATCCAAATACCATAGTCGCGATCTCAAACGTCGACAGTATTAATTCCTTGTAAAGGAACTCTCGGTCACAATATATATAGGACTACACATACGAAATAAATGTGTTCTTATGACGAATATGTAAAGTGCAACATTCAATACATGCTCAAAACATCTCAAATGGTTTACTGAAACCAAAATTAGAAAAAAAAACAAGTTCGTGCAAACACACAGTAACATAATCTATGTTTTGTGGGTTGCCACTACCCTAAGAACCATCTAACCATTGGAGACAAATAGTCCCTGATTCCCTAACTTTTAATGGTTTGTAGTCACTAGTTATTGACACCATTTTAATGATCATGCATCACAAGTCAATTAATTACACAACATGCGCACATCCCATGAGTGCGACCTAAGATAGGCTTAAAAAATTGGAGACTAACGGTAAATCGCTAACCCCATTAAATTATATTGAAGGGACGCACAATATTCATGGGCACTATGATTAGAATCCTAGTGGTACAATACTGTGGACTCCACCAACACATCCTCATAGTTCTCTCAACATTGGTGTCTCTACATAGTTTAAAATGTCTTAGGAAAATGCCTTTACATATCAAGCACATTCTAAGGGCATGTTTGGTAGAGCTCCAACTTCTAAATTTAGTTTCAGGAGTTGGGTCTGGAGTAGAGTTGTGAAGCAGCCTAAACCCAGCTCCATCTCTCTAGTTCATTTTGTGAGAGCGCTCCACCCAGCTCTGTTCCCATATTAGGTGAAGCTGAAACTGTTTGGTTGGGCTCCAGCTCCAGGAAAGGTGGAGCTGGAGCTGGATCTGTGGGCCCTAAAATGCCAAAAGAATGCCTCTACATGATAAAATTAAATAAATGTGTTGAAAATGTCTCTAAAGTGTCTTGAGAGTAGAAGTTTTCTAGACGATTTGTAAAGTGCCTCTATGCTATAAAACTCCGAATTTTGGAAGCAATTTACAAAACACTTCTACAAAAGTGCCTCTACATGAGGTCTTTGCTGTATTTGCGTTCATGACTCCACCGCCACATCTTCGGTGTTCTCCCATCATTGGATGCTTTCTGAGCAATCGACGATGACCAGTTGGCTCTTACGGGGATGAAAGAAATAACAATTATGGCAAAAGAATTTATAAAAGTTGAAATAGAATACTAATATATTTTTTAAAAACAAGAATGTTGTCTCGAAATAGACTAAATTTTGATGCGAAGGTTTCTTGCTTTTAGATTATGAATGTTAATTATTTTTTATTTTTAGTGTCAAATATGCTTCCTCACAAAATTGTGTTGTTTAGATTCCATGAAGAAAGTCTAAGTTGCAATGATATACAAATGCAGCCAACATAAACGGACTACTAATGATGTTGCAACTTTTGTTTTCAATTGTTCACATATGAACCAAAATGTTGTTATGAAGAAATTGTTAATGCAACATTTGCTATATGTTTACTACAACTCAAATGGTTTATAGAAACATACACAAGAAATAAAAGTTGGTGCAACATGTGAGTAACCTAATGTAACAATTATGACCCCAAAACTATAATAGACCCAACTTAATTTGTTGGACCACATCTACACTGCAATACTCCTGTGCTTTGGTCCTCGCTTTATGCTAAAAATATGAAACAGTGTTACAAGTCATCGAACCTTCATCCTTTTAAACCAGTCAAACTCCTTGCAAACTAGCAATGTGGTACTAAACTTGTTACACTACTAGATGATACCCCACGCGTTGCCGCATGAGTTTTGTGTGATATTAGTAGAAATAACATGTAAAATAACTATATTTTGTATAGTTTTATTGAAAAAATATAAAGGAATGAAGGGACAACCTTTTGCCTTCCCATTGTTTAATATGTTTGCGATGGTTTTCCTATATCGAATCTAACGGTTGGTAAAGCAAAAAAGACTCACCCGGTGACTGATGGGTTGTTGTGTTTCATCCAACGGCTAAGAAGCGATGACCCTTTCTTTTCAAGAATCAGTAATGATGACCTTAACTATCCCAGTTTGCCCTCTTAATACCCCTTATCAATCGAACGGTTGGTATTAGCTGATATGAACTAATCTAACTGCTCTAATCAGCTAATGATGCGAAAGCTTGTGGAAGCAGCTAATGGTCTTAACTTTATAAAAAGAAGAGATTTAGTTAATGGGAATTGCATGTGAACAGATAAGGTAAAACGATTCCAATTGATGTATGGATTTTAAGACATGATTTATGCAGAGCTATGAGATGGTGGGTGTATTAACCGAGGACAATCACTTATTGTATGATGACATGGCTGATTGTGGAGGGAGATAGAAAATCTTAAATATCCTTAGTGGGAGACAATTGGTCGAACAACCTCTGCTATCATACATTACGTAGTACTACTGTTTAGCCATCATGCGTTACTGCTTAGCCCGTCGGCTCGGTGAGATATAAAGGATACATGGCAATCTGTGCCATCAAAAATCAATCCTACGGTGAGAAAAAAAATTGATGACGTGGCTTCTTCTAATCACAGCTAATGGTCTTAACTTTCTAGAAAGAAAGGATTTCTATCTGCATTATTTTGCTAGATTGGGCCCAAGCCAACAAGCAGCCCACTTACCTAGCTCTCTTCATCTTTCTCCTTTTCTCTTTTCTCTCGATTATACTAGAACGTCACTAACATCCACACACAAAGATTCCACATCCCATCGAACCAATATATACCTAGGCTTTCCTACTATCTAGAAATATCTCCTATTGGTATCGCCTATATATATACGTACGACCACTTCATTGGGCATAACCGTAAGCATTGTATGGCCGCTTACACGACACATACACACATATAATCGTAGGAGTCATCTCTGATAGAAATTTGAAATGAAAGTTGGGGGTAGAATTGATAGAAATTTGAATGGCAGGTGATGGATGAGACAAGTAGTACTTGAGATTGACAAGTATTTTGGAATAAATTTAAAATTGTATAAAGACAAATATTTTGAGACGACGGAGGTAGTGGTATAGATTCTTTGGCTATAATGCGCCAAAGGCAAGTAGCCCACTTAGCTAGCTCTCTTCTTCTTTCTCTTTTTTTTTCTCCTCAATTTTTTTTGAGGGTGTCACACCTAATATAATGTCCTATCAATTGCCACTATAAAAAAAAAGGCCAACTTCATCAAATGTTACAAAGGCAGAGGAATGGTGGACTTATGTGCTTTATGGAAATTTTTCTTGTGACCTGCTGGCTGTTGTGGAAACAGAGAAATGATATAATATTTCAGAATGTGCAGCCCTCTCTTTCTCGATGGAGGGCCAATCTCAAGGAGGAACTAAGTCTATATTTTACCTAGATTAGTTTCTAGACCTCATCTTCAAGAATGGATTGACAATCTGTAATCTATCTTGTACAGTTTTTGTTTAATTAAATGAAAATCACCGTGGGGGCTTCCCCCATTGTTTCCAGGTAAAAAAAAAAGGCCAACATATGTAACGGTTCATAATAACCACACGTATCCATTCAAGATTAATAGTCTCCTTTTTCAATAATAGATGGCGAATGGTCTTTAATTAATTTGTAATGGTTTGTAATTACACATTATTAGTGATTGGTGCCATTCCCATGATCAAGCATCAAAATTGGGGCAAGTTTTTTCATTGGTGTGGGATCAAATTTGAGATCTCCAACCTAGTGCGATCATATACCTCACTCCTCTTCCTCCTAGATTTGCGAAAGAGCGAGAGCAAAGAAGGTTTTAAAGAGAGGAAGAGAAGGAGAACAAATCATTGCCCTCTACCTCCCCGCCGATCGAGGACCTCATCTACCCTCCATGTCCCCACCAACAACTGCTTTTATCTTCCACTCATCGTAGAAGGAGGTGGCGTAGGTGACCTCCATCTTAGACAGATCCAGTGGCCCTAGACCATGGATGGGGGAGGCGGATAGGGAGCCATCTCTGGTGGCTGGGGAGGGGGAAGAGGATTCACGGGGGGTGAGTTGGGAAGGGACGCGGCTAGGAAGAGGATGTGGGAAGGGACCAATTGATTCCGGTGGCCAAGTCGTCAATGTACACGTATTGAACCGATGAATCTCAGCCGTTGGTTTAGGTCCAAGGATGGTTATCGATTACTGCCGGTTCATGATGGTAGTGATGCTAGGTTCACTTCTGGAATTCGATTTTTTGGCATAAACCCCTTATCATTATTGGTTCATTTGGCCCGGCAGAGATAGGGCTTTTTAGTAGTGAATTCTTAATAAAGTGCCCCCTAAAGATAACATTTTCTCAAAAGAATGTCCTCTCCAAAACAAATTAGCAGTGTACTCATTGGTATTCTTCCCTCAGCTTTAAAACATATGGCAAGGTTTTCTTCCCTTGATAAAGAAAAAGGCAGGGGTACTTTCCTATAAGAAATAAAAAGTTTAAAAAGGAAGTCTGAAAACTTGCTTCAGGTCTTCATCATTTTTTCGAGGATACCAAGTGAACACACACCATAGGAATTTATACATAGATGGCATGTGCGATGCATATAGGCGAAGGGAAATGGTGTTGGCCAACCATCTGCAAACCATGCTATAGTCAGTACAGATCGCAGTACCGATCGACAAAGATACAATCGCAATGTGTTATATATACTCCCTCCGTCCCTAAATATTTGATGCCGTTAACTCTTTTTAAACATGTTTGATCATTCGTCTTGTTCAAAAAAAATTAAGTAATTATTAATTCTTTTCCTATCATTTGATTCATTGTTAAATATAATTTTATGTATACATATAGCTTTACATATTTCACAAAAGTTTTTGAATAAAATGAACGGTCAAACATGTTTAAAAAAATCAATGACGTCAAATATTTAGGGACGGACGGAGTATATCATAATTCTTTTACGGTTGTTTTTCTCGGGAGCCCTAGCTATCCTTTGCTTCAGCCCAAATCATCAAATAACACCACAAAATGGAAGTGCTTTAATTTGCACGTAGAGAAGTCATTCCTGATATATTTTTTTTTCGTGAGAATAACAGTGGCATGCAATTTTCAGAACAGGTCATTAATTACAGTAGGATGCATATGGTGGCGAAGAGGATATATATATCTGACCGAGCAATGACTGTGAGCGATGATTTATCAATATGGGGTTTCTCTCAGTGGACAAGTAAAGTGGTCAGCCAGCCTTTTGTAACGAGTGAGCTGCACCCCCTTTCTACTTGCATACAGAAAAAAGGCTGAAGGAATCTCTGTTCCAGACGGCGCGGTTCAGTCATGGCACGCATTATGACGAAGTAGAAGAACCAATGGCATACAAAAAATATGCAATTTTTTTTTGTTGCAATCCCGAATCATCACAGCGAAATAATGTCCATTCACCAAGCGATGCAAATTCCTCCAAAATCGGTCTTGGGCCATGTTTAATTCACACCAAACTTCCCCCCAACTCCCAACTTTCCATCACATCACATCTAAAACTTTTCTACACACATAAACTCCCAACTTTTTTTTCAAACTACCAACTTTCCCCAAACTTCTCCCCAATTTTAGGAACTAAACACAGCCTCGCGGCTCGCTGGAAACAGGAACAGAACTAGCCAGTTTCTCTAAATCCAAACATCATGCATGTGAGCTACTCCAAATTGAACGCTGATTGGTAAATAAATGCAATATACTCCATCCATCCTAAAATATAAAAGATTTTAGGTGAATATGACATATCCTAGTACTATAAATATAGACAGGAAGCCAGTCCAGATTCCTAATATTAAGATGCCCCCCATCTATCCGAAATTTCTTATATTTTAGGATGGAGGGAGTATCTAGTTATGATATATACATGTACTCCTCCTTTTGTTTCATATTATAAGCTTGATAAAATTTATAGAAAATTTTATCAATATTTATAACACTATTAGTTTTAATAAAACTAACATTTAATATATTTATTTTATTTTGAAAACATTGCTACTTTTTCACTACGAAAAAAAGTAAGACTTTATAATATGAAGTACATACACTGGACTCAACCATGCACAAAAAGCTCTCATGCACATGCATCACACACACATTAGCTATAGCACATGCACAAAAAGTCTTCCTCATGATCAGTCCTCACGCAGCTATAGCTATAGCGACGCAGCACGCGCGCCCTTATCCTCACCAATAAATTAAACAGCCAATCGAGCGAGCTACACACACAAACACACTGACACAGAATGAGCAAGCAAATGCAAGCAGCCGGTGGCACGTATTGACGTATATATATATTCCCGGCCGCGGCCGGCAAATGACGCCGGCGGGCGGCGCCGGCCGGCCGCTGCTAGAAGCGGCAGTGCGCCTTGCAGTTGGCGTCGCAGTCGTAGAAGCAGGGGCCCTCGCACTGCATCGGGCACACCAGCAGCGCCCCTCGGCACCGCCCCGTCGCCGCCGTGCACCGCGCGTACTCCCCCACCCGGTACAGGCTCGAGCTGTAGCTTGGCCGCCGCCCGTGCCTCCTCCCCGCGCCACCACCGCCGTCGCCCTCCCTCTCCCGCTCCGTCCTTATGCCCTTGCGACCCTCGCCGCCGCCGCCGCCTTCTTTGCCACCTTTGTGGCGCCGTCTACCATTGCCGCATCCCCACCAGCACCTTCTTCCGCCGCCGCCGCCGCCGCCACCACCTCCACCACCGCCACCGCCACCACCTCCCCCTCCTCCTCCTCCGCCGCCGCCACTGCTTCCACCGCCGCCGCCGTCAGTGCCCCAGCCCCACCCCCATCCATAGCTCCAAGAACTCCCACCACTGCTTCCCCCTCCTCCACCACCGCCACCGCCACCATCCTTCCGGCCGGCCACGCTGGTCGCATTGTACGACGTGCCATTGCCGCCGCCGCCACCACCAACCGGCCGCTCCAAGCTCTGCACCTGAACCCGGCCGTCACCACCATCGGCACCAAACACCGGCACCACCACCATCACCGCCATGAAAGCCAACACGACCACCACTGCCGCCGCCGGCGCGCCGCCCATCGTCGGCACGCCTACAAGAAGACAAGCTAGGATGGATGGAGGTTGGGGAGAAGCTTGGCTGCGCCGTTTATATATACGGCTAGGGGTTAGGGGAGATCAAGTGGAGCTCACGTGATGATGGAGACAGTTAAGCATGCATGTCTCGATATGAAGTGAGAGAGATCTAGGGAGGGGGATCAAGCTAAGCTAGATGGGAGTTGACAGGGACAGGAGATGACTTGAAGTGCACTTCTTACCGAGCAGCAAGCGATCGAGGCACCACCAACACATGGGGGTATTATACCCGGTGTGTGGGTGTGGCTCACCAGGGGGCGGCAACCATATGCATTGGCGTGCTCTAACCATGCAACATTTGCACATGTCACCTGTGACCGCCTTTGTCATGCACATGTACATGATCTCTCTCGACAAACATAAGCAGAAGAGACTACTACTGTGATATACTCCCTTCGTTTCATCTTATAATAAGTCGCTTTGATATTTTTTAGTTTTTGGGTTTGATCAAGTTTATAAAAAAAATTATAACATATACAACACCAAATTAGTTAAATAAATGTAACATTAAATGTATTTTTCTAAAATGATTATTTTGTACTGAAAATATTGCTTTATTTTCTATAAATTTTATTAAATCTTACTCCCTCCATTTTATATTACAAGTTGTTTGACTTTTTTTTAGCCAAACTTCTTTAACTTCGACAAAGTTTATATAAAAATATACCAACATTTTTAATACAAAACAAACATATTATCAAAATATATTCAATGTTAAATTTAAGAAACTAATTTAGTGTTATATATGATGCTATTTTTTCTATAAATTTGGTCAAACATAAAGAAATTTGTGTCGACGAGTGATACTCGCAGACCAGATGATTAGGATATCGTGGTACGTTGGAACGAGGATCTACGTAATACGACATCAAGCAAACAGAAGACAAAGATTATACTGGTTCAAGCCCCTTATTAGGTAATAGCCCTAGTCTAGTTTATATGGGATTGATGATAGAGAAACACAGAATACAATCGAAGTAGACAAATTCAATGATACCGACAAGATCGTAGTCGATGTATTCGACGAGATCTCCCGGCAACTTGGCTCCACGTACTCTGGCTTCGTAATCTATGGTGGGTGTGTTGGCGATGAGATTCGATGCCTTGCACCCCTCCCCGGGGGTCCCTTCTATAACGTGGATCATCTTGATCTCCAAGTAAGACTTGGAGACATCAGATCCCGTACAATATAACAAAAACTCTATCCCCTCCGAATAGGACTTTGGAAATTGCTTGACTCGTAGAGATATTTTCCATAATTTGTAATGGATTTCTACAATGCATATGGAAACAACCCGTGTACGTGAAGGTATACCATACTCGTATATTCCATAAGTCGTAGAATATGAGGTATGCCTTATCCGTAACCATAACAGTATCCCCCGACTTCAACTTAAATGAATTCACGTTGTCATCCGCGACTTTGTCTGCTAGTGCCTTTTCGTGCTCGCTTGGTCGATCCGGGTGTAATACCGTAGAGACATGGAGGCATCGATAACACTAAAGAGAGTTCAACGGTCCAAACATGAATTTAAATTGAAGTCTAAATGGCCGAAAGTTGTTACATATCCTAAAAGTAGTATGTATTCCATGGCGAAAATTCTCATTTCTTTGTTACATAACCCCATAACACTTTTAGTCTTAAAGATGGAGAAGATCTATGACGTCAAGCTAGGTGGACCTAGCTTTGCTAGTACAATTAGTTGACTCCCATAATACTATACATATATTCTCTCCCGTTCTACTCAAATAGAAAGGCCCACTAACCCACTAGTCTTATACTCAATTAGTACTTGACACCCAGCTTATTGTTAGTTGATAGCTAGGCAGGCACCATGCATGCATGGCGTCCCCACGCGTCCACAAAGCTGCAACTTGCCAATGCAAATGTTGCTGGAGGGCATGCGTGCGATCGAACAGTGGTGATGAAGCTAAGCTACCATCTATATATATCCATTCATGGCTGTGATCGATGGCTTCGATCGCCGTCGTCGTCATGATAACGGTTAATTACCTGCAGGGCCTTATGATGTAGACTGACCCATCGGCATCGGCAATGGTTGTTAAGGCGTCATAAGTATTCCCAGTTTAGGATTTGGCATCTTTTTTTTTTTTGAGAAATAGGATTTTCCTTCTTGGCCACGAACTACGTACTACCAATTAACGATCTACCGTTTGCTCTGAATTCTGATCTGCGTATCCGTAATTTGGTAAGGTCATCATTAACGTAACTCACAAAGTACATTTCCAAGTAAAGCAAAGGCTGGTAATTACCATTATCTTAAAATAAATTGCCAAAAAGAATGAGTGCACGCATATGTGTATATGTGAGTGTTTTGCGTACGTGCTGTGTCTTAGAAAGAAACAGAATGCTATTGATCCGTGCTGCTTTCAGTGCCTGTAGTTGTTCTTGTCGTTTGGGGCGCACATTAAGCCCACAAGGCCAGTGGAGACGAACAATTCGTCTTCTCATCGCCCCCCCCCCCCCCCCCCCCCCCCCCCGCGCTCTCCCTCCAGATAGCTAATCCGCGACCAGTCGCGCGCGCCCTCCCCTGCGCCGCGCGACTGGACGCGTGTCGTGCGTGGAGAGGGGGGCGGCGACGGCGCGTGATTTTTTTCAGGAGTGATTTCTTTTTTTTCCTGTTGTAGTTTGCGATTTTCTTTTCTTTTTCTGTTTTTCCTTTCCGTAGTTTACGGTTTCTATTTTAGTTTTGTTGCTTTTCTTTTTTTTCTTTCCGTATCATTATTAGTTTTTTTTTATTTTTAATACGTTATACATGTATAAATACAAACTTTGCATACGCGTATACAAAATTTATATACGCGTATGCAAAGTTTGCATACACGTATATAAAGTTTGCATACGCGTATATAAAGTTTGTATAAGTATATTTTTTAAATTTTATACGTATGTACACAAACTTAGTATACATGTATATAAAGTTTGTATACATATTTTTTTTGTTTTTTATACATAAGCACACAAACTTTATATATATGTGTATATTTTTTATACAATAAAGTGTGTATATATATATATATAATTAATATATACACGTGTATATATATAGTATATACATAATACATATATACATAGTACTCATGTATAGGAGTAGAGACTAGAGAGGGGGGCGCTGATCGCGCGGGAGCGCGGGCGCGCTACTAGTCGCCGATCAGCACCCCCCCTCTCTCTCTCGGTCTCTCCCCTTCCCTCTGTTCCTCTCCTTCTTACGATTCCGACGAAATCCGGTCGGATTTCATGAAATTTCGATGTTTCGACGAGACTAGAAAGTAGAAACCGTCCGAGATTTCGAGGAGTTTCATCCAAATTCAAATTTAAATTGATAAAAAAAGAAAAAATCAAATAAAATCTTATATATGCTATGATATTCATAGAACCTATTGGGATATAAATTTTCAAAAAAAATGATGTATTGTATGTATTTATTGAAACTTACATAGGAAAGAAAAGAATAAAGAATTTAAAAAAGGAAAACACTTACATGGGCAAGATTACTGATCGAAATTCCGATGATTTCGATCTGAATTTCGCCAAAACCGCCCGGTTTTCGAGAACTTGTCGGCAAACTCAGGGAATTTGTATTCAAATTTTGGTTTATGAAATTTGTTCGGAATTTACCGATTTTCCACCGGATTTCGCGAAATTCCGAATTCCGCCAGTGCCTGAAACGGAAGGGCCTATCGGAATCGTAAACCCTGGCTCAACTCCTCCCTATCCTAGTGCACTCATTAGTATATTAGGCTATACGGTGCTTGACCCTAGATATTCTACCCTAATCCTAGGGCTAGGCTGCTGGCCGCCGATGGCCGAGATGGCGTCAACGACTATGGTTAGGAAGGTGTCGGTGGGTGCCCGGAACTGAACGGGAAGCGTTATTTGAGTATTTTTGGATAAAAGTTTTTGATGTTTGAATATAAAGTTGTGTCGCTCTTCGCTCACCAGAGAGGAGACCGGAGAGAAAAGGGATCGGGGGAGAGGAAGAGAAAAACATGGGATTAGGGTTTCACCCCTCAATAGCCAGCGAATAGCAAGATTCGCGCCGCTGCGTGACCTTCAGTTCGCCGGACCATCGCCGTTGTTTTGCTCACCGGAGAAAAGAACGGGGATGGGAAGAGAAGAGGATTGGGACATTATGGTTTTGAATAGGGATACAAGCGGGCTGTCCCGCGAACCTAATTATATGTTAAATAAAAGGTAGTCAACGGGTTTTCACGTCATGGCTCAGCTTGCCACATGCCCACATCGTAGAGATGCAAGTGGATTAATCCATAGACCTATTTATAGGTCAAATTAGTAGGTACCCCCTCCGGTGATGATTTCACCGACGTGAGTTCAATCTCTGCTGTCAGTAAGATCGGCCGGCCCTCCTATCGGACGTTCACGGGCCGTAGAAGTAAGATGGGCTGCGCCGGTCGTTGCTCCTGCAACATCCCACCAGTGATGAGATGGACCGTCTCCACACGTGCGTGCCCCACGGCCCGGCACAGTGATGGGCCAACTCCTAAGACCTAGGCCAAAATAAGAATTTTTTTTACGCCCCATCGATTTAATTCCTTTAGTCATTTACAGAATTTTATTTGTCATTTTTTGAGTCATTAAAATTGCTAAGAAACCATGATCAATTTTTTTATCACTTAGAGAATTATTTCAAGTTAAATGGGACCAACGTGAAGTTTAACTAGAAAAAAATTAATGATATTATATTATATTAGACTATGATTTCATCATGATGATTATTATTTCCTCAGTCATTTAAATTATTTCTAGTTGAATGGAACCAATGGGAAATTTAACTAGAAAATAATTAGGCGTAAAATTATTTTAACCATTGTTATTATATGTCAAATTCCATTAAGATTAATATTTCTATGATTATTTTCTGCCCAACGGTCATATAATTGAGGAAATTTTAATATATATTATTAGTTCCTTTGTCATTTCTGGGCCTAATGGTCAAATGACTTAGTTTTTTAGTTCAAGCCATTAGTGCATTATTATTTCTTTTATCACATCTACCCAGCGGTGATGTGATTAAGAACTTTAATTTGTCAGTAAGCTTAATTTCTTTACCATTTCTAGCCAACGGTGATGTGGCTAAACATTTTATTTTTTTTGTCCTTATTAATGGTATTATTTCCTATATCATTTCTACCTTACGGTGATTTGATTTAGGATTTTAAACTCAATTTGTTGTATTATTTCCTATATCATGTCTACCTACTTTTGGTTATTTGATTTAGGATTTTTAAATTTAATAATTTATGATATTTTTCTTTGTCACTTCTGCGCAACAGGGATAGTGATGTGATTTAAGACATTAATGTTTCTTCCCCCAAATCATTTTTTCCCGACAGTGACTTGATTTTGGATTCTTTAAGTAATTTTATTTAATGATTCTTCATTTTGTCTCTGCTCAACAGTGATGCAAAGCAAAACGAAGTTCAGTTATCATTACTGTGTGAGTAACTGTACTAATGTACATTATTTGCACGGGCAACCATAGTAATAATGCTACTTAATGTTTCAGTAATAAATAATGTTGTTTATCAGTTGAAGTCTTTGAATTATTTTTCTCATTAACGTAACTGAGCCTAAGTCCTTCTTAGTATGATTTAGCATTAACAAAGGTTCCTTGTGGCTCCCGCAACTAATATCAAAAATGTTTTTCTAATCTCAAGAGGTTTTTTTTATAGAGATATAGTCTGTGAGAAGGCCAATATAGTGTTGTGTATTTCTGGGATTTTCTAGAAATTCTTTTGGAAAATAGACATTGGACTACCGGTGGCTGATTAGTTGGAAATCCCATTAAAGTTTTGTTATAAGAGATCAAGTAGATGAGGATGTCTACTGCACGCGGGTGCAGTGCTATTGTAGTATATGAGTTGAAAGTTTTAAAATCTGACTTGAAAATTTTAAATCTTAGTTTAAATTTTTTATACTTTGAGTAGAAAGTTGTAAAGTTTAAGTTGAAAGTTTTAAAATTTAAGTTACAAGTTTCAAATTTTCAATAGAAAGTTTACTCGGATTTTTTAAATTTGAAATAAAACTTTTAGTTGAAAAGTCTATTGTTTAAATTTTTACTTGAATTATAAAAGTATTCAATGATGACTATAAAATTAGTAAAAGTATTCAAAAATCTATCCAAAAGTAACTTTGAAAATACAAAATTTTGAGTAACTTTCAATCTATTCTAAATCACTTGTTAATAGGAAAATGCCAAAAAAAATTCATACCTATTGGGCCATAAGGCCTATCATACCCATACGCAAAGCTACCTGTGCACGCACATAGGGAACAAGGACTATAGCCGTGTTTTGAGAGCTTAAAATTCTAAAAATTTGCTGGTTGGTAATTAACTTTTGATAATCTAGAGAGGTGGGTTTTTCATCTTTTGTGTTCTAGGGTTTTTTTATTCTACAGCTACATATTTTCAGAATTTGGGTGATAATTTGAACTGTTTGGGAAGCTGGAGATTATGTCAGAAGTTGTAGCCACTAGAAACTCCCTCAAACAAGCCCTAAGACAGGGGAAAAAAATTCTATTTTGATTTTCTCAACTATTGACAAAATCTTATTTATATCTTGTAACTGTTAAATCAGGTAGAAATGCTCCTTATCTGTTAAACTTGATCAGGTAGAAATGCTCCTTATCTGTTAAACTTGGCTGTTTTAAGAGTGATTTCATCCTATGTAAACCCTACTTGGCACGTTAACCAGTGTTTGTCCTATGTGGTGGTTATGTGGTGCTTACGCGCAATCACAAACTGAAAGAAAAATACAAAACAATAATAAGAGTCACATGTCATTGGCAGTTTCATAAAAAAATAATCAAATAGATCACATGCCTGTTACTGTGTGAGGCCCACATGTCAATATCTCTCCTCCCTCTTCCCTTCTCCCTACTAAAGACCAAGGTCAGGACGACGCTATATGAGCTTTGTTGCTCGATGGGCTCATCGACCTTGACGGTCATCTTAGGGCTTGGGGTGGTAGCGGTGACCATGTATGCAGACCAGTGACGATTCTAATGGAGGGCACGGGATCCACCAGCACAAAGGGAGGGGGGCAAACGAGTCCCTTGCCATGGGGTGAATGGAGGGGAGGTCCTTGCCATAGTGGAGCTCGAGGAAGTCCTTTGAGTAGAAGGAACTAACACCTTCAAATCTGGGAGGGACCAATGGCATATAGCTATAGGCGAGGAGGTTGGTCCAAACGAGTGTCGCCGCTTAGCACCACAGCTGCAAGCTCGAGCTTGATAAGAGCCCGCACGTGGGCACTGACACCATGGTACTGGGCTGGTGAAGCAGTAGGAGATGGTCAACCGCTCGTCTGGAGTCGCCAATGCTCATCAGTGTCCATGCTCAAAATATCTGAGGTAGTCGTTTTACCATGGTTTTAATATTTTGCGGTTAAGGCGAATTAGATTCGACAATAGTTAAAGGTACCCATGTGGGACAAAGACCCCAAATCAACAAGCGTCACTATTAACGCCAAAATTTGGTAAGCCACGAAGTCATCATCGGCCTAGAATCAGTATCGGCTTCAGAGTCCTGGAATCAGCCGATGGGAATTATCAAGTTACCAATAGTAGGATTCTTGCTATATCCAATTAAGGAAATTAATATATTAAAGAAAGTTTATCTAGAAGAGATCGAGTTCAAAAAGGAATCGTGAAGACTATGGCATGGCGGTATAAGTTTATCTATTAATTAGGAAAAGTTTGTTAGTTTCTTTTTATCTTTAGGATAGTGTGTTTAGTTTACGATAAGGACTTTATGTTTTCCTTTTATCTTTAGAAAAGTTTCTTTCTTGTTCAATCTACCCATGGGTATAAATATGTACACCTAGAGTCATTGTAAATTATCTCTCGATCAATACAACTACTCTCGGCGCGTCGCCACCCTCTTTACCGAGGTTCTACTTATCATCCGACGGAACTTGGCACCTAACGCGGGGCTGCATCGGCTTTCAATCTCCAGCGAAAGGGTAAGTCCTATGTTCCGCCGGCCCTGGCAATCGTATCGGCTACATTGGTGTTCTCTAAGGCTGCATCGTTCTCGATCTCTTGGATCGCTCTGGTTTGGTTGGTATGTTTGTCTACCTATTTATCATATATCTTAGTTAATCTAGTTTGGTAGCTTTATTTACTTGTATCGGCTGAGATTCGCTTTAGGCTTTATGCTAGTATCAGCTAAATCGCTTTGCCAGATTAGATAAGGTATTCACCACCCTGAAAATTAGTCAAAGACTTGATTGTTTAGACTTTATGCTTCTTTGCATACTTTGCAAATCATCGTCCCTAGTCATGCTTAGAATCATAAAAGTTAATATGTCTTTGATTATAATAAGGGTTTCATCGGGGTTTCAGCCGATGAGTTATATGGATGTTGAGCTTACAAGGATCGCATACAAGTTGGTTTTAGTCGATCGTAACAAAGGTTTCATTGTTTATTTAATCTTGTGGATTTTACGACATCAGACCTCCAGCTGATGTATACTTTAGTTTTCGGATCAGTGTTTATTCAATCATATCATTATTGGCCGATTGGTTTCTACTGGATTACATTATTGTTTTATTACATTACCATCAGCCGATTGTCTTTATATCATTATCTACATTAGACATATAGCCGATTGCTCAAAACCCTATTGACATCGGCTAGTATCGGCATCGGATGGAACTACTCCATTGGCTTGTTAGCCGATCGGCTATTTGATTTGCTATTTACACATCTTGTCAGTTGTAGGATCAAACTGACTGGCACGCCGACATCTCATCAATCTTTGGACCTGCATTAAACCTAAGCAGATCTCCTAGGACGTTATGTTCGTTGACTTAGTTCGCGCCAACACAGATCCGATACTATCGGCCGAGCGTGAATTTTTCGTCAACAGTCATGTCAGCTAAAACCACAGTTAATACTACCGACTGACTTGATTTACACTAGTTTTAGATACTGGAGATTGCTTCGTATCTGGCTTTACAGTTGAGGGAGGCAAATTAAACTCGACCTCTGGTTTGGGGACGTAAATGGACGTTTTCCTTGCAGGAATAACCCCGAGTCCCGACCCACCCCCAACGAGGCAGATCAGGTATTCCCGTGGGCCGTATTACACGGTCACGTCATCCATCCCGTGCCGCAGGTGCGGTCCCGCATTGCTATGCCCCACGCGGCAGTGACGAGGAGGCACACGCCAGGTAATCCGGTGGGCCCACCCTACCCCGCCGCACACCGGAGAGGGAGAGGCGATACGCGTGGCCCCTGCGTACGTCAACCAACGGCCCAGATCTCTCCGCACTCCGCACGGCACACGCCGCCGCATCGGCGTGACGAGTTGTTGTTGTTGGCTTGTTGCTGGTGCAGCCGCGCCGCGCCGCGCGTGCTCGGGTATAAATGCCGCAGCCGATGCCCGTTTATTTCGATTATTTTTTGTTATAGGCGATCGATCGAGCCACCTGTAGCCGAACGCCTCACTGGCCGGCGGCGAGGGAGAGACGAGAAAAGGCGGCGGCGCCGGCGGGTGATGGGCAGCGTGGCGATGGACTCCGACTACGGCGTGCCGCGCGAGCTGTCGGCGCTGCAGAAGGCCCGCGCGCTCTACCGCCCCGACCTCCCGCCCTGCCTCCAGGTAACGTGCCCTAGCTACCTAAACCCACGGCCGCCGCCGCCGTGACGACATTGCCCTCGATCACCGACCATGCGGTTCTCGTCCGTCTCTCCCCTCCGGCCGGCCAGATCCATCCCGTCGACGGAGGAGGCGGCGGAAGCCACTAGGTTGCTAACCTAACTATGGTACAGTGCGGTTTCGAGCAATTTCGCCTAGCGCTTTCGGATGGTTGGATGGATGGGTGGAGGTGGGGTAGGATTGGGGTTAGGTGTACCAGTAACTAATGCGCCGATGCCGATGCCACCGTCGCTCTCCATCACTTCGGGAGGGAGGAGCCAGGAGGAAGGTGTGGAATCTCATCTCTGGGATTCCCACGGCCAAGCCTGCGACACAGGGCACACTGGGGATAATTGGAGCAAAATTCGGCATCTCCTTTAAATTTTTCCCCTCTCGACTGTTGCGTTGTCATCCTCCGGCCACGTAAGTGGCAGGGGATCGCGACGAGGCCAAGCGAAAACGACGGCACATTGGCACGCAGCTAATCACCCGATTCTGTTAGTCTTATCTTTTTTTTTTTTGGCTATTATTAGCTTTGCATTTGGGCGCTGCACTGTGGCAACGGATAAGCGCAATCTGTGAGAATACGTATTGCTGTGGTGTGCATGGCTAGAATGGTCGAGCGGGTCGTGTTCTTCATTGACAAAATTAACTCTTGATGATGATTGGACTGTTTATTGTCTGTGTGGGGGACAACAGGGCACCACGGTGAAGGTGGAGTACGGCGACGCGGCTATCGCGGCTATCGCGGCCGACGTGGCGGGCGCTCATGTCATCAGCCACGCCTTCCCGCACACCTACGGCCAGCCGCTGGCGCATTTCCTCAGGAAGACTGCTGCTGTGCCGGATGCTACCGTCATAACAGAGCACCCTGTTGTCAGGTATGCTCACCTCCTCTGTTCAGTGTGGTCCTGGTAGTTGTGCAGTTGAGCTATGATGTAGTAGCATGTAGTAGTAACAAACAAAGGTAAACACTAGTTCTACATGTTCCGGGCTTCCAATATTAATATTTTAACTTTTTTTTGCTGATTATTTAAGATGTATTCTTCCTTTACTAATTATTGAGTTAGTCATTCATGATTAGGAAAAAAATAATTACATGCCTATATGAGATGCACACAGTGGTGTAATCATGTCATGTCTGCTTATTTTTTCCTGCTATGTTTTGGAACAGTAACCTTGACTCTTACAAGTCTGTACAGCTTTAATTTAAAATCTGTGAATGATGCAGGGTTGGTGTTGTCTTCAGTGGGAGGCAGTCCCCAGGTGGGCACAATGTTATATGGGGACTCCATGATGCTATAAAGGCTCACAACGCAAACAGCAAGCTCATTGGTTTCCTTGGTCAGTGCATATGTTTATTGATGAAACTAATATGATTTAATTCAATTAATATTTGTATTTTGTGTTGTTTCTTTCTTTTTTTTATTGTGATAATCATTGTGTCATAAAGCTTCCATTATCTATAAATCATTGTGTCATTTTATAAGGAGTTCGACAGTTTTTTAATGTTTCTAAATATATTATACTTCGATCTGATTATTGTCTAGAAAACGAATATGATTTTAGGATCAGTAATCAGCACTGAGCTTAGTGTGTACTAAATCCTCAAAATGTCTGCCCTGACACTTACATGTTCAAAATTGATATTCATGGTAGATTATCTAAAACAGAGTGAATTTGTATATGCTTTATTACCAATTTATTGTTTTTGTACTGTAACAGGAGGAACTGATGGATTGTTTGCACAGAAAACTTTGGAGATCTCCGATGAGGTCCTTTCCTCTTATAAAAATCAAGGTGGTTATGATTTGCTTGGACGGACAAGGGATCAGATCAGAACAACTGAACAAGTGAATGCTGCAATGACTGCTTGCCAAGCCTTGAAGTTGGATGCTCTTGTAATAATTGGAGGTAGCATCCCTTATGCCAATATGCTGAATTTTACCTATCTTATTCATTTGAATGACCTGACAATATCGTTTTCTTTTCTTAAGGTGTTACATCCAACACGGATGCTGCTCAGCTTGCTGAGACTTTTGCTGAGTCAAAGTGTTCAACAAAGGTTAGCAGATATTTGGTATTTTGTCTATATTAGCTAGCTTCTTGACTCTGGATTCCTTAAGTTTCACTGTGTACTGTGTTAACAAGCATTTTCCCTATGCCACATAAATAACCTGACACATGTATTTCCTTAACAGGTAGTTGGTGTTCCTGTAACTCTGAATGGGGACCTTAAGAACCAGTTTGTTGAGACAACTGTTGGTTTTGATACCATATGTAAGGTATATATGTGCAAAGATCAAAGAGTTTAACGATATGCTAGCATTTTGTGTTATATCATTTCATTACGATTTGTGATGGTTACTTGAACTTTTTTCTTTTCTATAGGTGAATTCGCAGCTCATAAGCAATGTCTGCACTGATGCTCTTTCTGCTGAGAAGGTAAATCAGAACAGATTTTCAGATGCCATATTAACAGTTTAACATTATTTCTTGGTTGTGTATAAATTCTTGATGAAATAGGGAAATTGCTGTAATTTTTTTATTTTCTTGACATTTCTAAATACTACTAAGTACCAACCCAGTAACCCCAAAAAACATATGGCATATCAAAATGATGTAATGCGTAAAAAATGTAACCGTAAAAACCTATTGGTTCTTTTTAGATAATACAAATAAGGGGCTAGAAATAAACCTACAGCCCATATTGATAGAATTGAAAATTAATGGCTGGTTTTTCCATTAAGCAACTCTGGATCCAGACTGCAATTTATCAACTGATCAGGATTATTTGCGCTCCACCTTGGGAAACCTTTTTTTATCCAACTTGGTCCATCTTGGGAAATCTATTATCTGAGCTTCCAATATATGACCCTTACAAGTAGTATCCAAATTGCAAAGTTCCTCTATATTTATATTTTTTTATATTTTATGCCATTAGAGATTTGCTGCATATCCTTATGTCCTCATGCACTTACACAATTCACTTACACAGTATCAATTGCTTATATTTCTCAAATCTTCATTTCTTACCTTTGGCAGTATTACTACTTTGTTCGGCTGATGGGACGGAAAGCATCTCATGTGGCTTTGGAATGTGCTCTTCAATCGCATCCAAATATGGTTAGACATATCCTTCTTTTATTTTGTGTTCTCCTAGTTGATCGACAATACAGAATTTACTGATTTAATCTGGCTTGAATCATTTTCAGGTTATACTAGGTGAGGAGGTTGCTGCATCAAAACTTACAATTTTTGATATCACGAAGCAGATATGTGACGCAGTCCAGGCAAGGGCTGAAAAGGGTAGGAATAAAGTTATCTTATAGGCTTCGTCTTCTAGTCCCATGTTTCCAGTTCATACCATCTTGTACACATAAATATCATTCATTTCCCTCATTCCTGGTGGTCATATTGTCTTGTGCAGACAAAAATCATGGTGTTGTACTTATTCCTGAGGGACTTGTTGAAAGTATCCCTGAATTATATGCTTTGCTTCAGGTCAGCATCAGCACCCACTGTACTGGTTTTGTACATTGAAGGTTTATTACTGAGCTGAGCTAATATTTGCAGGAAATTCATGGGCTACATGATAAAGGTGTTTCTGTTGAGAACATATCTTCTCATCTTTCGCCTTGGGCTTCAGCTCTATTTGAATTTTTGCCTCCATTTATTAGGAAACAGGTATATATTTTATTTTTGTATAATATTCAGAAAATCATAATTTACAGAAGTTGTGTTGCTTCAACCTGTTCTTTCTGTCATGCAGCTACTTCTTCATCCTGAATCCGATGACTCCGCTCAACTTTCTCAGGCATGGTAGCACTGTGATTTATTTTGTTTTTATTATTGTATTACCTATATGTTCTGACAGCAATATATGCTTGTTTTTGCAGATTGAGACTGAGAAACTTCTAGCCCAATTAGTTGAAGCAGAAATGAACAAACGTCTGGTAAGCATGCTGTGGACACCCTAAAAATATTTACAGTTTTTACTTTCACTTGCTCTTTAAATGTAGCTTTATCCGTGCACATACGTTTGCCTTTTATTGCAGAAGGAAGGCACTTACAAAGGAAAGAAGTTCAATGCAGTTTGTCACTTCTTTGGCTACCAAGCCAGAGGTGCCCTACCCTCAAAGTTCGACTGTGATTATGCTTATGTAAGTTTCTTCTTACTTCACTAGTTCGCTATTCGTGCATCATTTTGTTATTGTTGTTTACTGACCTTTGATTGTTTCATTGTTTGGTTCCAGGTTCTTGGGCATGTATGCTATCACATCTTAGCTGCTGGCTTAAATGGCTACATGGCCACTGTGACAAATCTTAAGAGTCCTGTGAACAAGTGGAAATGCGGTGCTGCTCCTATTACTGTGAGCATAGATTACTTTTTTATGCTATTAAATAAATTTTTTTTAAACTTGTAAATTGAAGACCTTTTCATGAGTTCAAGTATTACATAAGATAGACTTACTCGTCTCTACATTTCCTCATGAACAGTCCATGATGACCGTAAAGCGATGGTCACGAGGACCAGCTGCCAGTCAAATTGGGAAGCCTGCTGTTCACATGGCGAGTATCGACTTAAAAGGAAAACCATATGAGTATGTATTGAAAAATTTATCATTCCGATGAAAGTGTACATGTATTCATGGGCAAATATACTTGTGTTCTTTCAATTTTAGTTCGTTTTAGTCCATACTAATTATAATGTTAAATGATAATTAAAGTGCTATAAATGCTGTAATATGCTTAGGACACCATGCCATTTTTATTCTGCATTTGCTATTGGTCTTTCACTGAGGAAATGTTCTTTTGTTGCTCTGCAGGTTGTTGAGACAAAACTCTTCCAGCTTCTTGATGGAAGACATCTACAGAAACCCTGGTCCTCTGCAATTTGAGGGACCAGGTGGAGAGACAAAGCCGATTTCATTGTGTGTCGAAGATCGAGACTACATGGGGAGGATCAAACAATTGCAGGAGTATTTGGAGAAGGTGCTGTTAATTAGTTTGTTATTATTATTTATTTTGGCCTTTTGCTATCAAAACAACCAGGGTTAACCATCATCAGTACTTTTATCTCTTATCATTGTTTCCTTTGCATGCCACGCAGGTCAAAAGTATTGTGAAGCCTGGATGCTCCCAGGATGTCCTGAAGGCAGCGTTAAGCGCCATGGCCTCTGTGACAGAGATGCTAACCATCATGTCTTCTCCCTCTTTCAGTGGCCAAGCAACCATCTGAGAGCCAGTGAAGCTGAAGCCTGTCATATCCTGGTATCCGTATCTCTCTGTTTTGAGTGTCTCGTTTTTGGACCTGTGAATTTGAGTGTGATAGAGATGTGTTGAGGATGAGTTCTGGAACAGCAATAATTGCTCAAACAGGTCACTGCATTGCGAGTGGTTTGTGTTCGATTATATTAGATTTGAGCTTACCGTTTTCTTTGGCGGCACTATTATGAAACGTGAGCTAGCACCTCTGATTCCTCTGGGAATCGTAGCTATCTTGCCTGCACAGGATGTGAGCTCAGAGAATTTCGCCGTGATTCATAGCTATCTTTTCTGCAGAAGGATGTTTTTTCACTTTACTCAAAAGTTCTCCTGGTGCTTGTGAAATAACTTGCCGAGTGCGGATTAAAAATGGGGGAAGAAACAGTCATGTATATCAAACTGAGCCCAATGATAGTGTAACTAATCCTTAATCTAGAGCTCATGTTAATTCATCAAAAGATGAATATAAAGTTTTGCTATTTGGCACTATTGCTTCGATCACTCGGTCGCCATATTTTGTTCACACGTTTTTCACTAAGAAGTTTCCCAGGATAGAGTTCATGCTCACAAACAATTTTGAGGATGCTCTAACGAGCTACATGGTGGCAAGCTAGCATTGGATTCGGGGGCGCGGCGGTGTCGGTGTTCGTGGATAAGGGCATCATCAGCTCCAGCGAGAATGGGAGTGGGTCGATGATGACGAGATCCTCCCAACAGCCCCACCCGCTCCCGCTCAAGCTTACTGCTATGCCGCCAGCCATCTCGAGCTCCTCCTGACGGTTCTTCTCATTCCTGACATTGAAAAGGATGGGGCTCGCTATAGATCCAGGTTGGCGCCCTCCCAATTACCACAAGCTCCACTCGTCCTCGTTGCATCGTCGTCTTCGTGGCTACTAGCTACCACCGACGACGTCGAGGGGTTGGTGGCGAGGAGGCCGCCAGTGCACCGGTTTCCTCAGGGTCGGCCTGCGCCCGCTCTCCATACTAGCTTCAACCCCAGCATCCCTGACCTTCTCTTCTTCTGTGCCTCCTACACCCACATCCCACATCCTTGACCGTTTCGAGGCCTTCCAGGTGTGTTCAATCACGGCTTCCAGGTGTGTTCAATCAGGGTGGCGTGGATACTCGCCGGCCACCTCCCTTTTATCAAGCCGACCTCCTCTCAATCGACCCCTCAACAACCCCTCACCAGGGAGATGAAGAAAGAAAAGAAGAAGATGAAAAATATGACGGCAATGATATGGTTTTAATTTTGCGAAATTTCAGTAGCACCCAACCGATATCGTGAGAAATAATGGTATTTATTTCAAATCAGAAAATGTGCAATGGCAAGGATCAAATTAACCTAAACAAAATTGCGTAATGACACGGATCAAATTAACCTAAAAAAATTTCAATTACTCACAGGATGATCCACTGGGCTTTACGGGCCTCGTGTCAGATTCTCACGTGAAGTAGGATGGGCTATGACTTGGGCCCTCAAAGGTTATCTTTGCTCACTCTTTCTTTCCTCTTCTGGTCTCCATTCTTCTCCCCAAGTAGCCCTTTAAACCCCGCAAAACCCTAGAAATTGATTTCGTCACCGCCGAATCCCCCAGCAGCCAGCCATGTCGTCGTCGGCGTCGCGCGCCGCCAGCCTCCTCCGCCGCACATCCTCCGCCCTGTCCCGCCGCTGCGCCCACTCCTCCTCCGCCGCCGCGCCGTCCCGCCCGCCCGTTCCGCTCCCACGTTTCCGCGCCGCCGCCGCCGCCGCCGCCGCCTCCTCCTCGCCGTCCTCTGGGATCACCTCCCGCCGCTTCCTCGCGTCGAAATCCCCGTCGTCGTCGTCGCCCTCCAAGGCCTCCGCCGACGAGAACCTGGTGCGGGTCATCGACTCCGAGATCGAGTGCATTGTCCAGTCGGAGGAGGGCGCCGCCTCCGCGAAGGTCTGCCGGTTTTCCTCTTATTATTGCTTGGTTTATTCCTGTTCTATTTATCGTTGAATTAGCTTAATTCTTACCGTGAATTAAAAGGTTCTGCTTGTTTTATTGGAGATGATTGGCCGATTTAGTAGGGAAAGATTAGACTTAATTCGGAGCTGATTTATGTTCTTTAGTCCTATCTGTAGTTAGTTCGGTGCTATTAAGTACTAGCCTTTTAATCACCTTTTACTGCTTAAACACGAAGAGGTAGATTCATGTTGGCACCACCAATAAGCAGCTAATTCCCAAAATTATCCACCCTGTGCCTCGACAAGATTAAGATGGAGAAAATATGTAATATTCATCATAGAAGTGGTACAAATAAAAAAGCAGTAATGTGGTTGTGTTGTAAATAAAATAAAATGGATTTTTTTTATAGTTATTAGATAACCACATTACCACACTCTTTAGCCCTGTCCGTAGTGAAATAGCCTTATATCATCAAATTATTTGCTGCTTAACCATGGAAAGTGTGATTTAGGTTGGCACCTGTCTTGCCAATATCAAGCTTATCCTGAATTTTATTCAATCTGTTCCTTTATTTGCCACCATGAATGTGATATCCAAGATTTGAGGAAACATATGATTCTCTATAGCATTGGTACAAAGGAACAAAACAGTGATGTGGTTGTGTTATAAAAACAAATAAAATGGAATTATGAAGATGTGGTTACCTCATGTTTTTCAGGAAATCTACCTGGTTATATATCATCCTACAAAGATCTGTTCTGTAATCTAGCTTGAGTTATATTGTTCACATTTTTAACTTTAGCACGTCAAGAACACATTTTGCATTTCATATATTGGAAATAGCCATCATCTGACTTATGTGCAAGTCCATTTGAAATATGAGCTAAACTTTACAAACAGTTGAAATATCTGTTTTATCATGAAGTATTATTTACACATGATCAGTAGCGTGACTTAACCTCATGGATGTGATAATGTGCAGGTGATATCATAAGATTATAGTGCTTGAGATTTTACAGTTTATACCTTCACATACAGTTAATCTGCTGTGGTTGGATTATTTATCGTCATTTTGATTGACATATGTTGTGTTGTGTGTGTGTGTATTTTTTTTCATCTTTTGAACAGCAAATTGATCTACCAGAAGACTTCCCTTTTGAGATAATCGACAATCCTGGTGACCAATCCATAACACTCAAAAGAGAAATTGCAGGAGAGACTATTAAAGCTACTGTCTACACAAACTTTGATACACAAGATTTGAATGAGGATGGCGATGATAATGAGAACAATGAGGAATCTTTTAAGCCAGCAATCCAGATGGTTGTCACTATTGAGAAACCAGAAGCCTCCATCTTGGAATTTGAATGCCACTTCAATGATGATGAACTGGCAATTGAAAGTATGAGGATGCTGGATCAAAATAATAGTGATGCGGAGAATTTGTATGTGGGACCGACATTTCAGTAAGTTGAATCATATCTAGTTCCCTGCTCTTTAGATTTCAAGCATAGTAGCAGGATCCAAACAATACGTAAAAGAATTCCTCATGAACTCTTTTCCACCAGCTTCTTTTCCTCTACCCCAAAATGGCTTAACTTTGTAGTTTCTTCCTTCTGGTGTTCTTCTTAGCATTTGTGAAACCATTGCAGTTCATTCATATGTTTTATTGATTCATGTAGCTGAATAGTCGTTTTGTTTACAGCTTTCCCCTAACCTTTGAGTTCCTCATTATGTGCTTCAGGGATCTTGATGAGAGCTTGCAGAAGGCCTTGCACCGGTATCTCGAAGTGAGGGGAATCAAGCACTCACTGCATGACTGGCTGTGCGAGTACATGATGAGCAAGGATGAGAAGGAGTATCTGGTTTGGTTGAAGAGCATGAAAGAATTCGTTGGGAATTGAGTGCCGGTGCGTAATGTTTGTCCCTCATAATTATCCAGAGCTACATTGCATAGAAGTCACGTTTGGTGAAAGACCATATGGTGGTTTTATTTGTCATAAATCCTTGCTGCTGTTACCCAGCACTGTTTGCTACTAGCTAGCTCGCCTTTTATTTAATCCCTTTGATCTTTGGATGATTGTGATTATTTTGCTCTTGTGCGTGGAGTATTTGAGTACTTACTGTCGAAGTGTCATCATAATTTCAACGTGCTGTCTCCACACCTTCTCCAGAAATTATTCTGTTTTGTGCATTCGTGCACGCATTGTGCGTTCACAATGGATATTATAGCATCGGCACACTTTTTGAGATGTGATTGTATAATAGCAATTCCGTTTTGCTGTGCTTAATCTACTTGGCGGTCGCTTTGATTAATTCTATCATTTTAATATCAGAATGATAGACGAGTTATCGGATAAAGACCGAATCTTTTGCTGAATTGTCAGTCGTATCCAATCGGGTAGCTTTTTTTTTTTTGTGTGTGCATTAGCTTTGCTTGCTGATACAATTAAGTCGTTGAGAAGGATAATGCTTCAATTAAGTCGTAGAGGAGGGTAATAAGATGCGGAGGACCTGCACCACGCGTTGACCAATGCAAAGAGTGCCCGGCGTATTGGCCGGAATCATATATGTGTACCTGGTGCAAAATATTTAGGCCCCGTTTAGTTCCCCAAAATTTTTCTCAAAAACATCACATTGAGTCTTTGGACACATTCATGTGAGTCTTTGGACGCATGCATGGAGAATTAAATATAGATTAAAATAAAAACTAATTACACAGTTAAGGGGAAATTGCGAGACGAATCTTTTGAGCCTAATTAGTCCATGATTAGCCATAAGTGCTACAGTAACCCACATGTGCTAATGACGGATTAGTTAGGCTCAAAAGATTCGTCTCGTGGTTTCTATGTGAGTTATGAAATTAGTTTTTTCATTTGTATCCGAAAACCTCTTCCGACATCCGATCAAACATTCGATATGACACCCAAAAATTTTTATTTCATGAACTAAACAGGCCTAAACAGGCCCTTAAGGAAATTAACGTCAAATCCATACTTGCCGTGGTCGCATTGTATTTGTCTAGGGAGATGACTCGTCTTGCTCTCGTTTCAGATATCATGCTCTCAGTTTCCACCAACTCCAAAATGACAGGAAATATTGTATCAATAGGAAAAAAAAAGATGATGCATAGGGGACCATAAAAAGAAAAATATCAGCAAACAAAAGTATTTGCTTATCTGCTAAACATTTACTAGAATAATGATAGCCCAATAATTAATACTCCTTTTGTTCTAAAATATAATAAATGTTAACCTTTAATGTTTAAAATATAATAATTTTTTTAGCTTTCAAACTTTTTAGACCAAATATAGCACCAATTGTACCTTTTTTTCCCAAATTATCGTAGCCTAAAGTACAAGTCTTTTTATTCCTCTTATTAGTACTATAATATTTTTTTACCTCTCGTTAATACATTTGTTGAAAGCTAAAACTTTTATATTTTATCTTAGAACAGAGGGTAAAAGAATTAGACCCCGTTTGGCACAGCTCTAGCTCCTAACTCCAACTTATCTGGAGCTGGAGCTGTACCAAACGGTCTAGATCTTCCTTTTTTTTTTTAAGCGGAGTTAGCAGAGCTACTACTAGAAAATAAACTACGGGGCTGGAGCTAGGTTTTTACTGCTCCACAGCTCCACTCCACCCAAAAGACCCACACCCTTTAATTTGTTAGTCTATTTACATGAAAATGCCACTCAACTACCCCTCCACACCTCCTCTCCTCCTATTCTCTCTCCTCCTCACATCTTCTTCCCGATGTGTGTCGGTGTCGGCAGGCGTCTGCGTTGGCGGCGGCGGGAAGCGGTGGGTGACGGCGGCGGCGGGAAGCGGCGGGCAACGACAACATCTGTGTCGGCGAGCAGTAGCGGCAGCGTTGACGGTGGCAGGCAACGGCGGTGGCGGGAAGTGGCGGGCGACGGCAGCATCTTTGTCAGCGGGCGGCGGCGGCATCATCGGCGGCGGGCGATGGTGGCGGCGGGAGGCGGCGGGCGACGGCGGCGTCTGCGGCGACGGGCGACGGCGGCATGGATGGCGACGGGTGACGGCGACCGGGACAATGACGGGCGGCGCGCACGGGACGTTGCACAGTCGCGCGCCTGGGTCGGCGAACGGCTGGCAGCTCGTTTCCTTTCTTTTTCATTTTTTTTCAGATCTGGAGCTAAAACCTAGCCAAACGCTTTTTAACAAGTCTCCAACTCTAACAGGAGCTAGCTCTCATGTAAGTTTGGAGCCCTACTAAACGGGGCCTTAGTGGTCATATCAAACTTACAGCCGCTGCAAATCATGCCTAGTCCACCCTTAACTCTATTTAATAATCCCAACATTAACTTGCAAATCATGCCTAGTCCACCTTCAACTCTATTTAGTAATCCCAACATTAACTTGTGAATCTCTCCGAATGTATGGCAGGGAAATAAATAAAAAACACTCAGTTCCTCTCATATTTGACTTGCACCCTAATCTCATTTTCTTTGGAGAGGGCACCGTAATCTCGTTTAGAGCAGGTACAATAGCAGCCTATAAGCCAACTATAAACATATTTTAAAGAGATAAAGGAAGAGAGAGAAGAGTAGCGGGCTACAGATTTGTAGCCAGCTGCAACACAGACTTCAAGATGTAATGTGTGTATGCAATGTGGGACCAGGTATTAATAGTATAGTAAGTAACTATTGTATGAATTGGCTATTATATTGGCTATAGATGATTTAGAGCTAGTAGAGGGCTATACTATTAAACTTGCTCTTAGAACCGAACCTCCGTCCCAAAATATAAGCATTTTTGACTTCGACACAGTTTTCGAGATCTACTTTGACCAATAATATCTATAAAAATAAAATATTTTAAATAAAAAGAGTGGCATAATATGATAGTTTGATTAATGATAAATCTAATAACATCAATTTTACATGATTGATCTTTTTATTATTTTTTTCTATTAATAGTTAAATTTAAAAATGATTGACTTGGCACTATGCTAAAAATGTTTATGTTTTGGGACGGAGGGAGTAGAACCCAAGAATTTTGCTCCCATGCATGGTCCGCAAACAAGCATCACTGTTGGCTGGCATATTTCGACTCTGATTATTACTAGTATTAATTTTTGAATAGTTAAACTACGATAAACAAAATCTAATGGTATGTAAATTAAAGCGCATTGCCAATATAACATCTTCTAAGATTCTCTACAAGTAAATTGCACCCATGGTACAACAACTTGGCAGGTGGATGCGATATAGTACAAGAACTTAAGAATTGAACATCCAAGTGTAACAACTTGACAAGTGGGTGCATTCTAGTACAAGAACTTGACAATTTAGTATTTTGATGCATCAACTTGGCTAAGCATATGGTAGGTGATTTTTTTTCACGATGTTAATATGCCATTACATAGTAATCCTACGGATATTACCTTATAATATTGGATTTAATCTTTAAAAATTATACTGCACATACAATTTACATCCAATTAACTTTTAAGAATTTTTTGTTTTCTTCACCTTCTCAAATATCAACCGAAATATAATATTTTTTACATCTAGTTTAATTGACTTTTAGTTATTAGTTATTAGGATAAAAATATAAATATGCTTATAGAAATGCACGCTAGTATATTATCAAAATAAGCACTTAAAAATTGAATCTATAAAAAAATGGTCCAAATAATTAAGTTGCCGCATAACTTCTTAATTTATTGTATCAAAATCGTACCTACCTTACAAGTTGTTACATTTATATGATCACTTATAAAGTTCTTATACTAAATTGCACCTTCCTGCCAAGTTATTACACTAGAACGCTCATTTCTCAAGTTATTTTACCAAATTGCACCCACCTGTCAAGTTGATGAACCGTGGGTGCAATTTACTCATTCTCTACAGAAAAGATAAGTAGTGAAAAGTTTAAGCATAATAGTATAAGTGGCAAAAAGAGGGAGTGCGCTCAATATACTAAAATATACAACTATTTTATCAAAATTATGAATTTACTGTAACTTTAGCTATTTACTTCCTCTATCCACGAATATAAGCATTTCTAGATTATTTTGATTTTAAGAGATTATGGATGAGGAAAAAAAAGACTTTGGTGTATTTTATTTAATAGGAGGGTTGGAAGTGGAAGGGTGACTGGGATAAGATGAAAGAATTTCTTTTTTAAGGTTAAAGAGGGAACTTTATTGATTAAAAAAAAGGGATTGCATTCCTTGTCTACCAAGTCTATGATTCCTGCAGGAGCGCATTAAATAAGATGTCACAAATAGTACTCTAAAAATACTTATCAATGAATTCAACTGCTTGGAATATTGATATTTGTGGACGGATGGAGTGTTTTAATTAAAAAAACTACACCAATGATGATGATTTATCATAGAACTACAATCTAGTTTTTTTTTTGCTAGATAGGTCAAGGCTTGTAAAACAATTTGAACCCACAAGGCATGCATACAAAGCGGCTAAAGTTGTTGTTACAGATAAGTCGTTTGCCTTTTTCATTGAATGTTTGACTAATGTTGCAACCATATGTGATATTTTTCGGCAGATAATTACAGTTTTATAATATTCACTTTAAAATATGCATATGTTACAATTATTATTTTCCATTGCACTAGTCAATCCTCAACTTGTTAGCCGTGGGTTGAAAAATGCGACATGCCCTTATTTCTTTCTTTTCTTTTCACTGGGCCAGACATGCTCTTATTTCTCACAGGAACATATATCCACAGCCACTAAATACCTCCTAGGATTCCCTTTTTCTCCCTTTTCTAGTTTTTTCTTTAGAAGAAATTAACGTGTGTTGGCTATTTGCGAAAAAAAAGTGTTTGTATGAAACATCGCACAGGTCCTCGAACCACCCAACGCCATGCTATGTTTTATCTAAAAACCCCCTGCCTTTCAGAGAAATAGAACACGAAGAATAGAAATTTTTGTTTATAAGGATAGTAAATTTTGTTCCTAAGAATAGCGTTGTAACCATATAAAGTATAGGGATGTCTTCGCAAAATACCCTTTCCTTAATCCCAATCTAAACCATTCCCTCTTCCATGCCAACCTCAGCACCGCCGCCTGGCACCTTCGTCCCACACCATATGGAGGCGGCGGCAATGGCATGCGCCGACGCTCGCCCTTCCCACCTCCCACCACCCCCTCCTCCATGGGCGCTCCTCCTACCACCGTCACCACCTCGCACAGATTGGGGGGAAAGTGGACTCAGTGGGGAGGCATGGAGGAGGTCATCGACGTGAAGGACCTCACGACTCTCGACAGTGACGGCCACAATGTGAAGTTTGCCGGTACGGGGAGCAACACGTAGCAGAGGTTGCTGTCGTCCCCGCGCAGCGTAGACCATGGATGTGTACCTCGTTGTTCCAACATTTTTTATGCGACTTGTGAGGTATTACTAGGTAGTTGGTAACTTTGGTAACCCTAAGAGTTTTTTTAATTAAAAATATTGAAAAAAATTACAGGATTAAAGTACCCTAGCAACTCAAATCTCAGATGAAAAACACAGAAAAACTTAAAAACAAAAGCCGTTTGGATAGAGCCCATGTTATGAATTTTTTTAACAGGTTTATGTTTTGAGCCAATCGTAAAGAAACGTCATAGGATTTTTAATAGCTGTTCTTATGATTCATAACCATATAGAAAATTTTTTCCGTAGAAGTCTTTTGTTCTAAAGTTCTCCAAATTTCCTTTAAAAGTCTTTTGTTCTAAAGGAGGCGTTTGACAGCAATCCCGAGTCCCGGAGACCCGTCCTCGTCACACAGCTGCAGACGACAACCTCCGCCGCGCGGCAGTCCGCGGACAGCCACGTCGAGGCCACGCGCAGCCCCTCGCCTCGCCACGACACGGATCGCTTCGCCCATAAGACTTTGACGCGCCCCCCCGCCGCCTCGCCTCGCCATCCAAGCCGCACCGTGTCGCGCTCGCGTATCCCGACGCCATCGAACGGCATCAGATCGGACGCCGCCCCCGCCGAAGCCGAACGCCATCAAACTTGACGCAACAGCCCATCGTCTGATCCATCCACGCCGCCTGCCTCCGCGGGAAGGAAAGGGAGAGAGAGGGAGGGGAGGCAGCCCTGCTCCTCTGCCTGCCGCCGACTGTTCGTCCGTCCCGGCGGCATGGGCGCGAACGGCAACGACGTGGTGGCGGCGGCGGCGGCGGGGGAGAGGCCGATGGGGGCCGCGAGGGTCGTCGCGGAGGGCGGGGCGACGGTGTTCCGCGGCGCGGACTACTCGCTGCCCCGCACGACGGTGGCGCTCGCGCTGTGGCTGGGCGGCATCCACTTCAACGTCCTCCTCGTCCTCGCCTCGCTCTTCCTCTTCCCCCTCCGCGTCGCCGCCATGTCCGCCCCCCCCCCCCCTCCCTCCCGATTCGTTAAAAACTCGCCGCCTTTCCACTGCTTTTCTCTGAATCAGCGTTTTCTTGGTGCAGGGTTGTGGCGTTCCAGCTCCTCTTCATGCTCATCCCCCTCAACGACAAGGACAAATTGGGCCGCAAGATCGCCAGGAACGTCGCCCCCTTCCCTCCAATTGCTGAAAATTTCTCTCATCTTTTTCTTGGATGCTGGACTGACCGGGAGCATGTGCCGTGCTGCAGGTTCATATGCAGGTACGCGATGGGCTACTTCCCGATTAGTCTGCATGTGGAGGACTACAAGTGCTTCGATCCCAACAGGGCATATGGTGAGCCCCAAATTTGGTGATTCTATTTGTGGATGCTAATATATCGTCATCGATTCCTCCAGTTAGTTAGTTGTGGCTCTAGCTGTCGATCTCACTGTTCCCCTTTTTGTTTATGATGATGTCAAAAGGGGAAAGAGGGGGAGGAACAGATAGCAGATAATCTGTTATGCAGTTTGTGGTGTGCTGATGTTGGTGTACTGTATCTGCAGTGTTCGGCTTTGAGCCACATTCTGTGCTGCCCATCGGAGTCGCGGCGCTCGCTGATCTTGTCGGGTTCATGCCTCTACCCAAAATTAAGGTCCTCGCGAGCAGCGCGGTAAGGCCCTGGAATTGCCAGGAAGCACAATGCAACAGGTTAACTGAATTCACCACACATTTGGTGGCCCCTGTGTTCCTGATTAGTTTGTGGTGCATTTTTTAAGGTGTTCTACACACCGTTCCTGAGGCAAATATGGACGTGGTTAGGACTAATTCCTGCAACGAGGAAGAATTTTCAGTCATATCTCAGAGCTGGTTATAGCTGTATCATAGTGCCTGGAGGTGTACAAGAGATTCTTCATATGGATCATGATTCAGAGGTTTGCCTTTGCATTCATTCTGTCGATGATTTCTTTTTCCTATATTATTGATATATGTCTGCTATAGTTCCTTATCTAATTTTTTTTCAGGCAAATCCTTTACAGAATTACAAAAGGTTCATTGTCTTTGTCTTTTACAGATTGCCTTTTTGAAATCAAGGAAAGGGTTTGTCAAGATAGCTATGCAGTCTGGCTGCCCTTTAGTTCCCGTTTTCTGTTTCGGACAGGTAGCGGCATTAGTCTGGTCCATAATTTTGGATCTGTTATTTCTTTATGAAGTTTACAGAAGAAACAAGGGAATGTAGTTATGCTAGTCTTGAAACTCCAGATGCAATGAAATGGCATTACTGCTTTCTCACAAGTTCATATATAGTATTATTATTACATCATTGATTCCCTATCAGTAAATGCATATGTGGAAATTCCTATTTCTGATTATCAAACTTCTTGCTAGAGCTACGCGTACAAGTGGTGGAGACCGAAGGGCAAATTGTTTGTGAAAATTGCTAGAGCAATTAAATTTACTCCCATTGTCTTTTGGGGAAGATACGGGTAAACCGTCTTGTTTCCTGTTTGACCTGATAAGTTCCATATCTACATATGTGTTCACCTTTTGTTATATTATTATCTTACGTTAATAATTCTACTTGGCCTACTGGCGTATTCAAATGCAGGACACCAATCCCTTTCCCAACGCCCATGCATGTAGTTGTTGGCAGACCCATTGAGGTTGAGAAAAATTCTCAGCCTACCATTGATGAGGTGAAAAATGCCTTCTGATCTAAACTATTCTGTAGATCTGTTGGAAAATAATTTGGGAAAAAACTAGGGTGCCCCTGTTCAGTCTACCTCATGTGCCACATGAGCTTTCTCTTCTATAAATAAAATTAATTAGTTTGGAGTATTGGTTTAGCACAATAGCATGAACCAGTTTTATCACTGCTTAAAAGGCAAATATTCAAATTAGCTAAAGCATGTTTGTTTTTTTACTGAAAGCATGTTTGTTATTGTGGACAGATAAATGAAGTCCATGAACAATTTACTGTGGCCTTGCAAGATCTTTTCGACAAATACAAGACAGAAACTGGATATCCTGGCCTCCATCTAAGAGTCCTATGATATAATTCCAGCACTAAACTCAGGTTAGGCTTCAGGAATAACATGGCTCTACTGTAGGAGTAACCAGTAATCTAGTAGCACTTCGCACTCAGGTCGCAGTATGGTCATCTTCAGAATCTGCAGTCTGTAGCTAAGGCACGTGGTTCGTACAGCACCGCTGATGTAAAAATTGTCACTGCAGGCCGCTCATAAAGCCTTATAAAAGATGACCTTTCTCATAAATTTTATTTCCTTGTTTCGAACTTTCGATGAGTGAATGCATGTGTAAATATACACTGTGAATATCAAAATGCAACTTTGGATTGGAGGATCGTGAGATGGATGTAGAACGAAAAATGCAGCCTTTAATCTTTGTAATAAGATCGCATTTCGTACACAAAACCATTTGTTTTTTTTGGTGGGGACTGCGTGCGATGAGATACTCTTTCGTTCTCAAAAGGATCTTGGTGAGTAGAACGCATGCAGATGATATAATGGATTAATAGATTAAAAACCGACCTTCCCCTAAAAAAATATTAAGAAATTTATCATGACAAATTCCATATGATTATGTTTCGAACAAGTTTTATAAATAGTACTCTCTTCATCGCATAATATAAGACATGTTCATCAAATATTTAAATTTTTGACTTATAATTTCTTAAATATTATAAAGATTGTTGCAACAAAATTATAACTACATGAAACTAAATTCAAATATCAATTCAATGATATATATTTTCAACAACAAAATTAATTCATACTACGTATTATGCTAATGTTGTTCAAATGTTGGTCCAATATTTTACAAGTTAAATCTTAAAATATATGCGCGTCTTATATTAGGGATGAAAATACATGCGCGTCTTATATTAGGGATGAAAGGCATCTTATATTAGGGATGATAGTAGTAGTAAAATATCCATACGTTAAAACAAGCTTTAATTGTATCATATGATCTAATTATAACTAAATCATCACTCTCAAATTCTGATTAACAGCAATAGAACTAAATCACTTCCAGATTTTGATTAACAATGATAGGATAACAAATAAATAAATGGACTACTCGGTCTGTGGGAACATATCCTCTACAATCGAGACTAGAATGTTCAGCCATTAGAATGGATACTATATATTGTACCATTAGCCATTTTCAGCCATTAGATTAAACATGGATGGATGAGATTGATCGCTGCGGTTTTCAGTAGTAAATACTACCGTACTGTTGAACAGTACTCTAGACAGTTTGGCTCGATCTCCATGTTACAGATAAACTAGGGGAGGAGGTGCATTTGTTGGGATACGCGTAGGCTACGATAATATAAATCAAAATTTTCTATCGCGTAATCCAGGAACCATGTAAGTATTAGATCATAGATCGTTACCACTCGAAGGAATTCTCGCGAAGTAGCGCATGTCGATGTAAAGGAAGTAGTCGATCGCACCGGCTCGACCTTCTCCTCCTCGTGCGTTCTCCTCGCCGTACTCCCACGCCGATCAGCACGCAAACCAGCGGCGCCTCTATCGGTATCCACACGTACAGAGACGGAACGCCACGCGCAGATGTGCTAGCACCCGCGCGCGGCTAGGGTTTTGCTCGGGGAGGGAAGTGACGGCTAGGGTTTCTCACGTGATGCAATGCCTCCACCGGTCACACCCCTCACAAATATATAGGATCCATCACTCGGGCCTCCAAGGCCCGTAGGACTCCTATTCGGATCCTTATCTGAATTAAGCTCATATTGGATCTCCATCCAATCCCCTTATTCCGGCCCATTAAGCGTGCGACCCTGTAGGTTCATGTATACTCGGCTGTAACCCAAAAACTTCTTTTCGGTCCACGCGTCAACAGTGGCCACTAGCAGAACGTATTAACCCACCGGGCATATATAAATATCATATCGGCTGAACCTCTAGTGTATACTTTATGAACCCCTTTGCCTCACGATATCGATTAAGCTCAAGGCTAGATATGTGCCATTCTCTAATAGCTCAATCATTTACTCGAACCTGTTTATAGATTATATAACTTGTGATTGACTCCTCAATCACCTTTGGCATGGCCATGCACTTCCATAATCTACAACATCGAGGGGCCCAGAGATATCTCTCCATAGGAGGGGCAAATCCCATCTTAATTATTCATATCCCACTATATGTTTCATAGCATTCCCGAAAACTATTTTTATAACTACCCAATTACGGAGTAGCGTTTAGCAATCCCTAAGTAAGCTACTACACATGTTGGGAACCATGATAAGATTCAACACCAACACTAAATGAGATTACTGATGACACAACATATATGGCTCTTGCAGTGTCTCATGTTAGGTCTATCCAACAACATGTTCACCAACATGTGTCCACATTATTAATTTGGTATCTCTATACCATGATCCATGAGACATGATCATCAATTAATACATGTGCTGATCATATAAACATATTTGTTCCACATATGATATTTGATCAGGGATCCTTTAGAAATAGTAACAAACAACATAAAGAGTCTCATGAAAGAATCACATATTTATTAACCAATAATGAGTTATCTATCTCAAGGAACAATGTCGGATAAATATGTAAACATAGTATGTGATACAATCATCTCTATGATTGCCTGTAGGGCATATCACTAACAGTCTCCCACTTGCACTAGAGTCAATCATGAATGTATCTTATACCCATTGCCCTATTGTGTACCTCATGCTTAGGCTAGGGAAGTGGCTTTGTCAACGGATCTGCAACATTCAAATCCGTATGTATTTTGCATATCTTCACATCTCCTCTACCCACTATCTCGCGAATGAGGTGATACCGCCGTAAAATGTGTTTGGAATTTTGATGCGATCTAGGCTCCTTGGCTTGCGCAATGGCACCACTATTATCGCAATAGAGGTCCATAGGGCTAGAAGTACTAGTCATCACACCTAGTTGAGAAACAAATTTCTTTATCAAAACAGCCTCCTTTGCTGCTTCAGAAGCGGCAATGTATTCGGCTTCTGTTGTATAATCAGCCACTGTATCTTGCTTAGAACTCTTCCAACTCACAGCGCCTCCATTCAGGCATAACACAAATCCAGACCGCGATCTAAAATCATCTTTGTCGGTTTGGAAGCTTGCGTCAGTGTAACCATTTACAACGAGCTCTTCCTGTCCTCTATAGACTAGGAACATATCCTTAGTTCTTCTCAAGTACTTCAGGATATTCTTTACAGCTATCCAGTGACTCTCAGCTGGATCTGATTGGTATCGGCTTGTTGCACTATGTGCATATGAAACATCTGGACGTGTACATAGCATATCATACATGATGGATCCGATTGCTGAGGCATATGGAATCACACTCATCTTGTTTCGCTCATCAGTCGTTTGAGGACACTGATTCTTGCCAAGATTAATACCATGTGACATCGGTAAGAAACCTTTCTTAGAATCTTGCATGTTGAACCTCTTCAACACCTTGTCAATGTATGTACTCTGGCTTAATCCAATTAACCTCTTTGATCTATCTCTATAGATCCTTATGCCCAAAATATATGCTGCTTCTCCTAAGTCCTTCATTGAAAAACTATTTTTCAACGATGTCTTAACGGATTCAAGCATAGGAATATCATTCCCAATCAATAATATGTCATCTACATATAGGATTAGAAACACCAGTGCGCTCCCACTAATCTTCTTGTATACACAAGGCTCTTCTTCGTTTTTGACAAAGCCCAACGCCTTGACTACTTCGTCAAAACGAATATTCCAACTCCGAGATGCTTGCTTCAACCCATAAATGGATTTATGCAATTTGCATATCTTTTTGGCTGATTGTGGATCAACAAATCCCTTGGGTTGTGTCATGTACACATCCTCATCGAGATTTCCATTGAGGAAAGCTGTTTTGACATCCATTTGCCATATCTCATAATTAAAATAGGCAGCAATCGCTAAAACAATCCGAATAGATTTTAGCATGGCGACTGGCGAGAAAGTTTCATCATAATCAACACCTTGAATTTGTCTGAAACCTTTCGCCACCAATCGTGCCTTGTAGATGTGAACATTTCCATCTACATCTGTCTTTTTCTTAAAGACCCATTTGCACTCAATAGCTTTTACACCATCAGGTGGATCAACCAAGTTCCAAACTTGATTGACATGCATGGATTCTATTTCGGATTTCATGGCTCCAAGCCATTTCTCAGAGTCTGGTCCCACCATTGCTTTCTCATAGGTAGTAGGTTCATCGTTGTCTAACAACAATATATCACGTTGTTCTGTAGTTAACAACACATACCTCGCAGGTGTACGCCGTATCCTTTCAGACCTTCGTGAAGCTGGTGCTTCCACAACTGGTTCAACAACAACTTGTTCTTGAACAACATCTTGCTCAGCTTGTTGTGGTTGTCTGGATGTTGAAGCGTTTTCCGGTGTTTCCTGAATTTCTTCAAGTCGCACCATGCTCCCACTATCCTTTCTTGAAATAAACTCTTTTTCCAAGAAAACACCATGTTGGGCGACAAACACTTTGCCCTCTTCCCGATTATAAAAATAATATCCTTTCGTTTCCTTAGGATACCCTACAAAGAAGCATTTATCTGATTTAGGTGTGAGTTTGTCCGATTGCAAACGTTTTACATACACCTCACAACCCCAAATCTTTAGGAAAGACAAACTGGGACGCTTCCCTGTCCATATCTCATATGGTGTCTTATCCACTGATTTTGATGGAACCCTGTTTAGTGTGAATGCAGCTGTCTCTAGAGCGTAACCCCAAAAGCTTAACGGCAGATCAGTTTGGCTCATCATTGATCGCACCATGTCCAACAATGTACGATTCCTCCGTTCAGACACCCCATTCCACTGAGGCATTCCTGGCGGAGTGAGTTGTGGAACAATTCCACACTCCTTTATATGATTGCCAAATTCAAGGCTGAAGTACTCTCCACCATGATTAGATCGTAGATACTTGATTGTCTTGCCCAAATGATTTTGTACCTCACTCTGAAATTCCTTGAACTTTTCAAAGGACTCAGACTTATGCCTCATTAAGTAGACATAACCATATCTACTAAAGTCATCGGTAAAGGTAATAAAGTACCCAAAACCACCTCTGGCAGTTGAGTTCATTGGTCCACATACATCAGTAAGTACTAGTCCCAATAGTTCACTTGCCCTTTCACTTTGACCCGTGAAAGGTGCCTTTGTCATTTTGCCAAGTAAACAAGATTCGCATGTCTCAAATGATTCAAAATCAAAAGAGTGTAGAAGTCCATCTCTATGAAGCTTCTCCATGCGTTTCTCATTTATATGACCTAAGCGACAATGCCAAATAAAAGTGGGATTCAAATCATTAGGACGTCGCCTTTTTGCATTAATGTTATAGACTGAACATCCATCAAGATTCACAATGTATAAGCCATTCATCATGGGTGGATGGAAATAGAAAATGCCATTATAATAGACTGAGCAACCATTGTCCACAGATCTAAAACCATAACCCTCTGCTTGCAAACAAGAAGCAGAGATAACGTTCTTACACAAAGCTGGAATGTAATAACAATTATTTAACTCCAAAACTAATCCTGAAGGTAAATATAATGGCATAGTGTCGACCGCAACAGTAACAACTCTTGCTCCATTGCCCACGCGAATGTCCACTTCGCCTCTTGCTAAGCTCCTACTTCTTTTCAGCCCCTGCAACGATTTGCATATCTGAGCAACTGACCTGGTATCAAATACCCAAGAATCAGTAGAGGATATAGCAAGATTAATTTCTATAACATTAATACCTGAGGTGGAACTCTTTCCATCCTGCTGCTTCTGCTTGAGCTGCTCTAGATATTTCTTACAGTTTCTCTTCCAATGACCTGTCTCCTTGCAAAAGAAGCACTCTGCATCCTTAGCGGGCCCTGTCTTTTGAACCTTGGTCTTAGAGTTGCTAGTACTCGTGATCTCATCAAAGTTTAGCTTTCTCTTTTGACCACTCTTCTTGTTGTTGGGCTTGCGCTTATGCATAACCATCACATGGTTGGAGTTTTTCTTAATGCTTTCCTCGGCAGTCTTTAGCATCCCATGCAATTCTGCCAAGGTCCTGTTCAGGTTGTTTATGTTGAAATTCATTATGAACGGCTCAAAGCTGGGAGGGAGCGACTGGAGAATCAAATCAGTAGCCAACTCTCGGCTAAGGGGAAAACCAAGCTTATCTAGACTCTCGGTGTAACCAATCATTTTGATCACATGTGGGCTCACTGGATTACCTTCTGCAAGCCTGCACGCAAACAAAGACTTTGAGGTATTAAACCTCTCAGCTCTTGCTTGGTCCTGAAATATGTGAAAACCTTAACGGCGTAATCAAATTATGCCGAAACCGAGTCAATCTCATTGGCGTACGGTTCCAGCGGACATCGGACTATCCGATGAACACAATTGCGCTCGGCCTTGGTGAGTACTAGACATTCTAGTGAAGTCACCAACACACATACCGATTGATCTCATCAACCCATGCGGCTATCGGTTCATCTCATGTTCCGATCACCTAAGAACTCATATACAACATAATAGATTTCATCTACTACACCCGCATATCAATTATATGCAATGATCTAGATCATAAACTATACAAGGCGGCTCTGATACCACTGTTGGGATACGCGTAGGCTACGATAGCATAAATCAAAATTTTCTATCGTGTAAACCAGGAACCATGCAAGTATTTAATCATAGATCGTTACCACTAGATGCGTTGCGCTGCGGAAAAAGGCGCTAAGAAGTCGAAGGAATTCTCGCTAAGTAGCGCGTGTCGATGTAGAGGAAGTAGTCGATCGCACCGGCTTGACCTTCTCCTCCTCGTGCGTTCTCCTCGCCGTACTCCCACGCCGATCAGTACTGCAAACCAGCGGCGCCTCTACCAGTATCCACACGTACAGGGACGGAACGCCACGCGCCGATGTGCTAGCACCCGCGCGCGGCTAGGGTTTTGCTCGGGGAGGGAAGTGACGGCTAGGGTTTCTCACGTGATGCAATGCCTCCACCGGTCACACCCCTCACAAATATATAGGATCCATCACTCGGGCCTCCAAGGCCCGTAGGACTCCTATTCGGATCCTTATCTGAATTAAGCTCATATTGGATCTCCATCCAATCCCCTTATTCCGGCCCATTAAGCGTGCGACCCTGTAGGTTCATGTATACTCGGCTGTAACCCAAAAACTTCTTTTCGGTCCACGCGTCAACAGTGGCCACTAGCAGAACGTATTAACCCACCGGGCATATATAAATATCATATCGGCTGAACCTCTAGTGTATACTTTATGAACCCCTTTGCCTCACGATATCGATTAAGCTCAAGGCTAGATATGTGCCATTCTCTAATAGCTCAATCATTTACTCGAACCTGTTTATAGATTATATAACTTGTGATTGACTCCTCAATCACCTTTGGCATGGCCATGCACTTCCATAATCTACAACATCGAGGGGCCCAGAGATATCTCTCCATAGGAGGGGCAAATCCCATCTTAATTATTCATATCCCACTATATGTTTCATAGCATTCCCGAAAACTATTTTTATAACTACCCAATTACGGAGTAGCGTTTAGCAATCCCTAAGTAAGCTACTACACATGTTGGGAACCATGATAAGATTCAACACCAACACTAAATGAGATTACTGATGACACAACATATATGGCTCTTGCAGTGTCTCATGTTAGGTCTATCCAACAACATGTTCACCAACATGTATCCATATTATTAATTTGGTATCTCTATACCATGATCCATGAGACATGATCATCAATTAATACATGTGCTGATCATATAAACATATTTGTTCCACATATGATATTTGATCAGGGATCCTTTAGAAATAGTAACAAACAACATAAAGAGTCTTATGAAAGAATCACATATTTATTAACCAATAATGAATTATCTATTTTAAAAAACAATGTCGGATAAATATGTAAACATAGTATATGATACAATCATCTCTATGATTGCCTCTAGGGCATATCACTAACAGCACTATGCATGCGCAGTGCTCCACTTGAGGGGAAATACGGTGTATTGTGTTCATCTCTTTTGAGAAAGGCCATACCTTGATCTACCGAGCCAGCATGGGTGCACGCTATTAACAGCGCGACGAGCGTGATCTAATTGGGCTGGGCACCATCTTCCATCAAGCCATTCAGAGCATAAGCAACCGGTATCCTCAACCGGTACCTTCGCATACGCCATCCCGCTTCTGTCGTCGGGCCGTGCCTCTGGAGGGAGGCGCGACCCCACGAGGGAGGGGGACGGACAGCCGGAGGAGAGAGCGTTCCGTCGCCGCCGTCTCCGCAGTCGCCGCAACAGCGTAGATGTTATTCTTTTTCCTGGGCCGGAGTGAGGGTGAAAGGCCGTGGTAGGCCTGGATTCAACCCATTCCAGGCTTAACCGAATGTGGGCTGGGTTTTCAATCCAAGTCGGGCTAATCCATTGGGATTGGGCTGCAAACATCAGCCCAAGATCGACACGGAGGAGGCAAACCGTGGACGTGGGAGGAAGCCACTGCTCGCCGTCCGACGCGGCGGAGACGGAGAGGACGGAGCCACGGCGGCGGCGGTGGAGGCGAAGAGGCTGCTGCGTCTCGCCGGGCCAGCTTCCTCCGGCGGAACTCGGTCCAGCTCTGCCGGCGCCTCGCTCGCCAACGTCACCAGCTTCAGCTTGCTCGTACGACGCAATACGCATCGATCGAAACACACCCTACTCGCACGCAACAACTGCTACAATCTCTGCAATTTCTTGGTTCTCAATGGATGCTTTAAGGGAGCTCCGCCGGTTCGCCGAGCTCGTCGTGCCGTACGCCATGATGGTGGGGGATGTGGTTGTGAGTGACACGGCACCATTGCTAGCTTCTTGCTTGCTTAAGCAAACCTTGGAACATGTTCATGTGATCGAGAGGAAATCTTGCTTGAACAAATTTTGGAATTTTTTTTGTGAGGATTAGCTGGCTGATTAGGACGTAGTACAAAAATTAAACTAAGCTAGCCAAGCAAGTTTGCACATCAGCAGAGCGATCTCGCCGTGCGTGGACGACGAAGTGACGAGTTCTCGCTTCCTCACCGCGAGTTCATTTCTTTGCAATGCGATGATGGTATACTTTTGACGACCCTTTTAGAACGAGTATATTCCTGCTAAACCAAGGAAAAAAAAAAGTATACTTCCAAATTTTTTTTGGCTCAGTTACAGCGTGGCGCCGTGTATAGATGGCCATATGGCCTGAGGCCTGATGGCCCGGCCCAAGGCCCGGTGATTTGGCCCAGCACAGGCACGACACGACCCGACTCGGGTCATGCCCGTGCCAGTCCGGCCCAATAGCCGAGTCGTGCCTGGGCTGCTACCTTGGCACGCTGAGACGACATGACGTTCAGGGATGCGAAACAGACTTATTGTCAACCATATGTAAGGCACGGCACAAAGAATAGGGAGGAAAAAATAGACATATTATATGGCACGACCAAAAAAGTAGGGACGTAAAATAGACTTATTTTAGCTATATATATGTCACAGCCCAAAGAGGAGGGAGGTGAAATAGACTTATTTTAAAGAGGGCACGATGGGTAGCTCGTGCCTTCGGGCCAACATGGCACAGCCCGACTACTGGTGGGCCGTGCCTAGCCCGTGCTGGGTGAGCCTTATATATGGCCATCTATAGCGCCGTGGGAGGCCCACTAGAGCCTGATGACTGGGCTCGTCCATCAACTAACAACGAGACCTCCAATACCTAACCACTATATTGGAGCTTACTAGTGATAGACCGTGTTCCCCATGACTACAAGGTGAGAGCCCAAGATCGTCGAGGAGGGGGGCTCTCGGAAAAAACTACCTAAGGGAAATCCGCCCATGTTGTAATCGCTTTGAGAAGATAATATTCAATAAAGAACATAATGGAATTAGAGTATTACGCTCCCGAGTCGCCTAACCGTTTTGTCCTGTTTTCGACCGCATGGACTAAATGCTTACGCTCCTACTCCCTAGGCCAAACTCGACGGGGGGAGGGGGGGGGGGGTCGTCGAATCCCTGTTAGAGGAACTCGTTCTCCAACGTAATAAATGTTAGAAATTCTTATATTTCGAAGAAGATTTACAATAGAAGTTCTTATATTTTTGGACGGAAGTAGTATTTTCGGTAACCCGTCCTCAATACACTTTTTATTTTAAGTTTCATGTACAAAGATAAATCAATATATTTTATAGGGTGATGCTTGTAGTCAATTGAACAGGTAATTATAGAAATTGTGGCGATGACATTTTAACAAAATCGATTGAAAAGATAGAATAATATTTGCATCCGCAAGAAATTTCCATATGTATCTCTCTTTATATTTTTTTTCCTATAGGAACTTATAAATAAAAGCGTCTCACCCCGCTGGTTATGTTGCTAGTGGTGAAACCTATTGGACCAGTTAATCTTAGATTTGGTTCATGATTACTTTTTGATAAAGCTCTTAGCTCCACTCGATACGCTCACAGTTCTGATTTACCTAATCTTTCGGTGAATTAATGATAACTATGATTTAGGAGAAACATTGACGATCTGACTATAACCATACAAGACGTTGTTGTGTTGTATCTTAGCGATCGATACACCTCTTTATGAGGTTGTTGATATTGGTGGTGCGGATCAACCTCATTCCTGCAAGCAAATCGAGGAAACAAGTAAGAACAAGATAAAAGCAATATGATATTGCAAATAGGAATTGAATGCAAATGATAAGTTGGGATTCCGTAACGAGAAAAAAGTGATCTAACCGGTCACTGCTTTACCCGAAATAGTAGCAATCGCTAAATTTTAACCGTAACAAGACCCGAGAAACTCTAAAGGGGTACCAAGCTATTGGGAGGAAAGGATGACCATGGGTCTCTAAGGTCACACTCCACCAGGTTGGGGTGCACCCCACATGGGCTCCACTTGGACCAGAGTCCTAAACAAAGTTACAAGCCCGAACGCTCATGACATGTGGTGCAACATCTTGTTTCTTCAATTGAGGACGACTGAAATGAAATTTGAAGATGAGTCTGTATCCATCGGAAAGAGGAATTTAAGAGATTTCCATCTAGTACTCATGGGCCCAGAATAGAGCTCGTATGCATATTTGGTGGCCATTTGAAGTTAGAGTTGTTGTCGGTGGCCGAATTGGATTCTAGAACTTGTATGGCTTGATCCCGATGTCTTCCAGTTGACACGTGATGTGAGCAATAGTTGTATCCATAGAAATAATGGTCACATCATCCTCCCCTTCTTCATGGAAAACTGTCATCGGTTTTTCCATATAGCAATCTTTGCGTATTGCATGACCTTGACCATAGAATTGTGTACATGAAAACAAACGCAAAAAACTTTTGCCATGCAATATCATTATTTCTTTAGCAAATAATTTTAGCCTCCATTGAAGCAAATGTACCTGATTATGAGATAGCACAACAAACAATGTAGGCACTGCATGTGTAAGCTCCTTTATCAGCTCATCTTCCTCCCCTTCTTCATAAGCCAAGTAATCGCATGATACTTTTGTCATGGTGTATGGTAGTAACATTGAGCAATTTGGTGCTTTCCTTGTTCAGAGCCAACATGTTTCTTTAAATCATGACAAGACAAACTCGAGAGAATATAATTAACAATAATATGACTATCACTGATTTTATCTACATATACCGGAGGTTCTAAGCTAAACATATATAAACTTTATGCACCAAATAAATTCCTCTATCATTATATGTGCCAAAGATATGAAATATAGTATTAGTTGGACATGGCAAATCAGATTTATCAAATAATTTCTCTATCAAATTATCGAGCTTACAAAAGTCATTAATGAAAACAAAGCCCAAAGTATTTAAAGAAGATAACAATTCATGTTCCTCAACTTCATTAGTAATATGAACAACATGTTTAAAATCAGCACATAAAGAACTAGCACTAAAAGTAACTTGTTCATTTACTAGTTGTGGCAATGATATAAGTGAAGTATTATCACACATCTCTTATTTATCACAAAGAATAGCAAACAAATTAACTTGTGACGAAGGAATCTCAACGATTGGTTCCACTAATGGTTGCTATACTTTAGCACAAAAGTGGACGGATTTAATTCATTAACAGCATACTCGCCTTGATTAATTTCAGCACCATTTAGCTTACCTTTGATGCTCTATTCAAATGATGGAGGTGCATCGAACTTGACCGTGAACAATGGAAATGGCGGCTCATTTATATCTCTCTCCTTTTTGTGATTATGCACTTCCTACAATTGGTTAATGAAAAGAGGTAAAAACATAGTGTGTTGCTTTTTCATGTCCTTCTCTATTTAACTTTCAGCACTGCAAGCAAGTTGTAACAATTGAAAGGAGATCGACAAGTAAGCATGTCCTGAATTTCTTTGTTAAGCCCACGTAAAAACTTCAACTTTGTAGCTTCTCACATTCATCTAAACCACACGTAATAGGACTCCGTAGAAATAGGACTCCAAGAGAAATAGGACTCCAAGAACTTTCTATCAAGTACTCATTGATCCATAACGGAACTCGTATGTATATTTGGTGGTCATTTGAAGATAGAGTTGCTCTTGATGGCCGGATTGGATTCCAGAACTTATACGGCTTGATCTCGATATCTTCCCAATTAATTGACATGTGTCGTGTGCAACAGTTGTATCCATATTACTCAGGGTCTTATCACTTTCATTTATGGCTAAATATTCTATGAGTAGTAGATTGTGCACCTATTCATTGTGAAACTTTTACGGTCGCTTTGTAAATTTAAAGATATTCAGTCCCAGTATCTCGAAAGTGTTTATAGGGTAGATGTACGTGTGAGCATGTTATGCACTATGATGATGTTTGGGATTAGATTACGATAAAGTCAACGAACGCAAAAATAATAAGAAAATCATTAGTGTATGATTAATTAAGTATTAATTATTACAAACTTGAAAAAAAAATTATTTAATATTTTCAAAAAAATTATGTGGGTGTGTATATATATATATACCGTTTAGCGATTTAAAAAATATGCTAAGGAGAACTGAGGTAAAAACTACATTTTAATTAGAAAAAACCGGACCTACGCATCACGAAAAATTCTCGATGAAATGGGTTAAAGAAAAAAAAAATCCGTACCACCTCGACCGCTACCAAAAACTGCGAAAATCCCCCGTATCGGTATCGGGAGCGCGTTTTCGTCCCGTTGCCCATTTTCTTCCCATTTGCGGTCAAATCCTCCCATTAGATTCCCCCCTCACTTGCACCGACCCTAGCTACAACCTTTTTTGCCCCCCTCCCCCCCTCTCTTTCTCTCTCTCTTCTCCTCCTCCACCTCGCCACTACTACTACTACCTTTTCCTTGAGCGGCGCCGCGCCCCCGCCCCCGCCCTGCCGGCCAACGAGATCGATCGACTATTTGCGCCGCCGCCGCCGCCTCCTCCTTCCCCTGGACACGTGGCCCGCCCGAGACGTCAAAGAGGAAGAAGACGAAGAAGCTTCGCTCCGACCGGGGGTGGGTAAGAACAGTAGTAGTAGTGCTGCTACAGTGCTACCTACGCGGTGGAGTAGATTGAATTCGATCGAGTACCAAGCTCGCGAATCATTTTTTTTTCTCTTTTTTTGGTTGTTGATTTTCTCTGCAGGTGAGGTGAGGTGAGGGGTGGGATCGAGGGATCGAGAAGCTGGCGGCGAGCAAGTGGTGGGAGCGCGCCGATGAGGGCGCCATGGCCGGGATGGATCCCACCGGCGGCGGTGGCGGCGGCGGCGTGGCGGCGCACTACCTACACATGCTCCGCGCGCAGCAGCACCAGCCACTGTCCCCGGCAGGTGACGTCAAGGCGGAGCGGTCCATGCTGTCGCCGGATGAGAGCCCCGGCGCGGACGCCGACCTAGGATCGGACCACCCGACGTCGTCGGCCATGGTGGCGGCGGAGGACAGCGGCGGCGGCGGCGGCAGCGGTTCGGGTGGCCCGATGCGGCGCCCCCGCGGGAGGCCGCTGGGCTCCAAGAACAAGCCCAAGCCGCCCATCATCGTGACGCGGGACAGCCCCAACGCGTTCCACTCCCACGTCCTCGAGGTCGCCGCGGGAACCGACATCGTCGAGTGCGTATGCGAGTTCGCGCGCCGCCGCGGCCGCGGCGTCTCCGTGCTCAGCGGTGGCGGCGCCGTCGCCAACGTCGCGCTCCGCCAGCCAGGCGCGTCGCCCCCGGGCAGCCTGGTCGCCACCATGCGCGGCCAGTTCGAGATCCTGTCCCTCACGGGCACCGTCCTCCCGCCGCCCGCGCCGCCCAGCGCCAGCGGCCTCACCGTCTTCCTCTCCGGCGGGCAGGGCCAGGTGGTCGGCGGGAGCGTGGCCGGCCAGCTCATCGCCGCGGGGCCAGTCTTCCTCATGGCCGCCTCGTTCGCCAATGCCGTCTACGAGCGTCTGCCACTCGATGGGGAGGATCCGGAGGCAGAGGCTGCCGCCGCCACCCCTCCCGGCGATGCGGCGCAGCCAACCGGCCCACCACCACCGCAGCAGCAGCCCACAGCCTCGCAGTCCTCTGAGGTGACCGCCGGTGACGGCGGCGGCGGCGGCGGCGGTCTCGGCATGTATCTTGGAGGCCATGTGGGATCCTACCAGCAGCAGCAGCAGCAACTTCCCGGACCAGGAGACAACTTCGGTAGCTGGAGCGGCAGCATCAGGCCGCCGCCATTCTGATCCAAACACCTCAAATCAAGCTCTCCCCCAACAACGCCATGCATGTCTAAATCCTCACAAGATTCACTCCAAGAAGACGAAGCTGAGTGAGAGTGATGGATTTCATTTCATCTCATCATTTGTGACAATGCATTCATTTTTTTTTGTTGTTGAAGGCTATACATCTTGCAAGATTACAAGTTAATCGAGGCGCATGCATTCTTGATTGGAGATGTGGAAGAATCTCTTGCATTGCAGAAGTACTAATAGAATCAACATTGGAAGGCAGAATTTTTTTTGGCTGGAGATGGAGGGAGGTCAGTCAATTAGTGCAAGGAACTGAACAAGATCCCGGTAAGGCAGGTTAGTAGGACCCCGGTGTTTAGTGGTTCATCCTGTAGACTTTTGATCAAGAATGATGCTTGTCATGACCTTTTACTTAAAAACTTTCCCTTGGAATGATGCTTGTTATTGCTTTTCACTACAACTCCAGTCTTTCTTGACTGCTACTACCAGTTTTTACACCTTTTTCACCGTTGCACATTTGCACTTGTCCTGCTTCCTGGCACCACGGTAAAAAATCTGCAAACTAGTGATTCGTCTCATTAGAACTGTACTCCAAGGAGAGCTGTCTTCCAGCCTTCTTTTTGGTGTCATTTCCACACATTGGCAATCACCTGCTTTTGGTCAATTTTGTCTTTTCTTTGAGCCAGTGGAGAGTAGAGTGACCACCACTGACCAGAGCTGTAAACATTTCAAACCCTAGCTTGGGGGCCCTTTGGATGCGTTAGGAATGTTGTTTTTTTTTTTGGGTTCTCTTTTTCTCCTATTGCTTTCTTCATGCAGAGAAGAAAGTGTAATACTAGAGGGGTACTATGCTGACTTCGGCAGGACAGGACGCCATAAGGCCTTCTGTCCCTATTCCTACTTTGTTTTGTCTGTGGGTGTGGAATGCAGGTTCAGTCCCCCTAGAGGCCCACTGTTTGTATTGTGATGTTCTCCTCTGAAATTGCTACAGTGTTTACCTCTTCCTGAAGTTAATTTCAGCCACAGTGAAATTGCCAGTGTTTACCTCTGAACTACTTATGTGAAAAATCTTAGAAAGTTTGTGTGAAAAATCTTGAGTTTAGTACTAAACTTGAATGGCCAACTTGTGGGAGTAGTATCATTCAAAATCAAAGGAGGGGATACTGTAGTTCTAGTTCTTGATGTGGCTTTCTTGTTTGATGATTAATTGTGTGCCATCAGTAAGTTCAGCTTAAATGCATGCCAAAGTTGTCATTTTGGAAACCTTGAGTGTATGATTGAATCATCAGGCTAATAAGCGTGGTAAGACATGAGGGACCATGGCCCTGTTTGGGGAGCTTTTAGTTGCTGTAGCTTCTCCCAGAATCAGAAGCTTCCCAAACAGTCCAGATTCTGAGAAACTGTAGTTGTAGAATCCAGAAGCTGTAGTTGTAGAATCCAGAAAATGAACTAGAAGTCAGAAGCTGGAAAACCCAGTTTTTCCAAATTCTCAGAAACTGGCTACCAACCAGCTACTTCTCAGAATTTTAAGCTTCCCCAAATAGGCCCCATATAAGCCTGTGAATTTGTCTTGCATTAATATTGGACTGCTAGTTTGGAGTTAACGAGTAAGATGGCGTTTCTGGTCAAATTGTTGAATTAGGTTACGTTGGTCTGGATCAATAACTGCTTTATTGACTTGTCCTAATAGAAGTTTCTTGGATTATTTCACGTATGCTCTTTTAAACTGCACCTAGTGGTATTCAGACATGTTATTTCAAAGCCAAACAATTGTCTTCTTCATAACTTTTATCAATTAATCTTTGGGAGGTATATAAACATGTCTAAACTATTCCACTCATGTTCTTTTTACCTGGTTTTGAGGTATTAACAGTCCACATGTGACTGCTGTGTGCTTGCCCAAAGAAACCTGTATTACGGGCAGGTTTGGTTTATAATAGCAGATATGAACCTTAAATATTGGTATACCAAAATTATGTCGAGGTTATGCATGTTTAGTTTGATGCAAAAGTTTTTGACCGAGTTGCTTTGTTGGCTACTTGGCTGTTTGGTTTGGGACTTCATTGTAGACCTAGGGTGTGTCAGTTCATGCTAAAATTGGAAGTTTAGTTGAAATTGGAATGATGTGATGGAAAAGTTGAAAGTTTATTTGTGTAGGAAAGTTTTGATGTGATGGAAGTTTGGTTGAAATTGGAATGATGTGATGGAAAAGTTGAAAGTTTATTTGTGTAGGAAAGTTTTGATGTGATGGAAAAGTTAAGAAGTTTGAAAAAATAGTTTGGAACTAAACTCGGCACAAAGTACTACTGTGCTTCAGGATATATAGTTACTTCTATGCACATAGAACCAGTAGTCCAGTACACCCAAAAGCAGTACTCCCGTTCTATAATTCTGCTTTTGGACAAGTTTGTGGTCAAACTTGTATAACTTTGATTATAAATAACTTTAGAAATATTTAGTTTAAAAGCACAAAAACAACATAACATCTATAGATATGACGTATAAACTACTATAATAAAAGTAAAAATATTTTTGTTTATAGTATATATTATAATAGAAAAACATAGCTAAACTTATATTTTGGAGATTGTGTCATTGTCCTAAATATTAAGAATTATGGAACCAGAAGGAGTATATTTTAGGAAGGAGATAGTAGTATATTACCAAAATTTTTGGCTGTGAAATAAGTTTGGGCATTTCAGATTAGAAAAAAGTCCATATTCGACCTGAACTGTTAGGTTTGTCTTGTCTGAAATCAACTAGAAAATCATATATGTTTATATCCCTCAACTATTAAAACCATCCGATCACCACAACCAATCAATTTGGTTTTAATGGTGGTTTCATGATTTAAAAAATATAAATAATGTATTTTGTATTTGTATGGCACCTACACCATTTGTCCCAAAATAAAATTCCTGCATATGAATTTGGACATAATTTTTTCGAGGTCTGATGTCAGGATTCGATTCTTTTTGGGACTAAAATAGTATTTAATTAGTAGGTTTGGGAGGGAGTGTGTTGTTTAGGACATGAAATTCATATGAATTTTAGAGGATACCGTTCCATAGATATTCTTTTTACCTGTTTGGAACAAAGGATTGGAACATATTAACTTCCTCTGAAATTCATTCCTATGCGTACATTCCAGAGGAAAATAGCACATGAGGTCAAATCTCCTTTTATTTTGCCTTTGAGCAGTCCAATGCAACTTCTCTTCTCTTTTCTCAAATCCATCAAAATTCATGCGAGCCATTCAAACATATTATGTTTCAAAATCTTGTGTTTTAGATTTCCGTAGCTATGGAATATTTTAATCCTATATTTTTTCTGTTTCTATATTTCTAAAATCCTATCTCACAAAGAAGCCCTAGAAATATAGATTTTATCTCGGTTTTCATTATCATACTTTTCAAACAACTAAATAACGTATTTTGTGTGAAAACTTTCTCTACATATAAGTTGCTTTAAAATATTAAATAAAATACCTTTTAAGTTTGTAATAATTAGAACTTAATTAATCATGTGTTAATATTTTATTTATTTTTCGTGTCCTAATTTTATGTTTATTTTATTTTTGATAGAAACAAAACCAACTTATTGCAAGTACTGTAGCAATAGTACTACTTCCTCTGTTTTTTAATAGATAATATCGTTGATTTTTTAAATATATGTTTGATCATTCATCTTATTTAAAATTTTTATATAATTATATAAGATATAAATCATATTTAAAGTACTTTGAGTGATAAAATAACTTACAACAAAAATTATAATTACATAAATTTTTTGAATAAAACGAATGGTTAGAATGTGATAAAAAAGTCAACGATATTATCTAGTATTAAAAAACGGAGGTATAGTACTATAAACAATAGCCAAATCACGTTGCCCTAGCCAAAATTTTGGGAAGGATTGTTCGGCATCAACCCAACAAACCCTACATTTATTTTCTTGGCCAGAGAAGACCCAGGGGATTGAAAATACAGTGTTCACAAAAACCAAAAAGGCTACGGGTAGTAGCCGTGCAGTAGTAGCAGAAGGAAAGCTGAGAAGGTGCACGCGCTACCAGGAGTATCATCATTTACTGAACCCTGCAGATGCTAGATGCACATAGCTGGCCAGAAAGTAGGGAGAGGAGTATCCAAAAACTTGAAGCTACTACTGGTGGTAGCTGCAAAGATTCTCACCATTTGCTGCCTCTGTTCCTCTTCTCCAACTTGTACAATCCTGGAAAGAAGTAGTTCTTGCATGCTCTACTAGCCCCCATGAGAGAAAAGGAAGAGACGAAGATACCGTTGTTGGTTTTGCATGGGTTGTTGGGGAGCTGAGCTGAACTTTGGAACTTGTTCAGCTTTGCAACTTTTGTCCTTTTGATGTGCCATGGCCCAAGTGCCCAAGCCACCTCTTTTCTTGGTCAAAGGAATCATCTCTCTTCTCTCTCTCTCTCTCGATGTGTGTCTCTTGCTCGGTTTCTTGTACTGTGTCGCTCAGAACGTTGTGATAAAGTGTTAGGTGTAGTTATGGCTAGGATATGTGATACTGTCCCACAGATTTGGGCCCTGTTTAGATCTGCCGGTAAAATTTTTAATCCCGTCACATCGAATGTTTGGACACATACATAAAGTATTAAATATAAAAAAAAATTAATTACACATATTACATGTAAATTGCGAGACAAATCTTTTAAGCCTAATTGTTTTATGATTTGACAATATGGTGTTACAGTAAACATTTACTAATAACGTATTAATTAGGCTTAATAAATTCGTCTAGCAGTTTACGTTATTAGTCTACGTTTAATACTTCAAATGTGTGTCCGTATATCTAATGTGACACGCCAAAACTTTACACTAGGCAGTGTTTGGCGAATAGGAAAGGGAAATGATTTCCCATCCATCTTTAAATCCTAATCATTTATTCTCCATCTTCCATTTAATCCTAACCTTTCATTCATTTCTCGATCCCAATCTTACCCCTCATTTCCCATTATCCAAACACACCCCTATGGATCTAAACACCCCCTTGGTTAAAATAATGTTGATTCCATTTGGTTAAAATAATGTCGATTCCATTTGAAATTTGATACGAATTCCAAATCTTCCTGCGCGTGTAGCTTGCTCAAGCATTCTCTTCCAAGAGCATGCAAGAGCATGAAACTTTATTTTATAATTGACTTCTTTCTTTTAGAAAATTTGAAAATTGACATTAAAGTTTATCTATGGTACTCCGTCCGTTCCAAAATATAAGGCACAACCACCCTTAACCTAAAGACCAAGAAATCATTATTATCATCTCCTAGTTTGAATTACCCTAATAAATATAGTGTATGCATCTAATAGAATTAGAGATTTTGAGGGTGGAGGATTTTAAAAAGTAATAATTTAATGGAGAAGAAGTCCTAATTAATTATATGCATGCATGCATGCCTTATATTATGGAACATTCAAAAAAAAAGTAGTTGTACCTTATATTATGGAACAGAGGGAGTACTAGTTTGTTTTCTACAACTTTCTCCGTCCAATTTTAAGTGCAGTTGTGCCGTATCCAACATTTGACTATCCATCTTATTTAAATTTTTTTAAGATTAATATTTTTATTGTTATTAGATGATAAACATGAATAATACTTTATATGTGACTTATTTTTCTAAAATTTTTCATAAAAAATTTAAATAAGATTGACGGTCAAACATTTGACACGGAAACCCACAACTGCACTTAAAATAAGATTGAGGGAGGACCCTCAAATCTCTAAGGACACATCAAAAAGTTACACACATAACAGCCTATCCCTTCATTCCAAAACATAACTATTTCTATTTCTCTACTGTTTAGTACTCTCTCCATCATTTTTAAGGGATTTTAGTGGGATGTGACACATCCTAGTACAACGAATCTGGACAGATTCGTTGTACTAGGATGTATCATATCCCACCAAAATCTCTTATATTTAGAGACGGAGGGAGTAGTACGTAGTGTATTATTTAGCAGAGATTAAGGTTGAGTAGAAAATAGTCTACTGCCTCTTACTACGAGTGATTAATTTGGAGTAGGTTGGGAACAAGTAGTAATGAATAGTAGTAATGAATAGTACTAAAAATTTCTTATACTTTGAGATAAATTCGAATACTAGAAGTTTTTATTTTGTTTTAAATTGTACTCACTCCATTTTAAAATATAAGACACAAATACCTTTGTACCAAATACCAAGAAACAACTATTAATCAAATTCTTGATTATATCATCTTAATAAATACAATGCATGTATCTAATAGAATTAGAGATTTTGATAGTGAAGAATTTAAATAATACTCCCTTCTTCCTAACTTGACAATCATATATGTTTATGCACCAATACCAAGGATAATTTAAATCACATAAATCAAGATATGATGCACACATTCTTCCACAATACATGCATTGATTAAAACATCATGCCAATTACACCTTAGCATGCACATATTCTTTCATGCTGTATTAATTGTATCCTGATGAAATTCGTGCCCATGCAGTTATATGATGATTAATTTGAGAAATTTTGAATTCTATTATATGATGATCAATTTGGGAATAAAAGAGTAATAATTTAGTGGATATGAGGTGCTAATTAATTGCCTGCACGCATGCACGCTTTATATTGTGAAACACGTAGGTAGTAATGACTTATATTTTGGAATGGAGAGAGGGTATTTGCATTTATATAGACAAATATATAAAGAGGGTGAAAATCCCCTTATAATTTTAGTTCTACTTGGAAGAACTTGATTAGTTTGAAAAAGCTACTATGTTTTCTGAGGAGGTTTTGCTCGTCGAGACCTCCTTTCCAATGCAGAAATTTTGTAGATTTTCGAAGGAATTGATTCAGTTGCCACAAAATGTTGTATATTCTCTACGCTTGAGGAGGCCTTAATATAGAAACAAGTACGAGAACGATGAACTTAAAAGAAAAAAAAAATCAACTTCTGAGAATATATAAGTGCTATCTAAATTAATTTTTTTATGGATGATGTATATGTGTTTTAAGCATGAAAAAAAAAAGGCGTTACTGTGCCAGGCCATCTCGTTTAACTGAACTACAGTTATATTTTTTTAATTCCCCTCAGTTATAAATTGCCAGGAATTATTAGATTCGACAACTTCAGTGAAAATAGAATTGCCGGGAACTATTAGATTATCGATTTAAGCATAAAATATTGCCTTCGTATGTCTTGACTCTTGCGGTAACAGCTTGCAAATCCCTGAGGGCCCAGAATAGAGCGATTCTGGAAGTGTATTTCAGGTAGTTTCGTCGGTTAATATAAAATTGGAGGAAATTCAAAAATTTTATGTTACTTTTATGAATGGTCACTCTCTTAATGCAAATAGTCTGTTAGCACTTGTGTATATCCCTGCCGTGTCTGTGAACAGTGCTTCAACAGTTGACGTTTAAGAGGGATCGATGGCAACAATCTGAAGCAGACAATGCTCGTGTTTTCATTCAGAACTATTTTACGTAGAATTTTCCATACAAAAATCTCTATATATGTACAATTATCTGATGTAAAAGTGCGAAGGTGCGGTTAACCTAGCCACATGCATGGCGACTTTTAATAAAGTGATAACACCACATTGATTGCTTTCTGCGTTTCTTGTCTCAGCAGATTCAATTTTTTGCCTGAAGCTGTACTTGTCAGGCACAGCCGCACAGGCAAGATCACTCCGTAGTCCGTACACTGGTATTAAGAGCTGTTTAGTTCGCGAAATAGAAATTTTAGTTCGCGAAATGGAAATTTTTGAGTGTCCCATCGGATGTTTGACCGGATGTCGGAAAGGGATTTCGGACACGAATAAAAAAACTAATTTCAAAACTCGCATGGAAACCGCGAGATGAATCTTGTGAGCCTAATTAATCCGTCATTAGCACATGTGGGTTCCTGTAGCACTTATGGCTAATCATGGACTAATTAGGCTCAAAATATTCGTCTCGCGATTTCCCTCCTAACTGTGCAATTAGATTTTCTTTTAATTTATATTTAATGCTCCATGCGTACGTTCAAAGATTTGACGTGATGTTTCTGGGAAAAACTTTTGGGGAACTAAACGGGGCCTAATATTATTTGCTGGACTTGTTTTCACTGCATGGTTCCGGCAAACTTCACTGTGTAGTGTACCTTACGTTTCTATTCATTGGCTTGGATTTTTGTCTTTGATGACTCTTTGATTCATATGAACTTGTTAATGGAAGTAGAAAGGTAGTCCATCCATCCTAAAATAATTTCATCTTTCCCTTAACCCATTTTTACATAAAGACTATGTTTATAAAACAATCAATAGATTTGAATTTATTAAAATTAGAACTAATACATTGTACTACTACGTATAATATTTTTGTAGTTGACCAAAATGTATTTTTGCGGGCGAGAGGAACAATCACCTAGCCCAAGATGTCTGTGAAGATTTGGGATTTATGCACTTGGGCATCCTAACCACATGCGAAAATTATTTTTTCCATCTAGTCCTCCTAAGTAGGCCGCCCGTCAAAATCAATTATCGTAGGGAGGCAAGTTAAGATGTCCTTATGTCCGACTGCAATACTCTTTTAAAAACAATTCCAAAATATGGAAACCCTAGCTTTTGGTGAAGCCGGTGACCAATCTGCCCCTCCTACTGTCCCCAAACCATATCCCTGCCACCGGATCTGCTGTCTGTTGGTATTTCTTACGTTCACAGATAAATTTACAAGCGCACGGATACCGCTGTTGCATTTCACCCATGATATTCCCAAGGATATCGTCTTTATATCCGACAGGGAAGGCGGCGGTATAAAGATATGGTTTATGTCTCATTTATCAACCAATAATTAATTTACCATAGTGTAAACATGGGTTAAGATAATAATTGATAAGGTAGTGGACATAGAGGAGATTCACCTCTACAATAATGTGTCATAGAAAATAAAATTAGGAAACTACGATACAAATGGGGTGTACTTCTATACTAATCATACACTTAACATATACATATACATGCTACAACATTGGACTTAGTTCCAGGTAGGGGTGGACGAAAGCTCGTGGCTCGTTAGCTCGCTCGAGTCGCGATAAGCTCGGCTCAGCTCGTTTCATTTTCTTAACGAGCCGAGCTAGCCTTTTATAGCTCGTTAGACATAACGAGCCAGCTTGAGCTGGCTCGCGAGCCTTAACGAGCTAGATAAACCCACCAGCAGCAAGCCAAGCCCACAAAGCCCATAGCTGGATAGGCCCATTAGAGCATATAAAGCCCACTAAACCAATAAACCTAGCTGCAGCCGCCCCGCGGCCACCATCGCGCACGGGCGCACGGCCCTCGTCAGTCGCCAATCCACCTCCACTCCGCCGCCACCATCACACGTGGGCGCGTGGCCCTCGCCAGTCGCCAATCCACCTCCACTAGTAGCGAGCGCTGCGCGCCCGTGCTGCCGCTATCGCCTCTCGCTCGCTCATCCATGTGCCCCCGCCCCTTCGTCTCACTCTCATCCCAGTCACAGGTTCACGACGCGGTGACGCAGCCCAAGCCTGTTAGTGGATAAACCTTGTATGCATGCATTTTAAGTTTCTGTTCTTTTAGTTTTGCATGCGCATGAGCTCCGGTTTTGTGGATGCCACGCGAGTAGCGGCCATGGCGTGAGAATAGCTCGGTCATGGCACGAGAATAGCTTGACGTGGCCAGAGCAACGGGACGTGCATGCGTTCGGCGGATCCGTGGGGATGGACGCGATCAATCCGCGACGTGGCAGCGATTCTGGAGCATATATTTTCCTTTCTTGCATACTTGTATTTGCTATAAATAAGGAGAAGAAAACTGAAAAGCTGCAGCCAGATCACGCAGCGCCAAAACTCTGTTTCTCTGTTCGTTGTCGTATTGTCCACTCGCGTGTGTTAGGTGTTCGTCCAGTGTTTGTCCTCGCTCGCTCGCTGATTCGTTGGGGTTTCCCGACAATTGGTATCAGAGCAAGGTTTAGGGCTTGGACGCGTGATCATGCTCTCGAAGTTGCACTCATGCCTCGCCGTCGCTCGTTGTCACCGACGGAGCGCACTCCAGCAGGTTCCGGCGGCTGCGCCATGGGCAGCGGCGGGAACGACCACGGGCTGGTGATTCACCGCATGGTCAAGGAGGCGGGAGGCGCGTCGAACTACCCGTGCTCACAAAGACAAACTACAACGAGTGGTCTCTGTTGATGAAGATCAAGCTGCAAGCACGATGCTTGTGGGGCATCATCGATTCGGGAGGGGGCGTGGTGGAGCTGCATGAAGATCGAAAGGCGTTGGACGCCATCCCCGTCGAGATGATCTCGACGCTAGTGACCAAGGAAACGCGAAGGCGGCGTGGGACTGCATCAAGACCATGCGCGTCGGCAACGACCGCATTCGCAAGGCGAGTGCACAGAAGCTGCGCTCCGAGTTCGAGGCTCTCGCGTTCCGTGACAGGGAATTGGTCGAGGACTTCACCATGCGGCACAACACCATCGTCATGCAGCTGTCCACGTTGGGCGACACCCGAGCCAGACGACAAGGTGGTCGAGAAGTACCTCGCGTCGCACGGCCCAAGTTCTCTCAACTCGTTCTTTCAATTGAGACATTGCTCGACATCTCCACTTTGTCCCTGGAGGAGGTCACCAGACGCCTCAAGACGGCTGAGGACTCCAGCCAGTCGTCATCCTTGTCCTCACCAGGTGGCGGCAGCAAACTCTATCTCACCGAGGAGGAGTGGCTTGAACGTCACAAGAAGAAAGGAAAATATATGCTCTGGAATCGCTCCCACGTCGCAGATTGATTGCGTCCATCCCCACGGATCCGCCGAACACGTGCACGTCCTGCTGCTCTGGCCACGCCGAGCTATTCTCGCGCCATGACCGCTGATCACGCGGCATCCACAAAACCAGAGCTCACGCGCATGCAAAACTGAAAGAACAGGAACTTAAAATGCATGCATACAAGGTTTATCCACTAACAAATCTCCCCCTAAACCTTGCATGGAGTTTGAATTTCGACGAAGCCAATCTGAGAACGAAGTTCAATAAATCTGTCGCGCCCGAGTGCCTTCGTCAGCATGTCCACTAGCTGCCCGTCAGTGCCGATGAACTCGACCTTCACCCTGCCCTCCTCGATGCATTCTCTGATATATTGATATCTTGTGTCTATGTGTTTACTGCGATCATGGAAGAAGGGTTCTTACCGAGCATGATTGCGGATTGGTTGTCAATCTTCAGTGTGACGGCGTCGGTCTCCTCTCCCCGGAGCTTAGCAAGGAGACGTGCTAGCCACACACCCTAGCAAGCCGCTGTCGTCTTGTGAAGCTGAATACATCACGGTGATGACTGCGGCTTGCCATGGTGTGTGGCTGGCGCGTCTCCTTGCTGAGCTCTAGAGAGAGGAGACCGACGCCGTCACGTTGAAGATTGACAACCAATCCGCAATCATGCTCAGTAAGAACCCTGTCTTCCATGATCACAGCAAACACATAGACACGAGATATCACTATATCGGAGAATGCATCGAGGAGGGCAGGGTGAAGGTCGAGTTCATCGGCACTGACGGGCAGCTGGCGGACATCCTGACGAAGGCACTCGAGCGCGATAGATTTATCGAACTTCATTCTTAGATTGGCCTTGTCGAAATTCAAACTCCATGCAAGGTTTAGGGGGAGATTTGTTAGTCGATAAACCTTATATTTATGAATTTTAAGTTTTTGTTCTTTCAGTTCTGCATGCGCGTGAGCTCCGGTTTTGTGGATGCCGCGCGAGTAGCGGTCATGGCATGAGAATAGCTCGGCGTGGCCAGAGCGACGGGACGTGCACGCGTTTGGCGGATTCGTGGGGATGGACACGATCAATCTGTGACGTGGGATCGATTCCGGAGCATATATTTTCCTTTCTTGCATACTTGTATTTGCTATAAATAAGGAGAAGAAAACCGAAAAGCTGCAGCCAGATTACACAGCGCCAAAACTTTGTTTCTCGGTTCGTTGTCGTATTGTCCATAGTGTTCGCGTGTGTTAGGTGTTCGTCAGTGTTCGTCCTCGTCCGCTCGCTGATTAGTTGGGGTTTCCTGACAAAGCCCGCCTCTGCCTCATCGTCTCCGGTCGCCATCGGTTCCAGGCACCCAGGTACTACTGAGAGACCACTCCCTGCTGGTCTGCATGTGTGGTTATAGCATTTACATACTCTTACATCATACCCAAACATGGAGAAATACAAAGGACAGACATGGTTTTCACTACCTATGCCTTCCTCATTTTCCGTGGGGCACACCCGCATCCAACGGTATTTATCTAGCAAGCGTATCCTATGGAAACTAGCCATCCTGTGCAAACTTTGGAAACTCCAATCAAGGCCTCTGGATGGGCATCCGATGGATAGGGGTGGAGGTGGGGCAATTTTACAAATAACCGCCCGCAATTAGACTTGCTAATATCGTTTTTTGCAAATCACCCCCCGCAGCAACCCCGTCCGGCGCCCTGGGACGCGTTGTCCGCGTCGCTTCGTTTCGACTCCGCCAACGCCGCCGCTGCCCAGTGAATCGCTAGATGCCGCGAACGTGATGGAGTCCAGTGACGCCATGGAGTGGCGATGTCATGGAGTCTGCGATCGAGTATGCCCGCGTGTCCGGCGATGCCATGGATTCTGGGGCGTGCGTCGACGCTGCCTACTAGTGCGTATTCTAGGAGGAGGACGGAGAGGGCCACCGCGGGATCAACCTGAACAAGGACCTACCTGATGGCCATCGTGGGGGACGCACTCAGGGCCAACATCATGGCCATCCGCCCCCTGGTGCTGCCCACCTAGGACGAGCTGCTGTTCGTGCTCCTCCTTCCTCCTGCTGCTTGTCTGCTGAAGCTCATCACAGCCATAAAGCTGAAGCTCTGCTGCTGTTTGTTTTTTGCTGTTAAATGAATATTAGCCTCTTTGTTCTTTGTGCAGATCACCGTCGATGCCGGAGTTGGAGCCCACCTTGAACATACAAGCACACCACAGCCAACATCTTCTCTTGAGTATAGCAGTAAGTTGCAAAGAACATTTGAACACAGTACAATTTGTGTTCCATTTTGGCTTAAGAGATTCCTGATCATATGCTCGTAGGGTATTTGGCATATGAGTGGCTAATACATTTATTATGGAACTAGCATGTCAAGTTATTGTAAACATTCTAGTGTTATCTACATTGAACATTTGAATGAAAAATGCAGATACATTTCCTTTTTCATAGTAAACATCGCCACCACGCACGCTACACTCCATCGCCACCACGCACGCGACGGTGCCAGGGGCCCGTCGCCGGAGAAGGGTGGCGCCGCTGACTCAAGCGGGCGACGGGCGACTCACTAAGGGCCGGCGGCGTGGCGAGAAACGAAGGGGCGGCGGGCGTCAGCGGTGTAGCCCGCGACCCCCGTGTACGGCAATTCACTGGGCAGTGGCGGTAGCGGCGGCGGCGTCTTGAATCGCAGGAGGCGGAGTCGAAACGAAGCGACGCGGACGTCGCGTCCCAGGGTGCCGGACGGGGTTGCTGCGGGGGGTGATTTGCAAAAAAACGAGATTAGCAAGGTTAATTGCGGGCGGTTATTTGCAAATTGTCCCACCTCCACCCCTATCCATCGGATGCCCATCTAGAGGTCTTTGATTAGAGTTTCCAAAGTTTGCACAGGATGGCTGGTTTCTATAGGATACGCTGCCATTTATCTAACCTAAGAACCAAGATTATGCTAGTAAATAATATTACTAACTCCCCCAGGACTGAGCTAGAGCAACCTATAAAGGTCATTGGACCATTACCTTAGCATGGATCGACTAGCCTAGGATGAAGCAGATATACGAAGTAAAACAAATATTCAATTAAGAAATGCATAGACTATGAGCATAATTAAATAGGAAAGATAATTATTTTAATTCTATTAATTCAATTATAGTCTTACAAGAAGAGTAAGGTATTAAAGACATACCCGAGACTCTGAGAAGACTATAGGACTGAAACTCCTAAGCTTTATTTCTACTAAACTGTAGAGAATGCAATATATAGAATAGAGTGAATTGCTCCTTGTGGTGTGTGTTGTAAGTGAAGAGAGTGAGCTCTATTTATAGCTCTCAATGACAGTTACTGGTCATCGAACTTCCATAACCGCCATAAGGGACCGATGAGGAGCTTCCACGTGGAGGATGGGAGCCGGGGCGCCAAGCCTGGTTCAGCCGAACCAGTTCCATCGCCTTAGGCATGTGTGGCTGACAAGTGGCCCCCTTGGTAGGTTCCCAGGTGGCTGGCCCACCTTGAGTCGGTTTGAGCTGATTTGTGGGCCCCTCAATCCGTGTACACGCATGTGATTCACCGGAGGTGTGTTCCCTTGCATGTTGGTCTCATTTCTCTTTCAATTTAGTATATAATCTCTGCATGCATGCTATTTCTTCAAGTCTAGTACAACTATATTATTTATTATTGATATATGTGTAAGAAATGTTAATTTTTCCCATTATTCATTGTGCTAGTTGATGGTCGAAATCAGTACTTAACAACCGTCAACACTATCCCCAACCTTGCCAGAGGTGGATCCGCCCCTCCCAAGGCCATTGCGCCGGATCAACAAGGGGGGGGGGGGGGGGGAAGGTGAGAGAAGAATTGCGCTACCGGATCTGCGAGGCCCTAGTGCGAGGCTATCGCTCATATCGACAAGGTAGATCCATCGCACTCACGCTTCCACCAACCTCCTCGGCGATGGATCCACTGCTCTCGTGGGTGCAAGCGGCAGATCTGCCTAGCCTGAGACCACTGTTCCCATCGCTGCGGTCTACCCGTCCCTGACCTCCCCGGTAGCGGATCCACCACTCCCATGTACATAGGCGGTGGATCAGCCTAGCCGGAAGACACCGCTCCCCGCCTCAAGGCCACCGTCGCTCCCCAAGCATAAGCCATAGCTGGCCGGAGAGGCGAGGAGGTCGATTGGGAGTGGGAGACAAATGGAAAGTGGGAAAGAGAGGAGAAGTAGGATGTTGGCGGCTGTTAAATGCAAATTTTACGCCGCCAATACATGCATAAATATGAAAATATAAAACATCTAACATAGTGGTAGGGTTTAATTCTAACAATTTCCATAAGTGTTGGTGTATATTTGGATGCAGGTGACAAACTACCAAAATTGAGATGAAATATACATAAAAGTGGAGGAGAATTTTATCCATAGAAGTATTGGGCTCACAAACTCATTGAAATACCAAAAATTGGGCCCAACCAACACACCACTGGACGAAGGACTCAGTTGCTAAGGCCCAGGAGGAAGCCTAGGGCCAGGGGGACTGGCCAGGGGTTGGCCGACCTAGGCTTAGCCTGGCCTAGCCACAACCGCCTTCTGACGGTTACTACCGACTTCCTTATGGCAGTTGTGGGCGGTATCTACACTCCGATCTGTCATAAACTGCCTATAAAAGGACCTCTCGTCCTTCACTTCAACACACACCAAGCTTGAGCTAAATCACAAGAGATTCTTTTATGTATACTTAGAATTGGGAGAGAGTAAGCGAGAAATAGTCGGAGGAATTCTGGAGTTGTCGGTACTTTCCTCTTTACCTTTTGTGCCTCATCAATTACTTTACTTAAGTTGATAATATCTTTATCGAGTAATTGAGATTTACTTTGTGAGGTTTATCTCTTATTTAGTTCCTATTAGGTAGTAAATCGGCTATGAAAGAGCCGAATTTAGAACTCATATAATCCCTAATGCACTCATTAAAACTAGTTTTCACAGCAGTATCAAGTTTATTATTGATAACAGCAGTAACGGATTCATCTACTGTACTTGCTACTAGTTTTTGAATAGGAATTGCAAGCTCTTCCGTACTTACCTCACCAAAGATGACTTTGGGCGACGGTCCGGGCTGGAGAAACCACACCTTGACAGGTCTTGGTGCATGATTTCATCAACACCTCCTGAGTAATCTCCTTAAGTCGCTCCTCCACGATCTTGCGTGCCTCTTCCTCAAGATCGTCCAATGAGATTGGAACGATATTGGATGGATCCACCTCTTGCTTGCCTTGCTTCGACATGGTGGCGTCGAAGTTGAGATGTCGTTGAACAGACTTCCCCAGCGGACCATCGCCAAAAATCGTGTTGGCAACTTTTTGTGACAAGTTGACAAGCACGATCGCAGCACCTAAAGCTTTGCGGTGATAGTAGAGTCGCCAACCACCCTAACTTAGCAAACACTAAGTCAAGATGGTTTTGATAGATTAAACTGGCTAGCGGAGCCGATTTAGATGAAACAATAGATAACTACCCGTCTTGTGGGCAAAACGGAAGGTCTTCAGGACAAACCTACAAAGAGGTGTCGCACTCTCGCAGCATCGGCGGATGATTTTCGGTGCAAATTGGCAAAGATGGACAAACTAAACTAGAACTAGAAAGCAATATTGAAAAAGCAATTCGATTGATTGATTGTAGGATATATTTTTACAACTGAACCGGCCTTGTCCCGTATATAGGGGTTGGTCTTGCCCTCTACAAGGCCTCCACCACGTCTAACTCGGGATAGAAACCAAAGGAAACCCGAAACATGCCTTCCCGAGCAAGGAAAACTCGAGACCCGATGAAACAGACTCGGACTCGAACTCTGCCGGTCAGACCGGCCACATGCCGGCGGTCTGACCGGAGTTCAGGCTGCGGTCTGACCGGCCTATACACGGTGGTCGGACTGGCCTCCCAGAGGAAACACCGGTAGATTTCCAAACTTTGGCAATTTTCCCTATTTCGACCCTAGGTGCCAAATTTCGGTATAAACAGTTCCCTGCACAGAAATCTTTGAATTTGAGGCAAAAGAGCACAACCTTGGCATTAAAACCGCAAGGGGAGGTTTATCATTTCACACATCATTCTAGAAAGAACATGAAACTCCATCCCTACTAGGCATCTTGCAATTCCTCTGAAAAGATACATCAGATTACAAACATCCCTCCATCAAAAAGAACCTTTCATATTGGATAAATGAGGAACCCCATTCCTGTAGTGCTCCAAACAAGGTTTACCCAAAGCAAGTCTCTTCTATTATAGAATTTATCAAGATACTTTAAAAGAAGGGCTTGATTTTGTATAGAAAGATTAATAACCCCAATACCTCATTTATTCTTAGGTTTGCAAATCTTGTCCCAAGCAGCCAAAGATTTCTTATTGGAGTTTACCTCAGAACCCCTCCAAAGACAATGCTTTCTTGCTCTATCAATACTGTCAATGACAGATTTTGGCATATTCAAAGTGCACATATAATAGGTCGACAAAGAAGAGAATACTGAATTAACAAGTGTAAGCCTATCTCCATAGGACAAGAAAGCTGAATTAGCAGAGGGGCTTTTAACGATCTACCACTCTTACGAGTGGTGCTTAACGATTTGCCACTAGTCCACATGTCATACACACATGAGGGCCCACATGTCATACACAGTGAGTGGAAAATCGTTATTTGCCATATCACAAGAGTGGCAAATAGTTAAATTTCCCAGGAGCCTCCTCTCAATTCTATCAACCAAAGGAGCAAAGGTTTATATTGGTAAAGTAAGAAAGCATTCGAGTCTTTGAAACTTTGTATTGGTATGTGTAAAATAGGTTAAAATTGAAGTTATTTTGTGACAAAAGTATTTCCTCCATCCTAAAATATAAGGGATTTTAGATGGATATGACACATCCTAATACTATGAGTCTGGACATGAGTATGTCTAGATTCGTGGTAATAGAATGCATTACATCCACCTAAAATCCGAGTTGTAGAGATATTTTGGAAGTTCCGTTAAATAGCTAGCCAGTGAAAATAAAGAAAAGGGTTTCTGAGTTGTGGCTTAGAGCAAGAGGTGATAGTTACCTCTAATCTTATACACATCATCTAGTTATTAATTAAGAAGTAATACATACAACACATTACCTCTACCATATTTTCCCCAATACAACATAATAATTCTACTTTATTTATTTTCTTTTAATGTATTGGTCTATTTGTTTCATTTTTTTTAAGTCTGTGAAAAAGTTCTCCCTTGCATGAGGGGGTGGCTCTTCCTCTTTCTTCTCTCCTCTCCTCTCCTCCATTTCATCATTTAGTCCTATGTGATATCTCTTGAAACTTATGTTTAGATGTCGCTCTTAGCATTTTCTTGATTTTACAACCAACATATCCAAATGTCAAGGAGTAAAGTAAGTCTTGATAAAACTTAGTAGTAATTAAATTGCTATTAGAAAAAAAAAAGGCAAAACTATTATTTTTTTTGTTGGCTTGACATTCCTTATTCGATTATTCTTTTTTCCCCAATATCCTATCATACTATAAAGTTAATGTCCACTAACTTCTAAATTTCAACATGCAAGTGTGCCACATCATCATCCACTAGCAATTATTATCTAATATATTTTAAATATCATGCAAAATGACATATCATTTACAATTTTGTTGTATTTTTGTAGCTCAATATGCAAGCAATGTCGAATCATTATCTCCATATCATTTTCACATTATTTAAACATATACGTCTACCATTTTTATAATATATAACATGTATTTATTCACATATCCTACAGCAAAGTACGGGGTATCAACTGAAAAGATAGTTTGTACACCACTGGTTGATACTCCGGTCCATTTCACTCCAAGCAAAAATAATATTGCAGAGACCAAAGCACTTTTAAGTATTACTTTTCTATCCAACCATCCCTTATTTTGCCCTCAACCGTCTCCCACTTCTAATTACCCGTCATTGCACGAGGAACATCTAAGTAATTTTCAACTACCCTTAGTTTTTCTTTTGGTTGCTATAATTGCACTTAATATGGGATGGATGAGGTACATAAGAACCATTTCCTTTTACACCATCAGCTTATCAATTCGTTTTGGAGGGGCCATTCCAGTTTGGTTCTTGCAATAATATAAACATTACTACACAAATACTTTAAAATTCCACGTGTAATATATTTTGAAAAGGCAATAATGAGAAAAAAATGAAACGAGTCTATAGTTAAACATAATATAAAATAATCGACTCAGCTAAAGTCGACGGAATGATCAGTCATGCTTGGAAAAAGTCGTATGTCAATTCCAATCGATACCGGCAGGAAATTTGATTCGAACAACCGGGAATTCCGGTCAATAGCGCATGAATTTGTTTGGTATGCCACACGATGTGTACTGTTTTAAGTTGGTATCTCTCCGTCCTAAAATGCTTCATTTTTAAGTTTCTGTATCTAACATTTGACCATTCATCTTGTTTGAAAATTTTAAGTTTTTTTTTCTAACATCTGACCATTCGTCTTGTTTGAAAATTTTATGAAAATATTAAAATAAGTCACGCATAAAATACTATTTATGTTTTATCATCTAATAACAATAAAATTATTAATCATAAAAAAATTTAAATAAGACGAAGAATCAAGTGTTGTATCTAAAACCTGACGGAGGAGTATATACTCTTTGCTCGTACATTCTCTGAAATTGTGCAGGCATGTCATATAGATTTCTAAAATCTTAAAATGTAAGTTTAGGTCTTCGATATTGCTTTAATAGTTATATAGATTGAGAAGTGGTTTCAAAAAAAAAAAAAGATTTAGAAGTGCTCTAACCCACTTCTTGTGTTGACGTGGCATGCCATATGTAGTAAAAAAAAATAAAAACATCCTTTTCTCCTCACTTTTATTTTTTTAATTTAAAAACATCATTTTCTCCTTGTTTCTTTAATTTATTTTTTCTAATTGACTGCCACATGGGTCCATTGGCACTAGGTGCCACCGTGACATACCATATCAATGCACAGGGTAGGTTGAAACCCGTTTGGACTTGTATAAATGTTGATGCAAAATCTGACGCAACACACGGAGGCTTCAGAGATCTGCTTAGCTCTATTGTAAGTCCTAAAATCGGTTTACATAGTGCTGTTAGTTTGATCATACAACTAACAAGATAGAAAAGATTAAATCACAAGGCCCATCGGCCAATAGGCCGATAGGAAATCGTGTAGCCAGCCAATGCCGATGGAATTCGGATCAACAACTATGTAACCGATGGATTTTGGATATATAATATAATTCAAATTATACTATCATCCTCTGAGGCTAAAAAAAATAATTTTAATACCCTTTTCTTTATTAGGGACAATCTTTGATAGGTCGGACCAAACCGAGTCAGTATAAGACTGAAACTAATAAACATAAAAGATAGACAATGATATAATTTTGAATATTAGTCGATGTGGTGATTCAATTGATAGTAAATAGATAATTCATCGGCTGAGACTTTAATGAAATTTTGGACATAATCTATCAAATCGAACAAAACTATTTAACAAATCAAAACCTAGATCGGACAACTTAATGATAAGCTTGATATATCTAAACAAGCCGCTAAACTGTATGCAAAGTGATTGATATATTAAATCTAATCAAGGTAGCAAAGCGATATAGAAAATAGCTGATATATCAGATAAGCGATACATGTAAAAACTTAAACTATAATTCCGAACCTATGAAAAGAGCTGATACAAGCGAAGTTGATGGAACTTAGTTCTCGCAAGAGATCGATACTATTGTAGCCTAATTCGAAACTAAGAACTCGTCAAAAGCATTGAAAGCTAAAACTAGGGTGACAATATGCCAAAAGTTGTATATTGATCTGTTGATAAATTACAAAGACTACATGTATATATATTTATATCCTCGGGTTTGTACAAGTTCTAATCGAATACGAGATAAGATTTTCTAATAAGAAAAATAAAATAACTAATCATGTCTATTTAAAAGATATACTTAGAAAATATGAAACTATATTGTCGTGATCTTTATGATTCCTCCTTTAACTCGGCCTTATCTAAATAAACTTCTATCAATCAGTTTGTTTTCTAAACCAAATTCATTAAATAACCATACCAAATTTTGGTGTTAACAATAACACTTCTAAAATTTTCAAGACCCAAAAATACATTTTAAAAAATTAGAGAACACATCAGTAAAGTTTAAACTATATACCATCCATTTTGGCCGATACCATGACATAGTTAACAGAATGACCTATACCTAAACATGCTCTCTTCGTAAAAACAAAAACCCAAACTAAATGAGGATGGAACATAACCTAAAACAACAAATCTGAGAAGGGGTTTAGGTTGTCCAATCACCATTTAGGTTGAGAGTACAGTAACCGATAAGCTTTGATTTCCATCCCGCAGGATCAATGCAAAGCTCATAAGAGCAAGTTTAATAGTATAGCCAACTTAACTTCAAATCACTTAGAGTAGGTATAATAGCAGACTGTAAGCCAGCTATAAACACATATCGAGGAGATAAAAGAAGAGAGAGAGAGGAGCAGCGGGTTACAGATTTATAGCCAGCTATAAACACATATCGAGGAGATAAAAGAAGAGACAGAGGAGTAGCAAGTTACAGATTTATAGCCAGCTATACCACGGACTCCAAGACGTGTATGACATGTGGAACCATATATTAATAGTGTAGTATATTTTTATATGTAACTATTGTATGAATTAGCTATTAAGTTGATTATAAGTGATTTGAAGCTAGTAGTTGGCTATACTGTTAAACTTGCTCTTATAGTCAACTTAATAGCCAATTCATACAATAGTTATCTAAAAAAATATACTACACTATTAATATATGGTCCCACATATTATATACACATTGTGTCTTGTAGTTCGTGGTACAGCTAGCTACAAATATGTAGCCCGCTGCTTCTCTCTCTTCTTTTATCTCCTCGATATGTGTTTATAACTGGCCTGATCTCCTCGATATGTGTTTATAACTGGCTTACAGTCTGCTATTGTACCTGCTCTAATAAGTTTCATCTGAAACCAGGTGTAACATGAATGCTTCCTTTCTGGATTCACGATTTTGTAGATTTCCATGAAGTGTGCATAATTTGATGAAATTGTAACACAAGTTTCTGAGTGCTCACATGAATCATTTTTCTAACAACGTATCATGAATCTGAGGCATACAGACAAATACCAATCTGTTTTTCTTTGGTTGAGCAACCACAATTAACAACTTTGTGCCTTAGAGTGCAGCTCTTGCTACCGACGATGAAGTAGCTGAAGAACTGCGACCTGCTTGTCCCAGATATAGTCAATCAGTCTTGTCTTCCTGTGCTCCAATCTCCTGTAGGTAGTGCTCCGCATCCAACGCCGCCATGCAACCTGCATCAGACGTGTTTATCATAAATTTTGTTCACAGAAATTACATATATCAATGGGATAAGCTAATTCTCCGGAGATGGATTTTCAAGCAATAGATCACAGCTTTGGGGAACAGCTAACAGAATGGACAAAGTTGCACAGTTCTTTTGTTTTCTTTTCAAAAAGTGGACCTTTTAGTAACAAATAGACGCCATGTCAATGTAAACTATTTCTTGGCCAAGCAGGTCAGTTTGGGGGATTCAACAGAGTAAATGGCTTTTGGCCCTCAATATTCTGAAGCAATTAATGCAAACATTTTTCAAAAAGGAAATGCTTTTATCCTACACTTGCCGATTTGTATATTATTACTTTACCTCTTTTAATTAAGAACCATACATATGCAGTCACATAAGTGGTTATACAAACTTCATTGTGCCTTCTGGCCTTGTGTAAATTTTCACTATGAACGCATTCTTTAACTTCAATATTTTGCCCACCCTTAGCATTTCATCCAAGTACTCAATTTCTCTTGGTTTTACCATTCTACTTTCTGTTTGCGATCAAAGCTTAAAATTAATCATTCACTGCAGTATTATGGTGAAGTTAAACTTGGCATCTTGTTGACTCTTAAGTGTTTAAGACTTTCAGTTATTCAATCACTATAAAATGAAACCATCAAAATATATAGGAAAGGCAAATACAGTTCCAAGGTGATGACTAACAAATTCGAGCAAAAGAAATAGAGTGAAACATGTTTATGCCATCCAGCATCCTATATGTATCAACACTACTGTTTACAGAGGTACCGTATCTTCAGAAAAACTGATCGCAAAAAGTTAAAAGGTGAACCCCTAATAATTTCCTCACAGACTCACTCGTACTCAAGCTAGATCTATACAGATCTAACCATGATTCAAATAATCTATATATTCTGATCATATGTAGCTTGTATTTAGCATTTCATAAAAACTAGGCCATACAAAAAAAGCTGTAGACAAGTAATGGGTAATGGGGCCCCCTAACTGTTGCCATATTAGGTGAGTTAGGTCAAATGATTATAAGCAAGTAGATGTTGCATAGTTTCTTTTCTGCCGGTATGAGAATTGCCCTTGATACAGAATCCATATGTTCTTTAATTGTCCAATAACTTGATCTTTCCAAATGAAAAATCAGCAGCATTGGTAAGTCCTATCTGCATGTGCAGTGAGTTAATGATAGACTTCTTTAAGTTTAAAGCTACTGCCTACCGTTAGCTGAAACTCTCCGAGGAACTCAAATCTTTGAATGTTATTTACAAACAACAGAGAGGGAATCTCATGACTAAACAATGAGCAAGCAGATGTTTTCAAGACCCTGTTTGATAAGAAGGCTTATCCTGTTCTCAGGTTTAAGACACAGATTTAAGATCCAGCTACTCCAATCAGGCAGTATGAAGTGCTAGTAAGTAGTAACAACACGCCATGTATACACCCTAATTAAAAAAACAATTCCTACCCAATTCCTAAGAAACCGGAAGGAGATTAAAATTTTCATATTTCAGATGCAGATAGAATCAAACATGCTCTTCCCCTTCTTTTTTGGTTTTAATGTTCTGTTTGCACATACTAATTGAAAAATTTACTTATACGCTACATATATACAGTACAATTTGATCATCTTGGACACCACAAATTGCAGTGTTGGTGGCAAATGCACTACCAGCATAACCATCTCAAGAATGGATGGATACTACGTGTTCTGTTATTGCTCCAGAAATTCCCATATGAATGTGTTAACAGCAATAAATTCCATGTTGCCAGCTTATATTCCTCAATCAACTTCACAAACAACCCTTAGCACAGCATTGTAATACCAAAGTTACCACAGCTAGCAATCTAACCAAAAACAACCTATAAAGGAGGCATAATATGTCAGCGCAAACTTGCTAGTTAGCGGTCCATGGCAGTGAACCAACCATCTCTTCACCTCCACAGTCCACACAAACTTTTTATGGATTGCTCACCGAATTTCTTTAATATTATATACAAGTCCTTTCCATAAGTTATTCTATTCTTATTTGGCTTTCTAAAAAAGCAAATTTCATCTAGGGAAAATCCTGTTTATGCCACCAAGACAAACCCCATTATGCATAAGTGCACTACTTTTTTGTGCTTCTCATTTATGTTATTGTTCAATTAGACATTTCTTGTTATTGCCATTTTCACAACAATCCGCCAGTTCGGACTGTTAGCGAACCAACATAGCACATTATATCCTCATAGTACCCGTACCCACCTATGATGCGCAAATATGGCTGCTTTGAATGGGTATTTTGCAAGTATAGTAGAGATATAGGTGTTCTTTAAGTTCGTAAAATCATAATTTTAACCTGGCTAAGTCTAAGATGTTTGGATTTCCATCTATATGCACAAGTTAATTTCACAGTTGACATTTGTGAACAAAAATGGGTGATGGACATGTTTAATGCAAAAACCACATAGTTTGTTTTTAAAAACACATAGATTATTCACTCCCATAGTAAATGCACAGGCATTTTAGCTAGTATCACCAGAAAACGAAAGGTATTCTGTTATGGTTTTACCCCTGACCCTTTCCTCAGACAAGCATTGAGCCTGTGAAGGTCTTCGATCTGAATGCCGATACACCAAGTAATTGCATTGCTGAATTATCAAAGTCAATATGCTCCAATCGCCACAAATGTGCATCATACTCTGGTGGTATATATTAAGCAAAATTACAAGCTTTGAGTAGTATACCTGATCCCGCGGCAGTAATGGCCTGGCGATACTTCTTGTCCTGAACATCACCGGCGGCGAAGACTCCCTTGACGCTGGTGTGAGTGGAGCCGGGCTTGGTCACGACATAGCCATCGGAGTCCAGCTCGAGCTGCCCGCCGAGAAACTTTGTCGCCGGCTCGTGTCCAATGGCGAAGAAGAGCCCGGCGACCTGGAGGTCGGAGACCTCGCCGCTCACCACGTTCTTGACCTTGACGCCGGCCAACGGACCGCCGTCAGCGCCGCCGTACGCCTCGACGACCTCGGAGTCCCAGACGACCTGGATCTTGGGGTTGGAGAGGGCCCGGGCCTGCATGATCTTGGACGCGCGGAAGGCGTTGCGGCGGTGGATGATGTAGACGCGGGAGCCGTACTTGGTGAGGAAGTTGGCCTCCTCCATGGCGGAGTCCCCGCCGCCGACGACGGCGATGGGCTTGTTCCGGAAGATGGGCGCGGCGCCGTCGCAGACGGCGCAGGCGGAGATGCCGCGGTTCCAGAACGCGTCGGAGCCGGCGAAATGGAGGCGGCGCGCGACGGCGCCCGTGGCCACGACGACCGCGTCGGCGTGCACGACGGTGTCGCCGGAGGTGACGCGGAAGGGGCGGGACGAGAGGTCGACGGCGGTGACGGTCTCGGTGAGGATCCTGGTCCCGAAGCGCACGGACTGGGCGCGGCAGCGGTCCATGAGGTCGGCGCCGAGGATGCCGTCGGGGAAGCCCGGGAAGTTCTCGACGTCGGTGGTGGTGGTGAGCTGCCCCCCCGCGGCGATGTCGTTGGCGAGGAAGCCCTCGAAGAGCACGGGCTTGAGCTCGGCGCGCGCCGCGTAGACCGCCGCCGTGTGCGCCGCCGGCCCGCTCCCGATGATGCACACGCGCGCCCGCAGCGGGCCCGCGGCCGCCTCCTCCATCCCGTTCGCCGACGCGGCCGCGGCCGTCGCTGACCCGGACGCGGCGGCGGCTGCGGGCGCGAACTGGCGGGACCTCCGGAGCAGCGCCGCGAGCTTGGAGCAGAGGCGCATCAAGGGCGGCGGCGGCGGCGGCGGCGGCCGCCCGAGGTGAAGGGGTTTTTCTTCTTCTTGGCGGCTACGGGCTCGCGTCTCGGGCCGTAATTGGGCTCGAGCGGGCCGACGCACGGGTGGATCGCGTAGTGAGAGGGAGAGATTTTATGGGATTTTATGCGAGGTGTGTATGTGTTGTGTGGCCGTCAGCTATCTCTCTGTCTGCGAAGAGCAAATGTTGGGCACGGCTGCGTTGGTTGCTAGTGCTACTTGCTGCTGGTGTGTAAAGATGTGATGTTCAGTTTTCTGCTTGGTTGGTTTTACACTTATATGCGACCTGTCGAGAAAACCATCGAAAGAAAAGCTTAGTTACACTTAGAGTTATTTTATTATAAAAAAAATATAATAGGTACGACTCTAAGACTCTGTTTGGCACAATCCAACTTCAACTCTTTTGGAGCTACAGTCCAATCAAATAGTTTTAGTTCCACCTAAAATGGGAGCAGAACTGGGTAGAGCGCTATCACAAAATAGACTAGAGAGGTGGAACTGGATTTATCCTGCTCCACAACTCTACTCCAGACTAACTCCTGGAGCTAAATTTAGGAGTTGAAGTTCTACCAAATAGACCCAAAATCTTAAATCCATGTTAGGAGGCAGTAGAGCTAAATCGAACAAATGAGGACATGTTCGGCTATCCTAGGTGTTGTAGCATATATAGCTACTACAATGGCTGAAACTATCATAATTAAGAATTGTAAATTTAGTTATGTAACGTTGTTGTTTTGCAACTAAATCTAGTGCTATGAAACAAGCCCTAAATTTATGAGAAACATGAAGAGCTGAGCAAAACTTAGAACATAATAAAAAACAATTATAGAGAAGAAGCAGCCTTGACCCAACTCCATAATTCTGCCTACTCTCACCTTATTGATATTGTGGAGTTAGAGCACAACAAAATACTTTTTGGGTAGATCTAAATCCGTGGTGGAGAGGATCTTCTACATAGCCAAATCCAGAATAGCAAATTATAAATTTAAAGCCCTAATTACTAATACCTATTATGCTCACTTAGACTTCACAAATTTTCTTTTGGCTCAAGCACTACAACACGTATAAAATATTTGCATTTCAAAATGGTCTAAACAATTCTGATATATATTTCTGCATAAGTGAATTGCTTACGCAGTGGTTTTGTGATTGTCTAGTGTGAAAGTTATGCTCTACTTTGATGGACAGATGGGAGAACAACCTTGTATGCTTTTCTTTGGTTGAATGTAAAAGCAATCCACAGAAGCTTCCATTGAGAACATACTTACAAAGTTAGGCATTCATATTGCTGTCAAAGTTCGTTGTCGGGTCGACATGTACTGGCCAAACCGGAAAAGGATCCTGTCGTTGTTTATTTTGATTCTTGTCATCATGTTCAGTGCCCCAATGATTATGATGGTATTAGTATTTTCTTTCATTAATCAACGTTTGTGTTTGCCTGCTTTGGGTGTTTGTTTTTCTCAAGTTATATTGTTTGTTTTTGGGAAAGAAGGATACACGAAGCCACACAAGGGAGAGGGACATGCTACTGAATTCCCTCGCTTTTCCTTTGAGATTTGTGCTTATATTTATTCAGGTTTTCTACTGGGATTTGGTGTACTAGAATATTGTTCAATTGTTCTTTTTTCAGGAGGAAGACCTGACTAAAATAAACAAAAAAGGTTGATACTGCTCATTCTTCACTGGCCCGTTGCAGATTTGTGCTAGGAAATTTATCATGCTAACTAATGAGAATGGGCCTTCCTCTGTTGCTTGTGGCCCTTTCTTTTGCCTGCATATGTGGTTGCAATCTTAGTACGTGGCAGCAAAATTTTCATTCCATTGTTTCTTATAAAAAAATCATTAGTCTTCTTACAGGTACTAAATATTATTAATTGTTTATTATAGTTCCAATTAATGGTGTACACAATCACTTCAGATATTTCCGAAGAGTTAACCCGTGCATCACGGGAACATATTCTATGCACATAAGCTTTCCGTGCACACGGGAACATAAAAAGCCTTTAATTCTTTAAAATTGTGGAAAAATATAAAAATTTTAAACTTCTACTATGGGAAAAAACATTCCAACGGTTAATCATATCTATCCTTAATTTGTTGTTACTAAGTCATGTATCTTCACAAGGCAATTCAATTACAATAACTTTGAGTATCTTGCTATCACAATTTATGTTTATAGCAATATTTTTATGTTTATAGCAATATTGTACTGTATGTGTTCAGATGGTATACATGATATTTACTTACTCGATCCAAAAGTCGATGTCATATGACCTTGATCTATCTTATCTTCTAAGTAGTCGATGAATGATATTTAGATATGCCTAACCTATAGTTTGCCCTTATGAGATATAATTTTCAAAGAAACTATAATCGCATATTTTAATAATATAGATGCCCACGCATCGCGTGGGCCACCTTTCTAGTTGCCAGAAAAGTGGCAAAACTAACCTATTGTGTTCTTCCTCTCTTCTAATCTTCTATTGGATCCTCTATTTAATTTTGACACTGCTTGGTCCTCGCTCAATGCAGGACACGTGCCGCCACTCTAGTCTCTACTCTTGCATCAACCTAGTATTACCGAGCCAGTTTCAAGTTGTTGGTTCTACCAACTTAAAAGGGGAAATATGAGGTTGAAGAAGGAAATGAGAGAGATCGTCAACACGGTTAATTTCGTACTTTACTGTTAACAACCAAATTTGGAAATATTGGTATCGGAAACAAAGAGTAGATCAAAGCGGAATCAAAGGTGAAGATCGTCGCGGAAACAGAGTAGGAATCGGCTGAAGTCCGAATCGGCTACGATTGGGATCGGCTAAGTCCGAGTCAGACTGGGTTAGGTGATATAGCCAATTCCGACAATACGACTTGGTGTACGACATCGGGTCAGGTTGATATGCTTCAAGATAATTGCCACGCATGGATAGAGTCCTGAGAAGGCAATTGTATCTATTAATTAGGATATTTTATGTAAATTCCTTAGAGATATGTTTGGGCAAAAGTCTGCTGCAAAGACTTATGGTATTTTAGAGTTTGTTAGAGATAAGAGTCGTGTCCGATATGGACATATTTTGTAATCTCGGGTATAAATAGACCCCGAGCCCCATGTAATCAAATTAACACACATGTTCAATACAATCTCGGCGCATCGCCACCCTTTTTGCTTTAGTTTATTTCGACTAGTTCTTGCTTTCGGGTTGAGCTGCATTGGTTTCGATCTTCAACAAGAGGTAAAACTTGTTATGACGGCTTGCGTTCTCGGGATTAATGCTTCCATCTTTATGATACTCTAATCTTGTTTATGTAATTCGTCAAGTTATCATATATTTTATATAATCTCTGGCAATATTGCTATCTAACTACAATCGGCTAACATCTATCAATAGAGGGCAGCCAATTAGGTTAAATATCAACGTTGGCTTAGATTATATACAATATCTACCACTCTATGAAATTTCCAATGGCTTGATTGTTTAGATATTGTCCTTCTTTTCATACTTATAGCTGCATCAGTTGTTTGATCTTACGAGTCGTGATTAGAATCTCAATCTCTAGCCTGCTTCTTGGTTGCCGATTAGGGTAGCGTCGGGGTTTCAGCCGATCTTACCTGATTTAACTAAATTTGCTTCATATGCTTTATTGACATGTTAAATCTGCCCTTTATGTCAAGTTCTTATTGCATCTAGGTATATTAGGCTTTCGTTTGGTATATTCTGCTTGCTTTAATATCTTAACGTAGAGCGGTATCGGAGTATTAGCCGATACATGCTAGATCTATCTGATCGGCTATGCTATGAACATATATAGTCTCGTTGTTAGTATATATTTCGGTCTAAGTGATTTATATTGTCTCGGCATGGCGACCGATATATCCCAATCACTTGATTCAAGTATATATAGACATGAGGATTATATATTGTTAATATCTACAGCCGATCGGGTAGATTTAGTCTTTCTTACCTATTTATGATTGCCGATCGATTTACATATGACATCGGCTCGAAGATAAATGATATGTCATCAGCACCAAGCCGATCGGCTATCATTTATGGATTTAACCACGGTTTCTTTGTCTTTATCTCTTGTTGATTACAGGATCAAATCAACTGGCACGCTAGCATACCCGAAGGCGAGTTTGGACCTGCACTGGAGTTAAGCAGATCTCCCAGGCCTCGTGTTTTTCATCAATATTTACATGTCACTAAAATGGTTGTGATATGACATGGATGGCATAGAGGGGAAGAAAATTTTGAAGCGTTGATACATAGGAGGAAACTAGCAAAATTTTGATAGCATATAAGAAAACTTATGAACTTTGAGCACAATATAAGAAATTTTCCCAAAAATGTAAGGGCCGTGACCCAAATTAAGTCCCATATAGGGGTGGCAGCGGGGTGGGGCAGGGCCGGGTTAGACAGGAACGCCCCCGCGCTCCGCATTTCCCCCCCCCCCCCCCGCCCCTGTTCCCACATTGGTAACCGGGTGAAAAACCTCACCCGCCCCGCTCCCGCAGGGGACCCAGCGGGTGAGCGGGGCGCTGCACCACCCGGATGGAGTTGGTACTCTATTGAAAAAACACAAGACACTGAGTAAGAATATATTAAAATTTCAATAGCCACAGTCCACAAACTCATCATAGCATCAGATTGATGAGCCGGCCGCTAGCGGATGACGTCTTCTTGCAGACGGATCAGGGAGGGACGGAGGGCGCGCACTGGTGGCTGGTGGCGTCTCTTGCAACGGAGGCCATAGGAGGAGGGACGGTGGATGGCCGCGTGCCCGTGCGGGGAATCTTGCGGACGGATCTAGAGAAACGGAAGGCGCGCACTGGGGACGGGGAGGCTGGCCGGTTTCTCTTGCGATGGATGCTGGAGGAGAAGGGAAGGCGGATGGCCGTGCTAGGGAGCTAGCGGCGCTGGCGGTCGCGGCGAGCGAGCGAGCGACGCCTGGTGTGTTCGCCGCTCACGAGTCGCGGGAGATGCCAAGTTGCAGTCATGGTCCTAGGTAGTGGTGGCCGGCTGGGAGAACGAGGTCCGGAGGAGTAGGTGAAATTAGGGTTACAACTTATATATCCCCACCTAAATTGGCCAGATGGGCCTTGAAAGGTGATATTTTCTCTAGAAGCTTATATCCTCAAGGCCCCGCTGGGTCACCCGCGGGTGAATTACTTCCCTCGCCCCCGCCAATTTGCGGGGCCCCGCCCCCACTCACCCACGGGTGACAAATTCCACCCGTCCCCGGCCCTGTTGGGGCGGGGAGCCAGCCCTAATGGGAAAATTGCCACCCCTAGTCCCAAACAGCCAAGTTATGTATGGGGTTGAAACTGTCAAGCTAAGCGCCTAATTAATTAAGCGCAAGCACATCGATGATCTTGATCGTTTGATACCTGAACAGGGTGCAGGTGAGACAGTGCTTTCACAGATTGATCAGTATGTGGTGACATATCAGACATAATCTCCAGGGCCATAAACTAATTAACAAGCTGATCAAATGAGCGACATAGATAACAAATGCAAATGTATGATGGAAATTATGCTCACCGATCGATCCGTGACGCATTGATATCAGCTATCTTGGCACCATTTTGTCTAAAAAAGAAAAGCTATCTTGGCTCCAGCTTATTTTCTCTCTTTTCCAGAGTGCGTGGTATTGGTGCGAACTGAAATATTCGATTTCTCACTCAAAACTTGTACTACTGGAGAAACCATCTTTACTGGGTTGGGCAAAAACCACATTAGCCCCAGTTTTTAGGGACCGAAAAAATATTTTTGGTCCCGATTTAAAACTCCAAAGAGACTATATGATCATTAGTCCCGATTCATCCTTTGTCAGGGACTTGTCAGAGGGCCGGGGATCTTTAGTCCTAGATCCCCTTTAGTCTCGGTTGGTGTAACCAACCGGTACCAACAATTAAAAAAAACCCGCTGCAATTGGCCCTTATCTTCTCGGTGCGCACGCCTCCCACACAGCCACACTATATCTCTCCCTTATCTCCTCCGATCCCCTCCTACCTTTCCTACGATCCCCTCCCCTTCCCATCTCGCGGGCCGCGGCAGCGGCAGACGGTATACTCACAGCGGCGGTGAGCGACGGGCGTTGGCAGCGGCGACGGGCGTCGGTAGTGGCGGCGGCCCCCCTACCCTCCTCCACTTCCCCTCTCGAGGGCCATGGCGGCAACGGCGGGCGTCGGCAGCGGCAGCGGCCCCCCCGCCATCTCCTCCCCTCCTCTCCTTCCCCTTTCGCGAGCCGCGGCGGTGGCGATCGGCGGCGGGCGTCGGCAGCAGCAGCGCCTCCCCCTCCGCCCTCCTCCCCTTCCCCTCTTGCGGGCCGCGGTGGCGGCGGCGCCCTCCCCTCCACCGGATCCGGCGGGAGGGGAGGCGGTGGGCGGCGGCGGGCAGCCTATGAATTGTGTGACTTTAGATGTTTTTAGATGAACATTTTTTGAGATGTTTTTTTGAATCTGTTGTGAAGTCTATTTGATCTATGAATCTGTGAATTTGAGTTTGTGATGTTCGATCTGTGAGTGCGTGAATTTGATATGTGAATTTGAGAAAAACAATGAAAAAAATAAAGATTTTTAGTTCTAGTTATTTCACCCTGTTAAATATGTGATCCGAATTTTGGGCCCATAGTATATTTGGATTAGTTATCTAATATGACTCTACTTTATAGGATTAGTTTCCTATTAGGACTCATAGATTTCTCTTATATATATATCCTTTTTAAGCCGTACAGGGAGGGGTGCGACAGCTCTATGTATCCCCTGCATTTGTAACCAATTCCTCTATAGTGATCATTGCCGGTCGGCGCCCGTGGTTTTTTCCCGCAAGGGTTTTTCCACGTAAAATTCGTGTCTCCATTGTGCATCTATTTTCATAACACACCCGGGACTGAAGATACCCATCTCTAGTCCCGGATTCATGGTTCCGGTTTACAACCCAGGACTAAAAGGGGTTGCAAACCGATGAGACATTTTCCAGCAGTGTTGGATCATCATCAAATCGATCAAGACCTACGAAGATACTACTAAAATACCAATGCGCTTATATATATATGCTTGACGAATCAAGTGCCACTTCCACTTACATCAACTAACAAATACTCTTTTCTTTGCTTTTCCACTAACTAACCTAACTAAAACATAGTAGAAAACTAATCCAAAGGAAAAAAAAACAAGAAATGATAAGAATTAACAGCAAGAGTACTTGATAGAATTAATCATGGCGAATTGAGAATTGAACAAACAGCACATGTACACTAAGAAAAACATGATGACATCTCACGGTGCAAATGCATGCATGTACACATGGACGCATATGGCCGGACAGACAGCTAAGCCTTGTGTGACCTGTACGTAATAAACCATCCTCACTTGACGCGGTTATCTCTCGCCGGCGTGGCGCCGCCGCCGCCGCCGGCGTTGTTGTTGCTGCCCTTGATGAACTCGAGGCACTCCGCGACGGCGCGCGCGTAGAACGAGTTGGACCGCATGCACGGCGGCCTCCGCGCCGCCGCCTTGTTGTTCCCGCCGCCCGCCGTGCCGTCCGCGTGCAGCTTCCCACCACCACTCGCCGCCGCGACCACGTCCTTGCCGCCGCCGAGCACTGCCAGGGCCCTCCTGCCTTTGCCTCTCAATGACGGCGACGTGCTACCACCGCCGCCGCTGGGGACGACGAGCCCCCTCGTGAGCAGGCGCACGCTGCGCACGCAGCGGCCCAGGATGCCGAGCAGCGTCCACAGCCTGGCGCGCAGCCGGCGCACGGAGAGCCGCCGCGTCGGGATGAGCCGGAACCCCCTCGCCGCCGCCGGCCGCCGCCACCACCGCCGTCCCAGCCTCGCGTACGACGACGACGAGTAGTACTTCATCTCCTGATCACCCATACACGTACGGTACGTAGCTTCCCTAATCAGCTGCTTAACTGACACCCTAACCACCCAATCAATCTACAAGCTAATTAAGCATTAGCTGCGCCGGCTGCAGGTCAAGTCAAGTGGCAAGAATGGAGGATATATAGCGAGAGGAAGACGAACACGAAGACGAAGAAGAAGAGATGAGGAGGAAGAAGGCAGGAAGGAAGGGTAGGTGGGGCTTTGACGACGAGAGCTCACTCGTTCGCTAGCAATGGAGTGTGACGGGAGATTCGGAGACATGGCGGGATAGATTAATTGGTTTAATGGCCATGCAAAGTAGGAGGAGGTGACCACCGGATATTATGGACAAAAGCGAAAAGCTGATGAACACAAAGTGCGCGCTAATGATCAGTGCGTCTGATCGTGCATGCTGTTTAATTAGTTAATTAATTAATCAATTGAGTCTTTTTGAAATGAATTGAAGATGGTTTCGTAATTTGATTATTTTTTTCAGTCACTGCCGTGGAGGTTAGCGCGATTTTTTTTTGAATTACACCGTACAATGCAGACACTCACAACGCACGTGCACTCACCCCTATAAACACACGCACGCAAACCCTACCCCTATGAGCATCTTCGAAGACTGCGCACTCACCCCTATGAACACACGCACGCAAACCCTACCCATGCGCACTCACCCCTATGAACACACGCACGCAAACCCTACCCCTATGAGCATCTTTGAAGACTGCACACTCATCCCTATGAACACACGCACGCAAACCCTACCCTATGAGCATCTTCGAAGACTAGGCCGGCAAATTCTGGAGAGATTGACGAAGTCACCACAGGCGCCTCGCTGTCGACGGGTACGTCGCCTACTATTGAAAGCACAACGTCTATGAACACGCGCACGCAAACCCTATCCCTATGAGCATCTTTGAAGACTAGGCCGGCAAATTCTGGAGAGATTGACGAAGTCACCACAGGCGCCTCGCTGTCGACGGGTATGTCGCCTACCACTGAAAGCACAACGCCGTTAAATCCTGGAAAATTCGCTCCCGTGGGGAGTCGAACCCAGGACCTCAGGTGCTACTGAGGCTCTTGTAACCCCTGGGCTACAGGCCCTTTCGCAGGGTAGCGCGATTTTGTGGGCGTGCATTAATTAATATCTTGAAAATTTTAACATCACGTATTATGAAACTACAGTTATAAGTGATGGGATTGAATTGAAGTTGGTGTCATAATTTGGATTTTATTACAGCCAGTGCCGTGAAGAATAGCTCGATTTAATGCAAGTCTATTAGTTAATCCACTGATAATTTTAGCTCTATGTACAACGAAACCAGTTTACTATAGGTTGTAACCCTTATCTCTATTCTACCCTATAATTCACCAACTCACTCTTAAACCACGTTTGGTAGGGCTCCAAACTTATACTCCTAGCTCCAAACTCCAACTTCAGTGGGAGCTTGAGCTCTAGCTGAAAAGTGTTTGGCTAGTTTTGTCAGCTTCAGAACTCCTGAAAGAGAGGATAGGAGGAGGGAGGTTGACAATAGTATACTTGTGGTTTGTGCTGTTTTCGTGGTATATAACTGATAATTGTTTATTTTTCTTTAGAATTTCAACAAAATTGTAAGGTTAAATAATAATTGACAAAATAGTTGACATAATTAGCAAATAATACAAATGTTCAGTACATTGATAATAGTAGCATTGTCATCGAAACATAAAGCAAAGGTCCAGTACAAAACTCGCTCGATGGTATAGTTCTGTCATCCCGCAATACGACTAGCTAGGTCATCACGAAAATCATTCATAAAGGCATCACTTTGACCCTCGGTGGAACTATCCGACACATCCTGGGAAATGACATATCTCCTAAATCTCTTGAGAATGGTAGGCACATAATCTAGATTCCTATCAAACCTATGAAAATGCCTCTATCCGGTGCATCATGGTCACGAATGAAATTATGCAATGTCATTGTTGCCGTCACAACCATCTTTTGCTTTGGTAGCGGAAAGCTAGGCATTTTTAGGAGAACTCGCCACTTCATTTTCCATACACCAAAGCATCTCTCAATGATAGTGCGCAAACTCGAGTGTAAGAAGTTGAATTTTTCTTTCAGGGACATGATATCTTTGTCTATTGTATGGTGCCAAGTAGTATGGACGATTGGGATATCCAGCATTGACAAGATAATATTTCCCTACGATTAAAAAAATTAGAAATATTCCAATTTAGAATGTCTTCATAGAAAAAAAAGACAAGACATAATATGTGGCAATTATCTTGGGGAGGATGTGGGAAGACAGCTATATCGGTTTCCAACGCATTAAATAACACAGTGTTGTCATGCATCGATCCAGGTTCTCCAATAGACGCATAGGTAAATCTCATGTCATGATCACAAATAGCCATAACATTTTGATCAATTTAGACCTACTAATATACCTAACTTTATCTTCATCTAGAACTACTGCAAGGACATGAGTACCGTCAGCCGCTCTAATACAATCTTTGAAATATGGCCACATGTGACGGTCCCTCCTAATTCTATATATCATGGTTAGTAGGGAAGTTTGGATCTTTTGGACACTCGATATCATGCCCCAATGCTACCACAACAAGTAATACTTCTTTAAACTTCCTAGAAATTGTCTCACTAGAATGTTTGAAACGGTTTTGTTTTCTTTGGTTTGATGAACCATCACCAAATATGTATAGAAAAATTGCAAGTGCCTCTATTGTATGCATGTGTATAGTAGATTCAAGCTTGTACTTACTAACCAATAGATCATGCAATGCAATGAAGGTATTCCCATTCATACCAAGCATCTTGTAGCATTCACCTCGTGTGGCCAACGTTTCTTGCACCCATCCCATTCCATTGAGGTGTAATGTCCTTGGCAGAGCCTGTTCCAAGAAGAGTGAGTTATAACTCTCTACAGCTTTTCTAGTAGAAGAAAGATTTGATGCTACAGTTTCGAACAAATGCATGGTAAGCTCATCATATTCATATTCCTCATGCTATGAACCATCTTCACTATCACGTGACATCTACACGTAAAGTTATGCAACATAAATTAGAACATATGCAACATGATATTCATGAAAACTTGCTGAAATTGCATAACATAGGTCTGAACAAATGCAACAATTACATGAAATAGGTCTGAAAATAATTGTTCATAGTTGGAAACATCCCATACTATAAGGTAATACAAACCAACAATAGTTCATAACTTAAATCAAATCATAGATAGTTTTCTGAAATGAAAAGACACAATTAAAACAAAGGGATACATTCCATGGCCACACCACATACAACTAGTTTCCGTACTTCACTTCGTACTTCTTCTTAAGCCATGAAAAACGTCCTACAGGAGTGTGCAATGAATTGACAAACATCTCTCTTTGATCTTTTTTGATAAAAATCTCAGTTGCAATGAAGTGCTCATTTGTCCCTTCAACTGCCCCACATTCCTCCACCAAGGCCATAACATCCTTTATGGAACAACCCGGAGGATCTTCTCTTGACCTAGCAAATGATTGAATGGATGATAATGTCTGTGCTGAGAGATCATTACTCTTCGACATCTCCTCTACCATCTTTTGGGATCCACTCTTGCTCTTTTTCCCCTTATCCATCTTTGATCCACCACCATCCCTCTTTCTCTTGACAGTTGGTTCATCCTTATATGTTTCCTCATCGATTTCATTGTCATCGGCAATATGAATTGCATGAGTGGTGCTTGTCGGGATGGTGCCTTGTCCTAAAGACCAATGGTCAGCACCAGTATTGCGAATGTCTTCAAACATCTTCTCAAGTAGCTCCTCATTTTGCAAGCCAGCCTTCATGAACTTTGCACACCCGGGTATGTCCTGCATAACATGGCATTATAAAATTGAGTTAGAACACAAAACCTAGTACATCAATTCTTAATTTTACACATTATTATAAAATACTTACTGATTTCAATTTCTTCCAACATTCTGCAGTCGCCATCTTTGTTTGCCTTGAGTTGTCCCATCCTAAACCTGTTTGAGTTCTTAATTTCTCCCAACAGTTGTATTCGATCTTAAGTTTATCCTATTTGTTCTTAATTTGAAGCCTAGCGTACCCCAAACCTGTTCTTGCAGCAAATTGTTCAATGACTTCGTCGTACCCAAGATTAGATAAATGGCGATTTGGTCGATTACCATTTACTACAAAAAGCTCACATACAATACAATTCAAGTGTTGTGGTCATTCCAATCAGCACAATCCATTGCCATCTTAACACCTTTTGAAGACTCATTTTGAGCCATCCCTGCCATCCACCCAATCACACCTTTCTTTTTTCAATACTAATGTAAAAAAAATATTTACACGGAGGCTAGCAGTACTCAGGTATGTGCATAAAAAAATGTCACTTTGTCCTAATCTAAAATATAAACGCAAAATCACCCAAAGTGTTCCCTTTTTTTATAGAAGTAACATGCACTGGGCAGATATATGCAAATCATTGCTTGCATTTCCTTGCAAGCATTCATTCCATTTTGAATGCATAAACCAATGGCAACAATTCATATAGTGAACATCATCTCCATTCTTCATATCCAAAATCAGGATCACAAACCCCATGAAGTATGAACCCCTTTATGAATGAAAGAATCGGCTTATGTTGCTATATCAATCCTTATCATATACAAAGAAGAATCACCCACAACATACATGCAAAATCAACCTATTTTGTTCTTGGTCCAGATCTGAATCGAAAAAAAATGGAAAAAAAAGAGACGAGATTATCTTGCGCTGCCTAGCCGCCGGCCGCTAGTCCTGGAGCTGCTGCCCACGCGTCCTGAGCTGCCGCTCGACCTCCACCGACCATGCTGGCTACTTCCCGCGCATCCCTAAGACGCCGCCGCCCGCGCTTCGCTAGGCCAGATGTGCCGCCAGCCCTAGCCGCCGCCTGTGCTCACTAGCAATGGGAGGATGAATACGGGATGTTAAGGATGAGGTGGGTTGGGTATGGTAGGTCAGTGGCAATTTGCTGCAAATACGTTAAAAATTAAATTATAGTAAACTAAGTTCAAAAACCCAACTCCACCCCCTTAGTTCAATTTTTAGGAGTAGCTCTGCTAACTCCACTCAAAAAACTAAGGATCTATACCAGTTTGGCATAGCTCTGGCTCCAGGTAAGTTAGGAGCTAGAGCTGTGCCAAACGGGGCCATACATGTTACATTCCTCATTCATCATCCAATCCAACGGCCCAGGATCATCCAATCCAATGTTTTAGATCGTCCCGTATTTCCCTTATCCCCTCCGTAGCCCGCACGCATATCACCTACTCCCCTCTCACAGAAATCATGCGCTCTCCTTCCCCCATCCTCTCGTCCCGCCAGATCGATCCCCCTCCCCTCGCCATCGCCACCTCCTCCTTCATCTGCTGCCACAGCAAGCGCCGCCTCACTCCCCGCTGCCGCGGCACCCGTGACGCTGCCTTGCTCCTCACTCCAATCGCCGAAGCCGAAGACCACCGAGCCAGCAACAATCTCCTCTGCGTCCACCGCTGACCAGCTCCGCCGCCCGCATCGCCGATCTACTCTTCAACTTCACGTCAGAGACCACTTCGCCGCCTCCGCGCCGATTCCGACGCCTGCCAGAACACATTGCCACCATCACCCTCGTGCCTGATCTTCGCCTGATCTCCTTCGTGCCTCCGGACAACATCGCCGCCATTGCCGTATACTTCTTTGCCAATCACAATTTTCTGCCTCCATGGTCATATTGCCTCTAGATACGGTTCCTTCGCCGTCGACACCAGTTCCGTGGACCACGTCCACACCGCATCTCACATCCCTGGACGCGAGCCACCAGCAACAAGGCATTTCAACTTCAGGTTTGGGATGATTGCATTATCTATTCTATTTGTGCAGTTCAATGGAAATGTTTATGTTCGATGGTAAAAGAGTTCAATGGAAATGGTAGGACTAATACATATAAATTTATGTTCGATGGTAAAAGAGTTGTTTTACATTCTATGACTCCAGCTGCTGCTTTGAAAGATGATCTTGCAAGACTTGAATGTGAAAAGAAAGTGAAAAGTGAAAATCAGATTATTGCTAAACATCCTGCTTCAACTAGTAAAATAGAACCAAGTACCACAAAGAATGAAATTAAGTTGAAGGGTGCTTTGTTGGCTTCTAAATATAATATTGGTGCACTAGATGAGCCAGATTCTTGTTGCTATGCTCTATTTTGCAAAGATCCTACACTCACATTGGCTACTGCTCCTAGTACTTTATATTCTTTGCAACCCGCTATTACTAACCTTTTGCAGGAATATGAGGATGTTTTTCACGATGAGATACCTCCAAGAATGGCCACTGGACGAGAGAGTGCACACAATCAAGAAGATGGGATTGAGTCGAGGACGACTCCAATTCAAGAAGGGGAGGATGATGAGGACATCACTTCGTCGGATACGCTCATAACTTCACATGTTCCAATGATAATTCCAAGTCCAAGTCCAGTTCGGCCTCTGGAGACAACACTGACTTCAAACGGACCTAGCGCCTTCATGCCAACTCCGATTTGGGTGATTTTGGACTTCGTGGAAAGATTATCTCGCTACCTTTCAAACGCATCTGGTCTCATGTCCAAATTCATGTCGAGTCAACGGGAATCGCCAAAACAAGACAGTGCTGTTGCTGAAACCGAACTTGGGCCTTGGGTCTTGTAATAGACTTGGCCCATCTCGGAAGTGTCTCCCTCCACCTCCACGAATTAGCACTTAACCCTAGCTTTATTTTCCTCTACAAATAGCTTTGTACATCCTCAAAAATAATTGGGTTTTGTTTAGTTGAATTTTGCCAAGTGCCATTCACCTTGTCTCTAGTCCTCGCTCGATTAGTCGGCGACTATTGATTCAGAGCCCCCAATAGTTGGTGTGTTGATTTGCCGGGTCTATTAGATCTACCACTTCAATCGTAACTATTCATTTGTGCTTAATCACCTATTCGCAATATTTAGATTGCATCTTATCTTGTTCTTGCAGTGTTCTCTCGTTTGCATTGCAGGGATCATCAACCGCGCGTCACGGTTGGTACGACATCGTTTGTGGTGTAGCGATTGCACGGCGTCCTGGACTTGTTCTGGTTAGTAGCCACGTCGCAAACGTCGCACTCGATCAAAGCGAGAGTTATCCCCTCACCAGAAGATCGGGCTACGAGAGAGAGCGTCATCAGGATGATTCCGATTTGTATTTGAATTGAGGTTGAGATTTTGTTCTTGGTAGGATTGGATTGTAATGATGTGGGATTTGGAGAGGAGGTGCGCGATGAATCGTAATAGGAAAAATTAGTCCGTAATGACGGACGAAAACGCAATGAAGGACGCATGTGACGACCGGAAAAATACGATTCTTTATATTGGTTAAGATTTGACTGATATGTGAGCCCATATATTTTGTTTTAATTTTTGAATTTTTTAAATCTCGATTCTAATTTCACATCAACGCCCTATGGGACAAGGACCAAGTCGAACCATCCATATAGACGCGGCGTCAACCGAAACCACCATCCAAACGCCTTGAGACATTATTTGAACTGGTTTTAGAAGTTAAGAAACGTGTGATGAATTTTGAACTCAAATTGAGGAACCGTGAACTTATTCCACAAAGAAACGACGTTGAGATGAAACCTAATGTGCTGGCTTCCCTACATAAGCACACAAATCCATGCTTAGTGGGCTGGGCCAGTGGGCCGTCTCCATAATTCCATGCTTCTGTGTCTGTCTTCTACTCGATCTCCTACCCTGGCACTTTGACCTCTACCTTCAAAAGGTGCTCGCCGGCTTTGATGGACAGGCAGAGCCCAGCCGTCCGCTATCTCGGCAAAGGTGAATTATATTATAAATTTAAAAATATATTCATTTAATTTTTAAAAACACTTCTATATAGAAAATATGTACACAAACGTATCATTTAGTAGTTCAAAAGCGTGTTAACGGAAAACGAGAAAAATACTGTTTTAAGTTGCTGAAAAAAATAGTTACGAAGAAAATTCGGGCAACTACCACGTTTCAAATATCTTCTATTCTGAGGTCGTTACGTCGACATTCATCAACATTTGCTGCAGCCGTTCCAATTCTTTTCGATACGTGTCGAGGAAATGAGGGGTAGATAGTACATGATATATTATTGAGGCGCATGCAATTGTAGATAGTACATGATATTTCTGAATTTATTGTACACATGTGTGAAAGAACCGCGTTTCAAACTTTCCCCTCTCGCGTCGCCTCCCCCAGGCGACTCAGGAGGCGATGTCGCTGCCGTCTTCCTTCCCCTAAGCACCTCCTCCCCTGCCTCGCGCCGCCTGAGCGGGCGCTGGCAAAGCCGTGCGCTCGCAAGGACGGCGGCGGTGAGGACTCGTCTCACCTCGCCTCGCATCCGGCGGCTGGGGGCGCCGTTTCGGAGCGGCAGCGGCGGCGCCCAAATCCGTGCCGGGCCTGGCCAGATCTAGGGTTGGAGCAGCCGGCAGTGGGGAATGAAGGTGGCGGCGGGGGTGCTTGGTGGCGGACGCGGCACTGCGGAATTTGGCGGCGACGGTGGTGGCGTTTTTTTGCCAGATCTGGACGGCGGCGACGGTCGTGGCTGGCGGTGGCAGGCGTGTTGACGGCGGCTGCGGCTGCAGATGGCGGCAGGTGACGGCGGCAGCGGCTGTGGAGGCAACGGCTGCGGCGGCGGGCGAAGACGTGGCGGCGGTGGCTGACGGTGACGGCGACAGCGGCTAGGCTGCGCCTGTGGTGGTGGCGGCAGTGGCTGACGGCGATGACAACAGTGGCCGTAGCTGCGTCGAGGTGACGACTGCGGTGGCTGGCTGCTGCTGGCGGCTGGCGCGATGGCGCCCGTGGTGGTGACGGCGGTGGCTGATGGCGACGACGAGAGTGGCTGCAGCTGCGACGACGACAGCTACGGCTGGCGACGGTGGGAGATGCAGAGGCGGGGAAGGCGTCGTGCAGACGATCACTGGCGGCAGCAAGTGGAGGCGCGACCGAGGTTGCGGTGGGAGAAGGCATGGCGGTCTCGGACGGCTAGCCGGAGGCGTGGAAGACGGCAGCATTTTGCCGGCGCGGTGGCGATTGGAGGAGGGTCGGAGGTCGGCTTGGTGCAGAGAGGCGCAGCCGATGGCGGCAGGCCTGATTGGCGCGAGAGGCGTGTCCGGTGGAGGTGGCTAGCACGGTGCGAGAGGCGCTGCTGGCTGCGACGGAGGCCAGCTTGGCGCGGGAAGCGCGGCCGATGGAGGGAGGCCGGATTGGAGCGAGAGGTGCGTCCGGTGGAGGAGGCTGGCTTGGCGTGAGAGGCGCGGCCGGTGATGGAGGAGGCGACCTCGGAGTGAGGAGGAGCTACCGGTGGATGTGACGCGGTCTTCGGCGCACAAAGGCTGGCCGACGGGGGGCGCCGGTGCAGTGGTCCCACATGTCGGCAGAGGATGAGTGGTGGTGGAGCATTGGTGTGTTGGCCGTGTATTCGCAGGTGGTGAACGGTGGGTGAAAACCCAGTACGGCCTTGGCCGGACCGACAACGATGGTTAATACCCCTTCCTGAGGGCGTTGTCATGCTGTCTCACCGCTCAAGGGTAGTTGCCAGGCGAAAGCCCAGTCTTGGCTCCGTTGAGCCACGACGGACGGCGGTGGCGGTTTTCCGTTGCTTCTCTTCTTGAAGACGTCGTTTTGGCATCCCCTAGCCGAAGCCCCTTGATCAACTGGTGCAAACACGCTCTAGGAGTTGGCTTTGCGTTGGTTGTGAGGGCGTTTCTTTTGGGCAATCTCGTCTGTAACGCCCCGATTTTCGGTCGGGATTAAAAATAATTAAATAATGCATTTTCTAGAAATTAAATAAAAATTAAATCAATTTAATCAAGTGAAATTATAGAGGAAATGAAAATTTCCTTTAAAAATCATTGGCCAAGAATATTTTGTAATATTCTTTGTGCCCTAAAATACCCTCCAGATTTTTTCCGTGAATTTTCGGAGCTCAAGAAATAATTTTAAAGTCACAAAGTGCATTTAATCATTTTAAATAAAAAGAAAAAAATTAAAAGACTCTCCTTTCCCTTGGGCCATTTTTTGGCCCAAGTCCTCCCTTCCTCGGGCCGGCCCAGCTCGCTCCCCCTCTCTCTCAAAGTCTGGCGCACCTCCCTCTCCTGGCCTCCCCTCTCCCTCCCTCGCCGACAGGTGGGCCCGGCGACCCCACTTGTCAGCTCCATCCCTAACCTCCAGCTCTATCCCCAACCGCCGCCCATGGCCGTCCACTACACCGCCAAATCCGCCACCTCCCGTCTCCCGAGTTTGCATTCAACCGCGTGGACTCGGTCGCCTCCACGTCCTCCACCATTTTCCCCACTCTCCCCATGAAAATCGGCGCCGATTAACCCCTCCACCACCCCCACGTCAGCGCCCTACGTCGCCGGCCGTTTGCCGCCCTCATCGGCCACGATTCTCCCTCCCCGAGCGTATATAAACCATTCCCACACCTCCCTCTCCATTTTCCCCTCTCTCCCGTGCCCTCTCGTGCCCAAAAACCACAGCGCCACCGCCGTTCCTCGCTTCCGCCGCTCGCCGGCGATTTCCAGCCGCCCCTCACCACCGCTCCATCTGTCGCGCGCCGAGCCGCCGCCACCGCCAGCTTCGCCGCCGCAAGGGCAAGCCCGGCCGCCTCTTATTTCCCCCTCTCCACCCCCTGAGCACCACTCCCGCCGCCAACCCGAGCCGCCGCCGCTTCTACCGCCTCCAGTCGCCCGCCACCGCCGCACACCACCGTTGGTCCCACTGGCTTCACCATGCCTTGCCGCTTCCCGTCCACCCCTCCTCCTCCTCCAATCATCACCGAAACTCCACCTCCGCCGTGCACTCGAGGCCGCCGCCGTGTTTGCTGCCTCCAGCCGCTTGCCTCCGGTGCTCGTAGCCACGTCCGGCCGCGCCGACAACCCCTCCGTCTTCGCGGTGTCGAGCCGCACGACGGCCACCCCTCCCTCTTCGTTAATCGCCGTCGGAACTCCGTCCCCTTCGCTTGAGGTGAGCATCTGCCGTCCCCTCTCATCTCCGGTCGACGAATCACGCCGCCGTGAGCCACCTCTCCCCCTCCTAACCCCTCTCCCTCCATCCGTAGGTCGCGGCCGTCCTCGTCCGCCGCGTCCCGCCCGTGGAGCCACCGTGGGAGCGCCGTCCCGCCGTCGTCCCGAGGAGCTCGCCGCCGCGCCCGTCGCCCCTTGTCGCCTGGCGCACGGTGAGGCCTCCTTCCTCCTCCCCTTTTCCCCTCTGCCTCCTGTGTCCGGCGCCGCGTCGTGCCGCCATCGCCGGCGGGCGTCCGGCCGTCTGCTGCCGCTGTCTTGCCCGGTGGGCTGGCGAGCCAGCCAGCCCCCTCTGCTGCTTTAGGGGCGCCGCCCGTGGACCACCCCGTGGTCCCGGTGCACGGTGCACCGCCCTTCCCCTTTGGCTGATGCGTGGGGCCCGCTTTTGGTGCACTCGGTCCACACCCGCCCCTCGCTGACGCAATAATCCTTGTTCTCTTGTTGTAAAATAAATAATAATTGTGTAATAAATTGCATTTAATTATAGAAATCCATTTAAATGGCTCAAAACTTCTAAAATTCATATCTAATTCATACGAACTCCAAATTGGGCCATTCAACTTGCAAAATTCATCTAAAATTGAGTTCTACCTGTTTTGTTTACCTTTTATGTACTGTTTTCTTGGTTTTTATTAGGATTTTTCCTCGTTTTGCGTGCCAGCGTGTAGAATCCGCTGTTTCGGAAGTTCGCAGTCGCGAGGAAAAGAGTTCAGAAGGTTGAAGTGAAGAAGCAAGGCAAGTCACACATTCCTCCTTGAGCATGTTGATCCCAATTTGTAAATGTTTTACCGTTTACAAATAAATATGCATGTTTTGCTAATTACATGGGATCCGGGTATTACCTATCTGCTTGCTTGTGCCATGTTTACTTGATATCCGTTCTTTGTTAAACTTTTGTGATAATTCGACTAGCTCGTGTTACTTATGTGACCTAGCTAGAACTATATGCTTAGCCATGCTTAATTACCACTAGCTCAGTTGATGGGATAATTACAGTTTTAGACCTCTTAGCATCATGATGAGCTGCGTGCTCGAGACATCTAGCCATGTTTCGTTGGTCGTAATTATCCAACTAAAATGCGACTTATTGGTGGGCTGTGGGTGCATGGTTTTACTGGTCGCACCCATGGCAATTAAGAACCGGTTCGCGGGATGCACTGGAAGACATACAACGCTTGCCACAAGCGGGAATGGGTAACTGCCTAACTTGAAGTATAGCTTTCCTCTGGCTGACTTTCCCAGGCAAGGGTGGGTGTGATGGAGTTGGGTCGGCCGGGGTGTTCGGTTGATCGGCTTTCGGATTCACCGTGGCACGAGAGGGGACTGCCCGCTGCCTTGTGAGGAGTGGGGGTGAAACCTGAGGTGTGGTGCGATTGGTCAGAGGGGGTTATATGAAGGGTCTTGTCACAATCACTCGACATGGTGACGTGTGCATCATGGGCACATGATGATGCGGTGACATGCCGGTGGATTGTGTCTTGTGGGTACAGTTGTGCACCTCTGGCCAGAGTAAAACTATTCGAATAGCTGTGCCCGCGGTTATAGGCGATCGACCAGATTCACCGTGATTAGTCTCACCCCTAATAAATCGACCCAATGCACTGTAGTTCAGGTGGGTTGGTTGGGCCTGTTCAACGTGGTGTAGCGTTGATTAGTGGAGATTTAATATTACCTTAATTACTTAACAATTTTACTGTTTTGCTCAATAAAATGTTTTACAACCGCCTTTATGCATATAGCCACAAGCCAATCTTGTATCCTCTTGCACGTCTGCATCATTGGTGTGGCTTGCTGAGTACGGTGGTTGTACTCAGCCTTGCTATTATTCCCTTTTTTCAGAAGTGCAGTGTTTCTGAGTTGAAGACGAGTTAGAAGACCAAGGCTCAGACTCCAGTTGAGTTTTGCCTGTGGAGTGGAGCTGAAGCCCCGCTAGGATCGCCTTTTTCCGCTGCTGTCGTTCTCTTTCGGTGTGAGGACTAAGTGCCTCTTCTGTAAGTATTTTACGCTTTATTTACGTTTGGAACTGTATATTACTTGTTGTTTTGTGTATCCTGGCTGGTCCTGGACAGGGATTTAATACGCAAAATAGTCTGAAAATTTAGGCTAAATTTCTGGGCGTGACATCGTTTGTGTTCCTTTGTTGGTCAAGTGGCGGTTGGTCACGCTTAGCGGCGGCCAGTCCGGTGTTAACTTTCTCTCGGTCTTGTGTGTTGGCGTTGTCGGTGTGTGGGTGGTGGTATATTTTTTTTCCTTTTCCTGGTTACGACCCTCCAAGGTTGTAATCTTGTAATTTTTTCCTGCTCTATCAATAGAACTTCGCACCGTCTCGTGCGAGTCGTTCAAAAAAAATTGTACACATGGGTGCAATATGAATGGACCATATGAACCATCTATCGAAAAAGAGAGATCATCTTTAGATTATACAGGTGTAGATTATACAGTGGCTGTGAGGCCATTCACACTGTGATGAGTAGAAAATCGGCGTGCTGATTGGCACGCCTGCCAATTAGCTCGTACAGCATAGGTAAAATTCATACTTCAGTATAGCATCTTTATGATATTTTAGTTGTTGTGGTAGTAGTATTGGTTTATTTTGTCCATTGATTTCGTTCGTAATAATTATTTTAGACCTTTGATTTTTTTTTTCATAATATATTATCAACAACTATAAAGTTAATATCAAATAAAAATATATTTAAATACAAATACTTCTTTCAGGTTGGTAATACTTACCTTACCGTTTTAGACAATGATACGGCCTAAAAAATAACTCTAACTACTAATTTTTATTACAATATAATATATAGAAATATCAATAAATTATGATTTTATTAAACTACTTTTAAGACTAATCCATACGTATGCTCTCCATACTTCTAAGGTGACTATTTTAGATATTATTTATAGTTAAAGTTTTAAAATTTGACCATAGCTTTATCCAAAACAAGTATTATCCAAAACAAGTATTACTAACGTGAAGGGAAGGAAGTATAATGATACTACATCCAACATTAAATTTTAGTTCAATTATTAGTCAGAGTTTTTAAGTATTGAATTTCGTAAAACCAAACCTTATATTACCACTGAAGGATTAAACTCCTACTGTGGTTCCCTTTTTGAAAGTGACTGTTTTCCATATTATCACTGTGGATAGTTTATTTAATTAACGGGATAAATTAATATTTAAAAAAAATCTAATTCACAAATAGATAACACTTGTGGTCAAACAAATGCATTAGAAGAAAGTTGTTTTAGAAAATGTATTTTTAAAAGCATGTAGCAAATAGCCCATTTCAAAAATATGGAAAACACAATTCTGAAAAGAACTGGCCTAACTAGTGGCCTACTCTCTCCGTAAAAAAACAATTTCTCAAGACGAATTTGGACAAGCATCTGTCCACGTTTATTCTCATAAGTTATTTTTTTCCGATACTGAGGGTGTACATGCATACTTCGTAGGCAAAGAGCAGATGAATCAACAAATGACAGTACATTGCTCGTACTGGTACCAGGCAAGTATATGTAGCAGCACCTCCTCTGCGTGTAGCCGTGGATCAACAAGTGACTTTTGTTTTGGAATTTGCAACACACAGACATGAGCCCGCGTGGCTCTTCGTAGGTGAATTTTTTCTTCCTCGGCAAATCCACTTTTATCTTCAAAATATCTAACAACTCCACGTGGCAGAATTTTGGAGATTTTTAACTAAATTTTTGGCTGCCACATGGTCTAATGACAAGGTTAATCTTAACCTCATTTTTGCATGAGGACAACTTAAGACCCGCATGGGATAATCGATTTTTCCATACGGACGTCTTAATGAGCCGTATGTGAAAATCGATTTTTTTCATAATAGAGGTTTCTCTTTTTAATCTTTGACTAAGACTTGGAACTAGCCTTTCTCCCTCATACTAACTTCAAATGTGTTGATTTTTTTCCTAAATGTTTCTAAAATCATGCTTTATCATGTTATTTCTTACTGCTATTATTTTGGCCATTCTTTCTCGTGACCTTATTTTATCAATTAAAAATTTGAATTTAAAAAATAGCATCTTCAAATAATATTTTGAAGCAATAAATAATTTCAGCTGAAAATGCCATGAACATAAAACTTGTAGAACTCATTAACAGATACAACTTTTATTTTGGTTATTTCTTCATTCGACAAAATGATAGTAACATTATTCACAAAATTTGCATATCCCTCTTATTGTTTATAAAACCATATAAGAGATATGTAAAATTCGTGAACAATATTATATCACTTTGTTGGATTAAGAAATGACCAAAATAAAAGTTATAGATCTTGATGAGTTATACAACTTTGTTGCTGATGACTTTCTCAGTTGAAATCATTTAGTATTTCAAAATATTGTTTGAAGTTGTCATATTTTGAAATTCAAATTCAATATGTTCAAACAAAGTCATATAGAAAAATAACCAAAACAAAAGTTGTATATCTTGATGCGTTATACAACTTTGTTATTGACAATTTTTCTATTTGAAATCATTTACTACCCAAAAATTACTTGAATTTCATATATTTTAAAATTCAAATTTTATACAGTTCAATCAAATTCGGATGGAGAAATGACCAAAAGAAAATTGGTAGATCTCAATGAGTTCTACAACTTTGTCCTTGACAGCTTCTTCACATGAGTTCATTTAGTATCATAAAATTCGATTCGAAGTTCTCATTTTTTCATATTAATTTTTTAATGACTATTTTCGCATGCGGACGCTTAAGTGGTCCGCATGTAAAAATGCTCACTCTTTTTTTCTCTCCTCCTCTCTCTCTTTCCCTGCTTACCACTTCAATTTTTTTCACCCCTCTCCTCTCTCTCTCCATATATTTATTTCTCTCCTCTTACTCTCCTTGTAATACCCCGTATATTAAAAGATATTTAGGTTTTTTTAGTTTATGTTGACTTGTTAAAATAAAGATGTTAACAGAAATAAATAAAAGAAAAATATCTTTAGAAGTGGGCTAACATGAGAAGGCCCATAAATCCAGCCCATTAGTTCTCCCCTAAAACCTAGAGAGAGGGGAACCGAATCCCACCTCCCCTCATAGTGCCGCCACCCCTCTCCCTGGCCGGCGCCTCCTTCCTCCCCTCCTCCTGTGTTCGCATCTCTCAATCTGCAACAAATTACTCTCCCTAGATCTCCACCTTCATAGCTTGGATCAAGAAGCGAAGTAGAAAAACGGAACGAGGAGGAGGAGAGGAGTAGAAGGAGGGATTAGACCGGAGTCTCTTCTATTGTCTCCTCACAAGTTCTCTAAAGAAACCCTAGGTGAGGCCTATCCCCTTGTTGTATCAGTCGTTCTAGCATGGCTTTAGTGCATTAATTCGTGGTTAGGGAAGGATAGAGAAGGAGTTTGGGTAGCTGCGGTTCGGTTTGTTGCAGTTTTGCATGTGGGCAGATTTGCAGTGCTTCAGTGTTTCGATGTTTCGGGGCTCTAAATGTTAATTTCTGCAAAAGTGTATAACTAGGAAATTGTACATAATATTTAGATATATCTTCTGACCAAAGGACGTGATTTTATCTCAAGTGGTTTAGGAGATATAGTTTTTTTAATATGACTATTGTTTTTGTGTCATAATCTGGAAAGTAGTAGATTGAACTGTTTTTGGAGGGGCTAAACAGTGGAATCAGCCAGGCCGCCTATAGACAAAGTTGTAGAGGTTTTTCTTAGCTTTGCATATTGGTAAAGCACACCCTGATTGGGCGAGTAGAACTCCAGTTATGGTTGTTTTAGTGTGGACAGTCTGAAATTCTGGACAGATTTTGAAGCCTGCTTTCAAGCACAAATTAGACCATTTAAATGGCAGAATAAAAATATGCTTTCTACATGAAAGTTGTAGGTATTGTTCTTTAGATTTTCAAAATGTATACATTTTCAGTCATAGCCTTTTCATATTTCAAGATATAAAGGTTTGAAGCAATAGTCTTGTGTATAGTCCAAGCGGCGTTCCTTGTTATTGAGTTTTGATGGGATGGGGCAGTAGGTTCACCTTTTTCATTGTTTTATACGCATGTTTGAATGTGTTTGCTGAGGTTTTGTTTGTGATTAGGTGGTGGTCCATCAGATCGTGCATGATACCAATCTTTCGTTGGAGGCAAGTGCATGATGAACTAATTGTGTGATTCATAGATTGTTTGCTCTATCTATCTATTTCTGTTATATTTCTATGTGGTATGTGACTGCTTATGTTCAGACTGTTGTTAATGCCATTTAGATTTCAAATTTATCTTATGTCGTGACATTATTCATGTTTTATTATTTTAGATGTTTTATTTCTATTATTCAAGGACCATGCGTAGTCATGGGAGTGCAATTTGGATCTTTATTCATGTTCCTGTGAGTAAGCGCTGATCACGCTTACTCGGCTTTGCCGGCAAATGCTAGGATGTATTCACTATTGTCTGGGATGGAAACTACTATTTCAATTCATGCCTGCCCGGGATGGGAACTACTATCTTCTTTGACTTGGTGTTTGGAAATGTGTTTCCTATCAAAGAAAGAAAGCCTTCTGTTCATGCTTTATTGTCAATGATGTGTATATGTGTTTTCTAGTTCCATATTGTACTTGCTGAGTACTTTTATACTCACTCTTGTGTTTTACTTGATTTTAGGTATGCATTGAGATCGACATGCATGGGCGGGAAATAGCACCCTTATATACACATCTACTTGCACACTATCAAACTATATTGCTTAGGTCCATAATGACACTTAAATTATATCTTGGTTTGGTCTTGTAATAATCTTTTAGATTTCTATTAGTTTCTTCCATTATAAGGATGGATCGTATTGTGGGAATGATATTGTTATTAGTTTAAGTTCTAATTACCTATCGTGGATGTCCATATTTATAGGGGAGACTATGCCGAAATTTCTAATAATTTTGGAAGTTAGTGGTTTGAGTGTTTTTTGGTGTGGCACTCTAAGTACGTGGTTACCTGGGGTGTTACACTCCTCTCCTCAATCTCTCTCCCCCTCCGAGTGGGTGGCAGCGGACAACATTGCGACCTAGGGCAGCTCCGCCGCCACCATCCCTATCCCAATCCGGTGTTGTCGCCACTAACGACGACGAGGAGGTGCTCGGCCGGAAGAGGGCGGCTCCATCCTCAACACCGCTACCAATGACAAGGAGACGGCCAGGGGTCCTCGGTCGGCCGATGGCGGGCCGCCTCGGGCATGGCGGGCAGCAGCGGCGCTAGTCGGCCATGCTCGGCCGGGAGAGGGCGGCTCCATCCTCAACACCGCCGCCAATGACAAGGAGACGACCAAGGGTCCTCGGCCGGTGGTCAGCGGCAGCTTCGTCGGGCACGGCGGCTAACGACGGGCTTCCTCGGTGTGGATCCGGCGATGGGCTGTGAGCGCCTGGGCGACCTTGCTGTGGATCCGGCGGCGGGCGGTGAGTGGCGAGCGGCTGGGCGACCTCGCATTGGATCCGGCAGCGGCGGCTCGTCCCGTGCGGATCCGGTGTCGGTGACAACGGAGGGCAGTGGGAGCAGCGGATTTGATGGCGGCGGCGCGCGGTGGAGCCGGGAGCTAGGACGCCGATGCGGATCTGGCAAGGAGGACGGCTGCCTCGAGCAGCGGCAGCGGCGCCGCCTCGTGCAGATCTGCCGACAACGGTAGCGGGCTAGGGTTCTGCCAGCGGCTGGCTAGGGTTCGGCCGCCGTCGGGTTTTTTCATTTTTATTTTTTTCGCTGAAATTATTTTCGCATGCGGCTAGTATAGGGGATCGCATGCGAAAATGGGATTTTTGTATGCGGTTGTCCTGGCCGCATCTAAAAATCTGATTTTTATAGACCTTTTAGTACATGCGGTTGGGTTGGCCGCATGCAAAAATCACTTTTGACCGTATGGAAAAATGACTTTTGTAGTAGTGTTGTCCGTTGATATCAGGCAAGTGAAGGGACGGCTGTGGAGATGGCGTCACACCCGCGCGTGGGAGGAGAGGGCCTCGCCGTCGTTGGAGCTCGTCACTGCTGTCCACCTCCTCCCCATCCCTACGAGTCGCCATCGAGCTTGTCATCCCCATCTAGCGACGAGGAGGCGGCAGCAGCTGGGTGGATCTGCGCCGCGTCTGCTCAACCCTTCGCCGTGCCGCCACCGAGCTTGAGGGGAGAGGGGACATCGTCATCAGATGTCATCGCTGCCGACGACAACTAATTTTGAATTCGTTAGGCGTGGAAGAGAATTCTGCTCTCTATTATCAGGTAGTATTAGCAAAATGTGAAAGCACTGATGGTCTGATGCATACTCATCAAGGAAGCACTGCTAGCAACCGGGGCCTCAGATGAAAGGAGCTAGATGGACACATGGCCGAATTTTCGAGGTGTCTAACTTAAATTTTTAGGGCGACACATGGCCCTATTGGAGGCTTGATTCTTGACCCGGAAATCGTATAAGAGATGTGACACTGAGCTCGAGGCTGCCAGTCCACCTTAGCCCAGATCGTGACCTTGTGAGGCTCCTCTTGTCTTGTAGAGGGCACGGTCTCTTCATCAAGGAGAAGCCACATGAGGAGTAGGCCATACGTTGTGGAAAAGGGCATGCTCCTGAGTGGTCCCCCGAAAGGGTGTGCCACCCATCCCCTCGATCAAGTAGGCAGAGGGACTAACACACCTAGAGACATCAATACATGTCGTTGTTATCAATTCGGGTTGTCACAAGCTATTCATCCGCCTAGACCACCCTAGACAGATTCGCCATCGAGACAGAAGATTCGCCTCCGAGGCCCTACAAGAGAGCTAAACGATGCATCGCCTCCATCTGCGCGCCTGTTGCCCCGATCCACGCCACATCAAGGTCTATCAGCCAGCAGCGCACGATCATACCATTCGGACCTCCTCCAGCCCTAGCTGCACCAATCCAGCGAGGAAAGGAGCTCAAGACTGTCACAGTGTCACGCCCTGAAGTTTCCCCCTTTTTCTTGCTTTAAAAAAAATGGTTAAATAAATTGCCCGAAGAAATTGTTTAATTAATCTAGAGTTGAACCATAATTAATAAATGCAATTAATAATCGGAAATAGTGTGGTGGAATTTTTCTTGAGTTCCCCATGACCTAATGCATTAACAGAATTTTTAGTGGAATTTTCACAGCCTTAAAAGTAATTTTAACCAATTAAAAATGAGCAAGTGCAATATTTAATCCCAGGAAAAATCCTCTCCTTTTTCCTTTTTCTTTTTCCTCCACTTTTTTCTTCTTGGGCCGTCGGCCCACTCCCTCCCGCGCTCGGCCTCCTCTTTGTTGGGCCGACACATGCACCCCTCCCTCCTCTCTCTGGGACGCCGACAGGTGGGCCCTACTTGTCGGTCGTCTCCTACCTCCGGCAACCGCCGCTGCCGTCAAAACCGCCCACGCCGCCGCCGTTTCCTGCCCTTCTCCGTGCCCCACTCCGCCCGTGCCGCGCGCCCATGTCGCCGCCCCACTCCTCCACCTCTCCCGCTCTCGCGCGCGCGCTCGCTTGGAGGCAGGATTCGATTTGAATCCTCTTTCTCTCCCTCACCACCTTCCCACGTCACCGGCCAAATCAGGAGGGTTCCCGGCCACGTTCTCCCCTCCCGTGCCCTATAAATCACTCTCCCGAACCTCCTCTACCATTTCCCTCACTCGCCGTGCCCTCCTGCGCCTCCTACCTCCGCCACGCCGCGCTCGCCAAGCTCCGCCGCCGCCGCCGCCGCCGCTCTCCGGCCGTGCGTCGCCGCTGCTCCAACCGTCGCTGCGCCGCACAATCGCCACCGCTAGCTTCGCCACCGCGAGAGCTACCTCGGCGGCCGTTCGCTTGCCGTGTGCCGTCGCCGTACCGCTCTCCCCACACGTCGCCGCCTACTACTGCCTCCATCCACCGCTAGCCGCCGCTACTCCCACCGCCGTGCCGCTCCGTCGCCGCCGTCGGCCTCGGGAGGTCGAGGGCCACCTCGTCCACCCGCCCGATTTGCCGTCCGCTGCTTACTGCCGCCGTCCGCTGTCGTCTCTCTCCTTGCTGGCCGAACTCCACCGGTGAGGACCCCTCTCCCTCCCCTTTCTCTCCTCTCCCGCGTGCTGTCGCTTCCCGCGAGCGCCGCCGCCTCCCGCGCCGCCACTTGCCGTCGCCGGCGGTCGTGCACACGCCGCCGCTCTCGCCACGACCGGCCGGCTTGAAGCCGAGGCCGAGACAGTGGCTGCTTCCCCCGCGCTGTCCGATCGCCTTTGACGCTAATCCGGGGCGTTGGTCTCGTGGACCGGCGGTGGACCACTCCCGTGGTCTCAGTCCATGGTGCACCGGCCCCCTTGAGCCGTTGACCAGTGGGGCCCGCCTGTCGGCGCCGCCTCCCCTGATGATGTCAGCCCTGGTGATATTGTGCAATAAATCGAATAAGGACTTTTCTTTATTAGTAAAAACACAGAGAATCTTCTAAAATTCATAAGTAATTCATCCGGGCTCCGTTTAAGTCCATGCAAAGAATCCATTAAAAATTGTTTTGTTTCTTGTTTCAGTAGTCTTATAGCATGTTTTGCTTGTGTGCTTTGTTTGTCGCGTAGATTTCAGCCGTTTCGTCGATCCGCGTGTTCTCGAAGACGTTGCTGAGGTCTCACTAGTGCGAGAGCAAGGCAAGTCATGCATTACAATTGATCATATTGTACCCAATTTAGTAATATCCCGCATTTCTATTAAATGCTGCATTCTTTTACAATGTCATGTGGGATGGGTCCTATTACTCAGCCATATATTGTTTACCTTATGCCATTGATAACTTGGGTATCAAAATGACTAGATGTTGGTTTAGAAAATGCTTAGCCATGCCTAGCTCAACTAGTACACAAATGGGGATCACATTATTACATAGACTTTGACTATTAGCATAGCTTTGGATTGGTGCCACCGCAATGGTGTTAGTTAATTAAAATACACTGAATGGTGGGCTGTGGGTGCTTGGTTTTGCTGGTCGCACCCATGGCAATTAAGGACCGGTTCACGGGAAACCCTGGGAGGCTTACCGTGCATACCACAAGCGGGAGTGGGTAACTGCTTGATCTGAAGTATAGCTCGACCCTTTCCTAGGCACCGGTGGCGAGGGTGGGCGTGATGGAGTTGGGTCGGCCGGGGTGTCCGGTTGTCCAGCTGCCGGATTCACCGCGGCGCAAGAGGGGACCGCCCACTGCCTTCTGAGGGGTGTGTTGACAGAAAACACGAGGCCTGGGAGATCTGCTTAGCTCCAGTGCAGATCCAAAACTCGCCTTCGGATGTATGAGCGTGCCAGTTGATTTGATCCTGCAATCAACAAGAAATAAAGACAAAGAAACCGCAATTAATCCTACAAATGATAGCCGATCGGCTGGGTGCCGATGACATATCATTTCTTTTAGGCCAATGTCATATGTACATCGATCGGCTGTCATGAATAATTAAGGAAGAACTAAATCTACTCGATCGCCTGTAGATGTTAACAATATACAACCCTTATGTCGACATATACTTAAATCAAGTGATTGGGATAGATCGGTCGCCATGCCGAGACAGTATAAATCACTTAGATCGAAATATAAATTAACAACAGAACTATATATGTTCATAGCATAGCCGATCAGATAGATCTAGCATGTATCGGCTAATACTCCGATACCACTCTATATTAAGATATTAAAGCAAGTAAAATATATCAAACAGAAGCATAATATACTTAAATGCAACAAGATCTTAATATAAAGGGCAGATTTAATCATGTCAATTAAGCATATAAGATAACTATAGTTAAATCAGATAAGATCGGCTGAAACCCCGATGCTACCCTAATCGGCAATCAGGAAGCAGGCTAGAGATTGATATTCTAAGCACGACTTAATAGATCAAACTCAACTGATGCAACATTAAGTATGAAAAGAAGAACAATATTTAGACAATCAAGCCGCTGGATGTTTCATAGAGTGGTAGATATCTTATACAGTCCAAGCTAACGTCGCTATTTAACCTAATCGGCCGCCTTCTACTAACAGATGTTAGCCGATTGTAGGTTAGATGACGATATTACCGAAGATTATATAAGATATATGATAACTTGATGAATTACATAAACAAGATTAGAGTATCATGAAGATGGAAGCACTAATCCCGAGAACGCAAGTCGCCATAACAAGTTTTACCTCTTGTTGAAGATCGGAACCGATGCAGCTCAACCCAAAAGCAAGAACTCGTCGAAATAAAACTAAAGCGAAAAGGGTGGCGATGCGCCGAAATTGTATTGAACGTGTCTGTTATTTTTTATATAGGGCTCAGGGTCTATTTATGCCCGAGAATTACATGATATGTCCATACCGGACACGACTATTATCTCTAACAAACCCTAAGATACTATAAGTCTTTGCGGCAGACTTTTTCCCAAACATATCTCTAAGGAAATTACATAAAATATCCTAATTAATAGATACAATTGCCTTTTAAGGAGTCTATCCATGCGTGGCAATCATCTTGAAGCATATCAACTCAACCTGATGATGTACACCGAGTCGTATTCTTGGAATCGGATGTATCGGCTAGCCCTGTCCGACTCGAACTCTGCCGATCTTGACCGTAGCCGATTCGGATTGCAGCCGATTCTTGCTTTGTTTCCGCAACAATCTTCGTCTTCGATTCTGCTTCGATCTAATCTTCTTTTTCCGATGCTGATATTACCAAATTTGGTTGTTAACACATGTCCCCCAAGTCCGGAATATTTGGTAATGTTTCGGATTTGCCATATACCAACTCTGAGTGAATATCGCACTTGCCATTTTCCAACCGTTACTCCAGCTCTTTAAATACTAACCGTTACCCCCGAGAAACTTCACACCGTTTCCTCCGTTTTCACCGCTGAAGCAGAACTTTATCCTCTCTCTCTTCGGCGATTCCTCCGACGCACAAGGTGATCTCCAGGCGACTTCATCTCCGGCCAGATTTCCGCCCATGGCGATGTCGACCTCCGCCAATCTGTCCGCCGCACCATCGGCCGAGTATGCAGAGGTAAGTACCCATCGGCTAGATCTCTTTCTTTCACAGCAGATTGATTTTCTCTCGCCTTATCTTGTTTTCTTCTTCTCTATCCCTACTTGCATCTGTAGCGTCTGTCCATCCTGGTTGCGATTCCAAGTCTGTCACATGAGAACCACTATTTTCTTGGTCCAATCGGCAGTCTTGATCCTACTGAATTTATCAACGGCGAAACCAATAGGATTCCTTTCAGATTGGCCAACCCAGATCTAGGTCACTTGAAAAATACCTTTAAATCTTGGCCATCTCTAGAGAAAACCTCACTCGAGAAGAGCTGGATCACATGGTTCATACGCATATCGGCTAGCAAAAGAGTTCACTGGGATGAGATTGGAATCGGCCAAGCACTCGACCTTACCATAGCCAACTCAGCTAAGGACGAACCCCTAATGGCAACTGCCACTTATTTCTGGTTCAACACCATCAACACCTTCCTATTCAACCAAGGGCCGATGACCCCAACTCTCATAGATATTATCATGATCACGAGTCTAGATATCACCTCATCGGCTAACCCTATGAGCCTGAACACAAAAAACCAATATGACTTCAAGACAAAGAGCATAGGCGGCTGGTCAGGCTATGTAGCAGCATACATGGGCCAGGGTCCGGTCACCCCGCGAGAACATGTGGCTTTCTTGCTAATGTGGCTAGAAAAATTCCTCTTCTGTGGATCAAGCTGTGGCCCTACAACCAATTGGCAGTTTGTAGCCGAAGCCTTGGAAACAAAGAGACAATTCCCTTTAGGCAAGATCCTCCTCGGCTACTTATACCAAATGCTAAATAACGCATCGGCTAAGTTAGTCGTCGGCTCAATAGTCGGAGCGGGTGGACCATGGTGGCTACTGCAATCTTGGTTGAATTTGGTAGTCATGAAGTTTGTCAATCAGCCATCTGTAACAGAAGCTGAATTCCCAAGACTGGAGCCGATTGAAGACAGTGATGGAGAAGAACGCACTCATCGGAGATGCACATCCTTCGGAGAATATGCCTCCACACCAACCGATGCAGGAGCAAAGCTATCAGCCGAACTGCTCAAAGATTGGTTTTGCAGCTTTTATGAAGGATTCCAAAAAGAAGCTCGAGTCTGGTTCCTCTATGAAGATTCAACACTTCTAGAAAATCCTTTGGACTTTAGATTTGAAAACATCAACCATGACAGATACCAGAAACCCAGAGAAATCTACTCAACTGCAATCAGCACATGTGTCCTTCCTGTCGGCATTCATCAAGGAAGAAACGTCCAAGTCTCCTATGAATTTTATCATCCAATGAGCTCCGCTAGGCAGTTTGGAATGGGCCAACTTCCAATCGGCTTATTCTTTGCCGATAAGATCCAATGCCGAGGGGAAATCTCATCTACCTTAATGATGAATCGGCTGCTTAATCTTCAAGGACCTCCATTGGGCAGCATTGAAAACATAGAGTTGGCAAGATTCAGGAGTAGAAACTTCGACAGATGGTGGGGTGAATGGAAGCTACATCTATTCCATCAACCGACTTCAATTTATATGACAGGCCTATTTCCAGATGTTGTCCCTCAGGTATATCTTTATTTATTAATCATATTTGAACAATTATCAGCCGATCCATCACTTGATTAATCTAATCCTCTGTTTTATAGACAACAGAATCTCCCCCCCCCCTACACCAGAGCAATAGTGGCAAAGATATCAAATATGCCCCAGGACTAATTCCAAATGGAGGTGGACCATCCCCTCCATTCATCGGCTATGATGCCCCCAAGACTTCGGCTCTTCTCCAAGGCTTAATCAGGGAACCAGCCGATGCAGGCAAGAAAAGGAAAACCAGATCATCGGCTGTGGACACATCAGCCCCGGCCCTCAATAAGAAAACCAAGTCAAAGAAAACCAAGCCAGTTGATGATCTGCATGCTCTAGATCCATCTATCGAACAAGCGCTAGATGAGGAAGAGATTGAAGAAGACATTGATCAAGCTGCAGCCGAAATAAGCGATACAGAAAAAACACCATCGGCTTCACCCAAGCAGACTCCTCCAACTCCTTCTGCCCCAGCTCATTTTTCGAGAGTAAGCATCTCTCTTCAATTTCCTCTGTAATTACTTCACCTTTCAGTCGATTACTCATAGATGTATAATTCTTAGAAGAAGAAAACTGCCGTGAGAAAGAAATCGGCAGCACCAACTCTCAAACCGGCTCCATCAGTAAGATATTCTTAGTTATCTTATTAACTAATCTAGGCCGATTATGTCTAACATTTGTCTTTTTTACAGCCTCCTCCTCCTCCTTCACCTCCTGTGCAGCTAGAATCAGGCAACCGTACTCCATCGGCTGCAGACAGTCATAATGTCGAGGAGGAAGAACAACCAGCTGCTCCTACCATTCCAGTAAGTTTTGTTCTCACAAATTCAAGATCGGCCAATAATGTTTTGATCCTTAACCATCCATAACACTATCTCTTACAGGTCTTAGCCAATCTGTTTTCTTTCGACATCAAGGATTATCTCGATGAAACAGAGGAAGACACCACCAGTAAAGCCATAGCCCCTCTGTCGGATGATGTGAAGAAAACGCTTGAGGATATCTCTCATCGGCTAGAAGCATCACTAGACAACTTGGTGACCAACTGTGGCTCGATCCGGGCAAGGTTCACATATATCCAAGCTCTACTCCCGGATGAACTAGCCGATGTCCTTACTCCAGCTGTCTACCTTGAGCAACACCAATTCAAGCTGGAGAAGGCCAGGCAGAGATTAGCCGATCGCCGGGAGCGCAAAGACATTGAAGCTACAATCCAGCACAATCGGCAGCTTGTGCATGTAGAGAAATCCAAGCTTGATCAGCTGTCTGAGGGCCCAATCAAGTCAAATATCGATCGGCTTGAAGCTCATAAGATTGACCTCATGGCACAACTTCAAGAATGCAACGCCGAGCTGGATATGGAGCACAAAAAGTTAGCCGATCTCCCGAAGTTTATCGAAGATCAAAAAGCCAGACTCAAATCGGCTATCAAAAATGTTGCGGATTTGACCAAGTCTCTGAGAGTCATCCCTGGAACCGATGCTCAAGATGCCCAAGCTATTGAGGAAGTAGAACAAATTAGACAAAGGGCTATTTCGGCTATCCAGCGATACTTGTCTCAATGACTTGCTGTGTAATAGACTTTAGAGATATTCTTTTGTGCCGATTAATATAACTTTTGCTCAAAAATTTCCATTATTTGTATATATATGCCCCCCTAATTTTACAATGTCAAAAAGCATTGATAAAATTATAAAAAGAACTAAGGGCGATATAACAATATCGGCCATTGTACACCGGCAAACCACAACCGATTACAATATACAAAGAACTAAGGGCGATATAACAATATCGGCCATTGTACATCGGCAAACCACAACCGATTACAATATACAAAGAACTAAGGGCGATATAACCATATCGGCCATCTCAAGGCGATGTAAACACATCGACTATCATGCATCGGCAACATCAGCTGATCACTCATTAACCCAAACACTTGGGTAATATTTCTTCAAGTATTTGCCATTTAGCGCTCTGCCATAAACTTCGCCATCGAGTCCTTGCAACATGTAAGCTCCCTTAGATACCACTTTATGAATTTGGAACGGTCCTTCCCAATTCGGCGAACACTTGCCGAATTTGCTATCCCGAGTCCCAATCGGCAAAATCAACTTCCACACAAGTTCACCTTCCGAAAAATCTTTGGGTACTACTTTCTTATTATAATGCCGGGCAACTCGCTCCTTATCCTTGGTAACCTTTGCAAGGGCTCGTAACCGTGATTGAACCAGATCCTCCCTCTCATCGGCCATAAGGTTGTAATATTCATCGGCTGTTAAATCATTTTGCAATTCCGTTCTCCTAGAGCCGATTCTAACTTCCCATGGAAAAACAGCTTCATGTCTATAAACAAGTTTATAAGGAGGAAACTGTATCGACCCATGACAAGCCATCCGATAAGACCACAATGCTTCGGCTAAACGAGTATGCCATTGCCGAGGATAATCATAAATCTTCCTCTTAATCAACTTGATCAAGCTCTTATTAGATGCCTCAGCCTGCCCATTAGCTTGTGCATAATATGGTGAAGAATTCAACAATTTGATTCCCATGCTATCGGCAAACTGAACAAACTCATCGGACACAAAGGTTGAACCTTGATCTGTTGTAATGGTTTGAGGAATACCAAATCGGTAAATTATATGCTCTTGAACAAACTGTATAGCATCCCCAGAATCAACTTTCTTCAAAGGAATCGCCTCTACCCACTTGGTAAAATAATCGGTTGCCACCAATATAAACTTATGTCCTTTACTCGACGGTGGATTAATCATACCGATCATATCAATTCCCCAACCTCTAAACGGCCATGGTTTAATAGTAGGATTCATAGCCGATGCTAGCGCTCTCTGGATTGCTCCAAATTTCTGACAATCTTGACAACCTTTATAATATCTGAAACAATCCTCCAGCATTGTCGGCTAAAAATATCCAGCACGTCGAAGCAGCCACTTCATTTTATGAGCCGACTGATGAGTACCACATATCCCTTCATGAACTTCACCGATTGCAACTTTTGCCTGATCGATACTCAAACATTTAAGCAACACCCCATCAATCGTCTGATAATAAAGCTCATCATCCAACAATGTATACTTCAATGCTTTATATCTTAACTTCCGAGAAGCCGACTGAGATGGATCCCGTAAATACCGATAGACATCATATCTCCAATCATCGGCTATTATGGCAGCGACTTCAATCTGAACATCTTTGATCATCGGCTTATATCCCGATGACCCTTGGGCTAAATCATTAGCTTCAATATTCTGCTCTCGAGACACATGCTTCAAAGTTACTAGCCGAAACTTCTTCATCAGTTCTTGGCACTTCTCATTATAAACTAGCAACATATCATTCTTGCACTCATATTCTCCTGCCAATTGACTGATCACCAACAAAGAATCCCCCATGATTTCAATAGTATCGGCTTCAACTTCTTGGAGTAGCAGCAACCCTTAAGAACTGCCTCATACCCTGCTTGATTATTAGTTGCATAAGGTGTAATAGTATAGGCAAACTCAAAGCATGCCCCCCGAGGGGAGATTATAACCAAGCCCCGATGCCACAACCATGAGTACAGACTGACCCATCGAAGAATAAAGTCCATGGCACAACCTCAACTGAGCCGATTGAATCATCACGATGTTCCACAATAAAATCGGCTATAGCTTGTCCTTTAATTGCCTTCGGCGACTCATACCGAAGATCAAACTCAGTTAAAGAGAATATCCACTTTCCAACCCTTCCTTTTAAAATTGGAGCCGATAACATGTATTTGACGACATCGGCCTTGCAAATGACAGTACACTCGTTGGACAGTAGATAATGCCTCAATCTTGTACATGAAAAATATAAACACAAGCATAACTTCTCCACAGGGGAATATCTAGTCTCTGCATCCAAGAGCCGACGACTCAAATAGAACACAACCCTCTCTTTTCCCTCGAGTTCCTGAATCAAGACCGAGCCGATTGACTTATCGCCGGCCGATAAATATAACCGAAAAGGTATTCCTTTATGTGGAGGAATCAAAACTGGAGGGAAACTCAAATATTCCTTAATACTATCCAAAGCCTTCTGTTGTTCTGCCACCCAAGTAAACTTCTGATCGGCCTTCAATCTCAATAATGGTGTAAAAGGTTCTAACCTTCTAGACAAATTAGAAATAAACCTTCGAACAAAATTAATTTTGCCGATCATCTCCTGCAATTCTGTCTTGTCCTCTGGAGGTTTAATCTTCTTGATTGCATTGATACTTCTCTGAGTTATTTCAATCCCCCTCTCATGAACAAGAAATCCCAAGAACTGGCCAGCCGATACACCAAAAGCACACTTTGTCGGATTCATCTTCAAGCCATACTTCCTGGTCCTCTCAAAAACCTTTCTCAAATCGGCTATGTGGTCCTCTATTTCTTTAGACTTAACAACCACATCATCAAAATAGACTTCAACCAACCAGCCGATTAGATCATGGTAAATGTAATTCATAGCTCGTTGATAAGTAGCTCCGGTACTCTTTAAGCCGAAAGTCATCACAACCCATTCAAATAAGCCGATTACACCAGGACACCTAAAAGCTGTTTTATGAATATCTTCCTCAGCCATGAAGATCTGATTATATCCTGCGTTTCCATCCATAAAACTCAAAATCTTATGTCCCGAAGCAGCATCAACTAGTTGATCGGCTACTGGCATTGGATATTCGTCCTTTGGGGTAGCTTTATTCAAATATCGGAAATCAATGCATACCCTGACCTTGCCGTTTTTCTTGATAACCGGACCTATGCTAGAAACCCATTCGGCGTATCAGAAAGGACGAATAAAACCAGCATCTTATAAACGCTTAATCTCAGCCTTGATAGGTTCGAGCATATCGGCTTTGCATCTTCTCGGAGGCTGCTGGTGCGGTCTAACCCCCGGTTTAAGAGGTAGCCAATGTTCAACGATTGATCGGCTGAGTCCTGGCATCTCATAATACTCCCAAGCGAAGCAATCTCTGAATTCTTTCAACAGCTCTATCAACTTGGTTCTAAATTCTGCAGGTAAATTCTTACTAATAAATGTCGGTCTTGGCCGATCGCCTGGACCTATATCTATTTCTTCCAATTCATCGGCCGACATAAAACCCTGTCCTTGTTTATCATCGAGATCATCTACCGTGTTCTTGCTGTAGACGTTTGAACCCTCCACGACGCCCTCAAAGTAGTAACTTGGGTTCTCTATCTTCCATCGGCTATATATCGGAATCGGACACTTTTAGAAAATCTCCACCCCAAACCTTGCCGAATAAACAATCAAGGCCGTCCATCTCCCAAAGAGCTAAATCAGCACTAGCAACATTGACTGACCTGTCGGCTGGCACGATTTCTATCTTGTCGCCTTGCCATTGAATCAAGCACTGATGCATGGTTGAAGGAATGCAACAATTGGCATGAATCCAATCCCTTTCAAGCAACAAACTGTAAGAATCCTTCCCATCGATGACAAAAAACGTAGTAGGAAGTCTTACTGCGGACTGTCAACTCCACATTTAGAACACCCTTGGTTTCTGATGGATTGCCACCAAAGTCTTTGAGCACCATGTTTGTTTTGATGAGATCTTCGGCGTTTCTGCCCAACTTCCTGAACGTAGCATAAGGCATAAAATTTACTGCAACTCCACCATCGACCATCATCTTAGACATCGGCTTCCCATTAACATAGCCATCTATATACAATGGTTTAAGATGCTGGTTCTCTGTACCCTCAGGTTTTTCAAAGACTGCTTATTCTGGCGATAGAACCAACTTGGCTGATTCTTCTTCTATTTCACCAACATCGGCCTGGTCGATCCCAAATTCGGCTGGCAAGGTAAAAACCATGTTAACAAACGCTGTTACAACACTTTTCCCTTTTGCTAACCTTTTTGCCTCGTCGGCTGCAACATCATCGGCTACAGTAGCTTGTTTCTTTACACGCCATTCCTGCTTCGGCTTTATTTTCTTTAGCCGATGATTGATTTCCTCCTCGACTTCCTGAAAACGTTCCCGGTTTCTCAATCTTTGAACCCTTCTTTTCTGATTCTTTGTAAAAATACCAGCTGGACACCACTGAATTTTCCTATCCTCGTCATCCTCCGGGTCATGATCCTGATTTACCGGGCCCAATCTTTGATGAAGAGGAACCCTTGCATGTTTCAGTCGATTGCCTTTAATATATGACCGGCTTGAACCCCTTGTAACACCACCGCATTCAGGACAATCCTCGATAGATGGTAGCCTCATACCCTCATTCCAGCAGAATCTGAAGAACTCACAGCCCCAATGAGGATCAAAACCACCATTATCCTCTTCATAACGCCTCTCCTGTTGCTTGTCATATTTCCTTTGATACTTGTTTATAATTTTAGCCGAATTCACCTGAAAACCTCTCGTATGTCCCGCATCGGCAGTTTGGCGAACCGTGTGCACCATGTTAACAGGAAAAGGATTACCATCAACCTTCATCGGCCTCTTGGAATCATCAAACTTAATCTTGCCTCCCTTAATGGCTACCTGAATCTGTTGTTTGAAAACCTTGCAATCGTTAGTAGAATGAGATCTAGAATTGTGCCATTTGCAATATCTTTTCTTGCCTAATTCCTCAGCCGATGGAATAGTATGACCAGTAGGGAGTTGAATCTGCTTTTCTCGGAGTAACAGATCAAAAATCTTGTCAGCTTTGGTAATGTCAAAATCATACCTCTCCTCTTTTCCAGAATTTTTCACCCATTAGCATGGTATAACCTTTTTGCTCCTTACCCATTCGGCTGCAGCTATTTCAGGGTCATCATTATCCTCATCATTCGATCCACACATATAAGAACAGACGTGATTAACCTTCCTAGAATTCCTCCTAGCTTCAGCAAACCTCTGCTCGTGCAAAGTTACCTTTTGTGTAAGATGCGATAAGCTTTCAAAGTCCTCAGATGAGAATTTCTCCTTGATCGGAGCAATCATACCCTGAAAAGCCAAATCGGCTAACTGGGCGTCAGTTAAACTCAAGCTGAAGCACTTATTCCTCATCTCTCTGAACCTCTGAATATATTCATGCACGGGCTCGTCATGCCTTTGCTTGATTGCTGTCAAATCGGACAACTTCATCTCATATACCCCACTATAGAAATAGCTATGAAACTGCTTCTCCAGATCGGCCCAGCTGTTAATCGATCCACACGGTAAAGCGGAAAACCAAGTAAAAGCCAATCCAGCCAAAGACAACTGAAACAATCTAACCCTCAAGGCATCTACAGTCGATGCTTCACCACACTGAGCTAAAAGTCGGCTAATATGCTCATAAGTCGATGTACTATCTTGCCCTGAGAACTTTGAAAAATCTGGAACTTTGAACCGGTTAGGGAGAGGGACTCTTTCAAACCATTCATGATACGGTTGTCGGTATAAACTCCCAGTATCTTTCGGTTTAAGCCTGAACTGTTCCCTCATCACGTCAGCAATCACATCGGCCCACGGTCGTTGCTGAGCTGCTCCTTGCGATTGTTGCTGCATGGGCTCGTATTGATTGTACTGAGGCTGAATTAACCCCCCTTGCTGATATTGGGCTTGCGGGGAAGGAGGTTGATATTGATAATTTAAATTGCCCCCCTGGTAATTCTGGTAGTTTGGTTGAATATTTTGCACCAAGTGCTCAGGGACAATCTGAGGTATTACCGTATGGTCCGGCTGCACATGATGGACCAAATGCTCTGGAATAACCTGATTCAGAGCATGTTGCCCAGCCGATGGATTCAGCAAGCCTTGCTGGTGAATCGGTTGGGTGGTTTGCTGTCTTGACGACGTTTGCTGAATCGGTTGTACAACCTGCTGCCTAGGTGGTGTCTGTTGAACTGTCTGCACAACCTGTTGCTGAATTGGTTGTACAACCTATTGGATTGGGGGTGTTTGTTGAATCGGCTGCTGTTGGACTAGATCAACAGTAGATTGAGGTGGTAGAAACATAGCAGCAACTTGATCTTGCGTTAGCCGATTCGCAACTTGCCCACTATGCTGTGGCTGCTCTCTCATCAACAGCCGAGGATTAACTAGCTGGCCCAGTGCCGGCGTTGACGGAGCAGGTGGGGGAATCGGTACTGGCGCCGTCGGCTGGGCTGATGATGCAATGGGAGGAACCGCTTGAACCGGTGGATGAATATCGGTGACCAAAGGCCGATAGTTTGGAAAGGTACCTCCTGGCAAATAAACTGGGCCTGCAGCCTGATGTTCGGCTATTAAACCATCGGCTATCGACTTCATCATGTTTGACAAGGTATTAACTAATACCCCAGATTGATTGATTAAAGAATTGTGCACAGCATAGTCAACCCGGTCTTGAAAATTACTGAAAAATTCCTGTGACGCACTGCCATCTTGTTTAAGATTTCCTCCCTTTGGTCCCTAAGTGCCATCACCTTGAACTCCATGTGCTCCTTGAGAGTGGTTACCCTGATTCTCCTGAGCCGATCCATCTGTAGCACCTTTGTCACTCGGTTGAGCCGAGCTATCTGGAGCTTGTTTCTTTTTCCCTCCTTAGAAGAACTGGTCTCAGTATCATCAGCAACCACTTTTATCTTGTACTTCTGAACAAGCGTTCCCTTGCGAGTCCGCATGAACGAGTTTAAGAATTGATCTCGTGCTTGTTGCATCATCGCCTTGAACTCTTTTTTCTGGTCGGGTGTGAACTTTTCTGGGTCAATGGTCACGATATTCCCTTCATTGATGTCAGGCAAGCCTAACTTCTGAATCTTTTCTTTAACAGAACTTGGGCTAGCCGAGGACGACGATGGTGGCGGTTTCTCGGCCATGAGGAAAACTGCTTTCTGACTTCTAATTGGTCCCACCGGGCGTGCCAAAAGCGTGTTGACAGAAAACACGAGGCCTGGGAGATCTGCTTAGCTCCAATGCAGGTCCCACCGGGCCTGCCAAAAGAGTGTTGACAGAAAACACGAGGCCTTCGGATGTATGAGCGTGCCAGTTGATTTGATTCTGCAATCAACAAGAAATGAAGACAAAGAAACCGCAATTAATCCTATAAATGATAGCCGATCGGCTGGGTGCCGATGACATATCATTTAGTTTAGGCCGATGTCATATGTACATCGATCGGCAGTCATGAATAAATAAGGAAGAACTAAATCTACTCGATCGCCTGTAGATGTTAACAATATACAACCCTTATGTCGACATATACTTAAATCAAGTGATTGGGATAGATCGGTCGCCATGCCGAGACAGTATAAATCACTTAGATCGAAATATAAAATAACAACAGAACTATATATGTTCATAGCATAGCCGATTAGATATATCTAGCATGTATCGGCTAATACTCCGATACCACTCTATATTAAGATATTAAAGCAAGTAAAATATATCAAACAGAAGCATAATATACTTAAATGCAACAAGATCTTAATATAAAGGGCAGATTTAATCATGTCAATTAAGCATATAAGATAACTGTAGTTAAATCAGATAAGATCGGCGGAAACCCCGATTCTACCCTAATCGGCAACCAGGAAGCAGGCTAGAGATTGATATTCTAAGCACGACTTAATAGATCAAACTCAACTGATGCAGCATTAAGTATGAAAAGAAGAACAATATCTAGACAATCAAGCCGCTGGATTTTCTTAGAGTGGTAGATATCTTATACAATCCAAGCTAACGTCGCTATTTAACCTAATCGGCCGCCTTCTACTAACAGATGTTAGCCGATTGTAGGTTAGATGACGATATTACCGAAGATTATATAAGATATATGATAACTTGACGAATTACATAAACAAGATTAGAGTATCATGAAGATGGAAGCACTAATCCCGAGAACGCAAGTCGCCATAACAAGTTTTACCTCTTGTTGAACATCGGAACCGATGCAGCTCAACCCGAAAGCAAGAACTCGTCGAAATAAAACTAAAGCAAAAAGGGTGGTGATGCGCCGAAATTATATTGAACGTGTCTGTTATTTTTTACATAGGGCTCAGGGTCTATTTATACCCGAGAATTACAAGATATGTCCATACCGAATACGACTATTATCTCTAACAAACCCTAAGATACTATAAGTCTTTGCAGCAGACTTTTGCCCAAACATATCTCTAAGGAAATTATATAAAATATCCTAATTAATATATACAATTGCCTTCTCAGGACTCTATCCATGCGTGGCAATCATCTTGAAGCATACCAACTCAACCCGATGATGTACACCGAGTCGTATTCTTGGAATCGGCTGTCCGACTCGAACTCTGCCGATCTTGACCGTAGCCGATTCGGATTGCAGCCGATTCTTGCTCTGTTTCCACAAGGATCTTCGTCTTCGATTCCGCTTCGATCTAATCTTCTTTTCCGATGCTGATATTACCAAATTTGGTTGTTAACAGGGTGGGGGTGAAACCTTAGCGTGGTGTGGATGGTTAGGGGAGGGTTATGCGGAGGGTCTTGTCACGATTTCCCCCTTTGCAGTATCATGGTGATACTTCGGGGCATGGCGACATGTGTGGAATCGTGTCTTGTGGGTACAGTTGTACACCTCTGGCCAGAGTAAAACTATTCGAATAGCCGTGCCCGCGGTTATGGGCGATCAACCAGATTCACCATGATTAGTCTCACCCCTAGTTTAGCTTAATGAACTGGTGTAGTTCAGGTGGTTGGTTGGGCCTTTTGCAACGTGGTGTAGCGTTGGACAGTGATTGGTTAATATTGCTTAATTACTACAACTGTTTTACTACTTTCAACTACTGCTTTTAAATGCCTGCTTTATTGCAAATGAACCCCTAGCCTCCTTTGGTTATATCCTGCATCATACCTCCTCTTCCGGTATGACTTGCTGAGTACAGTGAGTAGTACTCAGTCTTGCTCTCTTTTCTCCCACACCAGAGCTGAAGATCTTCCTAGATGGAGCCGTCTTATTGAGGTTGGTTTCGTCGCTGCCGTCAAGGGGTGCCGATTCGGATGGTACCGGCGGCGACCATCGGGGCGCGGGTGCGCCGCCTCCCGCCGACCGCGCCGGCATGGCCGCCCTCGGGCGCGCCGAGTGGCTGCCGCGTGGGGCCCGGCCGTCAGCCGCCCGCGCCCTCGGGTGCGGCTTACGTGTGGGGCCCACGGCGCCGGCCGGTGTGAGCCCGGGTGCACCCGGTCCACCGTGGACCGTGAGGCTGCTGCGTGGGCCCCACTCCCGTGGACCCGGTCCACGCGTCCCCTCCCCTTGGCTGACGCAATAAACCCTTTTTAAATTAAAATTTAAATGAAGAAATTCGCAAATATTCATTTAAAGAGCATATAAACTTCAAATGGTCATAACTTGGCCATTTGAACTCGGAATTGGACCGTTCAAGTCTCTAATTTTTCGTTAAGAAGTCAAGAACCCATTTTTGTGCTTTGTTCCTGCTTGTTATATGGAGTTTATTAGAGTAAAAGCCTTTTCTTTTCCGTTGGTCGTGTAGACGCCGCAGCTTCGGAAGATCCGCTCTTCGTGGAGGTTGAAGCTGACGTTTGGGAAAGCGAGCAAGGCAAGTCACATCATCCTTGAACAAATTGAATCCCATTTTATAAAATTATTTTGATTTAAATTATTGCATTATTGCTTTATTTAGATTCCCGCGTTATCACTGTTTTATTTAGCCATGCCTATTTACCTTTGTTATGACCTTATTAGTATTGCTATTGTTATTATTACCTTGATCACCCTAGAATAAACAAAACCCCAACTAGTGGACACTCTACTCATGGTACCACTAGTATGAATTTAGGTAGATGCTTCGCTGGTTAATTAGGCAACATTAGGTGGTTTTACAACTCTAGACTTTGGGAATATTTATATCACCTGGACACTATGGAATGGTTGGATTATTGTGGAATTGGATTCACACCTCCCTCACTATTCAAAACCCTCAAAATGGTTTTAGGCTGGGCTCGGGGTGCATGCTTTTGATAGTAGCACCTCGGCCATATAAGGACCGGTCTTCGGGCCTCTATTGCAAAGCACTACCGTACTTCCACATGTCTAGTGGGTAAGGCTTAGTTTGTGACTCAGTCTGGTTATAAACAAAAGTACACGGATGGAGATGGACGAAGTAAGGGGTCGATGGACATCTCTAGGGCAAATGAAGGCTACACGAGCTGCGGCCCGGTAGTTGAGATGTCATGGCACAGGGCCGGTGTCCTGCTGCTAGGGGCTCAGTCCTGCCTACCTGTCCCGGGGGTTCCGGCCGTAGGTGGGGTTGGGTCGGTACTCTTGTCTATGGCTAGGATGGGTTGGAAACTATGTCACGTCTTCCGTCCGTATACCATGGTGGTATGTGGCACATGGTTACACGTGAGAAAGATGTGTCTTGTGGGTAAAGATGTACACCTCTGATCAGAGTATAACCTATTCGAATAGCCGCGCCCTCGGTTATGGGCAAGCTGAGCAATGTACCCAAGTTAGTGTGTTAATTCTTAAAACCTATTTAACAAAAAAAATGTAGAATGGTTGGCCTGGGTCGGCTTGGGATGAGCTGGGACCCAGGGTCGGGTTGCCAGTTCGGTCTGAATCATCGTAGGCCTTGGGTTAAAACAGGTTCGTGTGGGTTCACGGCCTTGATTAATAATATTGTATAGCTCTAGGATTGTATTTACAAAATAGCTTTGAGCAACTAAGTGTCTTTTAATGCTGTTTACTGCAAACCCTAACCCTTTGTATTATAACCCCCCTTGTACTCCCTTGCATTTATTCTGCACTTATGGGTGTGTCTTGTTGAGTACGGTGGTTGTACTCAGTCTTGCTCAATTTTTCCCAAACCCAGAAGAGGAGTCCCTGGAAGATGAAGGCTTTGGTGTCTAGCTCGTGCCTGCCGTCAAGCGCCTGTGGTCGTCGCCCTAGTCTTCCGCTGTTTCCCGTTTGTCTTTGTGTGTGCTGGGCCTTCGCCGCCCATGTATTAAATTAATTATTTACGCTTCCGCTTGATAAACTCTGAAATGTATCAACTTTTGGTGTACCTTGCCTCCTGGGACAAGGAATAATACACGCACGTAAGGAACGCCCGTTGGGTTATTTCCGGTCATGACAAAGGAACAATCTGGATGGGAGAAAGATGGTGTGTACCTGAAAACAAGGAGTTAAAAGACCTGATACTGACAGAAGCTCATCAAACTCAGTATTCCATTCATCCTGGCAGTACCAAAATGTACCAAGACCTCAAAGAAAAATTCTGGTGGGTCAGCATGAGAAGGGAAATAGCTGAATTCGTCGCACTCTGTGACGTCTGCCAGCGTGTGAAGGCAGAACACCAAAGGCCAACAGGTTTGCTTGAGCCACTTCAGATTCCAGAATGGAAATGGGAAGAAATCGGAATGGATTTCATTACGGGTTTGCCCAGGACGTCATCGGGGCACGATTCTATTTGGGTAGTCGTTGATCGGCTCACCAAAGTGGCTCACTTCATTCCGGTGCATACTACCTACCCAGGGAAGAAGTTAGCAGAGCTTTATTTGGCAAGAATCATGTGTTTACATGGGGTACCCAAGAAGATCGTATCTGATCGAGGAAGCCAATTCACTTCAAAGTTCTGGCGGAAATTGCAGGAAGAATTGGGAACCCGTCTGAACTTCAGCACAGTCTATCATCCACAAACTGATGGCTAGACCGAGCGAGTCAATCAAATACTGGAGGATATGTTAAGAGCTTGTGTGCTTGACTTTGGTGGAGCATGGGACAAAAGCTTGCCGTATGCCGAGTTCTCCTACAATAACAGTTACCAGGCTAGTCTGCAAATGGCACCGCTTGAAGCACTGTATGGATGGAGGTGTCACACTCCACTCTTCTGGGATCAGACAGGGGAACGCCAATTATTTGGTACAGAAGTTTTAAATGAGGCAGAAGAGAAAGTCAGAGCTGTTAGCGAAAGATTGAGAATCGCGCAATCTCGACAGAAAAGCTATGCAGACAACCACCGAAGGGAGCTCGCTTTCGAAGCAGGGGACTATGTGTACCTTCGTGTCACTCCACTCAGGGGAGTACACCACTTCTAAACCAAAGGAAAGTTGGCACCACGCTTTGTGGGACCATACCGGATCTTGGAACGTAGAGGTGAAGTTGCTTACCAGCTTGTGCTTCCCTCCAACATGCTTGGCATCCATAATGTGTTCCACATCTCTCAGTTGAAGAAATGTTTGAGAGTTCCTGAGGAACAAGCAAGTCCGGATCACATCGAAATTTAGGAAGATCTGACGTATGTGGAGAAGCCAACCCGTATCCTCGAAACCAGCGAGAGAAGGACCAGAAACAAGGTAATCAGATTCTGCAAAGTTCAATGGAGCCACCATTCAGAGGAAGAGGCCACTTGGGAAAGAGAAAATGAGTTGAAGGCCGCCCATTCGCACCTCTTCGACAGCTCTTCCGAATCTCGGGGTCGAGATTCCGTTTAAGGGGGGTAGGTTTGTCACGCCCTGCAGTTTCCCCCTTTTTCTTGCTTTAAAAAAATTGGTTAAATAAATTGCCCAAAGAAATTGTTTAATTAACCTAGAGTTGAATCCCTAACTAATAAATGCAATTAATAATCGGAAATAGCGTGGTGGAATTTTTCTTGAGTTCCCCATGCCCTAATGCATTAACAGGATTTTTAGTGGAATTTTCAGAGCCTTAAAAGTAATTTTAACCAATTAAAAATGAGACAGTGCAATATTTAATCCTAGGAAAAATCCTCTCCTTTTTCCTTTTTCTTTTTCCTCCACTTTTTTCTTCTTGGGCCATCGGCCCAATACTTCCCGCGCTTGGCCTCCTCTTTGTTGGGCCGGCCCATACGCCCCTACCTCCTCTCTCTGGGACGCCGACAGGTGGGCCCCACCTGTCGGTCGTCTCCTACCTCCGGCAACCGTCGCTACCGTCAAAACCGCCCACGCCGCCGCCGTTTCCTACCCTTCTCCGCGCCCCACTCCGCCCGTGCCGCGCACCCTCATCGCCGCCCCACTCCTCCACCTCTCCCGCTCTTTCGCGCGAGCTCGCTTGGAGGCAGGATTCGATTTGAATCCTCTCTCTCCCTCACCACCTTCCTGTCACGACCGGAAATAACCCAACGGGCGTTCCTTACGTGCGTGTATTATTCCTTGTCCCAGGAGGCAAGGTACACCAAAAGTTGATACATTTCAGAATTTATCAAGCGGAAGCGTAAGTAGTTAATTTATTACATGGGCGGCGAAGGCCCAGCACACAAGAAGACAAACGAAAAACAGCGGAAGACTAGGGCGACGACCACAGGCGCTTGATGGCAGGCACGAGCTAAACACCAAAGCCTTCATCATCCAGGGACTCCTCTTCTGGGTTTGGGAAAAATTGAGCAAGACTGAGTACAACCACCGTACTCAACAAGACACACCCATAAGTGCAGAATAAATGCAAGGGAGTACAAGGGGGGTTATAATACAAAGGGTTAGGGTTTGCAGTAAACAGCATTAAAAGACACTTAGTTGCTCAAAGCTATTTTGTAAATACGATCCTAGAGCTATACAAGATTATTAATCAAGGCCGTGAACCCACACGGACCTGCCTTAACCCAAGGCCTACGATGATTCAGACCGAACTGGCAACCCGACCTTGGGTCCCAACTCGTCCCAAGCCAACCCAGGCCAACCATTCCACATTTTAGTTGTTAAGCAGGTTTTAAGAATTAAAACACTAACTTGGGTACATTGCTCGGCTTGCCCATAACCGAGGGCGCGGCTATTCGAATAGATTATACTCTGATAAGAGGTGTACAACTTTACCCACAAGACACATCTTCCTCACGTGTAACCACATGCCACATACCACCACGGTATACGGACGGAAGACGTGACATAGTTTCCAACCCATCCTAGCCATAGACAAGAGTACCGACCCAACCCCACCTACGGCCGGAACCCCCGGGACAGGTAGGCAGGACTGAGCCCCTAGCAGCAGGACACCGGCCCTGTGCCATGACATCTCGACTACCGGGCCGCAGCTCGTGTAGCCTTCATTTGTCCTAGAGATGCCCATCGACCCCCGACTTCGTCCATCTTCATCCGTGTACTTTTGTTTATAACCAGACTGAGCCACAAACTAAGCCTTACCCACTAGACATGTGGAAGTACGGTAGTGCTTTGCAACAGAGGCCCGAAGACCGGTCGTTATATGGCCGAGGTGCTACTATCAAAACCAGGCACCCCAAGCCTAGCCTAAAACCATTTTGAGGATTTTGAATAGAGGGGGAGGTGTGAATCCAATTCCACAATAATCCAACCATTCCGTAGTGTCCAGGTGATGAGAATATTCCCAAAGTCTAGAGTTGTAAAACCACCTAATGTTACCTAATTAAGCGGCGAAGCATCTACCTAAGCTCATACTAGTGGTACCATGAGTAGAGTGTCCACTAGTTGGTGTTTTGTTTATTCTAGGGTGAACAAGGTAATAATAACAATAACAATAATAAGGTCATAACAAAGGTAAATAGGCATGGCTAGATAAAACAGTGATAACGCGGGAATTTAAATAAAGCGATAATGCAATAATTTAAATCAAAATAATTTTATAAACTGGGATTCAATATGTTCAAGGATGATGTGACTTGCCTTGCTTGCTTTCCCAAACGTCGGCTTCAACCTCCACGAAGAGCGGATCTTCCGAAGCTGCAGCGTCTACACGACCAACGGAAAAGAAAAGGACTTTTACTCTAATAAACTCCGTAAAAAAATAGGAACAAAGCACAAAAATGAGTTCTTGACTTCTTAAGGAAAAATTAGAGACTTGAACGGTCCAATTCCGAGTTCAAATGGCCAAGTTATGGCCATTTGAATTTTATATGCTCTTTAAATGGATATTTGCGAATTTCTTCATTTAAATTTTAATTTAAAAAGGGTTTATTGCGTCAGCCGAGGGGAGGGGGCGCGCGGACCAGGTCCACGGGAGTGGGGCCCACGCGCAGCCTCACGGTCCACGGTGGACCGGGCGCCCCCGGGCTCGCACCGGCCGGCGCCGTGGGCCCCACGCGTCAGCCGCACCCAAGGGCGCGGGCGGCTGACGGCCGAGCCCCATGAGGCGGCCACTCGGAGCGCCCGAAGGCGGCCACTCGGCGCGGCCGGTGGGAGGCGGCGCCGCGCCCCTATGGTCGCCGGCGGCGGCCATAGGCACGGCGGAGCGGCGGCCGAGAGAGGGGAAGGGAAGGGGGAAAAGAGGCGGCGGTGCACGGCTCACCCTAGGTCGACGGCGACGATGAAAAAGGTGGCCGGAGCGGAGGAAGGCGGCGGCGCGGCTCGGGTCGACGGGGTCGATGGCGTTCTGGCGGTCGGCGAACTCAGCGAGGGGGTGGACGGGGTCGACGGCGGTGCGGCGAAGCCGGAGGAGTCGACGCCGGGGCGGGAGACGGTCCCGGCGAGCGGAGAAAGCCGGCCGGAGGTCGTCGGCGACGGAGGAGAGAGAGAGCGACGGCGCGAGCTCGATTCCGGCGAGGAGGAAGGGCGGCGAGAGGCGGAAACGGACGGAGGAGGTGCGGGGAGGGTTTAAATAGGGTTGGAAGGGGGAGAGAGCGGCCAAAGGGGAAGGAAACCGGCGCGGGAGGTTGGCCGCCATCAATGGAGTCGGCGAGATTTGCGGGGGCAAATCCGCCCGTTTGAACGCAAGAGAGAGGGGAAAATGGGGGGAAAGGGAGAGGGGATCACGGGGAGTGATTCCCCCACTTTATTGCACGCGGGGACGGTGGGATGCGGCGGATTTGGCGGCAGCGGCGGTGCTTGGCGCGGGCGGAGCGGCGGGAGGACGGGGATGACGGGTGGGCCCCACCCGTCTGCGAGGGTGGCGGGCGGGCCCACCCATCAGTGGCGCGCGCGCGGGGAGGGGCCGAGTGGGCCGCGGGGAGAGGAGAGAGAGAGGGGGGGAAGAGAGATGGGCCGGGCCGGCCCAAGGGAGGGAAGGGGGACTTTTAGGGTTTTTCTTTTTATAAAACTTTTTCAACTTTGTTTATTTCTTCTTAATTATTATTGGTGCTCTGAAAATTCCACTAATATTTGTTTACACATTTTAGGCTTTTAGGAAATATGCAAAAATCCTCTAATTCTTGTTTGACTTTTACTTTGCACATTTTAATTTTTGGAGGCTTTCACAAGGATTTTAATTATTCTAGGCATAATTTTAAAGGATATATTTTAGGGTCGTTTTGGGACGTGACAAACCTACCCCCCTTAAACGGAATCTCGACCCCGAGATTCGGAAGTACTGGCGAAGAGATCGGGATGGGCTGCCTTCAGCTCGTCTTCATGCTCCCAAGTAGCTTCTTCCTCGGCGTGGTTGCTCCATTGGACCTTGCAAAAACGGATTACCCGATTCCTGGTCCTGCGCTCCATGGTGTCCAGGATTTTCACTGGTCTCTCTACGTAGGTCAAGTCTTCGCGAACTTCAATTTGCTCTGAATCGGCCTGCTCGGATGGCACTCGAAGACATTTCTTTAGTTGCGACACATGGAACACATCATGCACGTTGCCCAAGGAGGCGGGCAGCTCCAACTGGTAAGCGACTTCTCCACATCGAGCAATGATACGGAAAGGACCCACGAACCGAGGGGCGAGCTTCCCTTTCGTCTGAAACCTATGTACGCCCCGCAATGGCGTGACCCAAAGGTACACAAATCGTCCACTTCGAATTCCAGGTTACGGCGTCGGTTATCTGCATAACTCTTCTGCCGGGACTGTGCCACCTTTAGATTATCCCGAATAGTTCTGACCTTCGCTTTAGCTTCTCTCAGAATATCAGTCCCGAACACTTGGCTTTCCCTAACTTGGTCCCACAATAGCGGTGTCCGGCATTTGCATCCATACAACGCTTCATAGGGTGCCATTTGTATGCTGGCTTGGTAGCTGTTATTGTAGGAGAACTCGGCATAGGGGAGACTCTTATCCCAGGTCTTCCCAAAATCTAGAACACAGGCACGGAGCATATCTTCTAGGATCTGATTTAGTCGCTCGGTCTGTCCATCTGTCTGCGGGTGATACGCGGTGCTGAAATTTAATCGGGTACCCAACTCTTCTTGGAGCTTCTTCCAAAAGTGAGAGGTGAATTGGCTTCCCCTATCAGATAAAATTTTCTTAGGAACGCCATGGAGACTCATGATCCTAGCGAAGTAGAGTTCGGCTAGTTTGTTCCCTCCATAGGTGGTCTTCACAGGAATAAACCGAGCTACCTTGGTTAGTCGGTCCACGACTACCCATATAGAATCATATCCGCCTTGGGTTTTTGGAAGTCCGGTGATGAAATCCATCCCAATTTCATCCCATTTCCATTCTGGTACTTGGAGAGGTTGGAGAAGTCCGGCCGGTCGTTGGTGCTCTGCCTTGACACGCTGGCACACATCACAAAGGGCCACGAACTCTGCAATTTCCCGCTTCATACTAACCCACCAGTATTTCTCTTTCAAGTCTAAGTACATCTTCGTACTGCCAGGGTGGATGGAATAAGGACTTTCGTGAGCTTCCTGAAGTATCAGCTGTTTAAGTTCCTTGTCATCCGGAACGTATACACGATTTCCGTTCCATAGGGTTCCATGTTCATCTTTCCATGAAACCAGCGGCTTTACCCTGTTTCATATTCTTGAGGATCCCATGCATATCTGGATCATTCTTCTGAGCATCGCGGATTTGATCGAGCAAGGTAGGCTTGGCTTCCAGCGTAGCCAAGAATCCATGGCTAACGATGCTTAGGTTCAGGGCTTCCATCTGTTGATTAAGTTCCGGTGGAATGCCACGGACGCCAAGAGTGTTGCAATGGCTTTTTCGACTTAGAGCGTCGGCGACCACGTTGGCCTTACCAGGGTGATAGTGGATTCCCACATCATAATCCTTGATGAGTTCTAACCATCTCCTCCGCCGAAGATTCAGATCCGACTGAGTGAAGATGTATTTCAAACTCTTATGATCAGTATATATTTCACGACGATTCCCAATGAGATAGTGCCGCTAGATCTTTAGAGCATGAACCACAGCGGCTAACTCCAAATCATGGGTAGGGTAGTTGCCTTCATGGGGCCGTAGCTGGTGTGAGGCATAGGCTACCACATGACCTTCCTGCATGAGCACGCACCCCAATCCTTGGCGCGAAGCGTCACAGTACACCAGGAAGTCCTTGCGAGTATCCGGTAAGATCAACACTGGCAAGGAGACCAGCTTTTCTTTGAGAGTTTGGAACGCCTTCTCGCATTGCGGGCTCCACACAAATTTTTCTTCCTTCTTCAGCAACTGCGTCATGGGTCGAGCGATTTTGGAGAAGTTCTCGATGAATCTTCGGTAGTATCCTGCCAAACCCAAAAAGCTGCGAACCTGAGTAACTGTCTTGGGTTGCTTCCAATCAGTGACGGCGGTCACCGTTTCGGGGTCCACAGCAACTCCTTTAGCGGATATCACGTGCCCTAAGAACTTGACTTCGGACAACCAGAACTCACACTTGCTAAGCTTGGCATACAATTGATGTTCCCGCAACTTTCCCAACACCAGACGGAGATGCTGCTGATGGTCTTCCTCTGATTGTGAGTACACCAGGATGTCGTCAATAAAGACCACCACAAACTTATCCAAGTATTCCATGAACACTTTGTTCATTAAGTTCATGAAGAAGGCAGGAGCATTGGTCAGACCGAACGACATCACCGTGAATTCATACAGTCCATAACGCATGGTGAATGCGGTCTTCGGAATATCTTCTTCACGGATACGCAATTGGTGATATCCGGAATGAAGATCGATTTTAGAAAAGACAGTGGCACCTTTAAGCTGATCGAACAGATCATCGATCCGGGGAAGAGGGTACTTGTTTTTGGTAGTAACTTCATTGAGAGCTCTGTAGTCAACACACATCCTCTTTGTCTTGTCCTTCTTTTCCACAAATCACGGGAGCACCCTAGGGGGAAGTGCTCGGCCGTATATACCCCTTTTCTTTCAACTCTTCGAACTGTTTCTTGACTTCGGCCAGTTCATTTGCTGCCATTCGGTAGGGTCGCTTGTACAAAGGAGTGGTTCCTAAAGCAAGATCTATCCGGAACTCAATCTCTCGCTTGGGCGGCATACCGGGTAGTTCTTCCGGAAACACATCTCCGAACTCACTGATGATGGGGGTTTCCGACAGTCCTATCTGATGAAGTTCGGAACTGTCGACAGAGGTTGGGGGTGCAAAGAAAACAACCGGTTGTTCCGGCCCATGGTACAGAGTGACAGTGCGTCTTGCGCAATCCACTACTCCTTGGAATTGAGCCAACCAATTCATCCCAAGGATCACATCCAAGTTCTTGGTGTCCAGAAGAATCAAATCCGAGGGAAAAGGGATTCCCTGGATTTCTATAGGAACGGCAGGGCTATAATACTTTGCTGTCATAACCCCTCTAGGGGTGGTGATGAGCAGAGGGTTCCTAAGCCTTTCTACCCCCAACTGATTTCTCCCCACGAATGGCACAGATATAAACGAGTAGGAAGCTCCAGAGTCGAACAAAATGGTAGCAGGAATAGAATGAATGAGGAACGTACCCACGATGACGTCTGGAGTTGTCAGCACATCCTCGGCAGTCACGTGGTTCACACGACCCCGAATGACATCCTTACCACCGTTGTTAGGGCGGGGAGGCGCTTGGCCTTGCTGGCGCCTCGGCTTTGGGCATTTATCCGCAAAGTGCCCGGGCTCGAAGCAGTTGAAGCACAGACGCTGCTGACCTTGAACGTCTCTGCGGCCTTGACCAGGCTACACAACTGGCGCAGGAGGACGGGGCACACAGGTCCCTTGCTGACTTTGCTGTTGCTGCGGCTGTGGGATGCGCACCACGAATTGAGGTTGGGGCGCGGAGCGTGGTTGCTGCTGCTGCTGCTGCGAGGAGGATCCCCCTGCATAGGGATTGGTGTAGCGGACCCTTTGGTTAGCCCCCTGTTGATTGCGGAAATTTGCCAAGCGACGCTTGTGCGACTCCAGTTCCTTGTGCTTGGCTTCCAAGCGGATGCTCTTGTCCACCAAACGCTAGAAATCCGGATAATCCCCGGAGACCAGACGCATGGACAGCTCAGGGTCCATTCACGCCAAGAACTTCTCTTGCTTCTCCTCATCTTCACGAACATCCTCCGGGGCGTACAGGGCCATGTTGTTAAACTCATGCAAATACTCCATCACAGAGCGGTTGCCTTGCTTCAATTCTCGGAATTCCCTTTTCTTAAGGGCCATGACTCCGGCGGGCACATGGGTCCTCCGGAAAGCGGCAGTGAAGCGGGCCCAAGTAATAGGCTGCCCCTCTAGCTGTGTAGCTTGGAAGTGGTCCCACCATAGAGATGCGGGCCCCTGCAGTTGATGGGCGGCAAAGATGACTTTCTCCTCATCGTTGTACTTCACGGTGTCTAACTTTTTCCCCACGGCATGCAACCAATCCAAAGCATCCACGGGGTTATTGGAGCTAGAGAAGGTAGGCGGACGGATGCGGAGGAACTCGGTGAGTTTAGAGTGCTGTGGGGGTGGTGGTGGAGGTGGAGCATTATGCTGTGGCGGATTTTGGATGTGGTGGAGGAAAGCAGCCATCATGTTGGCCTGCTGGGTGAGGATTTGGGTGAGGATGGAGTTGGTGTCTGATGGTGGTGGTGGAGGCGGGGGAGGAGGTGGAGGTGGGCTGCCATGGTTGTTGTGGTTGCTGCCTTCGGGGTGACTGCCTTCACCGGTAGCAGCACTTCTCCTAGTTGTCACCATCTGAAAATCCCACACAGAACCAGCAAATAGAGAGAGCTGACTATTAAAACTAACCACCCACGACTACCATAATTCTTGAATTTATTATTGCTATTAAGTTGGTTCATTAAGGTTCAAGTTGCTTAAGCAAATAAAATAAAGACAGGCCCCGACACAGTTATACTACACACCGGTATAATCATGCCCCACACGACTCTAGCAGAAAAACAAACGAGAAGAACACCCGTGCAAGCCTACTAACTGCTCGTCTACTTCTGCGACAGGCCAGGGCGGAAGGTGAGCAGCAGCGCATCCTCCGTGCTACCAACGCCAGAGGCTCCCTCCTCCTGAGGAACCAAGGGCGCGGGCTCCGCACGAGGGGTCTCGACGAAGCAGGTCCACGCCAGGGACTGACGAACGAGCTCAGGTCTAGAGGTACTCTTGCGGGCGGTGATCTTCAGGCTGCGGCAGACGCGGCGGCGCTTGGGGCGACAGACCTCTCCCTGGGCGATCTTGAGCTGACACAGCTGCGCCTCCACTGCGTCTAGGTACTTCTTCAGCTGCAGATTCTCCTGACGCAGCTCTAGGATCTTCATGTTGTTCTCGACCAACCCACGGTGCACCATCTGGTGGAAGTCGATACGGGCCGCGTCGTACGCCTCCACCATGCGCGCCAGGTGCATGATGGTGGCGTCATCCTCCGAGCTAGCATCCCTGAAGGTGGCGTAGTCACGGGCTCCTCCGCGACGAGGGTGGTAGCGGTAGGGCGAGTGCTGCAACTCGTCCGGGTAGCGCTGGTGAAGAGTGCCGATGGCAAGGAGTGCGGCGTTCTGGCAAGCGGCGGAGAAAGAATCTCCACCCGCGGTGACTACCAACGAGGTCCTCTCGGGTGAGCCAGTGAGGATCACTGCAATGACCTCCCAAGAAGCGTGGGGCTCTGCATCGTCACCCTCCTGCTCCGGGAGCTGCTTGCCCTGGTAGTCCACTCCATGCGGATACCCCAAGAAAACGCACATGCCTCGCAGCTCCAAAACGAAGCCAGTCAGGTCCAGACCACGACGGTTGATGCTGCCGGCCATCTACAAACAAAAACAAAAGAGAGAAGCAACATTTTAAAGATCAGATTTTGACGATAAATGAAGCAGTAGGACAGAGAGAGACTAGAGGATTTTCACAAATAAGAAAGGATTTTTATTTCGAAAATATTGCTAAGGCTTGGATTTAAGGCTCGTCCTAGGGTCAAGGGGGCTCTGATACCAACTTGTCACGACCGGAAATAAGCCAACGGGCGTTCCTTACGTGCGTGTATTATTCCTTGTCCCAGGAGGCAAGGTACACCAAAAGTTGATACATTTCAGAATTTATCAAGCGGAAGCGTAAATAGTTAATTTATTACATGGGCGGCGAAGGCCCAGCACACAAGAAGACAAACGAAAAACAGCGAAGACTAGGGCGACGACCACAGGCGCTTGACGGCAGGCACGAGCTAAACACCAAAGCCTTCATCATCCAGGGACTCCTCTTCTGGGTTTGGGAAAAATTGAGCAAGACTGAGTACAACCACCGTACTCAACAAGACACACCCATAAGTGCAGAATAAATGCAAGGGAGTACAAGGGGGGTTTTAATATAAAGGGTGAGGGTTTGCAATAAACAGCATTAAAAGACACTTAGTTGATCAAAGCTATTTTGTAAATACGATCCTAGAGCTATACAAGATTATTAATCAAGGCCGTGAACCCACACGAACCTGCCTTAACCCAAGGCCTACGATGATTCAGACCGAACTGGCAACCCGACACTGGGTCCCAACTCGTCCCAAGCCAACCATTCCACATTTTAGTTGTTAAGCAGGTTTTAAGAATTAAAACACTAACTTGGGTACATTGCTCGGCTTGCCCATAACCGAGGGCGCGGCTATTCGAATAGATTATACTCTGATCAGAGGTGTACAACTTTACCCACAAGACACATCTTCCTCACGTGTAACCACATGCCACATACCACCACGGTATACCGACGGAAGACGTGACATAGTTTCCAACCCAACCTAGCCATAGACAAGAGTACCGACCCAACCCCACCTACGGCCGGAACCCCCGGGACAGGTAGGCAGGACTGAGCCCCTAGCAGCAAGACACCGGCCCTGTGCCATGACATCTCGACTAGCGGACCGTAGCTCGTGTAGCCTTCATTTGTCCTAGAGATGTCCATCGACCCCCGACTTCGTCCATCTCCATCCGTGTACTTTTGTTTATAACAAGACTGAGCCACAAACTAAGCCTTACCCACTAGACATGTGGAAGTATGGTAGTGCTTTGCAACAGAGGCCCGAAGACCGGTCCTTATATGGCCGAGGTGCTACTATCAAAACCAAGCACCCCAAGCCCAGCCTAAAACCATTTTGAGGATTTTGAATAGGTGGGGAGGTGTGAATCCAATTCCACAATAATCCAACCATTCTGTAGTGTCCAGGTGATGAGAATATTCCCAAAGTCTAGAGATGTAAAACCACCTAATGTTACCTAATTAAGCGGCGAAGCATCTACCTAAGCTCATACTAGTGGTACCATGTGTAGAGTGTCCACTAGTTGGGGTTTTGTTTATTCTAGGGTGAACAAGGTAATAATAACAATAACAATAATAAGGTCATAACAAAGGTAAATAGGCATGGCTTGATAAAACAGTGATAACGCGGGAATTTAAATAAAGCGATAATGCAATAATTTAAATCAAAATAATTTTATAAACTGGGATTCAATATGTTCAAGGATGATGTGACTTGCCTTGCTCGCTTTCCCAAACGTCGGCTTCAACCTCCACGAAGAGCGGATCTTCCGAAGCTACAGCGTCTACACGACCAACGGAAAAGAAAAGGACTTTTACTCTAATAAACTCCATAAAAAAACAGGAACAAAGCACAAAAATGAGTTCTTGACTTCTTAAGGAAAAATTAGAGACTTGAACGGTCCAATTCCGAGTTCAAATGGCCAAGTTATGGCCATTTGAAGTTTATATGCTCTTTAAATGGATATTTGCGAATTTCTTCATTTAAATTTTAATTTAAAAAGGGTTTATTGCGTCAGCCGAGGGGAGGGGGCGCGCGGACCGGGTCCACGGGAGTGGGGCCCATGCGGCAGCCTCACGGTCCACGGTGGACCGGGCGCACCCGGGCTCGCACCGGCCAGCACCGTGGGCCTCACGCGTCAGCCGCACCCAAGGGCGTGGGCGGCAGATGGCCGGGCCCCACGCGGCGGCCACTCGGCGCGCCCGAAGGCGGCCACTCGGCGCGGCCGGCGGGAGGCGGCGCTCGCGCCCCTATGGTCGCCGGCGGCGGCCATAGGCACGGCGGAGCGGCGGCCGAGAGAGGGGAAGGGAAGGGGGAAAAGAGGCGGCGGTCCACGGCTCACCCTAGGTCGACGGCGACGATGAAAAAGGCGGCCGGAGCGGAGGAAGGCGGCGGCGCGGCTCGGGTCGACGGGGTCGACGGCGTTCCGGCGGTCGGCGAACTCGGCGAGGGGGTGGACGGGGTCGACGGCGGTGGGGCGAAGCTGGAGGAGGCGACGCCGGGGCGGGAGACGGTCCTGGCGAGCGGAGAAAGCCGGCCGGAGGTCGTCGGCGACGGAGGAGAGAGAGAGCGACGACGCGAGCTCGATTCCGGCGAGGAAGAAGGGCGGCGAGAGGCGGAAACGGACGGAGGAGGTACGGGGAGGGTTTAAATAGGGTTGGAATGGGGAGAGAGTGGCCGGAGGGGAAGGAAACCGGCGCGGGAGGTCGGCCGCCATCAATGGCGCCGGCGAGATTTGCTGGGGCAAATCCGCCCGTTTGAACGCAATAGAGAGAGGGGAAAATGGGGGGAAAGGGAGAGGGGATCACGGGGAGTGATTCCCCCCACTTTGTTGCACGCGGGGACGGTGGGATGCGGCGGATTGGGCGGCGGCGGCGGCGCTTGGCGCGGGCGGAGCGGCGGGAGCGGCGGGAGGACGGGGATGACGGGTGGGCCCCACCCATCAGCGAGGGTGGCGGGCGGGCCCGCCCATCAGCGGCGCGCGCGGGGAGGGGCCGAGTGGGCCGCAGGGAGAGGAGATAGAGAGAGAGGGGGGGAAGAGAGATGGGCCGGGCCGGCCCAAGGGAGGGAAGGGGGAATTTTAGGGTTTTTCTTTTTATAAAACTTTTTCAACTTTGTTTATTTCTTCTTAATTATTATTTGTGCTATGAAAATTCCACTAAAATTTATTTACACATTTTAGGCTTTTAGGAAATATACAAAAATCCTCTAAGCCTTGTTTGACCTTTACTTTGCACATTTTAATTTTTGGAGGCTTTCACAAGGATTTTAATTATTCTAGGCATAATTTTAAAGGATATATTTTAGGGTCGTTTTGGGACGTGACACTTCCCACGTCACCGGCCAAATCGGGAGGGTTCCCGGCCACGTTCTCCCCTCCCGTGCCCTATAAATCACTCCTCCGAACCTCCTCTCCCATTTCCCTCACTCGCCGTGCCCTCCCGTGCCTCCTACCTCCGCCGCGCCACGCTCGCCAAGCTCCGCCGCCGCCGCCGCTCTCCGGCCGTGCGTCGCCGCTGCTCCAACCACCGCTGCGCCGCACAATCGCCGCCGCTAGCATCGCCGCCGTGAGAGCTACCTCGGCGGCTGTTCGCTTGCCGTGTGCCGTCGCTGTACCGCTCTCCCCACACGCCGCCACCTACTACTGCCTCTATCCGCCGCTAGCCGCCGCTACTCCCACCGCCGTGCCGCTCCGTCGCCGCCGTCGGCCTCGGGAGGTCGAGGGCCGCCTCGTCCACCCGCCCGATTTGCCGTCCGCTGGTTACTGCCGCCGTCCGCCGTCGTCTCTCCCCTCGCCGGCCAAACTCCACCGGTGAGGACCCCTCTCCCTCCCCTTTCTCTCCTCTCCCGCGTGCCACGGCTTCCCGCGAGCACCGCCGCTTTCGGCCGTCGCCGCCGCCTCCCGCGCTACCGCTTACCGTCGCCGGCGGTCGTGCACACGCCGCCGCTCTCGCCACGGCCGGCCGGCTTGAAGACGAGGCCGAGCCGGGGGCCGCTTCCCCCGCGCCGTCCGATCGCCTTTGAGGCTGATCCGGGGCATTGGTCCCGTGGACCGGCGGTGGACCACTCCCATGGTCCCGGTCCATGGTGCACCGGCCCCCTTGAGCCGTTGACCGATGGGCCCCGCCTATCGGCGCCGCCCCCTGATGATGTCAACCCTGGTGATATTGCGCAATAAATCGAATAAGGACTTTTCTTTATTAGTAAAAACACAGAGAATCTTCTAAAATTCATAAGTAATTCATCCGGGCTCCGTTTAAGTCCATTCAAGTCTCAGTAAATCAAGAAAAAATGCAAAGAATCCATTAAAAATGGTTTTGTTTCCTGTTTCAGTAGTCTTATAGCATGTTTTGCTTGTGTGCTTTGTTTGTCGCGTAGATTTCGGCCGTTTCGTCAATCCACGGGTTCTCAAAGACGTTGCTGAGGTCTCATCAGTGCGAGAGCAAGTCAAGTCATGCATTACAATTGATCATATTGTGCCCAATTTACAAATATCCCGCAGTTCTATTAAATGTTGCATTCTTTTACAATGTCATATGGGATAGGTCCTATTACTCAGCCATATATTGTTTACCTTATGCCATTGATAACTTGGGTATAAAATGACTAGATGTTGGTTTAGGAAATGCTTAGCCATGCCTAGCTCAACTAGTACACAAATGGGGATCACATTATTACATAGACTTTGACTATTAGCATAGCTTTGGATTGGTGCCATCACAATGGTGTTAGTTAATTAAAATACACTGAATGGTGGGCTGTGGGTGCATGGTTTTGCTGACCGCACACATGGCAATTAAGGACCAATTCACGGGAAACCCTTGGAGACTTACCGTGCTTACCACAAGCGGGAGTGGGTAACTGCTTGATCTGAAGTATAGCTCGACCCTTTCCTAGGCACCGGTGGCGAGGGTGGGCGTGATGGAGTTGGGTCGGCCGGGGTGTCCGGCTGTCCAGCTGCCGGATTCACCGCGGCGCAACAGGGGACCGCCCACTGCCTTTTGAGGGGTGGGGGTGAAACCTTAGCGTGGTGTGGATGGTTAGGGGAGAGTTATGCGGAGGGTCTTGTCACGATTTCCCCCTTTGCAGTATCATAGTGATACTTCGGGGCATGGCGATATGTGTGGAATCGTGTCTTGTGGGTACAGTTGTACACCTCTGGCTAGAGTAAACCTATTCGAATAGCCGTGCCCGTGGTTATGGGCGATCAACCAGATTCACCGTGATTAGTCTCACCCCTAGTTTAGCTTAATGAACTGGTGTAGTTCAGGTGGTTGGTCGGGCCTATTGCAACGTGGTGTGGCGTTGGACAGTGATTGGTTAATATTGCTTAATTACTACAAATGTTTTACTGCTTTCAACTACTGCTTTTAAATGCCTGCTTTATTGCAAATGAACCCCTAGCCTCCTTTGGTTATATCCTGCATCATACCTCCTCTTCCGGTATGACTTGCTGAGTACAGTGGGTAGTACTCAGTCTTGCTCTCTTTTCCCCCACACCAGAGCTGAAGATCTTCCTAGATGGAGCCGTCTTGTTGAGGTTGGTTTCGTCGCTGCCGTCAAGGGGTGCCTGTGGAGTGGAGTAGCCCCACTGCAGAAATCAAGCGTCCAAGTCTAGCTCGTTTTATCTTTCCACTGCATTTGTAATCTTTTATATTTTTGTAAGACGTGGATCTGTATGTCAACAATTGTCGTTTGTGTACCCTGGCTGGTCCTGGACAGGGATTTAATGCACATTCAGCTTAGAAATTCTGGTTCGTGAATTTCTGGACGTGACACACAGTGACCGTCTCCATGTGCGAGCGCTGCCCCACATGACCGCCTAGAGCAGCTTGTCTTATTTTCGGAGGTGCTACTATTAGAAGAGAGGGAGAAGGGATGGAGATGGAAAGGGAAAGGCAAAATTTGCTATATGACATCCAAATTTTGTGTAATTGGCTGGGGGACACCGTAAGATCGTGTAACTGTTGGAGAACACCACAAAATGGTCTAATTGGCTATAGGACACCGAATGCATTATTTTATAATTTCCAAACACAAATTGGAGAGAGAAATTTTAAAATATACAAGTTTGCCCCTTCCTGTTAATTGCACAATCCAAGCTTGCTTGAGCACTACTTCACAGCCAAGTACACACCCCCTTGTGGATAAGCTGCAACGCGAGCGGGTCGTGTGACGCCAGGGACACCAACGCTCAACCGATGGGTCGTGTCAAGCTCAACGACCGGTGGGTCCACGCCAGCCATCACGACGGAACCCTGCTTGCTTGCATCATCGCTCAGCGCCGGTTATGCCCGTCGCTAGCTAGTTTTGGATGGGATGGGGGGAGAAAGAGCATGCAGAGCAAACTTGTCTTTTTCTAATTTCTCTCTCCACTTTTTTCTCACAAAATATAAAATAATATCTTCGGTGTCCTATAGCCAATTAAATCATTTTTGTGATGTCTCTCAGTAGTGACTTGATCTTGTACTGTCCCTCAGCCAATTATACAAAATTTAGATGTCCTGTAGCAAATTTTCCCAAAGGGAAAAGGGGAAGGTACCATTTTATATAAGTTTCTAATTTTATGGGTGTATACTATAAAATGTTGGACTTATATATGATTTGATAAAAATCTAAGGACATCAACACAAAATTTAAAAGGTTGAAAGCGGCTAAAATGCAAAATTTCATTGGAGAGTGGACATTGTAGACCTAGTATCTTCACATTGATTTTATCTTAGGAGACACGTTCTATGCTTAGAACACTCATAGGAGTGGCCCCTATTGCTCATAACCTAAGAGAATATAGGATCTGTTTCGTAGGGCTCTAACTCATAAATTTAACTTTAAAAGTTAAATCTGGAGTAGAATTGTTGAACGATCTAAGCCTAATACCAGCTCTCTAGCTTATTTTTTTTAGAGTACTTTAGCCCGCTCTACTCCCTTTTTTTTTATGAAGCTAAAACTGTTTGGCTAGGCTCCAGCTCCAGAAGAGGTGGAATTTTAGCTGGAGCTCTGCCGAACAGGCCTATAGTACCTCATTACCACACTTATGTTGTGATGGGGTCACGGAACGAATGGTCCATTAAAATTGATTGTTACCGGCTTGCATATTGGAAATGTAAGCATTTCACCATAGTCATGTCCTCCGGGCTGCCTTACTCGACCACTAGTCCCCTGGGCTGCCTTATTCTGGCGTCGCTATGCTTTGTGAGGCGCATCCCTGAGTGCTTCCTTACTCGACTCCTCCACTAACAGGAGACCGTGTCTCTATGCTCACTGCCCACGCCGCCACCGGGTGACCCAGTCCGCGTGCTAACCGGCTTCTCCGCTGTCGACTGCGGACCACGCACTACTACATGATTGATTTTTCTGGACACCACCCTATTTTGTTTCCATACGAAACGCACAGAAAAATGGAGGGGCCGGAGCCGGGTTGTCGACTGCACAAGAAAATCAATTTTCCTATGCGGGTCACTTAACAGGCCCACATGCGAAAATAAGCTTATTTTCACGTGCGGGCCTCCCAATCTACCCGCACAGAAAAATAGTAGTTCCCTCCCATCCTATTCAAATTTTTTTAAAATTTTTCAATCCCCCCAGCCCCTTCTCTCCTCTCTCTCTCCCCCTTATCTTCTCCTCCCTTTCCTCTCCTCCTCTCACTTTCCTCTCTCTCTCTCACCTTCTCCTTCTCCTCCTCCCGTCAGCTCTCGGCGGCAGGCTCGCAGCGGTGGCGGGCGAGAGCAGCGTGCGCGCAGTGGCGAGCTCGGTGGTAGCGGGCGGACTATGGGGAGGCGGCAGCGGCAGACGGGGGCCGCTGTCAACGACGACGATGAGGAGGCGGCGGCCGGGAGCAGCGCCACCACAGCCGTTCGACCTTCTTCCCCTCCTCCCGACGCTTGCGCGAGGCTTACAGACGGAGGCCGCTGCCGACGATGACGAGGAGGAGGTGGCAGCCGGGAGCGGCGCCGCAGCCGCCGCTCGACCTTCTTCCCCTTCTCCCGACGCTCGCCCGAGGCGGACAGAAGGGGCCTGCTGCCGACGATGATGAGGAGGAGGCGAAGGCCGGGAGCGGCGGCGCCGCCGCCGCTCGACCTTCTCCCCCTCCTCCTGACGCTCGCACGAGGCGGCTAGGAGCGGCGCACCCTCCCCACACCCGGATCCGGCGGAGGCGGCTGCCCCCCGCCCGGATCTGGCGGCGGCGACTGCCCCCCGCCCGGATCTAGCGACGGTGGCAGCGGGGTGCCCGGATCTAGGATTAGGGTTTTCTTGAATTTTTTTCAGATTTTTATTTTCCTGTGCAGGTGGCATAAGCACTCATACGCAAAAATCCGCGGGTGCGCCACCCGCACGAGAAAATCGCAATTTTGCCAGTCGCCCCATTCCAGACGGGAAAAAAACCGCACGCAAAAATAGCTATTATAGTAGTGATGTCTCCTCGTCGGCTGACTACATCGCTGCCGGGCGATTTTGCCCCCGCACTGGCCGGCTTCTTCACCGGACCACCTCTCCAGGCTGGCTTCTTATGCCATCACCGGGTGACCTTGTCCCCGCGCTGGCTGCCTCCGCTGCCTCTGCCAGGCTTCTTTGCCTCCTTGGCTTGGTCGTTTCCACTGGATGAGGAAAATCCTCTAGGGGTTGCATTATTCAACCACATGCCACTGGGAGTTCTAACTCACATAAAAATGGAATCAACAAAAAAGGAACAGAAGTTAGTCTTCAGCGGCTAATTGTTAAGTGAGAAAGTTAGTTAGAAATTATTATTAGTGATTAGTTAGAAAATCAGGGAGGGTTTTTTTTTTAGAAAATGGATTAGAATCTGGCCTCTACATCCATAATGGATGTACACAGCCTAACGTCATATAAGAGTACTTAGACCCGAATTCCTTACATTAAGGATAAAAAAATGTACCAAAGTGACAACACTTAAAAGTACTACTCCAATCTCCTTCTAAGGTTCCACCCATATTTTGCATACAACTTCATGACCCTTGCCTCCAACATCTTGCAATATTCTTTTAAATTGTGGCCATCCTCTTCCTTAAGCAACAAAGACCACTGTTGTACCCAATAAGTCCGTTTGAAGATAACCTGCAAAAAAGGAATTAGTTTTGGAGCCATTAAAGACAACATCATTTCTATTTAACTAGCAGTTGATTATATAGGTGTGTTCAACAAATGATGTTCTATTGTTCTGTAGGATAACTTGAATAAGTCTCTCGGAACATATTGAGACAAAAGTCAGCCTGCCATACATATTAGCCAAGTAAGGATCTATAGTCATCTTCCTGAATATTAGATATTGGTCACCCGACGTCAACTTACCAGTACGATGAGATCATCACGTACTTCGACTAAAATTAATTAATGGTGAGCAGCACTCACAAGAAACTACAAGAGTGTGGTCAATTCCCAGCTCAAAACAAGAGTGTTATGGATCCACTATATATAAGGTATTAGGATGAATAATTTCCTTATTTATGTTGAACATTAGGTGTGATGTATACATGATTAGTGCAAAGATAGGTACAATTAATACGTACCTCTCCGGCTCTCCCCTGTTAGGAGAAACATCAGATTATTAGGTAGTATGAATGAAATTTTGTATGGTTATACCTAGTGACTAGCTAGTGCCTCTACTTGGATTAGATATTTGAATAGCTGTCGTCACACGCGCATTCTTTAACCTCTTTGGTATTTTCGGGTGTGTTTAGTTCACGCCAAAATTAAAAGTTTGGTTAAAATTAGAATGATGTGACGGAAAAGTTGAAAGTTTGTGTGTAGAAAAGTTTTGATGTGATGAAAAAGTTAAAAGCTGTTTAAGAAAAATTTAGAACTAAACTCGGCCTTCATGTGTCAATCTCTAGTCTGATCTAGTCAATGTTGTTTATTAGATCGTTCACAAAAGAAAAGGAGTAATATATAATAAAATAAAAACATATTGTTTAACATAGCTAGCTACTCTCTAGTACTTGGTTTTGAATTTTGCTGAACTGTAGTCACACAAGTTTTCTCTCTCAACAGATGTCAGTCTGTAGGCATGTGCGGACATCCTTAATGCGGTTTGAAATTATACATCCATATTATTTTTTTTAATATGCATGTTTTGATATATAAAATTAAATGCTTCTTAATATATACAATCAATCACTATTTATTGTTCGTTGCGGTGTGTTCTATTCAATTAGATTTACACTATGTTCGTCAAACGCTTGTATGTAATAATTAGCTGTAGCTCTTTTTAGTAAAGATCGGGATATTATGGGTTAGTTTGGTTTGAGGCCTAAATAGGCCTTACCAAATTTTGTCAATGCCATATTTTGGCAAGTTTTGGTATGACTAATTTTGGTAAGGTAAAGTTGTGTTTGGATTGAAGCTAAAATAGCCTAAATTCACTATTGAAATGGCCTATTTTCTTAGGCATGCCAAAATTTGGCTTCAAACCAAATAGACACTAAATACTATTGAAATTACTAAATATTGGTAAACCTAATTTAGGCCTCAAACCAAACCAGCCCTATATTTCATTATCTAAAAAAATATATACAATCAATCACTATTTAGTTATTAATATTTCTGTCAAATTATATTGTGTATGACGACCGAGTCTAGCTAGTATCACACCACTGTGTCTTTTCCTGTCACATGCATTATTTTTCGACATGCACTATGAGTATTTTTTTTATTTATATCAAGTTAATTATAACCTACTTACTCATAAAAAATAGCAAATACATATATATTTGAACGAACTTTTGTGCTACTGTCATATAAAAGATAATGAGTGTGCAGCAGCGACATAACTTTTGTGTCTTCTTAAAATTTCTAGGATTGTCTAAATTAAATTAGATGTCCATGTCCCAGGAACACACTAGAGGATGCTCTTTTTTTTTTTTTGTTGAAGTTGTTATCTTTTTTTTTCTGTATATCTAATTTAACTATAAATGTTTTGATGATGAAGCAAACTCTAGATGATGTTTTTTGTTGTCAGATTATTTCACAATTGTTTATAATAGTATAAGTTGGTTCCAAGATGAAATAATATTTTACACTGTAATATTTTTCACACGTTATTACTATTTTTAGATATGTATAGTAAGATCTAGCTAGTTTAGCTATTTTCTGGTCATGTTAAACCAGTAGGTTCTGAGGCCTGTCTCAAATAATGCTTCACCACATCTTGGCCAGTCACCTGGAATGCCTTCAAGGGTTAGAGATGATGAGACCCAATAGACTGGAGTCGCAAAACGCTTGAATTTGAAGTTAGCATTGGGAGTTAAACTAAATGATTCTTCGAGTCCCACTACGGTGCTATTTACTTGTAGTAGAGAAAAATCTAAACCGTTGATCGTATTTAATCGAACGGTTCAGATATATTTCTACTACCACCACACTGGATGATAGTAGAATTGTGGAGGGATATTTTTGTCCAAGAAAAATTATATGTGAAGGGGTATTTTTATCTTTTTCACTCTCAATCCCGGATGCCCGCCCTTGGGTCGGGGACCTATCGCCCTCTCGGGAGCCACCGCGTCCTACCGGAACAGTAGCAAAGAGGACGAAGATGACGCAGGGGAGGAGCAGGACGACGACGGAAACTAGGACCGCAGCCTGGACCTCCTGGTCCGGTTCCTGCACTCAGTGTTCAGGAAGGTCTCCCGCCGCGAGCTCCGTGCCGCCTAGTCCGTGCTGCCACCTTCCGTCCCCGCTGAGCTGGTCCGTTCAACCTTCTGTCTGCTCCGGCCTGTTTCATCTTCTTTGTTCAAAATGAGCGGATCCTTCTCTGTGTTGTGTGTGATCTGGTCTTGATGTGTTTAATTTGTTTATGCTTGTGCAGGTGAAGTTCTCGGTCAACGGCGTGCTTGTTCTCATGTTTATGTGGATCCTAAAGGGGCTACTTGAGGAGTCGCGATCAGCGGTCGTGCGTCGGGCGAGATGCGGTGGTTGCGTCCGACAAATAAAGATAAATCAGCCCCTACAAAAATTACCCCTAATCTAAATTACTAGATTACTAATCTATCTTTCAAAATAAACGGTCAAGATTAATTCTACTAGTAGTATAATAATGCAAATAGAGAGCACGGAGTGTTGCCCTTCTCCGTGGCATGGCCAATCATCAGAGCCACAGACATCTTCAAATGTCAGTTTGAATGAGAAAATTGCTGCTGTATTTTTGACAATTAATGCTAAAGAGGAATTGGTGAGGCAGTCACAGAAGAGGATGTTTTGGGTAAATATATACTCCCTCCGTTTCTAAATAGGAAAAAGTACGAATTAGCCTCCCCTCGAACTACCGCGGTCGTCCGAATTACCACCCCCCTCGAACCACAAAACCGGATATTCTTCACCCCCAACTATGCAAACCGGACGAATTACTCCCCTCGATCCAATACGCGGTGGTTTTGGTCTATGTGGCAGTCCAATCAGCAATTCTATTTATAAAAAAGTTGTGGGAGCCACCTGTCATACTCCTCCCACTCTTCCTCTCTCTCACGGGCAGCAGGTGGGGGACATAGCAGAGTCGGCGGCGGTGGGTGACGCGGAGGCGGCGGCAGGCGGGGGACAGAGTGGCGGCAGGGGCGGCGGGTGACGCAGAGTCGGTGACGGCGGGGATGAGGGTGACGCGGACGAGGAAGGTGACGGATGAGTGGAGGACAATGATGAGGACGACGCTCGAGCGCTGGTGGCGGCGGCCATGGCGGAGAGGCGGTGGCGGAGGCAGCTGAGGGCGTCGACGACAGAGGCGGGCGGTGGCTGAGGGGTGGGGGCGACGCTGCAGGCAGTGGCGGTGGAGTGGGGATGGCAGCGAGGGGAGGAGGAGCTCGTCCTCGGCCACCGCGCTCGCTTCCTCCGTCGCACCCCGTCGCCGCTCGCCACCCAGCCGCCGCTCGCGCCCGCCCCCTGCGCCGCCCTTCCTCGCTACTGCCTTGCCTCCTCTGCCGCATCCCGCTGCCGCTCACCTCATCACTGCACTCACCTCCTCCGGCCGCCGCTCGCGCCCGCCCCCTGCGCCGCCCTTCCTCGCCACCTCGCCGCCACCGCCGCCTCGCCTCACCTCCTCCGCCCGCCGCTTGCATAGTTGAGAGTGAGAGAAGAGAGAGAGAAGTGAGAGAGGAATAGTGGAATAGGAGTATGACAGGTGGGTCCCATATTTTTTAATGCAAAAGAAAAGAGAGAGGAAAGCAAAAGGAGAGAATGCTGACTAGACTGCCACCCATACGCTGTGTAGACCAAAACCAGCGTGGATTAGGTCGAGAGGGGTAATTCATCCGGTTTACATAGTTGGGGGTGAAGAATATCCAGTTTTGTGGTTTAGGGGATAATTCGGACGACCACGATAATTGGGGGAAGGGGGGTGGGGCAATTCGTAGCCGAACCACCTCCCGGGCTGATGATCAAAGGCTCCGCCGTGGCGTTGTCCACTGTAGGTCAACAAAAATTAAACCATGTAAAATTGTTGTGGGAAGTAAGCTTTTGCCCGCACCCAACGTCTTTGCTGGCTAGCTCTTCCACTATTTTTCACCTTGTGCTTGATCTACGTGAGAAAGAATCATTTTTAAGGAAAAAGAACTACAAAAGGTTTGAACTCGAAGGTTTTTACGAGGGATCGATATATGCTTGTTACATATTGTTTCGACCACTAACCAAAACAGACAAGTAGCAGCTTTGCGTGCGACATAACTTTGACAAATACGGACTATTTATAAATCAACTAGTATTTGATAGTGACTAATTAATATCCTTGGATAACTGATTCCTTAATTAGCAAAATAGGTTTCTCTCTTTCTGTTGCTGTCGTGCTGACTGGGCGTTTTAGGCTAAGCTTCAGGAAACTTCGAAGTTGAGGCCCAACCGCCCAAGATTGGACCTTGTTAATTGTTCTTGCGCTATTTCCATGAAGACTTCAGATAGCTCTGATATATGTCACGCACACGCACGTGAAGATTGACTAATACTAGTTTGTTGCTTTGTGTATTGACTTCCAAACGCAGAGCTAAGGTCGCGCTATAAGATCAGTAGTTTTTAGAAGGAATGACAATATGAAATGGCAACAATTATTAATTAATTAAAAAACTTATGTCGTCATAACTGCTTGGCTTCAGTGATATATACCTCTTGCTTTACTACGAAATGCAATGATAAATGTATGTTAGATATTATATACATAATAGATAAATATATACTACAATACAGTGCAAATAATATATGGTTAATTTGACTAGAATATACTAATTATAGATGATGTGCCATGTTTGTGTAAGCTTTAACATGCTATGAAATAATTATAGATGATACACTAAGTTTCATATATTACAAGTTGCTTTGACTTTTTTTAGTCAATCTTTTTCTTAACTCCGACTAAGTTTATAAAAAATATAGCAACATTTCCAACACAAAACAAACATATTATCAAAATATATTCAATGCTATATTTAATAAAACTAATTTGATATTATAAATGTTGCTAGATATTTCTATATTTTTTTGTCAAACCTAAAGAAGTTTGTTTCGGATAGAAGTCAAAACGTTATAATATAAAATGGAAAGAGTAGTAATTATTAGTGGGATGTTGCACACTTAGATATTGAGGGGGTGTTTAGATCTAGAGGCGTAAAGTTTTGGCGTGCCACATCGGATATTATATAGGGTTTCGCGTGGGGTGTTCGGGCACTAATAAAAAAACTAATTACAGAATCCGTCAGTAAACCACGAGATGAATTTATAAGCCTAATTAATCCATCATTAGCAAATGTTTACTGTAGCACCCATTGTCAAATCATGGAGCAATTAGCCTTAAAAGATTCGTCTCGTAAATTAGTCGCAATCTGTGTAATTAGTTATTTTTTAGCCTATATTTATTACTTCGTGCAGATATTCAAACGTTTGATACGACAGGATGAAAATTTTAAGGTGAGATCTAAATAAGGCCTAAGTTTTATGCGTTAATAATTCCTAGTGAGTTATAGATTAGATATCACCATGAATTTTTGCACATTGACTTGCTTTTGCAGGGACAACGTATATCTTAACATCTCAGGTTAGTACTGCTAAATTTATTTAGAGTAAATTTCACAAAACTACAGATACTTTGATCAAACTACCACAAAACTATAGATTTAAGAATGTATTTCACAAAACTACAGATGTAGAGTTAAATTTATCATGGAACTACAGATTTAAGGTATTATATCACAAAACTATTGATTTAACAACTATTTTATTACAAAACTACATATTTAAAAACTATTTTATCACAAACTACAAATTTTATAACTTTAAATAAATAATAGTGCTATGATCTAAACTCTAGAATATGTAGTTCTTTGATAACTTAATTACTAAATTTGTAGTTTTATGATATGGTGCATTAAATTTGTAGTTTTGTGATACATATTCTAAATCTATAGTTTTGTGATAATTTGACACAAGTATATGTAGTTTTGTGAAATTTACTCATTTATTTATGAAGGTCTACTATAATAAATTTTATAGTTCTAAGTTCGTAGCCTTTGAAAGTTTAAATCCTATTTTCTTTCCAATTTGAACTCTCGAAAGCTGAAATCCTTCAGGCCTGAGAACCAGAGTTTGAAATCACCCAATGATCTGGGTTACAGTTGAAGTTAAATTATATCAAGTCAAAATTTGTGGTTTATTAGATGCATCCTTTTTATGATTTATTTTCAATATACTATAATGTGTTTTTCTGGTCCATGAAAGTAAGTAGTTTGTTGTTTAGATCTTGCTAACAAATTTATGCCTACCTCTCCCTAAATTATCATATAGCAAAATTCTTTTAGAAAACTCATTATTGATAAGGAAAAATTATTGATTTATAAAAAAGTAAAAAAAAAGTTATACACATTTGTAACTAAATTCATCATATTTGCCCACATGGGCAACATATATGGACGGAAAAGATGGATATATGATGAGAACCATATAAGACAACAGTATGTAAAAGTTGTCATGGTTATTTTTTTTTCACTTTTCATTTGATGTTGGATGATGGCCTATTATGAAGGACCAAATGAAAAAAAAAAGTCATGAAAAGTTGTTACCGTGCCATTTTGAAGGTAATACTGCGAGGATAAAGTGTAAGTGCTCAACGAAAGTGTCAATCAAACCTAAATTCAAATTTCAACAAGTTTTTGAAGCTCATGGCTATTATTTTTACATAGAAAAATACTCATTTACACGGGCGGACAAAGAGGAGCACTACCCGAGTAAAAAGTTTACACTGGCGGATGGTTATTGAACGTTACCTGTGTTATGCCATTCCTATGATGCTAAGTATTTACGCAGGTGGACAGCGTCACAGCATTCCACGTAAAAAGTTTTTTTCTATACAGTGGTAATTCTTATTTGCCATGACAACTTATCTCACACAAATATATATGGAGCTAGAATCATCTAGACAAAATATATCAATTTGACGGACAACGGGTACAATACAATCCAGCCAGTACACACGCTTTTGACAACAAAACAAGTAAAACTGTAAAATGATCTAGTTGCAATTTACAACTTTTCCATTACCACCACCTCGTCGCATATACAACATCAAAATTTTCCCAATTGTGGCTACCTGAATCTTATAAACGTCTCAAAAGGTGTCACCTTGTTGAGCGTGTTGTATTCTTCCTCATCTTCCACATTTTCAGTACCAACAACTCTGCCTACCACTAAGAACTATGTGCTTCTTCGGATGCGCAGGATCAACTATGTAGAAAACTTGTACGGTTTGAGATGACAAGATCCACAAATTGTCTGTGAGCAAGTTTATTGTTGTCCACAATTGTAAACTCATAGTTCTCGACTTACATATTAGATGGGTGTCTAATCCAATGGCATTAAACTACTAGGATTAGTATATTCACGCCGTAGTCAGTTCCGTACATCATCTATTATGTCATAGCAGGCGATCATCAATCTGGTTTCATGAGGAGCTTCAGAACGAACCCCCGTTGTTCTATGCCTCCCTTTCGAGGGTATAAAATGTGCACCCAAAAATATCATACGCTTGCCATGATGTAACCATAATCGGCGGGGCCAATGGCAAGTAATTTGATAGTTTGTGTGTCCACAGCATTACCATTGTCCATTATGTTTTGTGTCTTGAACCAAAGGGTAAAGATGCGCTTGTGTTCTTTTACGATCCATTGCACTGAACGATCTTGCTAGGATATTCCTAGCTCACAAAGGTGTTGCGCGATGAAGGGCTCAAGTACCTTCAAACCTTGAAAGATGGTAACATGAGCCCGGGCCAATTCCTTGTACTGATGATCAATGAATCAATGAATGGTTCTTTTCCTTTATATTGTATGACTCAATGATGGAAGTCTCCGGAATTGTGTGATTCGGAACGGTGCCTTTAAGCAATCCCATCGACCTCTCAAATAGAAACATCCAATGTTACAAGACATGTGCCCTAGTGCCTCTAACTCATGGACTAGGTGAACCAACAGAGGTGCAGCATTATATCGAAAAATGAATGACGGAAACACTTCTCAAGTTGGCTCATGGTGTCTACAAACACACACCACTACATATGCAACACCACATTCACACCCTCACGAATGTGTCACCTAACACATGCTCTAAGAGACGGAAACTAGTGGCATATCCCTGATCTCACTAAAGTCCTGTTTAAAACTCACATACATGTGTGTAATATTCGTAAGCACCAGTATTTGAACCCTGGTGGGTAGAGTCATGCACCCACGACTCTACCATGTACACCACTAGAGCTTCCCTGCCCCATAGGAGTTTTGACTTCACTCTTCTGATTGCTATAGGACGAGACATACCAATCATGATTCTTCATTTCTGTTATCTTCAAATCTTTCATCGAAACTAAGTTTTCGGTGTTAGATGAGTACCCAGTCGACACTTTTAGCCCGTGTAAGCAATTGCACATAGACTTCTTGTACTCAACAGTCAAAGAGATGCTAGTTGGTGGAAGGCAATACTTCTTATTTTCAATTTGGTAGGATGAAGCTATTTCCTTATTTTTAGTTTTGTCAGGTCTTGCCATGACTTCAAGCCATACTTTGTCTTGAACGTGATGTCCAATAAGGTGCCAATAATGCTTTCACACACATTCTTAATGTGTATAGCATCAATGCTATGGAAAAATTCTAAATGCTCCCAATAGGATAGATTTTTATAGAAAATTGACTTCTTCTTAAACATCGGTGCACTTGAAGGATCCACCTTTGTACCTTTCTGCTTTCGATTTTCACCCCGCTTCCATCCCTTCACTACCTTCTACCCCAAAACAACTTTAATGTTCTGAACGTTCCTCAACATGTGCGAAATGGTTCTCAACATGAATGACAAACTCTTTACTTGAGGTGGTTTCCTAGCCTCGACAGGGTTATGAAACCTTTATTTCATCCTCCCATACTTGTGCCCTGTCAATAAGAACCATCGATGACACATATAGACCAACTTCTTTGAGAAAGGAATGTACAATGACACGGTGTCATCCATACATACCACATATGTTATCTTCCCTTTAAGGTAACCTAGTAAATATAGTAGGGCGGGATAAATCACTTATGGTAACAAATATCATGGCTCTAAGCATGAAGGGTTGCTGGCAGAACACATCCCTTAGCTCAACTCAATCATTCTACGAGGTTGCCATAACTTCTAACAATGGTTCAACAAACACATCGATATCGTTACCAGATTATCATGGACCTTGCAATAGAAGGGTTGACATGAGGTATCTTCGTTCCATGCATAACTATGGAGGTAGGTTGTACATGGATAAGACAACGGACCAATTGTTATGTGTCAGTTCCAGTCATCAAAAGGGTTCATACTATCTGTACTCAGCACAAACCTCATATTCCTTGGTTCATTGCCAAAAGACAAAAACATGCTATTAATGTTTCTCCACTATCTAGCATTAGCTGGATGTCGAGCTTGCAATTCTTCTTGTGTCTACCTGAAACATGCCAACACATTATCACACCATCCTGCCTAGTAGACAACAGTCATTTTACGCGGGGTATAATTGGCAAGTACCACACAACCAAAACAAGGTTTTCTTTCTTCCTTTTTTTCTCAGGCAAACAAAATATATAACGCTAGAGAAAATACAATCTGAGGTCCATGGTTAATTTGTAACTGCTTGTAAAAATCGATTTTTATTGGTGGTCATATTGTTAGGACCACTTGAAAAATATGACTACTTTTACAAAAGGTTCTTTAAGAGAGTCACTTGTAAAAATAGATTTTTACCGGTGGTCCTCTTAAGCAGTCGCCATGAAAAAAGTGGGGAACGGTTACAATATTATAAAACCCTTATCCTTATCCCCATATCCCACCGCACATGGATCTCCCTCTCCTTCTTCCTTTTTCCAACTGCAACTCTCTCTCTCTCTCTCTCTCAAGGTAGTGAGGCTGGCGGTTGCAAAGGGTGGCGGGGCCGGCGGCGGCGTTCAGTGGCAGCAAAGGGGTGGGGATGACGGCCAACGGCATCGAAGGGGAGGATGGCACGGTGGAGGGAGCGGCGGAGCTCATCAGTAGCGGCAATGAAGCCGCCACCCCTCCTTATCCCAGTTTTGGCCGGCAAGGACTGAGGATGGCTCGAAAATGACAACGGTGACAGCTACAACGGCGAGGGGAGGATGGCAACGGCTACCGCCACGAGGGCTGCGACTAAGGTTGGGTGAGGTGGATCTGCCTTCAGTGAGGTTGGGAGAGGCAGATCTGCCGTCATTGTGCTCAGGACTGCTGGATCAACCGTTGCTGTGCTCAGGAGGGGCGTATCCACTATCGTTGGGCTCGGGAGTGTTGGATCCACCGCCTCGAGGATCAGGAGGTAGGCAGTGATGGCGGTTGACGATGGTGGAGGAGCCATGCACCTCGGCCTTGGCTGCTGGGGTGGGAGAAGTGGATTCGGGCCTCTGCGATGATGATGATGATGATGATGGTAGCTGTGACAACGACGGTGGGTGATGGACAACGATGCTTCTGCGACAACGACGACTTTTGTGATTTGTGATTAGGGATTTTGGGTTTCTTTTTTGCAGGAATGTGGATTTGTGGAATATGTGGATTTGGGATTCTGAGGGAGATTTTAAATTGGGAACATGAATTTGGATAGTTTTCGTGTAAATATTTTTGCTCTGAAAATCCTTATCACAGGCAGTCAGCTTAATTTCTCCGCCAGTGAAGTTTCGTTTTCAATGGAGGCCATCATAAGCTAGCCGCTTGTGAAAAAATGATATTATAGGCGGAGAGGCACCCGCTAGTGAAAACTTTGTATTTGCACTAGCCTTTGGTTACTGGCGGTGTTGCTGGCCACCAGCGAAAACCCATTTTGGTTGCTAGTGCAAACCCATTTTGTAGTAGTGTATGTACAACTTTCCTTTTCTTTAGAAGGGCAGCTCTTCTTATTCTTCGTACTATTAGCCAAGGGGTGCTCTTCGTACTCATCATTGCCAGCTTGTTTTTTATCAACTTGCCTTACAAATGGGACATGTTTCCAATTTCGCGTACTTTTTATGATAAATGATACAATGGTTTCAAGATGCATGTATCTTCTCAACATCTAATGACAGTGAGGTGATAAGCTTATTCACAAGGTAAGTTCTCGTGGGTAATCGGCTACTTTTCAAAAATATTATAGCGATAGCCTTCAACCTTATAAGCATGAGCACCTGATCATTAAAGTAAAATCCTTATCACATCCATTAGATTCCTCATACAACAAATTGTTGGCCACCTTCTGTGAAGACAACACATTGTCTGAACCTATCATTGATCTCAACAATTGTAGATCTACTTTGCACAATATTTGCTCTACATCTGAGATATGATCATCGTCTATCACATTTCATTGCTGGGACCATCATCACTGGCATAATGATCGAAGAAACCATCGACATCACTACTCATGGGTAATTCAGTACCCGTTGCGGCCACTTTTGTTTGGTATGCATGTTGATCGTCGTGTTCAAACCAACATGCACATTCCTTCTTGAAACCTCTCATAATAAGATGTGACTTTTTCATATGCATCTACCCATGCTAACTTGTTCTTGAAATCAATGAATAGGCAATGTATAATCTAGTTCATTTTGATATGGCATATTTCTTTGCGGCTAAAATAAATACGTCGAGCTCTTTGAAGAATATGTTGCCATGTCTCATAATTTCATATATCCAAGATCTCTCTATGTAAAGCATCTATGGAAAAAAACAAGAAGTGACAAACGTTAATTCATAAATGACTTAAATGTGATCGCATATTTCTCATTACATCAAATAATAAAACTTGACAATTAAATTACATTTCTTTACAGTGGAAGGAATTGATATTTATCACAACAATGAACAAAACTGGCTAAAGGAAATAAAACCTCTTGACATATGTGAAGAAAACTAGAAGTGATAACTTAAAGTTGATGCCCACTAACTACTAAAGCAAAACATGCAAGTGTGCCACATCATCACCCACTAGCAATTATTATCTAAAGTATTTTAAATCAGATGCAAGTGTACCATATCATCACTTACTAGCAACAGGTGTAGTGGTGCACGTTGTTAGCATGCTCGACTTAAAAAAGTGAGCTTTCCTCCTCCCATTTCCCGTAAACCGTAGAATTAGCAAAAAAAAAATTGTTTATATTTAGTTGAATGTAGTGCAACTATAAACTCCCAATCTACTAAATGTGTCTATAGATTATTGTATTAATAATGAGCTTAAATTGTTATGATTATTTTAAGAAACACAGTACAAACGCATGCGCCCACAATGTACGCACACTCACCCTACGCCTATGAGCACCTCCGGCGCTCTAGAACACTGAGCCGACATATCTTCAGATTGACAAAGTCACCACGGACGCCTCGTTGTCGCCTATCAATAAAAGAATAATTAGCCGTAAATGCGAGAACTCGTGTCAAATCTAAGATTTGAACCCGAATTAGGCTGATTCCACCACAAGGAATCTAACCAGTTGGACATGCCCAACATCTTTTAGATAGGTGCAAAGCTGATAGTCACATTAGGATATCACATATATATATATACTCATCACTAATATATATAACTTTGAACGATGTAAAATCATATGAATCTTTATTAAAAGATGAGGTTTATTTGTAAACCATTTTTATTTATAGTGTGATTATAAAATTATATGCACGACATTACTACATTTCCTCATTTTATTCTTTAGTTTGTTGTTGGATCTTTTTTAAATATAATTAAGTCAATGATCTATTTGTAAATATTTTTTCCCAAAGAAAAGTTACGTACATAGAATAAAAGGGTCTATTTGTAAAATAGTTTTTTTAATTGAAGGTATACAGTGTAAAATTATATCCACAACTTTACTATCTTTTTCTTTGTAGGCCGAGGAAGCTTCTAAATAAAGAATTACTACTTCCTCTATCCAATGGCTCATATTTCTTCTGACAATTTTGTCTTCATGTGAATCCAAAGGCTATTATTTTATTAATTATGAGGTTTATCCTAGTTGATTTTTAGATTCACTTATAGATATGTGCAAGATTTGAAGGTTGTGAACATGCACTAAAGGCGAGGAAGATGTGGACTGCTCTGATTTTATTATAGTCATACCCCAATCCAGATATTAAAAATGTTATACATACTGTTTGGAGCTTTAACTTATCTGGTGATCTGGTCGTAACAAGGACCAAAGCCAAGGCTACAAGCCAAATTATGACACATACAAAAGGGTTGGAAGCAGCTTAGCTCTCCTTCCTTACTCCCAACAGAGCAAACTCTCTCCTCCCTATCCATGGCACTGCATCAAACCCTTCTCCTCCTCCTCTTCGTCTCGATCGCCATCCACCGCGCCGTCGCCCAGACCACCACCTCCACCGCTGTCCGCGGCGACGGCAAGCGGTTCGTGACCTACTCCTTCCCCAGCTTCGCCAACGCGCTGCTCCACCTCCCGGCCAACCTCACGGTGCTCAACAACGCCAGCATCAGCCAGGGCGCCCTCCAGATCACCCCCGACAGCAGCAACAGCGCCGACGGCTACCTCGTCAACCAGACCGGCCGCGTCTTCTTCTCCACCCCCTTCACCCTCTGGTCGCCGGCGGCGGCTGGTGGGGGCAATGGCACCGGCACCTACGTCGCGTCGTTCAACATGGTGTTCAGGGTGAACATATTCCGGACGAACACCAGCGACCCCGGCGAGGGCGTCGCGTTCGTCGTGGCGTCCGGGCTCGACCCGCCGCCTCCCGGCAGCTACGGCGGCTTCCTCGGCCTCACGAACGCGTCCACCGACGGCGACGACGCGAACCGGTTCGTGGCCTTGGAGCTCGACACGGTGAAGCAGGGGTACGACCCCGACGACAACCATGTCGGCCTCGACGTCAACGGCGTCCGGTCGGTGAAGGCCGTGCCGCTGGCGCCGTTCGGCATCAAGCTCGGCGCCGCCAACGCCAGCAACTTCTTCGTCTGGGTCAACTACGACGGCACGTCTCGCCACGTGTGGATGTACATGGCCAGGTCCGACGACGGCGTGCCCAGCCCCAAGCCGCCGTCGCCGGTGCTCGACGCGCCGCTCGACCTCTCCGCGTTCGTCGCCGAGAAGGCCTACTTCGGCTTCTCCGCGTCGACGGGCACGCGGTTCCAGCTCAACTGCCTGCACATGTGGAACATGACGGTGGAACTGCTCGACGACGGCAGCCGCTCCTCCGGCGGCGGCCAGACGCGGCGGAAGCTGGGGCTGGGCGTCGGCGTGCCGTGCGGCGTCGCGGCGCTCGCCGCCGGCGCTGTGGTGGCGTTCCTGTACATCAAGAAGAGGAGGCGCAGAGTCGGCGACGATCCGGAGTCGCTGTCGTCGCCGGCGGCGTTCAAGTTCAACAAGAGCAGCATCAACCTGAGGAGCCTCGCCGGGACGCCCAAGGAGTTCGAGTACACGGAGCTGAGGAAGGGGACGGAGGACTTCGCCGCGAAGAACAAGCTCGGCCAGGGTGGCTACGGCGTGGTGTACAAGGCCGTCGTCGCCGGCGACAGCGACGGCGAGAGCGTGGAGGTGGCCGTCAAGCAGTTCTCGGCGGCCAACACCAAGGGCCAGGAGGACTTCCTCGCCGAGCTCAGCATCATCAACCGCCTCCGCCACCGCAACCTCGTCCGCCTTCGCGGTGAGTGACAAATTCTCCCTTGCCGGAGTCGGAGAAGACGAGACGGCTGGCTTAGCTTGTGTTCATGGTGATCGTGTTCGAGTACAGGGTGGTGCCATCAGAACGGCGTGCTGCTGCTGGTGTACGACTACATGCCGAACGGCAGCCTGGACAAGCACCTCTTCGGCGGCGCGGCGGCGGCGCCGGTGCTGAGCTGGGAGCAGAGGTACAACATCGTCGCCGGCGTGGCGGCGGCGCTGAACTACCTCCACCACGAGTACGACCAGCGGGTGATCCACCGCGACATCAAGCCGTCGAACATCATGCTCGACTCCGCCTTCGGCGCCCGCCTCGGCGACTTCGGCCTCGCCCGCGCCCTCGACTCCGACAAGACCTCCTACACCGAGATGGTGGGCGTGCCGGGGACGATGGGCTACATCGCGCCGGAGTGCTTCCACACCGGCCGCGCCACGCGGGAGTCCGACGTGTTCGGCCTCGGCGCCGTGCTCCTCGAGGTCGCCTGCGGCCGCCGCGTCTCGTTCGGCGCCGGCGGCGACGGCGGCGCCATCGGCGGGTGCAGCCGGCTGCTGGAGTGGGTGTGGAGGCTCCACGGGGCCGGCCGCATCCTCGACGCCGTGGACCCGAAGCTCGCCGGCGGCGCGTTCGACGCGGACAACGCCGAGCGGCTCCTCCTCCTGGGGCTCGCGTGCAGCCACCCGGACCCCGGGGCGCGGCCCACCGCGAAGGCCGTCGTGCAGGTGCTCGCGCGCGCCGTGCCCGCGCCGGCCGTGCCGCCGTCCAAGCCGGCGTTCATGTGGCCCGCGCTGTCGGGGGCGGACTGTGACGACAGCGACGGCGGCGGCGCCGGCGAGATGTCGTCGAGGCACTCGGCCAGGACGACCAGCACGGAGCAGACCAGCTCGACGTACTACGCGTCGTCGTCGTCCTACTCGTCCCACGGTTGCACACGCACGCAGGTGACGAGCAGCGGTGACGCCATTGCTGACGAGACGAGGTACATGTCCATTGGTTGATCTTGGATATCCGGGTTCCGGACGGGTTCGGTACGGCGGCGCCATTGTTGGACATGTGCATGTGCATATTCTATTGTACAGTGTGTCAGTGTCAAGAATAAATGGTTGAACTTGAAATTGATATGTTTATCAGCCAAAATTTTCAATCTTAAATTTAAAACTGATTTTGAGATTTTTTTTATCGAAGTTTATTTTTTTTAGTCTTACTTTTAGATCGTTAAGAAACGTATATAAATGTTTTATTCACAAATCACCTTTTTATTTGCAAATATGCCGATTCGATGGGGCGTTAAATCGGGAGAGACGCGATCCATGCATCTCATGGACTACGATGATAGTAGTTTTGATTTCATAGCTATAGATCAGATCAGACACTATTTGTGTGATGTGTCTTATACTGTGCTAGTGCTTGTTAAATTTTCGTTCTGTTAATTGTATTTATTGATTCTGGGAGACTTTAAGCATGGGTTACATCATTCTTCAGATAACATACACAAGACCACAAGGTAGATCCACCGGGCAACACGGTCTCTTTTTACATCAAAGAAAAATCATTGATGACTGATCCTGTATGAGCCCTTTTTAAGGTAATCCGTCTTAAGTAAATCATCCAGATATTAATTCAGATGTTTACCCTTTGCAACATGACAACATATATTCTACTCCCTCTGTTTCTTTTTTATGATGTTGGTTAGTTCAACATACAAGAATGGAGGAAGTACTAGCTAGCAGGCAATAAATGTTGAAGCATATTCACATATGTGTAAAATGTTGTTCTAAAGTCCTAGAAATTTTCCAGTTGAAACAAGGAACATTGATTTCAAAACTCATAAATTTGAAAATCTAAAATAGAAACTAAAATTTGTTCCTCTATTTGAATTACTTAATATTAAATAAATGAGATTAAGATATCATCTAATTGATGTGTGGTCGATCTGAAGATCGATGTTTTAGTATCGAATTAAGTTGAAATTCAATGAAATTGAGCAGTTGAATTCAAATTCCAAATAGACACATAGCAACTGAGTTTGTTGCACTAATTAATTTCCAAGCATGCAAATAAAAGTATAAATATTCATTTCTTTCCTTCGTTAAGATCTATTATTATCTCCTAGGAAGTAATATAAATATCACTACCAATGTGAGAAATAACAAATCCAATCACTACCAATGTGATCGTTTTCTATAATCCAATTTATCCTCTTTTTTTATGTGTAGATTTAATTTAAGATTGCTTGTTGTTTTACGCACATATATGTGACAAAATCATCTACATTGTCCTTTATTATTATTTTTGAAAATTCCTTATAATTATAAGTTGAGGCCCTCTTTTATTCACACAATAGGAAAAAAACAGGAATGGAAAAAACATAGAGAATGAAGTGATGTCCTTCTCCAACCCTACAAGAAAAAAAGAACATAGGAAAATAGAATAGGTGTTCTTCGACAGCGCCATAAGAAAAGCAAAAAGAAAGTTTATAAAGAGGTCTTACCTCTTGCTATTTTTCATATACAAAGGTTAAGCATAGGTATACAATCCTATGAAAAAGTTTACTTCCTTATTATATGAAACAAAGGGGCATATCGGAAAATTTTCAAAGGAATTCAAATCCTATGAAAAGAAATTCCTTGTTAATTCTATGAATCAAATGGGCCATAGGGACTTGACAACCTACCAGGCATGATGGTTGATTAGTTGCAAGCTTGCAACTGGCTTTAAAACGTTCCGACCCATCACCTACTGTTAGTAATAACAAAATAACAGATTAACTAGCGTGGCAGTGCATATGGAAGCGGAGAGAGACCCAAATTAATTAACAAAAGGTACATTGAACCATGCATACAATGACAAGGTGTGAACACATGCTTTTCTTGAGAAATCAAGTCCAAAGTCCTATCCAAGATTATTGTTGCCTTGTACAGTCATCTGCATGGTACTCCGTACTAGCTACTCCAGTTGTCAATACTAGCTACTCCTACTCCGTACTCCATCCAAGCAGATCGACTTCTTATTCGCTAATCGGGCAGTGCTGAACGCTGATGACGGAAATAAATTAACATAATTACGATGACAGAAATAAATTAACATAATTACGTGCGTGTCCAGCGAGAGAGAATATCGCCAATTTTGCCTTTCACGGTGTCGGTGTGCTTTATGGTTGGTAGTCTTACGTAGGTACGACTTGGGAGTCAACATATCCAAAGCTCAGAAAATTAGATTAATTTTCTCATTGGTTCACGTGGATTATTTGATTAGTTGCTAATAGGGACACCCATGCATGTTAATTAATTAGCAGGCTCAGTACTATTATATTCTCTGATGACCATCCTACCAGGAAGCATCTTTGATTCATTCAGCCTGTTCATTTCGCCCTCAATACTCTTTTGGCTCAATTAGTTGACTTAAGCCTAGGTGTAACTAATGCAGCTTTAGCACCAAGGGGAGCTTGGAGACAGAAATGGGTTTATTTTCTATTTTCTTTGCAAATCTTCTATCACATATAGTTTCTTCTGGAGTATTATTAGTTGGGGGATGAGAAAATTATTGAATAATCCTATATTGGTTGTGGAAGGTAAAAAGACCTAATATATAAGTGGACGAGTCTCTTACCTTTTTGGCTAACTTTTGGAGTGGAAAAGACCATTTACGATTCTACAAATGGTATCAGAGCCTGGCTAGTTTAACATCTTTGATCCGAGGGACAAAGTGTGTGAATGCCTGATAGACCGTAGGTGCCTGCAGAATCAATCACATTGGTTGTGGAAGGGTAAAGACTTAATATATAAGTAGAGGAGCCCCTCACCTGTTTGGCTAGCTTTTGGGGTGGGAAAGACCCTTTACAATCTTAAAAAACTGGAAATTAATATATTTTTCCTCTTAAAAGTAAAATTTTCTCTAGCTTCTGTAATTCTATTCTAATACAGGCTACTGTCTAACTAAAATTAGGGGAATGGAAAGAGTATGGTATTTTTTTCTGCTTTGTGCTCGAGCTGAATTGGCCTGTCATACCATCTTCTATCGTCATATATGCCAGATTTTTGCTTTGGAGCTGCTTGAAAGAAAACTTTCTATTGAGCAGGATTCCTTTTTCATTCCCCTCTGTGGCTTAGCCTAGGGTGATGCTCCTGTTCTTTTTTCTTGAATATACAAGAGAATTACGTGTCATCTATCTATTATCTATCTATTATCTATTATTATATACTAAGTGCATTAAACTTCCTACAAACGCTCTCAAGCCGCCACGTGAGATTCGTATAAACACTCCTAAGTCGTCACGTGGCTCTATAATTAATAAATTATAATGAAAAAATCCAAACAACAATTTCCACTTAATCATAGTGGACCTATTTTTTTTACCATTAAATTTACCTAACAATGTAAAAACATAAAAAGCCCACTTTCCATCCGTTCATGTCACGTACGTGTATCAACCTCCACGTGTAGATACGTACGTATCTCTCCTTCCCTCCCCTCACATCATCTCCTTTTTTTTCCCCTAAAACTGACAACATTATGTATTAACAAAAATAGATAAAAATAGATAGCTTAACAATTATAATTTTAAAGTTCTTTCAGTTGCTCTTTTATTTATAATTCAATAAATAATTCAAGTTTCATATTATCTATATTTACTATATAAAACTGAAATACATCATTTGGACATTATATGGAAACCAAACAAGAATAAGACATTATAAAAAGAATTTGACGATATGCTAAGAAATAATACTGAATGGGTAATCATCAACAAATGATAGGTAAGTAGAGGTTGCCATCAAGCCACATCAAACAATAGTTGACTACAAATAGATTGCCAAGTATGACTAATAGCGTTCCTACAATCCTAAGATGCCACGTAACGCTTTAATAAATAACACAAAATCTAAGAATAAAAGTAAAACACTTAACCGGTGTATCCATTATATTCAACCATTATATTAGATCTATCAAGTAATCCCTTTGTAACATACTGAAAATTTGCTATTTTCTGAATATGCATCATGCCGATTCTTATGTTCTTAATAACCTTCCTAAACCTAAGAAATTATAATTAGAGGGACCTCCTAAAACTAACATGCATAAAATCCCTCTTTGGTATTTAAAATCTTTCATGGTTTTTATTCTAAAAATTGGTTTTGTTAAATTGAGGTATTCTCTTTGATTTGATTTTGCATCTTAAACCTTCTTTCGACCAAAATTTCCTTTATTCAAATTTAGTTTGAAAATCCTTTTTACTTTTATGAATTATGGTCCAAGAAATTCTTCCAAACCTAAACCGAATCAATTCCAATTTTATTGGAATTAATTGTCGACCCATCCTTTGATTTCAAATCTATTCTTATTTATCGCCAAATATTCAAGTTCCTCCTTTTGATCTAGCCACCAATTTAATCCCTGTGGCTTGATTCCCTCTTCGGCACAAGAAATATTATTATTAGGAATATTGTGAATAATTGCTCTTGTGCTAAGAAAATAGACTCTATCCCTCCACCCCAAATCGAAAACCTTATTTAGCCCATGTCTAATTCTTTAAATTTCATACGACATATCTTGGGCTAACATTCTATTTATTCTACTCCCTCCATATTCTCTCCACATACTCAAAAATATTCAAATCAAGAGCCATATTATTTATGGTGTTTAATATTTTGAATTCCTATTTGAGTGCATTAAATAAACTCCATCTCTAAGATATTGCACTCAAATAAACCAGAAAATATCTCTTCTGGAAATTATATTTGGATATAATTTCCTTTCAAACCTTCTTATTCAAATATTCTCCGAATTCGAATCCCTTGTAAACCTTAGCCATCCAAATTGCTTCCAATTACAAACTCTCCTCTAAATTAAACCTCTATGACAATTAGACTTTCTTCCTTTTTGATTGGGCCGAATTCTCCTTTTTCCTCCTCTATTTCACTCGGCCCAAGTCGGCCCAACCACCCAGCCGAGCCGTCGCCTTCTTCTCCTGTGGGCTCACAGGGCGCCCACGTCGCCGCTGCTGCCGTTCGCGGCTTTGCCGCCGCCACCGCAACTTTGAGCCGTCGCCGCCGTCTTTCCTTCGCCGCTAAGCATCCGCCGCTGACGTCAACCGCCACCTCACCCTGCTGACGCCAGCCACTGCACCAAACCGCCTTCATCAGCCAGTAGGAGAACGAAGCCGGCGCCGTAATTCTCTTCTTCACGCCGCCGCAGCCGTGTCTCCTCTCGCCTTCTCCTCCGAAACCGCCATAAGCAACCGACATCCACCGCCTATAAATAGCCGGCGAGATCGTCCTCCCCTCCTCACATTATCAGAGCTTGAAGCTCTTCCTCTCTCTCTCTCCTGTCAAGTCCGGCCGACGCCGCCATCGGTCGATCTCCTCCTCTATAGTTCCCCTAGCCAAATCCTTGCACCATCGGCTTTGCCTCCCTCTGGCGAACCCATTTTACCCCTTTCCCCCTTCTTTTCCCCTTTGAATCGAGCCTCACCGGAGCTTTCTCTCTCTCTCCGGTTCATGCAATTGTGCTCGCCGTTCCGGCCTCCTCCCTTGTTCCCTTCGCCTTCCACTGCCCTTCCTAAGTGCGCCGTGCGCGGGAACACGCGCCGCCGCTGACGCCGCCGTCCCCATCCACCAGAGCGCCGGCAGCCCGCTCGCCTTCCCCTCTTCCTTCTCTCGGTTCTCTGTGAAACAGAGAGAAGAGAGAAGACGGGAGGAAGAAGGAAAAGAAAAGGAAAAAGGAAGACTGACAGGTGGGCCCCTACACAGTACACTTTCATATTTTCTAGATTTAATTCAAATCCTATTCTTTAGAAGCCCATATCTCCTAAACCATAGATCCGATTCCAGTGAAACTTGGACCTAAATTCATCTAAATTCAAACCCTATCTTTTGACAGCAAATTTGCTATTTTAATATTTTATTTGAATTTATTCAAATATCGTTTGAATTTATATTTGCCTTTTCAAATATTTTCCATTTATTTCCAAAATACCCTTTAGCCACTAAAAAGCCGCCGGTTGGAACTTTACGTCTTCCATGGGGACGTTCGCGGTTTACTATCCCCGATGTCGGACCGTTGGTTGTAAAGCCCGGCAAAACCTTTACTATCCCCGATGTCGGACCGTTGGTTGTAAAGCCCGGCAAAACCTTTACTATCCCCGATGTCGGACCGTTGGTTGTAAAGCCCGGAAAAACCAAACCTTAAGGTCGAAGTGCTACTCCTGGCACCCCACGCCTCGATGCGTATAGTGGTCGGAGCTTCACTATTCCCTCGACCTCCACAGCACGCCGCACAGTTAGCTCTTGGGCTCTGTGTGATCCTAGCCGCTCTGCCGCCACTCACGGTTATCGGAGTAACACTTCCGTCCCACTAAACCCACACAAACCTCCTATCCCTCTAGCCGTTATGCTGTCTGTTGACATCGGCTAGAGAATATACCAATTCTAGTCGTTATACTGCCCAACTCTAGCAGCGACTAGCAAACACCTAAACCCTAGCTGATATTTATCCTACCTCAATCAGCTTGCTATCCAGACTCCACGCCAGCTACAATATCATCCCAACCATTTACCCTCCAACTACCCATAACCTATACATGAAATACGAGCCGATATGCTATCCTATTTCAGAATCGACTCGAGAACAAGTAAATCCTAGCCATTCTTCTACCAAAGCCCAACTTCGACCGTTACTAGCCACATATCCACTTAACCAATTAGATTATTTAGTATATCCCCTAATCTCCAAGAAACTAAAACCCACTCATGAAATATAAGCGACAAATGTTGCTTAATCTCCTATCCACTTTAGTCTCTAACCCTTTAGAACCTCCACATAAAATGTTAGCCCAATAATCCCAACCCTATAAAGGAGATAGGTTATACCCTAAACCCTAGCCCTTTTAGTCGTTTATCGTTTTCTTGTTATTTTATGGATTTTATTGAAATTGGCTCTTCCTCTCCTTCAGTAGAGTTTATTTTATTTTGGATGGCAACCTGTGGTATTTCAAGGATCGGATAATCAGGTTGCCTACCTTGGATTTATTCGCGTTGGAGCAAGGCAAGTTATTATTCCTCCCCTTGAACATAATTACCCTATATTCTATATCTCTATTCTATGCATTAGTCATTCATGATTTTGAATGCATAACCTGAACATATAGTAAACCAGATATATGCTAGATTTGCTTAGCCCTGCCTAGTTAGTCTGCATAAAAATATAATGAACTTAGATTGGGACAGTACGTAGGAATTGGTTGATTTCCGGGTGGCTAGTACTGTCTCAATCGATATAGTTATTACCAAGTACTTATGTCAAACGAACGAGTACGACCGCAATTCTAGAATGGGGACAGACCTTGCAAAGTAGGTTGTCTAGCAAAGGTGGTACCTCTGTACAGTGGTTCTTATTTAAGTCCTCGCGCAGGAGGCAAACTTATGCCGCGAAGGGCATATGCCGCGAAGGGCAACTATAACATTTACTGAGGCGCAGGTAAATGATTTGTTGAGCTCAAGTGTGTGTGTATTGTGAAAACCTGGTTGAGATGACAGGGGTCTCTCAACCAGTTCTCCCTCTAAAAACCTCGGGAACGCCATAACTCCTCTCACTGCTGATAACGTTACGTTCAGAGCGCATGAGGATGAGAGTTCATAGAACAGGTGCCACTGATGTTAGTAACCGAAAAGCTTTGCCATGACTAAGCTAATGAATATTGACATGTCATGGATTGCGGGTAAAGCGTACATTTACTGCAGTAAAATAAACATGAATCTATTCGAATAGCCGTGCTCACGGAATTGAGTATCGGGACTCATATGGTACTTTGGTTAGAAACCTAATTCAAGATTTTACTAAATGCTGCTGCATTTAAAACATCAGGCTTTCTATTTCTATATTCTCTGCCTTCTGCAAGTAATCGTAACCCTACTCAAATATTACCCTTTTCATACATTCATTATTGAATATAATAGCTTGCTGAGTACATTGTACTCACCCTTGCTTCAAACCCCTTTTTCCAGAGTTAATTTGAAGTTCTTGCCGAAGCCAGGAATTCAATCATATAAGTTAGTCTTATTTCAACCTAGTTCACAAATCTAGATTAGTTAGATGGTTTAAGTCTATAGCAAAACATTAGAGTTGAGTCACTCTATAAGCTTCTGCTGTAATAGTTAGCCACAATCTTGTAAATTCCCCTATTAATTTATGTAATAACATCTCCTTTGGAGCCTTCTTCAACTGTACGCAATGATGATCCAGATTGTTGAAGCTGTATCAATCTACTGATCCAGGGCTTGATACAGTTAAACACGTCGGTTTTCGAATCTTTAGTTTTGGGAGCCGACACCCTTGCTCCTAAAAACAATTAATCCCTCCCTATATACGTAGATACACAACAGATGTAAAAAGAAAAAAAAAGAGTGTATATACCATTCCTCCTGTATGGTAGTTTTTTTTCAGCGTTAACTCCTAGCGATGTTGTCGAGGAAGCCATGTCGTCATGGCACCACTTGACACCACCCCGCCAATTTTCATGAATGTTTTTTTTTTCTAACGATGTAAAAACTAGTTGGGCGCTCATATAAACGCATGCATACCCATCCTGTGAATACACATACACACATTATCCCCTAGAAGAGGAAAATATTTGTAAAAAACGAAGAAAAATTATATAGATCCGAGAGACTACTATTCACAATGAAAAATATACATACATACATACATACATAATTACATACATGCGTACGATCGAAAATGGCACATGGAACCACATTATGTCCCTATATAATTATGCCAATATCATCTTAATAGTGTTAATAATTATCATAAACAATTTTGATAATATAAATTATTCTTTCGTACATTACCCATGAAAATATATAAGTGAATTAGATGTATATATAATAAAATAAAAAACCAAAACACATATTAACTCGTATGTTTGTGAAGGATGGAGATAATAAAGTGATTTTTTTAATATAATAGGCATCATCATATAGTATATCGAAGATTTTATGGAATAAATATTCTAAGGTAATGATTCTAATAGTGAATATGGTGAGATATCTTTTAGTATTCCTTTTATAAACAATAAGTGAATTGCCCGTGCATCATCTGCGCGAGCTTCCTTCCTAGTTATTATATACTAAAAGTGCATTAAACATCTTACAAACGCTCTTAGACCGCCACATGGCACTGTATAATCTTATCGTTGATTTTTCACTTAAATTAGTGGACCCGTTATTTTACACCATCAGATTAGATCTTTTATTAAAAAAATATTTTCCTCCTGTATACGGCACAAACGCTCCTACCGTATGCATGTAAAAAAAAAACGCTCCTACCGTACGATGTACGTACCTACCTAATTTGTGCCGTTAATTTCGGTGTTAATGAAAGTTGCATATATACAACGTTGATAGCGCGTACGTACGCGCTAATTAGCAAATTCCCAGATACTCAGATGCACAGCAAGTCTTGCATCGTCATTTGTCTCGCGTGCAGTGGGCCAAGGGAAATGAAGCTCGGTGGGCTTAAATTCAGAGCCACGGTCCATCGGTCATTGTGGGCTTTAGGTGGGCTAATCGGACAGAATTCTCATTTTGGCCTTTGTACTCCTAAGTAAGTTCACTAAAGCTTCCTCATCTTAACATTGAGTTCGTGCCCCTCAAGTTGCAAAACCGGATTACCTGAGACCCGACAGTATTATATTCGGTTTTAGCTGACGTGGCAAGTTGACTGTACTCAATACGGTTGAGTGAGCAATGGGACCCACGCAGGTCCCACATGTTAGTGGCTAGCACTCTCTTCACCTCTCTCCGCCGTCTCTTCTCCTCTCTATCTCCCTTGTTCCCTCTCTTCTCCTCTCTTCCCAATCCCCTCCAGGGCGACAGCCAGGGGGAAGCATGGTGTGGTGAGCGGCGGCTAGCGGGGAGAAGGGGCGGCACGTGGTGGCTGACGGGAGAGGAGCTAGCTGGGAGAAGCACTATTAGAAAATGGGTTTCTCCAGGCGGTCAGAATGCATTTTCACAGGCTGCTCAACTCCCCGCCAGTGATTAAAGGCCAGTGAAAACCAATATCTTCACAAGCGGACCTTCACCGCTTGCGAAAATCGATTTTTGTAGGCGGCTGGGTTAAGCCGACTGCCAGCGGTGATATTTTTCAAAAAAAGAAAAAAAGAAAGAAATCACCCACCCAAATTCCCTTTTGACTGCAATGTCTCCACCTAAATTCCCTTTTGACTGCAATTTCCCAACAAGCAACATGAACAAATCCATCATCCACATGAACAAATCAACAGACATCGACATCAGTTGAATACGAACAAACAAACAACAACAACATTCATCATCCATCGCTGTCGTCATCGCCGACGGCCTCATTTGCTGTCGTCGTCGTTGCATGCGGTCGAAGTCGCACAGCCCTACCACGGATCTGCCGCCTGTCGCCGAGATCCGCCCGTGTGCCACCTCCAGGATCCGCCCACCACCGCCCTTGCGTCATCGCCAGGATCTGCCGGAGTGCCGTCGCCGGTTCCACCACCCGTGTCATCCTCTTCCTCCACCACATCGCCACCCCACACGCCGCTTCCGAGCCACACCTTCCCCCGCGCCGTTACGACCGAGTACCGCCACCCCGCACTGCCGCCGAGCCACCCCCTCCCCCGCCACCCCGTATTAGGATAGGTGTCGAATATACTAGTCCTATTTGGTTACAGTTAGACTTGGAGTTGTAATAGGTGTTAGGGGGTGGAGTTAGAGTCGGACTCTGTAACCCGGTATCTCTCTTAAATAGAGAGAGGAGTACCATAATGTAACCATAGCGACTACAATGTAGCATAGACACGCAGGGAGATGATGGCGGCGAGGCTATGGACTCGTAGCGGTTAGGAGCTATATTGGTTGGGGAGGAGCGCCCATAATCAGATCCCCGGGGATGTAGGCTTCGGCTGAACCTCATTAACAAATATCGTGTGTTCCTGTGTCGTCATCTGGCATGTCTTTTGTGATCAATGACTGAAGCAATCGGGAGGGTTAGTCGTCGTTCCACTATATCGACTAACTTTTATAACAAGTGGTATCAGAGCCCAAGGTTTGAAATCCGGAACAATTTCCATGGGTTACATGGTGGAGAGGCCATGTAAGAAGTCTTCGGGGTCATATGGGGTTAATGTGACGGGAGAGATTGTTGGGCCTGAGGCCAGGTAACAAGTCTTCGGGGTCACATGGGTTGATGCGACGGGGAAGATTGTTGGTCTCGATGTGTGACGGGGGAGATTGTTGGGTTTAGTCCCACATCGGTAATTGATGATGGGGGAACACAACTTAAAAGGTGGGGGCGGTCCTCACCCATCAGACTAGTCTTTTGGGTTGTGTAGCCCCAGGACCTAAAGTTGTGGCTCCGGTTGGGCCTGTGGTGGAGCAGGCCCAATGTGACCTGGGTGATCCACGGTTGGTGGGCCGGGCTGCGCACTATAACAAGTGATATCAGAGCTGAAGGTTTCAACATTGGATCAAGAAGACATGTGGAGGAGAAAACACGAGGTGGGGATCAACATTGGATCAAGAAGACATGTGGAGGAGGAAACACGAGGTGGGGATCGCGCATCGACAGGAGATCGTCAGTCGTGGCGATGAGATTGATGGCGACAACGAGGACGTTGCGGAGGCAACGACCTCGCTCACGATCAGACCGGCAATGGCGGAACACGTGCCCGATGCACGCGGGGATCGTGGATCCGCGGCGGCAAGGAGGCCAGTGTCGGAAGGGCAAAGTCGATGAGCGTGGCGCGGCACGGCGGACGTGCAGGGCCGAGGACGACGAGGTCGCGGACGGTGAACACGAGGGCTGCGACTGCGGTGCGTGTGAAGGCACGGACGATATGTATGGATACATGTCATACGCGTTACGGTGTGTGCACACTACCGAGCAGGAGGCCCGAAGCAATCTCATGTGAGCAGAGAGAAGATCGGCAGGAATTCACAAAGGAGTTTGAGTCGGATTCGATTGGAAGAGTCCGATCTGAACACGATAGTGTTGTCGTGGGGCAGGGGCCAAATTGATCTCGTAGAAGAATCAATTTTGAAAGCTCAATGTAGAAGTGCTTAGCGGCGACGGCTTAAGCTGCAAAGCGATCGGAGATGTCTCAGGAGGCAGGCCCAAGCGTACAAGCAGACCAGGCTGCAATCTGCTTGCCCACATGCATAGCATAGGATTGGTGAATTGAGACATGCAGGATGACGTGGATATGCATGGAGAAAACAAAGGAATGCATGGTGGCATGCACGATCATTAAAAGCTCAGCATGTAGACGTAGTGCAGTCCAGTTAGGCCAGAGGTGTGCTAATGCAAGCAGCAAGACAGAGGGCAATTCGCTTGAGATTGACGCGTTGGGAAAGCAACGGATTCAGATCGCTATGCAGGGACAAACAAGTTTGGCTTAGGAGAGTGGTGCGTGAGGTGCGTGTAAATCGGTTAAATCGGGCCGACAAGGTGGTCAGACCGACGGACTGGTTAGACTGCGAAGCTTGGACAGTTAGACCGGGTTCAACGGACGAGTGGTTCGTTGCAAAAATTTGTGAACGGATCCAGAAGAAGGACAAGAAGGTTCTACATATGGATAGCTTGCAGTTGTGAAGGGCGAGTAGACTAGTGGCAACAGGCTGGTCAGGTCGCATATAAAATTATCTAGTGACAACAAGATATATCTGGGACTCGACGAGAGGTTGAGATATATGGAGTTAGGTCAGGACTGAAGAAAATTTTCCGGGCAACAGCGGGTCAAATATCGTTGATGGGGTCAACGATATTGTTTGGCAGTATAGGATATATCCACGATATATGGGTTGGCATGATGGGGATATATAGAAATCTGCGTCACTGAAGAGGAAGAGGGAAGACTATCGTGGTAATTCGTCGAGTGATTCGAGGCGATGGTGAACTTCTCAATTTATCATGGAGCTCAGTCTACGGATGCGGGAAAGCGTGCATGTCGGATTTATTGGCTCGGTTCATAAGACGACAAGGAAGAAAGGGTTTTCTTTATGTCTGGTGAGTTTGATTTATCTATTTGGTGATGACATCGGTCATTTGGCCATGGATTAGATCGAATCAAATCAAAGACAGAAGATGGAGGTGAACATGGTCTTCGGTGAGTCTATGATGTGACAGCTAAGGAGGAGTCCAATTTTGCTTGGCAAGACGACTGTGATGATAGGAGAGAAGGTAGAGTACTATTGTAGGTGGAGTCCAAGAGGAAGAAATTACAGGGATAGCGGAGTCTCTTGAAGACGACGGGTTTGGCGCCGGCTCGTCGGGTAGCTCGTGGTGAAGCTGCAAAAAGAAGACAAGCCAAGTCTGGAGGACAGGAGGATTGGCATGGTGATTCTACTACTTCTGGGTAGCGTATATTCGTCAAGGTGGAGTTTGTTAGGATAGGTGTCGAATATACTAGTTCTATTTGGTTACAGTTAGACTTGGAGTTGTAATAGGTGTTAGGGGGTGGAGTTAGAGTCGGACTCTGTAACCCGGTATCTCTCTTAAATAGAGAGGGGAGTACCACAATGTAACCATGGCGACTACAATGTTGCGTAGACACGCAGGGAGATGATGGCGGCGAGGCCATGGACTCGTAGCGGCTAGGAGCTATATTGGTTGGGGAGGAGCGCCCATAATCAGAGCCCCGGGGATGTAGGCTTCAGCTGAACCTTGTTAACAAATATCGTGTGTTCCTGTGTCGTCATCTGGCATGTCTTGGGTGATCAATGACGGAAGCGATCGGAAGGGTTAGTCGTCGTTCCGCTATATCGACTAACTTTTATAACAAGTGTGCCACCGCCCACCGAATCGAGAGAGAGAGGGAGAGGGATTTTGGAAGAGGAGAGAGAGAGGAGAGGGAGAGGGATTTTGGATCTCGGAGAGAGGTAGAGAGACCGAGGGAGAAGGGAGAGGCGCAGCGTGGGGGCGCGCGGCGGATTTTATTAGCCTCAAGAAAAATTTTCAGCAATCCTCTTTACCTACCGCTAGCGAAAACACTATTTTCACTGGCGGACACTTAAGAGGTCCGCCTCAAAAAATAGAGTTTTTTATGGCAGTTCTCTTAGCGCGGCTATCAGCGAAAATCGGTTTTTCCTAGTGGTCCGTAGCCCCCCACCCCTCATTACGTTATTGCTGGCGGTTTTCCTATATGGCCGCCAGTGAAAAATATAGGGTAATGCCATGAAAAATCATTTTTTAGTAGTAAAGGGTGGCGCGCGGAGGTGAAGGGCGGCACATAGAATCCGGTGGGCTATGGCTAGCGGGAGAGGAGCGGGCAGGGGAGAAGGACGGTGTGTAGCAGAGAGAAGGGTGACGAGCGGCAAGCAACGGGCTGCGACTGGCGCGAGAGGAGTTGGCAGGGAGAAGGGCGGTGTGCAGCAAAGAGAAGGGCGGTGAGGAGAAGGGGCAGCGAGAGAGGAGCTAGCGGGAAGAAGGGCGACCCTCTGGAGCCGTAATCGCCATCGCCCGTTCCGTCTGTTATACATGTACTCTACTATGTCCGATAGGTCTCTGATTAAATGTCATTGAGTGAGGGTTGGTTTTGGTTCTCCAAGTTCTACTTCAAGAAGAAGGCGGTCATCATTATAACTATTAAGTGATTCCCCGCGCTTTGCCGCGTGAATTACTAAGAAATCCTCAATATTTTTTTTTACAATCAAGCTAGGAGTGCAAAGAAAAAAAATAATGAAACATCAGGGCTTATCAGTCAAATTGATAAGTATATGCTAAATATTATAAAAGTGATAGATAGATTTGTTAAATATTGTGCAAATGATATGAGGGGTGATGATTGGATATGCTTGCATTTTGATTTGTATAATTAAATAAATTGTAGATCATGTTGTATACTTGCATGAGATTAAATATGTAATTATTGCTAGTAGGTGATGATGTGGCATGGTTGCATGTTAAGCTTTAGACTTAGTGGGCTTTAACTTTATAGAGAGCATAGATAAGGTCCCCGTGGAGGGGAGGGATCGAATTACAAGCCATAGCTAGAGCAACATCGAGAGACAATCCGGTGAAAGTCAAGCCCTAGTCGCCAATAAGATTCCACTGAGGCATACTCGGTGGATTTTAGTTGGTGGATCTGATTAGCTAGTCTGCTCCCTCGTTCTAATCCGTATGGTGTTTTTCCCCGATATACATACATACTAGAGTAGGATTATTATTTATCCTGAGGGTCTAAACTAGTATATACCCTTGTCCCTTATTTACTAGATAAGATCTCATGCATGCCTTGGTTCCAATGTTCCCATACTTTATAAATATCATAGACGGATATACTCCGTCGACAATCTATAACCAATTAATGAAATTGTACTCTTCAATGTTATACTAAAAATAATATTTTGCGTAGCTAGGAGTATTTCACTCCTTTCGCCTTTCACTAATCTATTTACTGTACAGTGGAAGAATGCAGCAAAATATATCTATTTTTTTTTTGTTATCAACTGTTGTACATCTAATAAGAATTCTTAATGTTCAAAATGGCTTGTTTGCAAGCTCCGAATTGGAACAAAAATTTTAAAAAAATCCTGATTGCCATGGCTGGAAATAAGTTTTTGTTTTATATGTTTTCTGTGAGATTTTTGCAAGGTTTTGGTTTGGGGTATAAATTCACATTCTATCTGGATTTCGTTTTGGTTTCTAGTGAAGTGGTAAACACAGAGGGCCCTCCCAGGTATGAGTTTGCTGCTCCTACTCTATGTGCATGTATCAGGGGCAGGGTTCACTTTCTCGCCGGTAACCGCGCGGTAACTGCGGTTACCGGGCTTACCGTGGGGGGTCGGTAATCAAAACCGGCGGTAGGGTTTGGGCAAATTTTACCCAAATTCAAAAATTTGAAAAAAAATAAAAAAAAAATCATGGATGTAAAGCTTGATTTGTATGTTGTTATGGTGAAAAAATTTCATCAAAAAGAGTAATGTAAATTCAAATTTGAGCACAAAACCTATTGTCAATTATAAAAAAGAAAAAAGATTGAATGGAATGGACCAAGCATGCACTATTCATGAGGCCCAATAAGGCCCACAATGGGGGGAAAATATCCCTGGAAGCTCTGCTTCGTTCTCTGGCGATTCCTACCGTTTTTCCCATCTCGCGTAGCTGCGCTCAGGTCCGAAGGGGCGACGGCGTGCGCCCGCGCCAGATCCGCCACCTCGCCGGCGAGGCCGCTTCCCGCGCAGCAAGCGGCGGTAACCGCCTGGGTCGAAGGGCAAGAGGTAATCCCTCCGTTTTTGATGGTTTTCGCGCGGTTAGGGACGGTAACCGTGCGGTTTTGGAGGGTTACCGTCGTCTTCGTTAGCTATGCGCTGATATACGTAGGTGCAGTAATCGTGTGAAAACCGTGGAAACCGTCCTCCCTACCGTGGCTACCGTGGCTAGAACAGTGGTATTGTATTTTTTTACCGTGATATGCATGAACATATTTGGGGATTTAGGTCAATATGCATGAACATATTTTTACCAATATGCATGTGGAGTATATTTGGGGATTATGTGAAGTACATTGGGAATATGAGTTTATTTCAGCATTTGGTTGCCCGTGCTTGGCTAAAACCGTGCATGTGAAGTATATTTGATTGCTTTGGTCTATGTACATATAGGTTAAATTAAATATGTCATAGTATGGAAGAATTTGGGTGCATGCTTACCAGTATACATATTATTACGTCGTATTATTGCATCATAGGAGGTATGTTTATAATTAGCAGTGATAATTTCTCATGCATTTGATACAGGGTGGAGATGGCAGATAATAGGGACCCTGTGTGGGAGCACGGGGAGAATATCCCACCTGGATGGCGCTGTAAGTATTGCCATACAAAGAGGGGCGGTGGTGGGGCAACACAACTAAAGCAACACTTGGCTGCAAGAGGGAAGGGGGTTACATATTGCAATTCAGTGCCTCCGGATGTCCGTGAGTTCTTCAAGCGTGGTTGGACAGGATAAAAGATCCAGGTGACCAGCATAAGAGTGATATCGGAAAAAGGGTTGAAGCGGCAAGGGTCAACTATTATGACCTAACAGGTGATGCCGACAAGGAGGAACAAATGGAAGCAGCCATTGCAGCCTCACGACAAGAGGAAAACTTTAGGAGGGATGTTGAGGACCGCGGTGGCACTTATGAGCATGGCGGTGGGAGTGGATCCGCTCAGCCCCAGGCACAGAAAGGTAGAAGTAACCCAATTACCAATATGCTACGAAGGGCTACGTCTCATAGGGAGTCACCTGCTGTGAGAGATTACAACCTAGCATCTGCCAAGGCCCCTGTGCAGCCACGCATTGACATAGGATTCTTAACGAAGAAGGGGAAGCAAGCTAGGCAAGCCATTGGTGAGTCTTGGGCAAGGTTCTTCTTTACCGCCGGCATTCCTGATAGAAATGCCGATAATTCATACTTTGTGAGCGCTGTTCGGGAGACACGAAAGTGGGGTACGTATGCATCTATTAGGGAATTTCTTTTTTTCTAACTCATTGCAAACTACTTACTTCATACGTCAATTGTAGGTGAAAGTGTACTTCTCCAACTGGTAAGGAGATAGATGGAAAATATCTTGATTCTACAGAGAAGGATGTGAAGAAGCAATTTGATAGGTTCAAGAAGGATTGGGATGAGTACAGTGTTACTATCATGTGTGATTCTTGGACAGGTCCGACGGGTATGTCGGTCATCAATTTTTTGATTTACTGCAATGGAATAATGTTTTTCCACAAGTCCATTGATGCGACCGGGCAAAGCTAGGATGCTAACTTCATGCTGAAGGTAGATATGGTTCATGCAACAAATTACTTCATCACCTCTTATCGTCAGTGTTAGGGGCATGGACTAATTTTTATTATGTTATCTACCAATGCAGGAGATAAGGAAGGTGGTACGCGAAATAGGCCCTGAGCATATTGTTCAAATTATCACTGACAATGGGTCTAACTACAAGAAGGCATGCAGAGTACTACGGCAAGAATACAAGACAATTGTGTGGCAACCTTGTGTGGCACACACAGTTAACTTGATGCTTAAGGAGGTTGGGAAAATGCCAGACCACGAAATGGTGATTGAGAGTGCTAAGGAAATTTGCATATGGCTATACAATCATAACAAGTTGCATGCTATGATGGTCTCAGCTATAGGTGGTGAACTGGTTAAGTGGAATGCTACAAGGTTCGGAAAAAACTACATGTTTCTCCAGAGTTTCCTTAGGAAGCGAGATCTTTTCATGCAATGGATGGCTTCCTCTGTGTTCATGCAAAGCAAATTCAGTGGGACTTCGGAAGGTAGATATGCACACGCATGTCTATCTAGCATGGCTTGGTGGGAGAACTTAGAGGCAGTAGTGAATTCTGTCCAACCTATGTACTCATTCCTTCGGTTTGCTAACGAGGATAAGAACCCCAATTTGAGTGAGGTACTTTTGAGATATCAGTTGCTCAAAATGGAGTACGACAGTCTTTTTGCGAATCAAATGGAAGAGCTTGAAGCATACATGGAGATTGTTAACACAAGGATGCACAACCTAACCGATGAGACTCTCATCAATGCCAATAAGTATTGGTCATAACATAATCCACATGGCATATTATGTAACTCTGACTTAACATGTGCCATGTTTTATAGCTGCCGCATTGAACCCTAGGACGCACTACGCATATTCTCCAAGTGCTACTGTCTTCCAAGACCTCCGACAGGCATTCGAGTGGATGACAGACATCGATACGGCTGCCGCCGCTTTGCTGGAGGTTGAGATGTACCGACGTAAGACGGGCGAATTTGGGAGGGCACTAGCAAGAAAAATGGCCATAGATGGGAAAACTTCACCTGGTATGTTTCTAATCATGGAACTATGATATGTCTAATTGATCTTGATGTATTCAGAATTATAAAATGACATGTTACTTGGCTTTTGCAGCACAATGGTGGTCTATGTTCGCCTCAGACACGCCGAAATTGAAGAAGCTTGCGTTGTGTTTGGTTGGTCAATGTTGCTCCTTCAGTGGATGTGAAAGGAATTGGAGCACATTCGCATTCGTACATACGAAGGTCCGTAATAGACTTACCCACAAGAAGCTCAACAAGCTAGTGTATGTGAACTACAACCTTCGCCTTCAAATTCAGCAAGCAAATGCCCAAATTAGGGTGGAGGACGATGATCCCCTTCAAAGATTAGCAGACCTCTCATTCTATGAAACTAATAATCATATCAACGAATGGATGGACAATGCTCGCTCTAATGCTTGCCCCGAACTAGATGAAGATTCAACTGAGAGTGACGCTCCCCTGCCTAGTCAACTTGTGGCTGACCTAGTGAACTTGGATGACCTGCGAAGGACCATGGGAGCTTCTAGTATTGCTGAGTGGGCTGATAAGAATGTAGGTGACACTCATATTGGAAAAAAGGAAGACTCGAAAGCTACCAAAAGCACGTCCATCTAAAAAGGTAAAGGGCAGAGGTCCACGATCGACTAGTGTTGATAGCGATGAAGAGACCCAAGGAAGCCCAGACTACCAAGAGTCGAATGATAGTAGCTCAAGAACTAAAATAGATGACGGCGACGACGATGGTCAAGGAGGCCAAGGCACTACTAATGTGCCTCCTAGGGGTCACACCCAACAGTCAGATCACCACAGCCCTATTCAATTCACTGGTGTGATATAATTCAATTGCTATTTCAACCTTCACCATCCAATTCAGTACTGGTTAATTTTCTTCCAATTATTTGATTTGTAGGTAAGGGCGACTTCACTCGTGCTACTCAGGACCGGGATCATGGTGCTCCAAGCTCTCAACGAACTACCATTGCACCAGGAGCCCGACAACAGCAACAATTCAGTGTCATACAACAGGATAGCTCTAGCTCATTCAGTACCTCTAGCTTTGAAAGTGGCTATCTAACGTATGTGTACAACCGTACCCAATCTTCTGATTATCCTGCTACTACATGGGTGTATGAATGGCAAGAGCCTCAGTGGTATGCTCAATTGTACGCTCAGTGGCAAACAACATCATCATGGACAGGTCAAAGTTGGGAGGAATACAAGGCGGGGTTGCTACATTCACATGGCTTGATGCTCATGTCCACAGAGGAGTACAATATGGCATATAATCGGTGGAATGCGTAGCTATGCATGTACTTGTTTATTTCCTTTCATTCGAACTAGAATTGTAATCGTGGATATTATATTGTGGACTCTATTGTTATTGTGGACTATATTGTTATTCTGGACCTACATGTGGACATCGTTATGCTTTGAAATATGAGATTGATGATTGTTATTGTTGTTATAATGTTATGAATTATTGTATTAATTTCAACTCCACAATACAGAATAGGTCATGCCGAATGTTTCTATTGTATAACCACATGTTAAGTTCTCAAGTATCCCATATATTTTTTGTTATTATCCCAAATTATACTCACATTTTAGTATTTTTCCATTCTTTTTTTTTCATTTTTCTTATTTCAGTTCCAACATATCGCGGTTACCGTACCAAACCGTGCGGTTACCGTGTCGCTACCGTGGATTTTGAATTCAAAAATTTGGATACAAAATTTGTGCGGTTTTTCGCGGTAACCGCGCGGTTACCGTGGTTACCTCCTTACTGCGGTGGGTCAGTAACCCCTCCCCCCCCCCCCCCCAAAAAAAAAACGGTAAGGTGAACACTGATCAGGGGACAGGGAGGAAGAGATCAAAAAGTAGAGCAACAAAATATTTAACATTAGAATTAGGATTTGTTAGTTTGCATTTGCCGTGATTTATTGGGATCGAGATTGGGATTGATGATGTTTTTCTATAGTCAAATGTGATTTGCGCAACAATTCTATGGGAGCTTATTTAGATTTTTTGTTTATCCGTGCTCTGGATTTTAGGATTGATACTTGTTAGCTTGCTAGAAGTTGGATTTGAGACCTGAAATTTTTAAGCTTTTATGAGGAACTTGTGTTATTTTCCCATTGATTTATAAATAACATTAGTACTTTGCCATTTGTCAGACACTGATTGTTCTTTCTGCTGAATCAACTTACAGAATAAATGACATTTTCTATGTCACAACGAATACCATTCATTTATTGTTATTACTAATTCCTGTGTTCAGTTTACCTTAAATCTATTAAATGACAATATAAGACATTATCAAACTCTAACATCATATTTCTCAAAATATATGTAACACCACCCTAAAAGACCATAATAGATTTATTCTGAAAATATATGTTGAGCTAAAACAGATAAACCGAACATTAAATGGATTCGATTAACAACAGATCATTTAGAGCAAGTTTAATAATATAGCCCACTACTAGCTCCAATTCATTTATAGCCAATGTATAGCCAATTCATACAATAGTTGCTTACTATACTATTAATATATGGTTTCACATGTCATACATATATTGTGTGTTAGAGTCCGTACTCGCTGCTCTTCTCTCTCATCTTTTATCTCATTAAAATTTCTTTATAGCTGGCTAATAGTTTGCTATTGTACCTATAGTAGGCTATAAGCCAGCTATAAATATATTTTAAAGAGATAAAGGAAGAGAGAGAAGAGCAGCGGACTACAGATCTGTAGCCAGCTGCAGCACGGACTCCAAGATATAATGTGTGTATGACAGATAGGACCAGGTATAAATAGTATAGTAAGCAACTATTGTATGAATTAACTATTACATTGGCTATAGATGATTTGGAGCTAGTAATTGGCTATACTATTAAACTTGCTCTAATGGTAGAAGATTGGACATGAGAACAACAATTCAGGGGGTGTTTGGGAGAGGAACTAAAGTCCCAAACACCCCCTCAGCCTTGCACATATTTTCTTAGACCCAACCAGGCTCGGGACAACGCGCTGTGGTAGGAACACGTGGTGGCGTGCGGACGCACCATTTTTTTTTGACAAATTGACCCTTTTCAAAAACTTATTTCGAAATTAACCCCTGCCAAAAACTTCAATGCTTTTGGCGCTGAGGTTGGGCGCGTCAGCGCCAACGGGCCTGGCGCTGACCTCGTGCTACCGTGGCGGCCGAACCGATCCCCCCGCCAACGTGGCAGGTACCTCAGCGCCAACCACTTCGGCGCTGAGGTGCCCAACCTCAGCGCCAAATCGTTTGGCGCTGACCTTGGCTACTTAGTACACTCCCGGGCAAGCAGTAGCCCACCTTTCCTCTCCACTCCCCTCCTCTCCCCCTGTCTAGGTTTCATCCCTCTCTGTCGCCCTCTCTACTCCCTTCTCCAAATCTCTCCAAATCCACCCCAAATAGAAGGGCATTTCGTGGGCATTGCGTGAGGCATCGATTTGTAAGGAAACCCCCTCGAGAAACCCTAAATTTGTCAACCGATTGGTCATTTTCATTGCTCATTTTGGTTGAACACGTGGCTTGAGAAAAGTGGTGCGGGATGGGATGTGATTTAGGGGGAAGGGAGAGGGGTGTAATGTTCCACTTCAATATTTAGGTAGTTATGGACGATTCGTATTGTTGAATTTTGATTTTATAACATCGTTAAGAACCCTAGTTTTTGTATACCATCTTATGTTTCTCTAAACCATAGTTGGTTGATGGATGTATTGTCATAGGGGAGTATGTATGTGTTAATATTTATGTTGCATTTGATGTAGCGATTGTTTTCTTTTTGTAATTATAGGATGTTTAAGAATGATGACGTCGGCTTTGCCCTTGAGCAGCTGCCTCCACCGGGTGTGAAGCGCCCAATGTGTTGGTGTGGGGATGAGTGTTGTTTTCAGATAAGTGATGACTGGGATAGTTATAGCCAGAGATACTGGATGTGCCGCAACTACTCGTACAGTCCAGAGAAACCTAAGCCCGTGCCTAAGGGAAGGAAGGGAAAGGCGAAGATTCCGGTGAAGGTAAATTTTTGTAGTGTAATTTGTTTCGTATTGCATATATGGTCATCTGTCGTGAAGATATAAAATGTGATTTAATGTGTAGGAACCTAAGATGCCACCCCCTCTTTGTGACTTTGTGGAGTGGATTGACAAGGAGATGACTGAGTTCCATAAGAGTATGATTCAGAGCTGGCGTGAGCGCCAGGAAGAGCGTGAGGAGCGGCAACGGCAGCATGCCGCATAGGAGAAGGCCGAGAGGGAAAGGAGAGAGGAGTTGGAGTTAAGGGAGTTTGCTAGACTGAATAGGGAAAAGGAAGAGCGTGCTGAAGATCGGGCAAGAAAGTTGGCTAGGGCACAGCGTACGAAGGATACCGGGTCAGAAGCGGCAAGGAAGGGCAAGTACCCACGATGCACCCAGTAGTACTAGCTTGGAATCGTCAACGCGTTGTAATGTGCACGTGTAATAATTGTCGTTTCATACTATCAGATGTTTAATTTCGTTTGGAGTCCGTAAGACGTGGTAATAAATGCTAGAGCACATTTCGAGCCAGTCCTGCGAAGGAGCCCTCCTGCGTCGTGGTCGAGACATACCGGGTTGCAAGAAATCCGGCTGTGACGACTCTGGTGCGTCCTCCAGCTGCGAGGAACCGAGCTCATTCGCCTCCTCTTCTTCGTCCCCCTCATCTTCTTCCTCCTCATCCCCTTCTTCCTCCGCCTCCTTGTCTTTCTCGCCCTCCTCATCACCCACCTCCCCTTCTTCATTCCCCTCTTGGTGGGCATGAGCATGTTCGATCACATCAGTCGCCCTGCAGCCCAGCCTTGCTGCCAACTTCCGACATCGCTGCCATAGTCTCTGCAAAAATAAATCCTGTTGAGTTATCGCTTTTGGAAAAAACAAAGTAGTTTCATCTCTTATTCAAAGAGTACCTATAGGGCATTGCACCGGGTGCCGCTCTCTCCTTCCGAGCCAGGAGCCGTGCCAAGCGCCACTCCCACGTCGTTGACAGTCCGCAAGAGCTCTCGAGCCTGCAAGTTTGAAATGAAGTTAGTCACAACATTTATGCGAGAGCTTGCATATCACCAAATAGTGCTAGAACTAACCACTCTGTCGCGAACAGGTCCCGTCTCGACCATGGTACCTTGACGGGTACGAGTATCGTACTCATTCTGCTCCTCAACATCCTCGGGGTCGTCCGTTGTCACGCCTAGAAATTTAACCCAAATATCCAGACTATCTTGTGTATTAAATCCCTGTCCAGGACCAGCCAGGGTACACAAAACAACAAGTAATATACAGTTCCAAACGTAAATAAAGCGTAAAATACTTACAGAAGAGGCACTTAGTCCTCGCACCGAAACGAAGGCAGCAGCAGCGGAAAAAGACGATCCTAGTGGGGCTTCAGCTCCACTCCACAGGCAAAACTCAACTAGGGTCTGAGCCTTGGTCTTCTAACTTCGTCTTCAGCTCAGAAGCACTACACTTCTGAAAAGGGGGAAATAATAGCAAGGCTGAGTACAACCACCGTACTCAGCAAGCCACACCAACGATGCAGACGTGCAAGTGGACACAAGGACGGTTTGTGGCTATTTGCATAAAGGCAGTTGTAAAACATTTTATCGAGCAAAACAGTAAAACTATTGAGTAATTAAGGTAATACTAAATCTCCACTGATCAACGCTACACCACGTTGAACAGGCCCAACCAACCCACCTGAACTACAGTGCATTGGGTCGATTTATTAAGGTGGGACTAATCACGGTGAATTTGGTCGACCGACCATAACTGCGGGCACGGCTATTTGAATAGTTTTACTCTGATCAGAGGTGTACAACTGTACCCACAAGACACAGCCCCACGACACGTTTCCGTGCACCGACATGCCACCACGACATATTGGAAAGAGGTTGTGACAGGACCCTTCGCATAACCCCCTCTAACCGATCGCACCACACCTTAGGGTTCGCTCCCCCTCCAGCAGGCAACGGGCAGCCCCCCTTTCGTGCCGCAGTGAATCCGGAAGCCGATCAACCGGACACCCCGGCCGACCCAACTCCATCACGCCCACCCTCGCCTGGGTACGGCGGCTAGAGAAAAGCTACACTACAAGCCCAGCCGTTGCCCACGCTGGCTTGTGGTAAGTACGAGGAATTCTTCCAGGGTTTCCCGCGAACCGGTCCTTAATTGCCATGGGAGCGACTAGCAAAACCATGCACCCACAGCCCACCATTCAGTCGCATTTTAGTTGGATAATTACGACCATGAAGCATGGCCAGATGTCTCGAGCACACAGCTCATTCTGATACTAAAAAGGTCTAATACTGTAATTATCCCATCAACTGAGCTAGTGGTAATTAAGCATGGCTAAGCATATAGTTCTAGCTAGGTCACATATGTAACATGAGCTAGTCGATTTATTACCCAAGGTTGACAAAGAATAGATATCAAGTAAACATGGCACAAGCGAGCAGATAAGTAATACCCGGATCCCATGTAATTAGCAAAACATGCATATTTATTTGCAAATGGTAAAACATTTATAAATTGGGATCAACATGTTCAAGGGGAATGTGTGACTTGCCTTGCTTCTTCAAAACAATCTTCCGAACTCTTTTCCTCGCGACCGCGGACTTCCGAAACGACGGATTCTACACGCTGGCACGCAAAACGAGGAAAAACTCTAATAAAAACCAAGAAAACAGTACATAAAAACTAAACAAACATGTAGAGCTCAATTTTAGATGAATTTTGCAAGTTGAATGGCTCCATTCGGAGTTCTAATGAATTAGATATGAATTTTAGAAGTTTTGAGCCATTTAAATGAATTTCTAGAATTATTAACGAATTATTGTGCAATTATTATTTATTTTTACAAAGGAAAAGATCATCGCTGACGTCAGCAAGGGGCGGCCGGCGCCGACATGCGGGCCCCACCGGTCAGCGACACAAGGGCGTCGGTCCACCGTGGACCGGGGACCACCGAGGCGGTCCACTACCGGTCCACGGGAACCAACGGCCCGGATCGGCCCAAAGCCGATCGGGCGCCTACGAGGCGGCGCAGCCGGGACACGGGCACGGAACAAAGCCGACCCGGTCGAACGACGGCATGCGGCAGCGTGCGGCCAGACGACCGCCGGCGACGGCAGCGCGTCGCGGCAGCGGGCACGCGGAGCGGCGAAGGTTGGGGAAAAAGGAGGAGGCGGAGGGAGAGCTCACCGAGGGCTGCAGCGGCGAGGGGTGGGGAAAGGCGGGGGAGCTCGGCGTCGGCGCTCCTCGAGACAAAGGCGGAACGGCAGCCCGGCGGCGTTCCGCGAGCGGGAACCGGCGGACGGCGGCCGGAAGGACCTGGGGAGGATGGGGGAGAGGTTAGGAGGGGGAGAGAGGGCTCCCAGCGGCATGAATCGCTGGTCGGAGGTGAGAACGGGCGGCGGATGCTCACCGGCGCGAGGGGAACCGTGTTCCGGCGGGATCCCGGCCGTAAAAAGCGGCGGCCGAGGTGCTCCTCGGCGCTGCGAAGCGAGCGGCGGCGACAGCGCGACTTGGCGTGGCTAGGAGCGGCACCAAGCGGCGGCTGGAGTCGGCGGCGGCGGTGGAAGGAGGTGGTGCGCGTGGCGACGGTGCTTCGGAGGCGGGGAGGGGAAATGGAGCGGATGCCGGGGTGTGGCACGACGCGGCGAAGCCGCTGGTGGCGGTCGCGCGGAACGGCGGTGGTGGGAGCGGCTGTGGCGACCGGATGGAGGGTCGTCGGCGAGCGGCGGCGGGAGGTGCGACGGTGGTGGGATGGTATTCGTGCACGGGAGGGCTCGGGAGAGAGGGGAAAATGGAGAGGGAGGTGCGGGAATGTTTTTATAGGGAAGGGGAGGCCGGATTGAGCCCGGGAGAGGCGGAGTCGGGGTGGCAACCCCCGGTGGCGTGGGCGGCATCGTGGGGTGTGGGTGGCGGTTTTGGAGGGGAGAGGTGGGGGAAAACGGCGCGGACGTGGGCGGCGAGGTCCCACGGACGAGCGCGCGCGCGGGGTGGAGGAGGTGGGCGGAAACGGCGGCGTCGTGGGGTGGCTTGGGCGGCCATGGCGGCAGTTGGAGCTGGAGGAAGGGGATGACAGGTGGGGTCCACAGGTCCCACCTGTCGGGGAGAGAGGGAGGGAGAGTTGGAAGGGGGACGTAAAACAGACTTCGCGAGGGAGAGGGGAAACGGGCTGATGGCCCAAGAGAGGAGAGGGGAGGCCGGCCGAGGAAGGGAGAGAAAGGAGGGCTTTGGGCCGAAAGTGGCCCAAAGTGAAGGAGGGGAGATTTTTAATTGTTTTTCTTTTATTTAATTGGTTAAAATGAACTTTGTGCTTTTAAAATTATTTCTTGAGCTCCGAAAATTCACGGAAAAATCCGGAGAGTGTTTTAGGGCACAAAGAATATTACAAAATATTCTCGGCCAATGATTTTTTAAGGGAAAATTTTAATTCTCCCAATAATTCACTTGATTAAATTGATTAACTTTTATTTAATTTTTAGAAAATGCATTATTTAATGATTTTTAATCCCGAACGAAAATCGGGGCGTTACATCCGTTATGTCGGCTAGCGTCCATGCCAGACGTAGGACAAGACGGTAGGTCCTGTGGAGCCACGCCAAGTACGCGTCGAACTCCATCCTGTTGTGCTAACCCTGGTCTAGTACTCCATTCTCCTCGAACTTCTCCCATTGCGTGATATGATCCTGATGGTAGTAAGCCCAATCAGTCACCTTCTTGTTCTTCCGGCGGTCCACCCTGCAGGTATGCAAAATATCCAACTCGAATATTTAATAAATGTTGACATGAAAAGAACTGAGCAAGCAAAAAAAATTCTTAAGTGAAATTACTAACTTGTGTAGGTCGATACTTGTGGAGAAACGGTGCGGGATTGTTTGAAGCCTCCCAAACTGCCACATCACGCGGTTGCACATCTAGAACTCCACTGCATAGAAGCAGATAAGTGGGCACCGTAGGGTCTTCAACGCATCCTCTATATGGCACATGGGATTTATGTCTAGCTCGAGCACTTTCTTTGCCTCATATGGCCTCCACACCACCTGTAGCAAAAAAAAATGGAACACATTGATTCATATTTAATAGTAGATAGTAAGAAACCATTTTCATGTGTGATAGAATGACGTATTGCTTACATGTTCTGGTTGTAGATAGTCCATCTCGTTTGTGTAGTGGTAGTAGGCCAAATTCCTGCGGCCTAGTACTAGAGATGGGACCGATTCCCACAGGTGAGCTATAGTGGGACGTCGGACTGCATCCTGATGCGGCCAAACCTGATGGGTCCTCCACATGGGCCGACCAACAGGAAGCCTCATCCACATCCAAACCTGCGTCACATATGTTAGCTTCCAACTTTTAAGCATTAAATTAAAATGTTACGAAACAGAATATGCGTGAACTAACCTGTAGCAACCAAACACAGCCTGCTAGGTTGGCGTCCCCGCCTTGCCTTCGGCAGGCATCATAAAGTTGCCGGTAGAGCCATGCTAGGGCAGCAGACCCCCAGCTGAAGGTACCCGCCTCGTCCCAGTCCGCGAGTAACGATAGCCACATCCAAGAGGCCATGTCTCCACTAGAGTCAGGGAACAGAATACTGCCGAAGATGTACAGGACGTACACCCTGCAGTATCACTGCACCGTGGCCTCGTCTGCCTCGGCTGGACACTGACCGAAGTTGGCACGCAACTAACTCAAAGGAACCTCTGAGGTCTTCGTCTGCCTCTGACCGTCAGGTGCAATTGGAGGCTCCACACCAAGGTACTCCTCGACCCGCTGCCTCCAGTTCCCCGACGCTGTGTCACCTGTGACTGCCTGACCCCGGATAGGAAGACCCAGGATCATGACGACGTCCTCTAGAGTGACCGTCAGCTCCCCGCAAGGTAGGTGGAAGGTGTGAGTCTCTGGACGCCACCGGTTCACGAGGGCCGTCAGAGTAGCGGTGTTGAACATAGGCACCGGTCGCTGCGCCATGGTCACGAACGCTAAGAGCTTCGCCCGCCGTAGGTACGGGACGTACCGGTCGTCGAATAGTATGTGTGCCGTGTGACCTCTGACTCGAAGGGTCTTCAGGCGCTGCATCAATAGACAAATATAATAACATATAGTTAGCGACAATATGTCATATACAAAGGTTGTGGAAACAAATTGAATAATGTTGGTGCTAACCTCTCCGCTCGCAATCTAGGGAGCCCGGTGCTTCTCCTCGTAGAAATCCTCTAACCCCAAAACGTGCTCCATCCTGCAAATGAAAATGGAATCATTAGTACTTCATACATTTGGAACATAATATATGTGCGATAAAATTCAAATGCAAACAACACAATGACAAAGGAATTTAGAACAACACAAATTAAACAATGAATTAGAAATAACAACTGAACACTTGTAATGCAAACTGAATTTACAACATCAAAAAATATGATTTTCATCCAATCCAACCTGTGTGCTACCCGCACCACCTCCCCCGGTCCTACGACGCTTTTTCGGTCGATCCTTAGACTTGTCTCGCTTCGGGCACCTAATTTTCTTATGGCCTAGTTCATGGCATAGAGAACATCTATTTTGCATGACCGGCTCTGAATTTGTATTGTTCGGCTTTTGGGACCGTCGGTTGCCTGAACCTTTGTACGCTTTGTCCATGTCGTTCTTGAACCTTCTTGTCCTTCTTCTTCCTCGTGTGTTGTTCTTCAACGACAAGTCCAAAACGAAGAACTCTCCGTCATAACTTGGCCATTGCAATGGATCTAGATAAGGTTCAAACCTTGGGGAGTATGTGTTCTGCACAGCTCTATTGGAAGCATCATAACACATTCCGGGGGCCACCTCGACATCCAAACCTCGCAACCTACAAACAGTTATCATGTGGGAGCATGGCAAGTGATGGAGCTGAGGGAACTGACAGGTGCATGTGTTATCTCTTGCAACCACAACGTAGTGGCGTCCACCCCATTGCACCCCAACCGCCATGACTCCGCCTTGTTCGCTAACCTCATACTTCATTGAAGGGAATCGAAACATGCTATTTTTTTCCCCAAAGTTCGTCTTTGTTGCTCCTCCAATATGTCCTTAACTTTTGTGGGCCACTTCTTTCCACTCAGGATATCTACAGTTGCCTCTTTGTGTCTATCAACAAACCAACTATTGCACTTCAAAAATGTGTATGCCACAATAGCTGTAACCGGCAGTTTTCAAATGCCTCGCAAGACATTATTGAAACTCTCGGCCATATTACTGGTCATGATGCTGTGCCGACGCCCGTTGGTATCAAATGCTCTTGCCCATTTGACCTTATGTGCCATATGGTCTTCTAGCCACTTCTTTGGCCTCTCTCCGACCACACCCAAGAGGCATTTTATCTCACCTAGGAACAATGCTTTCTCATTTATTTAACATATGCACTCGAGATCTTTCATTTGATCCGTCGTAGCTCCAGCTATGCAGAAGTTAGCACATAAGTGCCTCATGCACCACCTGTGGTGAATGGTTAGGTGCTGAGGCATGCGGAGGTTGATGGAGTTCAAAATGCCAGGGTGTTTATAAGAAATTATGCACACTTCTCTATTAGGACCGATCAGTTGTTTCTCAACATGTTGATGAACCACTCCCAGTTGGATGTATTCTCCTTCTCTACTAGAGCAAACGCCGAAGGAACAAGATGTAACCCTGCGTCGACCCCTATTGTCGTGAGCAATGTACCTTGGTATTTACCGGTTAAGAAAGTCCCATCAATTGCTAGCACCAGCCTCAAGTGCTTGAATGCCTCTATGGAATGTCCAAATATCCAATATGCACATCCAAATACTCGCCTCTGCACTCCCTCCACCATCCTTGACTTCTCGGGGTGAGCCTCAACACTGAAATGCATGGTAGGGTTCTTTGCTTTGATGGCACATAGCAGTGTAGGCAAGCGAACATATGCCTCGTCCCAATCTCCCCAAATGACCTTCATAGCAACTTGCTTAGCACGCCAAGCTTTGCCATACGTAGGCTGATAGTGCCAGATTTGCTCAACTGCCTCGACAATAGCTGCAGGGGACAAAGTTGGTTCAGCTCGGACAAATACCTGTAACCTGTTTCCAATAAGCCCCGAAGTAAGTTGCAAATGCTTGTCGGTTGCTTCCGCACTACAGCATGTGTGGTCTTCCCCCACCCTAGTCATCCGCCACCTATCTCCTCCACTCTTCCTTGCATTAATCTGCCATTTGCAATGGCGATCGAGACAAGCCACAGTATACTTTACTGACGCGTTAGATTCCTTCACATGGTAAGGGCGGTGGACACGGATAGAATAACTCTGCAGCCATATTTTCAGGTCTTCCATCGATCGAAACTCCAACTCCTTCCTTGGTTCGTCATACATCGGCTCGAAGGCATCGTCATATTCTGGATCCCCATCTGCAATTGCTAGCCTGGATCTGGTAAGATCCTGGAATTGTGTTATTTCCGGGTTTCTACCGACCAATTTCTCAAACACAGTCCTCTCTTGCTCCGACATCTTGGCCACTGGACGATCATCATCGGAGTCGGAAGCAGACTCATCCAATTCATTCTCTGTATCATAATCCAACTAGCCTGGGTTCAATCCACTACTTATCATAGCCTTCTCACAATCCTATCGGCTATACACTTTTGTCCTAACCAACTCCCTAAAGCCCATACTTACATCCTTAGCATTAGCTTCTTCATCAGATAACTCCTCATCCTCTCCTACCTCCCGACCATCCTCAACATGTCCTTCCGCTCTTACCTCTACATCCTATTCACCATTTACTCCCTCTCTTACCTTCTCTACATTTACTTCCTCCCTTAATGGCACATTCTCCTCTGCACGTACTTCCTCCCTTACCGGCACATTCTCCTCTCCATGCAATTCCTCCCTCACCTCCACATCCTCCCCACCATGTACTCCCTCGCTCACCTCCACGTCTTCCTCAAATAATTCTTCCTTCCGATTACACGCATTCGAGTGTTCGTGAGAACTAATGGGTGATTCTATGAGTGGACTTTCATTCAGGTTTATAAGTTCTTTCTTCCCTATCCTACCATCTTTCTTCCATGCAAATACCTCAAGAGATTTGAAATGTGACCCTAATACTATATCTATATATGTTTGCCATTTGATCTCTCCATTCAAGTCTAACATAAACTTATGTGATATGACACCGCCGCCCACATCGTATCTCCCTTGCATACCAGCCGACTCATCACTCCAATCCAATTCATGCTTGATGCGAGACATTAACTCCTCAAAGGTAGGCTTTACAAAAAACACTAATTGTCTAACAGTCATTCCCTCAAATTAGCTTCCATGTGTACTTTCATCTACCACACAACCATCATAATGAAGCCGGACCAATCTATCCATCTACAATTTTTAACCCATACATAATCATTAATTACTTGAAAGTAATTTGTAATTACCATTGCAATACCAATACTTCAAAAGCTAACAACATGTCAAATTTTTTCAATAAATAAATACCTTACTCAAATACTACACATTATTGATAAAAAAAATCTCTACTCTTACAAATTACCTACCCATCACCACACATCAACCCCTTTCAAACCCTCTCAATCACCACAAATCCATCCCACACCCTAGGCCATCACCACACATCCATCTCCCATCAAACCCTAGTGCATCAACAAACATCCATCCCAAATATATTTTCTCAAATGTATCAACAACAACCAAATGGATAAAAATATGCCGCCTCTACACTTCATCCCCACCCACATTTTCCATCTAATAATCCATCCTTAGCCAACTATTATCAAACCACGTCTACGACCAAAACAATGCAAAATATTCAATAAAACTTTGGGGAACTTAGGGTTTACAGATGGGTTTACCTTCTCTTCTGATCCCCAACTCAATGCCGCACAAATCACCTTCGATTAGAGAGGTTTTTGGGGGAGATTGGGCGAGGAGAACGCGGTGGCGACCGAACCCTAGGCGGGCAGCTGGGGAAGAAGAGAGGAAGAACTGGCTGGGGTGGCCTCGGCCGGGCTCTAAGTAGCCAAGGTCAGCGCCAACTTAGCGTTGAGGTTGGGCACCTCAGCGCCGAAGCGGTTGACGTTGAGATACCTGCCACGTCGGCTGGGGGATCGGCCCGGCCGCCACGATGGCACGAGGTCAGCGTTAGGCCCGTTGGCGCTGAAGCGCCCAACCTCAGCGTCAAAAGCATTAGCGCTGAGCCGACGGTCTATTTTTTATTGAAGTTTTTACCAGGGTTAGTTTCGAAATAAGTTTTTGAAAAGGGTCAATTTGTAAAAAAAAAAAAAAAGAACGGTGCGGACGCGTGCGGTAGGGCCTGGGCGGCAGCGGCGCGAGGCTCCCCCGCATGGGCCGCCCCGGGCGGGAGGATTTTCCGTGTACCTGACGCCACAACAAAGTCGGACATCAATCCGACGCGGGCGTCGTACGTACGTACAGTACTCCTACCAACGTACCACGAGAACATGGCAGCCGCACAGGCGCACGGCGCACATCACAGCGAGCACTGTGGCGCACGGCGGTCCTGTCATACGGACGCGCGGAACACATGTTGGTCACACATGACACACCGACACGACCGGCCACACGCCGCGAAAGGGAAAAAAGAAAAAAAGGGAAGCCAGGCGACCGGCCGACGGCCGACGCTGGCCGTGGAGGGGAATCTGTTAAGTATCTTCCCGGCTCGTTGATTCATCAGTTAATCCCGGCCCATCAGTGCTTATCCCCTGCCTCTGACACTCCCTTTTGGCTGCACCTACTTGCTTAATCACAAGCTAACCTCTACCCCTAACCTAACTAAGGTCCCTAATCCATCTTTAATGGCAGTAATCACTCCCCTAACTGACCTTAACCTCTTCCTCCTCATCATCAAAGCACACATCACCCCCACCAATCCCAAATGAGCCAAAAGAAGCAGCAAGTGAACTCTAATCCACCCACACACCACACTCCCCACACTCACGCTAGTCTAGTATAGTACCCCCAAAGCTCATCATCATCACCACCACCTTTCCTCCTCCTCCCCCCATTGCTTCGTCTCGCGCCGGATCGATCCAGCTGCCGCCGCGTTCCGATCCCCTCTGCTCTGGCTTGCTGATAGATCGATCGATCGATGAAGCCCGCCGGTGGGAGGAGCAAGGACGGCGGCGGCGGCGGGGCGGCATTGCTCGGCGGCGGCGGCGTCACCTGCTTCGACGTCAAGTCCTTCGTCGCCTCCCTCGCGCTCCTCACCCTCATCATGGCGCTCTGGCAGCTCCACCCCTACCAGCCCCTCGTCCTCCTCCCAGCCGCCCTCTCCTCCTCCCCATGCCCCCTCCTCCCCCGCTCACCCACCTCTGGTATTGCCGTTTCCTTCCTCTCCACCGCCGCTGCCACCAACTCGACTGACACCGCCACGGTCCCAACCACCACCGCCGCCGCGAGGGTGGCGGCGACGAAGAGGCCGACCCTGCCCGCGCGGCAGCGGGAGCGGGACCCAAACAAGCGGGAGCTCCGTCCGTACGGCACGGCGGCGGCGCTGTTCGTCCAGATGGGCGCGTACCGGGGCGGCCCGCGCACGTTCGCCGTCGTCGGGCTGGCATCCAAGCCAGCGCACGTCTTCAGCAACCCTTACTTCAAGTGCGAGTGGCTGCCCAACGCTCCCGCCGGCGCGCCGCCGGTCCGGACCAAGGCCTACAAGATGCTCCCGGACTGGGGCTACGGCCGCGTCTACACCGTCGTCGTCGTCAACTGCACCTTCCCCTCCAACCCCAACGCCGACAACATCGGCGGTAAGCTCCTCGTCCACGCCTACTACTCCACCGCCTCCCGCCGCTACGAGCGCTTCGTCGCCCTCGAGGAGGCACCGGGCTCCTACGACGACGCCCGATTCCGGCCACCCTTCGCTTACGACTACCTCTACTGCGGCTCATCCCTCTACGGCAACCTAAGCTCCGCCCGCATGCGGGAGTGGCTCGCCTACCACGCCCGCTTCTTCGGGCCGAGGTCCCACTTCGTCCTCCACGACGCCGGCGGCGTGACACCGGAGGTGAGGGCGGTGCTGGATCCGTGGGTCAGCGCCGGCCGCGTCACCGTCCAGGACATCAGGGCGCAGGAGGATTACGATGGCTACTACTACAACCAGTTCCTCGTCGTCAACGACTGCCTCCACCGCTACCGGCACGCCGCGAACTGGACCTTCTTCTTCGACGTCGACGAGTACATCTACCTCCCCGACGGCCGCGCGCTGGAGGACGTGCTCGCCCAGCTCCAGCCCTACACGCAGTTCACCATCGAGCAGAACCCCATGTCCAGCAAGCTCTGCATCGATGATCCGACCGAGGACTACTCGAGGTTTGCATCTTTTTTCTTGCCTAATTTTGCATTTCCCTATGTTAATTGTAGGTCCAATTGTTTATGCCATGCTATTTCAGTGGGAATCCAACTAGATTCGCGCAATAGATATACAATACTGCAATTGGCATATGAAATTTGTTCTTTCCTTGAGGGCTTGGTATTCTTTGTAGAGATAAGTAAGTGCCACAAACGTAGTAGTACATTGCTTCTCCAGTCATTGTCAATTTGTTATTAATCAATCCGAACAGCATATACTTGAAACAGCTATAAGAGAATAGAGTCAAGAGACAAGTATTTGTTTATGTAGTAGGTTGTTTGGGCAGTGTGAGTGTGTTACTCCCTTGGTTCCTGCATGATTGAAGGCACTTTGGCCCTGCACCCTGGTCCATTGCTGTAACATATTTGTTGGATTTCCTGAATTGAACTAATGCCGGGAATTGTGGTTCCGTCATTTGCTTTGCATCAAGGAGATTGTCTCTACATTTCATTCTTACTTCAAATGGGCGTTACCACTTACCAATAAGGATAATTCATGCCTAGATGGATGATATATAAGTAGAGTACCATGAAAATGACAAGTCTATGTGAAGAATATGGATGTTATAAACCACTAGTATTTTGATGAAAAATAGAAATCCGTTGAAAAACAATCTGGTTGGATCTTTGGAAAGAGAAGGGGTGTGGCACCCAGTTGGGAATACTTCTGTTGAGCTGGAAGAGCATGGGTTGATGAATGCATGACTGGTAGGGAACTCACAATAAACCTGATGATCATTTCTGTGTTATTCCAACGGCTACAGTTCCATTCTTGCTGTATAGTTTTACAACCGCTCAAGCATAGTGTGAGATAATGCTGGTGGGGGAGAAATGAGAAACTTCCTCACAACCATAGTGTTTCCCACTTCTGTAGGCCTATCATTCTGTTGAGAACAGAAATTGATTTATTTGTTGGTGATGAGACAACAAAAGCTGCTACTCATCCATTTTCCCAAGTATTTACTAAAATATTTTATTTACTTAGTGGCAATAAAAGCTTCTCACCTTTTTTTTTTCTTTGTTGAACCTCAGAGTAGTCTTATGAACTTCTCTGTTATCTGTCTTAGATAGCTGTGATTTTTCTTTCAGACATAGCATTTTTGTAACAAAGAGTTGTAACCCGATAAGAATGAACCCAAGTACCCAACCAGCAAGGGTAATTGCCATGGTTCTTGTTGATGTCAAAAGTCAAGACAATAATGAGTATGATTGTGTGATTTTGTACTTTTGTAGCTCAATGTCTTTGTAGTTTACAGTGACAGTAGTTTCAATTAGAAACTACTGCCTGTGGCTGTTTGTCAGTTTTGAGTTAGCACATCATTTCACGAGCAAAGAATCTCTGCATCAGTGCATTTAAGGTAGAGGGTTATTTGTGTCTCCTTTGGCCTTGATTCTTGATGTTTATTCTGATGGTGCCATTGCTGACACATGTTATATGTCATTGGTCTTCAGGGAATGGGGCTTTGAGAAACTTGTCTTCCGCAATTCAATTACCGGAGTGAGGCGTGATCGGAAATATGCAATCCAAGCACGGAATGCATACTCCACTGGTGTGCACATGTCGCAAAATGTGTATGGGAGGACAACTCACAAGACAGAAAGCTTGATAAGATACTACCACTATCATAATTCTATCAATGTCATGGGGGAGCCCTGCCGGAAATTCGTGCCGAAACCCGCCAATGGCAGTAAGGTAATGTTCGAGGGGATACCATACGTCTACGATGATAACATGAAGCGCTTGGCAGGGGAGATCAGACGCTTTGAGAAGCAGACGATTGGGGATGTCCATACATAGCATCTGGATGCAAAACTTTGCTGGTACATATATGATTTTATTCTTTCGGACGCCGTCGGCGGTGTCCACCTGTTGCCGTCTGTTCTGTGCTTCAAGCCGCAACTCTGAGAATCAGAGGGAGAGGATCTAACTCCAGTGTCCAAGCAGCGCTGTAAAGTTATGGTTCTCTTCAGCATTCTCCTCTTCGTGCAGGGGGCAACACGCCTTTGTGGCTCAATATCCTTTCTTTCCTTTGTTCCTTTCCCTTCTTCTCCCTAGTGTTGTGCTCCAATCTCTTTATAGATTTGTGCTTATTAGACTGACAGTGTGCCTTCATCAGATTCTTCTCATCTCCTATTGGGGGCATTGTAAAGTTTGTCTCATTGTCTGCTAACTTAATGGAAGGTTGGATCTTATATAGTACTAGTATATGTGTGCAACAATTGTTCAAAGTGCATAAATGGGGAGAATCATTTTCGTTTTGATTTTTGACAGTGGGGCTGAAGATAATGCGCAATGCATCTTGTGCCACGTTGACAAAAAAGTGTCGGAAGAAGAGTTCAATTGAGAATGTTGATGGTGTGTGGTCTTTGTGGTGATGTGAGAAGAGGGGGGGCAGCATGCGTTAGGCGCGGTGTTGCACTCGGTGCTGCAGTGCTCGTTATGGCAGGGAAGGAGGATGAGCGGATGATGCGCCGATGGTGAGGGTGGATGGAATGGAATTGGAAGGTGAGGACGGTGACGGCGTGACGCCGGGTTTTATGGCGTGGACATGGACGGTGTAGCTGCTCCTTGGGCTCTGCTCCACCAAACACTGGTGTCCGCTTATCTCGCCGTTTTTGGGTGATCGATATAACGGTCCAGACGAGCATAGCACACGCGAAGAGATCATGCAAGGTCAAGACACGAGGGACGAACTCGCACAGGGCCTGGGCTTCTTGTTGAGCTGAAGCTTCCTGCTTCCTGTATCGTCATCTGGTATATCATGCCAGATGACTGATCACTAAATCTATCGAGAAGGTTAGTCGTCGTTTCGCTATATCAATTAACTTTTGTAACAGTTAGAGCGCATGGAGCAAAGTCAGGCTGTCCCAATAGCAGCTGCTCCGCTAGGGACCTCTCTATCTCTCGCTGCTATCGTTGAGATCGAGTTAAGCTAGATTTTGTCATCGTAACAGCACATGGCGTCATGGCCATCAACGATACTGACGAGTGACGACATAGACATCTATCTCCAAATGTTCTTATCCCAAGATTGTGAGACACAAAGTACAAATTTAGGCTCCATATTGTGATTTGTACATACACACTAGTACATCATTAGTTTAGTTTACAAATTCCCAAAAGAACCAGAGGAACTTAATCTAATCACCATTATACAATAGCTTACTACTTATTAGCATGAGCAAGAGAAGCCATGACCATTCGGCCGCCGTCGCCATCGTCGTCGTTGAGGTCCTAGCTCGATCAAGCTGAACCCGTGACGGCGGCGGCGGCTGATCGGTCGCCGCGCAGCGGCACGGCGGTGGCCTTGAGCGGCCGCTTCATGACGACGGTGAACTGGAGCTTCTGGGTGAGGTCGACCTCGTCGCCGGCGACCTCGCGCCACTCGAACTCCCTGACGAGGTTGGCGACGAAGTACTCGAGGTGGAGCAGCGCCAGCGCCATGCCGGGGCAGATCCTCCGGCCGGCGCCGAACGGCATCATCTTGATCTCCTTGCTGCCGGTGAGGTCCACGTCCTCGCCCTCGCCGCCGGCGAGGAACCGCTCGGGCCGGAACACCTCCGGCGAGGTCCAGACCTCGCTGTCGAGGCCGATCTCCCCCACCGCGAAGTTCACCGGCGTGTTCGCCGGCACGCGGTACCCGTCCAGCGTCGTCTCCTCCTCCACGGTGTGGGGGAGCAGGAAGTGGCCCGGGGGATGTCGCCGGAGACCTTCCAGCACCACCGCCTTGAGGTATGGCATCGCCTGGAGATCCTCCTCCCTCACCTCGCCGTCGACGGCGGCGGCGGTGATCTCCTCCCTGAGCTTGTCCTGCATCGCCGGGTTCTTGACGAGGTTGGCCAGTATCCACTGCAGCGCGGTGGCCGTGGTGTCGGTGCCGGCGCTCATGAACTCGGAGCAGAGGCTGACGATCTCGACGTCGGTGAGCCCCCTCCCGCCGTCCTCCGGGATGGTGAGCTTCACGAGGGAGTCAACGTAGCAGTCACCGCCGGCGCCGGCCTCCCTCCTGGCGCGTATGAGCGGGGCGAAGAGCTCCTCCTGCCGCCGCCGCAGCGACACCAGCTTGTTCCACCGCCTCCGGAACACGAGCCTGGTGATCGGCGGGAGGAAGGCGAAGACCTCGAAGCTGAGGAAGTTCGAGAGGAGCTCGCGCTGCAGCGCCTCGATCTCCCTCACCCGCGCGTCGCCGGGGCGGTCGCCGAAGCACATGTACACGAGGAGGCAGAACATCGCGTACTGGAACGGCTCCATCACGGTCAACGGAGCACCGCCCTCGCCGCGGATGTGGGAGACGAGGGCGTCGAGCACCCAGCGGCGCGCGTCGGAGAACGCGCGGAGGCGGGCCGGGTTGAGCACGCCGGAGGAGATGCACCGCCGGAGGGCCCTCCAGATGGGGCCGTGCTGCGCCGAGCTCACGTTCCGGCCGCCGCTGGTGAGCAGCACGGACGCCGGGCTGACGCCGCGCGGGCGCGACGCGAACGCCGCCCCACGCTGCACCAGCGCGCGGTGTGCCGGGCCACGCGCCGCCACGAAGATCGTCGGCCGGGACGGCCCCAGCGGCGCGAACGTGAACACCGGCCCGTGCTCCGCCGCGATCCGCCGCAGCGTCGGCTCGACGTCGAAATCCCTCCGCGCGAGGAACAGCAGCGGGCCCAGCACCGGCACCGTCCTCGGCCCCGGCGGCAGCGGCGCCACCTCCACCGCCGCCGCCGACGCGCGGGCGCGCAGCAGCAGCGAGCACGCGAGGCATAGCAGCAAGGTCAGCGAGTAGAAGATCCAGTCCTCCATGGCTAAGCCTCAGAGTGACAGAAAACAGAGTGATAAATCTGTCACTTTTTATTTACCATTCATCTTTGTTTAAAATTCGTGCTGTATTTGGATTGAGCAAAATCAGACACGGCTGTGGACTTTGAGATGGACCGGGCTTTTGTTACTAGACTTTGTTGTTGTGTTCTGTGGGTCCCACTCATTTACTATTTAATTAGCATGGTGGCTCGCGCAGATTGCGTGGCTAACATCATTATATTTTCTCTCGTATAATAGCATATATGTTTTCTTACCGTATTATTCAAATATATTAAAATGACAACATAATTTTAAATTTTGTACTTTTGTACTAACTTTACGAAACTACTAATGTGTAATATTCATATTGTATTTTATATACGTGTTAGTTATTAATTATTTTTAATATTAAATTTTAGTTATTTGTAAATTATATTCTTATATGGACTCTAGACTCGTCTTTCAATATTTTTTTTAGTTCCAAATTTTCATTATCTATAAATTTTATTTCTATATAGACTCCAATCTCTTCTTCCAATATTATTTATTTTTAATTCTAAGATTTTTATTATTTCTAATTGTATTTTTTATGTGGATTCTAAACTCATCTTTCAATATTCTTTAATTTTTAATTTCAAATTTCAGTTACTTCTTAAATTGTATTCCTATATTAACTTTAAACTCTTTATTCCCATGTTTAAATTCCGAATTTTAGTTATTTGTAAATTATATTTTTATACGGACTCTAAACTGTACTTTTAATTTTATTATATTTATTCCGAATTTTAGTTAGTTTTAAATTATTATATGGACTCTATACTCTATTTCTAAAATTCCTTATTTTTAATTCCGAATTTCTATTATTTCTTAATTTTATTTCTATATGGACTCTATACTCTTCTTCCAATATTCTTTATTTTTATTTTCCGAATTTCAGTTATTTATAAATTGTATTTCTATATGGACTCTAGTGTCCTCTTCCAATATTCCTTATTTTTTAATTCCGAATTTCTATTATTTCTTAATTGTATTTCTATATGGACTCTATACTTTTCTTCTAATATTATTTATTTTTTAATTCCGAATTTCAGTTATTTATAAATTGTATTTTTATATGGACTCTAGTCTACTCTTCCAATATTCCTTATTTTTAATTCCGAATTTCAAACTCTTTCTAAACTGTATTTGTATATGGACTCTAGTCTTCTTTTCCAATATTTCTTATTTTTTAATTCCGACGAATTTCAACTATTTCTAAATTGTATTTCTATATGGACTCTAGTCTAGTCTTCCAATATTCATTATTTTTAATTGCGAATTTCAACTTTTTCTAAATTGTATTTCTATATGGACTCTCTAGTCTCCTATTTCAATATTCCTTATTTTTTTAATTCCGAATTTCAACTCTTTCTAAATTGTATTTCTATATGAACTCTAGTCTTCTCTTCCAATATTCCCTATTTTTTAATTCCGAATTTGAACTATTTCTAAATTGTATTTCTATATGAACTCTGTGTTTCTTTTTCTCCGATTAATGTGGGAATTTCTAGGCTATGAGAGCGAACGTGGAGGATTCTTTTTTATTCCTTTAATAAGTTAATAGATTTCGAAACACACGCCTGCTTTTTTTTCCTTGCATTTGAGCAGTGTTTTCTATTGCTATTTTGTTTATGATCCCACGCTTACTAATTACATCGCACTTACACTATAATTCCATATATAATTTTGTGACTTGCATCTTAAATATACTAAAATTATATATGTAATTTTAGGAACTTACAGTGTAAATACATGTCTACATGTCAACTTTCTTTTTTGTTGAATATTATGACGTCATATTATAGTTACTCCCTAAATTTAATAGATGAGATTAAATTTGGCTGTTAGATGTTTATCCTATTGCTTGAAAAATCTGCATGGTAGGAGGCTAGAAAATCTGTCACATAATGTAAAGGCAGTCCCTTTTTTTTTTTCCACGCCCGGCTGTTCACAGCGGAAGAATATACACGGGGAGGGGAAAAAGTTTATTTTTTTATGCTAGAAAAGATACCGTGTTGCAACGGGATAACCTAAAATTAAATATAATCAGATGGTCATAGTTTATTTTGTGATGTGAGAACTTTAAGAAACACATTCTTCATGGAATGTTCCAGTGCGTTAATGTAATTTATGAAACTCTTCTGTAAGTTATATTGTTATTTTTAAATCTTCGCATGCAATTTTTAAAATTTATATTGGATTTGATCTTTTTCTTGAAGATATGGTAATAAGTGTCCATTGTAGTGTTTCTTTGTTGCTTTTTGGGACACGACTCTGGTTCGGGCGCCTGATGGGAGGAGGTTAAAATTGGGCGCTGACGTCAGCATGACGTCAGCGTCCGATTTACATGTAAAACTACTTAAAACTGATTTTTCTCTTAAATTACTTATCCAAATCATGATCCGATTGCACCATTAAATTCGTTGCAATTAAATCTTCAAAACAAGGCCATACATGGATATATTCCGATGAAATTTTTTTTAGCTTATTATTGAATTATTTTTAAATGTTGCACGATGTTCCACCAGGTATATCAAAATTGTTTCACTAAGTAGATCGAAAATGTTTCACTCGTTTAAATCAGGTGTTGTTTCACCTTATATAAAAACAATGTTTCAGAAAATAGCGAAAGAATGTTTAAGTTCACTACAACATTTGATCCATACATAGTGAAACATTATAAGTACACTAGGTGAAACTTTTTTTGGTGGAACAAAAATTTAAACGAATTCCCTTAATAGGGGGTTTCCAAAATATATGGGTTTTTTATTGCAATGGAATATTTCAGTTCACTGTAACATTAGATCTATACATAGTGAAACAATGTGAGTGCACTAGGTGAAACATTTTGTGTAGAACAAAAAATAAACCAAATTCCCTTAATAGAGGGTTTCCATAATATGCGCGTGATTTGTTGCAACGACGCGTTCCATAATATCAAAATCCACTGCAACATTTGATCCGTACATAGTGAAACATCGCGAGTACACTAGCTGAAACATCGTAAAACTACTAGTTGAAACATAAAAAGAGATCATATGCAACATTCAAAAAATATCAATAAAAAGCTAAAATATTTTTTTATCGAAATATAATCATGTGTGGTCTTGTTATAAAGATTTAATTGCAACGAATACAACGGCGTGATCAGATCGTAGATTGGATAATTAGTTTAGGAGAAAAATCGTTTTATAACTATTTAAAGTAGGAGCGGCGGGAGGCGCGGGCGCCCGAGCATCCGATTTTTTCTTCTGCCGTCGGGCGCCTGGCGCGCAGCATTTCCGTGCTTTTTGTCTTTTACTGTGTCTATTGGATTTTAATCCAAAGAAAAAAAAATCTATGTGATATGATCATTAAAATCTTTCGAAAAATGCATGGTTACTCCCATAGAAAATCCATTAGGCCATTCGGCTTAGGTGGGGCATGGCTTGCCGAGGCAGCAAGAGCCCAACAAGCATATCTGCATATGGCCTAGCCGGTGGTGGCCCAAAGCCCAAGAAGCATACACGCGTGTATCACGGAGAGGAACTCGTGGGTTGGTAGTGGGAGCGTGGTTGCGATGTGCGAAAATAAAACCGACACGATGACGGATAAAATTAATCGGATGACGTACGAAATTTACTTGGATAAAAATTGAATTTTTATAATAGTAGAGATAGAGAAATGCATGATCAATCCCTAAACTTACGTGGTGTCACCTGGATCCGTGAACTTGGTTTAATATACGGGTATGACTGATATGTGCCCATCTGCGCGCCGCGTGTGACGCGCGCACTAAACGCCAAAAAACCGCCTTTTAGTCTCCCATCTCATCTCTTTTTATACGTATATATATGTATGTATATACTTTTTATATACATATGTATAAACTTTAATGTATGTATATGTATGTATATACTTTTTATATATGTATGTATGTAAAATATATACATATGTATATATAGTATATGTGTATATTTTTTTAATATGTACACACTTTCTATGTATAAAAATTATATACATATATTTAAAGTTGTATACATACGTATACGTATACGAACTTTGTATACTGTATATATGAATTTTGTATATGTACATATATAAACTTTATATACTTACATAATAAAATAATCAAAAATACTAAAAAAATTATAAATACAAAGTTTGTATATGTGTATAAACTTTGTATCCCGTACGTATAAAAAAATCAAAAATAAAAATCTGAAAAAACAAGTTCTGCTCGTCGGCTGAAGTGTGATCTGCTACATGTGCATGTGAAGGAGAAGGATGAGCAGCAACTACACCAGACACCACCATGTACGTTCCCATCCTTTTTTTTGAAAACCAGGGGATATTATTAAAACTTAAAAACAGAGTACATAGTTGATCGTACAGTTAAGAGATCTGAAGTTATCATTCAGAAGTCTAGCATAAAAACTTCTATGAGGATAAGCAGAATGCTCAATGTTTTGACAATTTTGGATAAAGTTCCTCCTGGTACCGGACTTGGCTTCCTTCGCTAATTTGTCGGCCATCTTGTTAACTTCTCTTGGAACCCATCGAACCTGTATAAGATCAATTGAAGTGGAAGAGATAATTTGGGTCCACAAAGGCCTTAAACTCCAGTGACCTGGCTCCTCTAGAAAATTTCTCCTTTTTGCAGTATCAGCAATGGTGGAGTTATCCGTTAGAAAAGTGGTACCTGCAATGTGAAGAAACTGGGAAATTTCCAAAGCTAATTGGAGAGCTAACAGTTCAGCCTGAAGGGCAGATTGAGCTTTCTTAGAAGTGGCTTTAATGAATATAGCATTATGATTGAGGGGGAGATGAAAGAAAATTCCTATTCCTGTGATTCCATTCTCCCAGGCAAGTATCTACAAAGCACCTGTTTCCATTGGGAATGCTGTCCATTCTTCTATGCTCCAGCTCTGACTGCTCTTGATCCTGCAAGTTTGACTGAGATAAAACATGCATATAAGAATTAGCCATCGCATCCGCCATGTAGCACACCTGAGAGGGTTCCTTAAAAATGCCCTGAAATTTAATGTCATTTCTAGCTTTCCAAAGTTGCCAGCAAATGATAAGAAAATTGTTTAAGTTAATTCTATTAAGACCATTGTTAGTAATGTAAACAGCAATCAGAGCAAGATGTGCATCAGCAGGCAAATTGTCAATATCGATTCTGTATCCTGAAACCATCCAAGTTAACCTGCTATAAGGACAAGAGGAAAAAAAGGTGAAAATCACTTTCAGGCATACCACATCGCAGCAAGCAGCAGAAATATCATGGATTCTTTGATTCAATCTGAGACAAGAGGGAAGAGCTCCTCTGAAGAGCCTCCAAGCGAAAACCTTTACCTTAGGAGGCAAATTTCTATCTTTCCAAACTGTTTTCATCAGAGCAATTGAATGAGGATTTACCTGAGAGTACCTGTGCTCCTCTCTTTTAATGAATTCCTTGTAAGCGCTTTTTTGTATTGCATTCACCTTTTTTGAGTATTTCCAACAGAGTTTGTCTTCTGTGCTTCCTTGAGAAATGTGGACCTGTAAAATTTTGTGAACTACTTCCTGCTCAAACAGGGAATTGAGTTTTTGAACATCCCAATCTTTGTCATCATTCCACAAATCTGCAACTTTAATGGGTAGATTACTAGGCATATGGTTAGTTTTGATGAAATTGAAGTTATCATCTTTGAGATCACACCAAGGTTGATTCCAAATGGAAATATTGCCGGTCCCCAATTGCCAAGTGACTGAATGTTTAAGAACTTTCCTAATATGGCATAGGGTTAGTTTTGATGAAATTGAAGTTATCATCTTTGAGATCACACCAAGGTTGATTCCAAATGGAAATATTGCCGGTCCCCAATTGCCAAGTGACTGAATGTTTAAGAACTTTCCTAATATGCGACACAGAACTCCAGTATACTGATTTAGAGACATGTCTAGGAGCATCCCAAAGAGAACAATTGGGGAAATACTTACCGTTAGAGTGCGCAGCTCGGCCCACCAACCGTGGGCAACCCAGGTCACATTGAGCCTGCTCCACCACAGGCCCAACCGGAGCCACAATTTTAGATCCTGAGCCTACACAACCCAAAAGACTAGTCTGATGGGTGAGGACCGCCCCTACCTTTTAACTTGTGCTCCCCCATCATCAATTACCGATGTGGGACTAAACCCAACAATCTCCTCCATCACACATTAGGTCCAACAATCTCCCCCGTCACATCAACCCATGTGACCCCGAAGACTTGTTACCGGGGCCTCGGGCCTAACAATCTCCCCCGTCACATCAACCCATGTGACCCCGAAGACTTGCGATTTTGCTATATATTTGTCGACAAATTTTCTCCCAAAAATTTGACAGACAATCGTAGTGTAATTACACTGTAACTTGCATGTAATTACAATGTAACTATAGTGTAACTTGTATGTAACTTTCAAAAACCTCTCCGTAATATGTTATTTCGGTAAAATGGAGGTTGTGAAGACAAATCCTTACACATATGTGTGTGCTGTGATTTTTTTTCTTCCTCATCAAAAAAAAATCTTGTAATAGATGTAACGATTCAAAATTACCTGAAACTTATATACAAGTTACACTACAGTTACATGCAAGTTACAGTATAATCACATATAAGTTACAGTGTAATTACACTACAATTGCACTATAATTACATCTATCAAATTTTAAGGTCCGTAATATGTTATTTCGGTAAAATGGAGGTTGTGGGAACAAATCCTTACACATATGTGTGTGCTGTGATTTTTTTTTTCTTCCTCACCAAAACAAATCTTGTAATAGATCTAACGATTCAAAATTACGTGAAACTTATATACAAGTTACACTGTAGTGTAATTACACTACGATTGTAGTGTAATTACATCTGTTAAATTTTTAGGAGAAAATTTGTCTATAATTACATCTGTCAAATTTTTAGGAGAAAATTTGTCGACATGGCCTCCCCACCATGTGACCCATGGAAAGTGTTCCGTGTTCCAAACCATTACCTTGGGCTCTGATACCACTTGTTAGATGCGCAGCCCGGCCCACCAACCGTGGGCTGCCCAGGTCACATTGGGCCTGCTCCACCACAGGCCCAACCGGAGCCACAACTTTCTAGGCCTACATGTCGGGTCCCAAAACTAATTACTTGGTTCCGACTAAGATTAATGTATCAATCCGTGGATCAGTAAATATTGATACATACAATATAGCTGGTTCTTCATTGCATACGTTAAAGTTTACAAAACTAAGGGGTTCTACAATAATAGGTACTCACCTAATTAAACATAAGTAGGACTATTACACAGCGGAAGTTTCTATACATTCTGACTAGGGAGATATAACCTCTAGGGATTTTCTAAGTTATCGGGGTCATCGTAGTAATAATCATAGGGGTCCTCCTCTTGACTCAAATCTGAAAAAGGGGTTATAAGAGCATCACCATACCCAACAAGCTACTATGGAAATATGTTATGCATTGGCATACAGTAGAGTCCTTTGCAAAAAGCAATAATAAACAATCTGGAAGTATTGAAGCAAGAATTTATAAAGTTATAAACTTTAGGTTTCTAACCAGGGTACCATATGAGTACCGGTACTCAATTCCATGAGTACGACTATTCGAATAGTTTCATAAATATTCTACTACAGCAGATGTACGCTTTACCCGCAGTCCATGACTTGCTAATAATTATCGGCTTTAGTCATGGCCAAGTATTAGGTTATTAACAATTGTGGTACCTGTTCCATGAACTTATATCCTCATATGCTCTGAACGTAATGTTAACAGCAGCAAGAGGAGTTCTGGCATTCCCGAGGTATTTAAGGGTAACTGATCGTATGACACCACGTCATCTCGATCAGGGTTTAGAATTACCATTATAGTTTATACTCGAGTATCACAAACCATTTAACTGTACATGGTAATGGTTAAATTTGCCCTTCACGGCTATAGTTGCCTCCTGCTCGAGGACTTAAAAATAAGAACCACTATACAAAGGTACCACATTGCTAAATAACATAATAACTAGGTTTGTCCCCATTCTAGAAACTACGGTCGTACCCGTTCATTCGACATAAGTACCTAGTGATAACTACATCGATCGAGACAGTACTAGCCACCCGGAAATCATCCAATTCTAACGTACTGTCCCAATCTAAGTATAAGATATTTTAACCAGATTGTAAGCAAAGTAAGCAATACTAAATTATCTGGTTTCTATGGTTGAATTATGCATAATAAGATAGACTATTGAATAGAAAGGCTATAAATAAATAGTTTATAAAATATAGGCTTAAATGATCAAAAGGTGTATAGTAACTTGCCTTGCTTGATGTCCTGAGATTGACTGATATTATCTAGTGTGTCAGAAGAATCCTCAAGACCTAGGATTAGACATATAAAATTCAAATTCAAAAGGAATTCAAATAAAATCCAAAAATAAGAAAAATAGGGAAAATAAAATAAAATAGAAAAATAGCAAAAGGGATCTCAAAAGATAGAGAAAGGTTTTAGGAGAATTTTGGTCCAAGTTTCACTGGAATTGGATCTATATTTTAAAAGATATGAGCTTCTAAAGTTTGAAAATCAATTAAATGTGAAATGGCACTGTGTGTGGGTCCCACCTGTAAGTCTCTCTCTCTCTCTTCTCTTCTTCAACCTCCAGCCATTCCCCATTTGCGGCTGGCGGCGCTAGGGTTAGTGTTTGCGGCGGTGCTGGAGGGGGAAAGGGGTTGCGGCCGAAGAGGGGAGGGAGCTGAGCTAGGGTTCTCCGGCGACGGCGAGCGGCAGCGGAGGAGCTAATTTGGTGTGTGGGTGGGTTAGCGGCTAGGGCGGCGGTGACATGGTTAGGCCATAAAGGTGATCAGGGTGGTGAGAGTTAGACATGGCTCGGGGAGAGGTCCTAGAGCATCTACGGAGTACCTAGAAGGGTTTAGGTAGCTTGCCGACCTTTGGCAAGACACGGAGAATACTGGCCAACGAGCGCCTCCATTAGCGGCGGTCGTGCTCACGTCGGCAGCCCAGAGGGTGGCATGGCAATGCAAACCGAATGCAAAAATGGACTCTAGGGAGTATGTAGATGGTTAAAACGGAAGAGCTCACCGAGACCGGTTGAAACAGCGGATTGCAGCCGGAAAAACTTTGCGGCCGTGAAGAACATAGCAGAGCAGGGGCAACGATGCTCGGCTCGGTGCGACGAGGTAAAACTCGACACAAGGCTTCGGTTAGGGCCTAGTATGCTAGAACATGGTTGATATAAGGTGTTCTAAGGGTTATTTAGGATGGAGGATGGATGGAGGGGCGTGAAGTCGATCGCGCACAAGGTGTTCGACCGACGGGCGAGAGTGGTTGATGAGATGGATTGGTGAAGCAGAGCTTCAGGGTTGTGGGGCTATGGTTGTTGATGATCGATGATGGACAAGGAAGGAATTGGGGTCCTATTTATAGGGCCAGGGAGAATGGATGAGCTCGGACGCCATCATCGCCATGGATGAGCTCGGGAATCGGATGTGGCAAAGGTGGCAGAGGGCTGTGAGAGGGCGGGCAAGATCAAATTGAGTGGCGGGAGGCCACGTTCGAATACTTAGTAGCGAAGGATTGGCTTGACCGTGGGTAGAATCGGCTGGTGACGTGTTAGCGCCAATCCGAGCGCGATGCGTGGCGGCGGTGAGGGTTAAAACGGTCGGCTCGGTGGTGATTGGTTTGAATTGTGAGAGGGGAAACCACCGTATATATTCAATCCAACCGTGCGGCGAGAATTGGCGCGATTCACCTCGGGTAGAAGCAAAATCAGACTCGGTGGCGGCTTTGGACGAGCGTGCACGGTGTCGAGCGGCAATTCTTGCGGCGGAGGTCATCTCGGCTTCGTCTTCGTCGCGATTGATACGGCGGTGGCGGTCTGAGGGCATCGAATGGCCGATGGCGCGCCAAAGCAGCTAGGCACGCGCAAGAGGCCCCAAAGCCGACGCGCGGCGGTTCGGCGCGCGACTAAGTCGGACGCCCGGACGACGTGCGCAAAGGGGAGGAAGAGGCAAAGAAAACCATGGCTTTGAGTGGGTTGTGGTCCCCAAGGACCAAACCTAAACTTTGTGAAAGATTGAAGGGATGTTGGGCTGCTCTAGCTGGGCTGTGCATTTCGTCGAACACGTTGAGGACAATGAACATTGTTTTCAGAAATTTTTGAATATTTCCCTAGCAAAAGATGAGTTTAATCTATGAATTTGAAATGGTTTCACTAGGGTTTGGAGTATAGCAAATCCTCACTAATAATAGGGTAAACTAAGGGAATAATCTAAAGTTTGAAATTTGAGAGAATTTGCTCAAATTCACTAAGGTTTGGAATAAAGGGAATAATTAGGGTAAATTAATAGGGTTCTAAAGAAGTAACACTTGAACCAATTAAAAATCATACAAATTTTTAAATCACACTAATCTAGTCAAAAGCCAGCATGATGCAGTCAAATTTTGGTTTAAAATTTGAGGATGTTACACTGCATAACCCAAAAGACTAGTCTGATGGGTGAGGACCGCCCTCACCTTTTAAGCTGTGCTTCCCCATCATTAATTACCGATGTGGGACTAAACCCAACACTTACCTTTAAGATGAGAGCAATCTGTTTTTGAGGATTGGAAATGAGTCTTCATGCTGAGTTGAGGATCAGGCTCTTATTCACACTTTGAATGTCTCTAATTCCAAGACCCCCTTCTTTGTTAGGCTTCTATATCTCCTGTTTAGGTTGATCGATCTTGGAGCCTTGGACCAAAGCTGCTCCTTTGCGCATGTTGCCGACTCATTTGTTGTGCACTCCCGTAATCAATTACTCCCCCCTCCTAAATATTTGATGCATTTGACTTTTTAAAACATGTTTGACATGTCGTCTTATTAAAAAAATTAAGTAATTATTAATTCTTTTCCTACCATTTGATTTATTGTTAAATATATGTATATATATACATATAGTTTTACATATGTCACAAAAATTTTTAAATAAGATGAACGGTCAAACATGTTTAAAAAAGTCAATGGCGTCAAATATCTAGGGATGGAGGGAGTAATTGGTAAGATTTATATTTATAGATTTATATATAGTTTTACAGCTTTGTAATTGATAAGTCGAAGCACTAGCAATAGTTTCTTTTCAATTATTAGTTCATCCTCGATATGTTATCATCGAGAAAATATGTAGCGGGTAGAAACAAAGGAAAGAAAAGAAAGAAAAGGGTGGATAATTTGATAGAAATCGCTCAAGGGGACAATGGATAAATTCTTGAGATAATATTACTCCCTCTATCCTATGATATAAGACGTGCACACATTTTAAGATTCAACTTTAAAAATATTTGATCAACAATTATTATAATATAAATTAAATTTTATTTGTTATAAAATTAATATCATTGGATTGACATTTAAATTTACTTTAAGGTGGTTATAATTTTGTTATAATAAACCTTATAATATATGAGAAATTATATAATTAATTAGTTTTGAAGACTGTGCCAAATTTGATCATGTTTTATATTATGGGATGGAGGGACTAGAAAGTTTTTCATATAATTTTGGTGTACAATACAATAACAAGCAGACATATATATAGAGATTATTATTTAGGCGTGATATCGAGGGCCCATATTTTTAGTTTCTTACCAGGCCACCGAAATATCAGGACCGGGCCGGCCTGGAAACCGCCCGAGATAGACGAGCTGGCGGCGACTGGCCGGTAGCTGTTGCTTCCTGACGTCAACACGACGGTCGCTGTTGCAAGGCCTTGTTGGGTTTTTTGGTGGTGGCAATGATCGAGAGGGGCTAAGAGCATCTCCAACAGCCTCCTTATTCTCCTCTCTAAGTTAAATTTTGGTAATTTTGGCTCAATTTCACCCTCCAAAAGACTGGCTATCAGGCTGGCCAAGCCATCCGGCTAGCCAAAGTCCTCCTCGCACTAGCTAAATTTGGCCAGCCAAAATAGCCTAGCCAATCGTGGGCCCACGCCAACAGCATCCCTCTCCCCCTTTCTCTCTCCGCCAACCGTCGTCATCGAGATGCCATCGTTGGTGCTGTCGAGGTCGTCGGCGCCGTCGCTAGATCCGCTGTTGCCGGACGCCGCCGTCGTCGCGCTGTCGCCAGATCCGCGAGGTCGTCGTTGTGCCGTTGCCAGCTGTCGTTGGCGCCGTCGCCAATCGTCGTCTCTGAGGTTGTCATTGCCGGACGCCGCTGTCGTCCGTGCCGTCGCCAGCCGTCGTCGACGCCGTCGCCAGATCTGTCGCCAGCCGAGGTCGTCGTCCCGTTGTCTCCGAGGTCGTCGTTGCTAGCGTTGTCATCGCCATGCCCAAACGGATTTGACCGGTGTGGCATATAGTAGAGGACGCCGCCGTCTCGCTCCTGCCGTCGTGTTCGCCGCCCGCGCCGATTGGCCGCCCCGCGTCCACGCGAGCTCGGCTCGAGTGGCGGCGGCGGTGGCAGATGGCGAGCGGAGGCGGTGGATGGCGATGGGGCGGCGGCGGCGGAGGGGACCACCTGCTGTGAGCGGAGGAGACCACCTGCTGTGAGCTGAGTAGAGGGTTGTAGAAAAGGGGGAAAAGGGGGGAGAGATGAGGAAGAAGAAAGGGTTGTAGAGACTGACACGTGGGTCCCACTGTCATAGGCTCATAATAGAGATGATGAATGGAGAGACTGTTGGAGTAAATAAGAGTTTGACTGGCTAAATTAGATGGAGAGTTGATCAAATAGATATTTAGAGAGTTAGATTTAGAGAGACTTTTGGAGATACTCCAACCCAGATCAGGACGGAGAAGCTGACGCGGCGGAGAGCAAGTATCGGACGAGCTAGACAAGCCAGCAGCCCAGCATGGGTGAGGCATCACCGAAGAGGCAGCTATGGAGATCGAGGAGGTTGTCCGGATAAGACCGCCATGGTCACCGTCCACCTCCTGGCCGGTCACCACCGCGGCAACACGAAATCATGCCGCGCAGAGTGATTTCCCTCCTCCGAGACATACATCAAGTACCTCCATCAAACTATATATATACTCCCTCCGTCCCTAAATATTTGACGCCGTTGACTTTTTTAAACATTTTAACAGTTCATCTTATGAAGTAATCATTAATTATTTTTCTATCATTTGATTTATTGTTAAATATACAACTACTACTCAAGTTTTTAAATAATATTGATAAAAGTTTTTAATAAGCCGAACGGTTAAACATATTTAAAAAAGTCAACGGCATCAAATATTTAAGGATGGAGGAAGTATATATTAACAGTGAAACGAATCTGGCTAGCTACATAGTACTCCATATTTTAATGTATGACGCTGTTGACTTTTAAAGATGTTTGACTATTTGTTTTATTAAAAAATGTAATTATGTTTATTTTATTTTATTGTAACTTGATTTATCATCGAATGTTCTTTAAGCATGATATAAATATTTTTATATTTATAAAAAAATTTGAATAATACAAATGGTAAAACGTTCTTAAAAAAGTCAATTGCGTTATACATTAAATTACGGAGGGAGTGAGTATTTCGCTCCTGAATGACGTCACCGTGTGCATATCACTTGCAGCTTTGTTCCCGTACAATTTAAAGTTAATCACAACAAAACCGGCAGCTATGGAGCTTGAGGAGGCCGTCTGGGGACAATACCGCCACGGCGATGCGTGTGCTTGGCAGCCTCGCGGCGCACTCACACCACGCGACGATGGCGTTCCCTGTTCTCGCTGGTGATGTCCACCCATGGTGGCGAGGGCGCCGAGGAGGAGATACGGTCGTTATCGCTGGACGTGCTTGCCGATGACGCCGGAGGCAGAGGGAGAGCAGCGCCGGAGGGAGGGCGACATGGACGTCTCGCTACCGTAGGATTTGGAGGACTTCACGGTGAGCGGGAAAGCCTCCGTCGACGCTGAAGGGACTTGGCATGGCCTCACTCGCGCGCCGCACGCCTGCGCCAGCACGTCCTCCGCACCGCAGCGGAGAAGAACATGAGAGAGAGAGAGAGGGAGAGGTAGGGAAGGAGAAAATAAATCGGCATATGGGACCAAGCGCATATGTTTTATCATATCTCACTGACATATAGGATCTACATGTGAAAACCGATTTTCAAAACCACTTTCCAAACCATTGAAGGAGTCGGTTTTTACCGGTTTTCGAATATGAAGAAAGTATTATACCTGGTTTTGTGGCTGACTCAATCGGGAGCACAAATTCAGGGACGCAATATGGACTTATTCCTTTCAGAATTGACCATATCTGAATTCTGGGTCCTGTTCATGCCTTGGTCACTTGTTTCTGCTTTCTGTCTGTTTGTTTGAAAGAAAAGTCAAGAGAAGCCCAACTGCCCAAGTGCCTAGTTAATCCGTTAATCGTACAAGATACTGGAGGGTGGAGATTTTTCTTTGTGGATCACCATATCTCAAGTTTAATGCTAAAAAAAGAGCATATCCCTTAGGTAGTCAGGTCACAGCGGACGGAGCAAAGTCAGGCTGTCCCAGCAGCAGAGCAGCAGCAGAGCTGCTCTGCTGGCCTTCGACCAAAACTGGCTCGCCGTCCCCTCTCTCTCTCTCTCTCTCGCTGCTATCGTAACAGCACATGGCGTCATGGCCATCAACGATACTGACGACATAGACATCTATATACATATCCCAACATCGCCAGCTCTCTCTCTTTCTTTGTTTTTCCTCAACACTCGATCATCCATTGTACTACGTGCTAGCTGCAGCAGCTCTCCGCCCATGATCCATCGGGGCCAGTCGCCATCCGACGTTCCGTAATGAAGATCATCCAGAGTATGTAGTTTGCAGTAACGAGCCAGTTGTTATCGACTTTAGCGTGGCAAATCAACCACGGAACTAAACCGATAGAAAGGAAACCCCTGATTATTACCTGAATGATTATTATTCCAATCCAAGTTGGCTTTGCAGCTAGCAATCATACGTGCGATCATGTGAAATAAAAAGAGAGAGAAGACAATGGGAGAGATACGTACGTAGCAGTAGATAGATCCCCTTTGGATACTGCGATGCAAAGCAATGTCTCAGCTTAGCTTAGCTTATTAGCCTAGCTTTACAACTTTTGCCCCTGCTGCATCAGCAGCGTCATGTCATGGGCGTTATCCGGTGAAAAAAGCCCAGCAGCTTGACCCAGCAGAGGAGCAGCGAGAGCTAGCCGTCCACTGACTCGATCGGTTGTGATCTGGCTAGCTCCTACCTTTGCAAAGGCAAAACCTTTTGTTTCCAAGTCGGCGAAAAAAATTTATAAAAGCTTTTGGTTGATTTGGCCGAAAGAGATACCGCACCATGGCTGGGTAGCTATGTCCTGCACGGAAGAAGAATTAACATTCCTCCATATTTCTGCTGACGGGTGGGGCCTATCTAGCCAGCTACATGCATGCGATTCGCCGAAATGTGGGTCTCGCTGTTGGCGCTATCCTCTGACCTCTCCTGCCGGCTTAATATTCAAGTCGTGTATCATGAACTGTATTTTCACATTAGACAATCTATGTAATTTGTTGCATTTTCTAGCCATCAACCCATGCATCTGAATGTGCTATATATTTTAAACAATTAATATAACTGGGATATATATATTAATACGGATATTATAAGTATAAAAACATGAAAAAAGAATATTATATTTAGGGAGAATAGCTAATATGGTCCCTAAAGTTTCGCTCCTGGGTCATTTTAGTTCTTAATCTTTCATATTGTCCAAACAAGTCCTTTAAATTTATCATGTGAGCTAATATAGTCCTTGGTCCCACCAAAATCGTCACATGGATATGCCATGTCACCTTCGTACGCAAAATCTATATAATTCGTCCAATTTACCCTTACGCATAAATAAAAAACAAAAGGAAAAAGTTAAAAAAATATATGGTATATGTAAGAGAAAAAATATACCTCAAAAGGGTGAAAAAAGAAGTATTTTTTTTCCTATGGTTATGTCTAATTCATCCTTATATTTATTTTTTTAATGATATATGTAAGGGTAAATTGGACAATTCATCATAGATTTTGCATGAATGATGACATGGCATATCCATATGATGATTTTGGTGGACCCAAAGACTATTCTAGGCCTTATGATAAATGTTAAGGATTTCTTTGAACCATTTAAAATGTTAGGAACTAAACTAATCCTACAGAGAAACTTTAGGGACTAAAATAGCTATTCTCCCTTATATTTAGATACTACCAAACTTAGCACACCTCGGTATTTATTGATTTTGAATTTGAAAATGATGAAATCGCCAAAAAGGCTAACTGAGGCTCTAGACTAAGTATAAGTAAATGTTTATGAATTAATTATTACTTTAGTTAATTTCGAGTTTTGTTCTTATTAAATCATAAAAAACCTGAGGAAAGAAACTACTAGTTTTTATTAATCTTTAATTTCGTAACAAATCATAACAAAACCTATAGCTAATTTGCCAAGTACAACTTGATATTTATTAATTTTGAATTTTCAAATGATTGAATCATCAAAAATTATTATTAAGACTTCATATCAAGTACAACTTTTATTTTATTAATTCTAAAAATTTGAATTGTTAGATCATTAGTGTCAAGGGTGGATACTCTGACCATAGTATTTGTAGAGTATGTGTAACGTTGGAACCAGGTATACACGAGACTATATCAAGCAGTCAAGAGACAAAGATTTATACTAGTTCGGACTCTCAAGATGAGTAATAACCCTAATCCAGTTTATATAGATTCACTACTAAGAAAACCATCTTTCGTGGCGGCCGTTTTAGGTTTTCGCTGGCGGAATTTGGAGCCGCTACAAAGCAAAGGCCAGCGAAGATCAAGATCTTGGGATAATTCATTTTCGCTGGCGGCCGTGTTAAATCGACCGCCAGCGAAAATCAAACCCATGTAGCTGCCCTAGCCGTTAGCGAAGAGGAAATTTGAAAAGCAAAAATGAATATGCCCACAGGTGTGAAGAGGAAATTTGAAAATGAAATATGTCCACAGACCAAACATCATTTACACAGATCGAAACATGTGCATCATCTGGAATAACATGCACAAAAAAAAATTCACGTCTAGCAGCACGGTCGGAGAGGAGGGAGCTGGGCAGCACAGTCGACGGTGTCGAGCTTAGTGCCGGCCTCCCCGTGGTCCGGCGGCGGCGGATCCTCCCTCCCCGCCCGTGCCCGAGCTCGTTGCCGCCTTCGCGAGCGCACTCCTCCGTCGCCCGCGCCTGTGGATTTGGAGGGAGAGAGGGTTTGGAGGGAGAAAGGGAGTGGAGGGAGGAGGAGGAGATAGGATAAGGATGAAGCGAAGAGAACAGGGTTTTCACTGGTGCGGGGGTGGTGCTTTTATAGCATCAAATTTTATTTCGCTGACGGTGCTGTTACCGCCAGGGAAAATCGGACGCCAATGAAAACCCGATTTTTTATGGCGGACCTCTTAGAGCCACCGCCAGCGAAAATAGAGCTTTTTTTTTGGCGGGCCTCTTAGCGTGGCTGCCAGCGAAAACTGATTTTCGCTAGTGGTCCGCACTACACCACAACACTAAAAAGAAGACAGTCGTCTGTCGGTAGAAAAAAATTTAGATGTCACTTTGTCTGTCGAAAAATATCCTGTCACACAGTCTGTTGGTAAAAATAAATTTTTTTAACACACTGTCTGTCGGTAAAGATTAGTGGCAAGTTGTCTGCCACTAATTGATCTGTCCCGTCCAATTGTCTGTCGCTATATCTGTAGATGCCCAGGCGAAAAAAAAGGCGCGGCCCAAATGTATCGGCGGGAGAAACGAGCGCTAAACAAAAAAAGGAATGGCGCGGAACAAAATTTTCAGCACCAAAACTCCAAACAAACAGACCTCTCTTCTCTCTCACACACTCTCTCTCAGAAACCTGAAAAAATCCCCACTCCAAGACCTAGCAGGTAGCAGCACCGCCTCCGCCTCCGCCTCATCTCCTCCCCAACCAGCAGCGCCGCTGCCGCTTCCTCTCCAAGCAGCGCCACCACCTCCTCCTGTCCCCTCCTCCATCTCCCCCACATCATCCACGATGTATTGCCCCCGGTGGTTCATCCATGTGGCCCATCCCACATGAATCCACCATCTCCACGCCCCCAAGGTGGTTCCTGCAGGGAGGTCGCATTTGGCTGCGATTCATCACCAAGAACACGACCTCATCACTCCTAGGGAGCCACCTGCATCTGTGCTCACCAGATCTGCTTCACCTGAGGTTCTGGGCACCATCGTCCCTTCTTGAAGCTCAAGACGGCGTTTCTTTGTCCACTGCAATCAACAACACAAGGTCAAGCTTGTCCCCCCATTCCCTGCTTCCTCTTCCCCTTCCCTCCTAATGTTTCTTCCCCCTTATCTTAACTTTATTCCCCAGGCAGATGTGGTGATGGAGCAGAGTTCATTGTTGTTTGTTCTGTTTTATGTTCAGTCTTGTGCTAAGATTTTTAATTTTACTAATGGGGTAGAAATGATAGATGATGGTTCTTACTGTCTTTGTAAAAGGAATATTTTTCCAATTGGTTGTTGTCCCATCCCTTCTGAGATGTTACTACTCATGTGTGCTTATTTCACCCTGGCATAACCAATTTTCTACCTTTTCCATTGCAGATCTATCTTCAGTAGTTATGGTGGAATTTGCTTAATTCTTGTCTACTTGACTTCCCCGACATATTTAGCTAGGTATGGAAGTGGAACTCCTTCTCTGTTTATTAGTTTATGACTAGGGGGCTCCTCTAATTATGTAAGTAAAGCAGCAGACCATCAAATGCGAGCATCCATTTTTGTCTGGATTTAGGTGTATAGCTGCCTTTTTATTTGTGCTAACAATTAACAAAATTTACCTTAAGTGATATGGTATCTAACTAACCCATTGTACTGCATATAAACAGGGTGATTACTTGATTTTGTTTATGGTATTTCATCTGAAAATACAAATGTTCAGTGGCTTAAGTAAAAAGAAATACAGATGCTCTTTTCTAAACCTGAGGATTGTCACTCAGATTATTTAATTTTTCAATTGCATTGCACAAGAGCAAAATATATCGCAGAGGTTGCATTTAAAATTTTGTATTTATTATCCAAAAATGTAGAAGGTCTTGCTGAGTAATCAGAGACACCAACAAGGTTGGAAGCAAACCAGAACAAATTAACAAGCAAACGCACAACTAAAAGGTACATATGTGTTTCCCTTACTCTTTGACATCAGTTTTTCTAACTTCTATGTGGTTTACTAACTACTTTTACATACTTTATTTTTTTTACACGATGTTTTGCCTTTTGAATGTATGACTGGAATGCTTGTTGAGCTTGAGAGCTATGGCAACCATTTGTGTTTTTGCAGTATCATAACAAATATTTGCATTTTATATTCAGACATTTAGTATTTCATTATAAAAGGCAAGCATGGATAAGAGATGGATGGATCTGCCTAGGTACAAACACACAATTACTAGCATGGAATTGTTTAGCCTCACTATCTTCATTTGTCCAAACTCTAATAATATAGTATTTCAGGAGCACAACTGAGTACAGACGTGGTGTCAATAACTTCATAGAATTTGCTTTTACTCATTCAGCAAAAGGAAATAAAATACTGTGTCCTTGCAAGAAGTGTGTTAATTGTTCATGGTTGGAAGCAAACATTGTAATTGAACACCTGATATGTGATGGATTTAAGCATGGGTACCGGCTGTGGATTTTTCATGGGGAAGCATCATCTTCTGCACATTGCACTACACATGAACAAGTTCAAGTAGAACAGAGGGCAGTTGATCGTGATGAAATTCCTGAAATGCTTAGAGATATGGCATATGGTTTAGATCAAATGGGGGAGGGGGGTGCTGCTGATGGCAGTTCAGGGGATGCCAATAATGATGTTGATGATTTTTATAGATTAGTAGATGATGCAAGTCAGGAGCTGTACCCTGGTTGCAAGACCTTCTCTAAACTAAATTTCTTAGTCCGTTTGCTGCATACAAAATTTCTAGGAGGATGGAGTGATAAAAGCTTTGACATGCTACTGGACTTACTTAGAGAGGCATTTCCTGAAGGTGCAGCACTACCTAAAAACTTTTATGAAGCAAAGAAGACCGTTACATCTCTAGGTCTTGGCTACATTAATAGAATAATTTGTTCTATTATCGTGCTCACAATCAAGACTTCAAGACATGGTACTTTTTTTCTTTATACAGATGCCCTTGTTTTATTATAATAATGTAGCTCCTGTTATTCTCTGCTCTTAGCTAAGCTTTTATGTGCTATATGTCTAGGTGTAGGAACTGATTTTGGATTATTCTTTTGACCTAATGGATGTAACCTTTCTTGGCATAGTGCGTATATGAGATGGATGAATGGCTTGAAAATTATTCTTTGGCTACTGCTGCGAAGAAGTGGAAGGATTACAAAGCTGATCTGAAGAAAGCCCATTTTAATGAGACAAAGACTGAGGAGGAACTCATTGCAGCTTGTGATAAAAGAGTGCTACCTGAACATTGGGAGTGGCTTGTCCATCATTGGCTATCACCAGAAGCACAGGTACACTGATGATTAAATCATTAATTGTTTTCCTTGTTGTTTGTTTAATTAAATTTATTTTGAAGGCTCGTAGCTTAAGAGGCAAAATGAATCGTGGCAAGGTATTAACTCCACATACCTCTGGTAGCATGACATTTGCTTGTGCCCGACATGAATGGGTAAATTTATCAAACAATTTTTTTTTGCTAGTATTCACTCCATTTGTGCCTTTTTGTCACTAGACTGTTTCGATGAATGCAGTTTGTGGAACATGGTTACAAGCCACGCAGAGATGAGATGTATATCAAAACCCATACACGTAAAAATGGGACTCCATTGACACAAGCTGCAGAGAGTATTGTAAGCTAGTCCAACTTTACATCTACATTCATTCATATTTTTTTGCTGCTAAAATTGGTTCTGTTCTAGAGAAAACTTCAAGAAGCAACCACAAAGTATCCAGAATTGAGAGAGAAAACTGTGCAGGAAGGTGATGTTTTCTCTCATGTATTTGGACGTGAGCCAAGGGGGTATGTTCGCTCTATTGGTTTAGGACCTACACCCTCTACTTTGGGCATTCATGGGCATCGCAAATATACTCCAACAAAGGTTCAAATGGCAATTCGTGGTCGACAAAAAGCTGAGCAAGAGGTCACAATGCTTAAAGGAACTGTGGACGAGCTACGGGATGAGATTGTAGAGTTGAAGCGGATGTTCTATGCTAGTCAAGGAAGAGAAACTACACCAAATGTTGGGAGTCCTCTTGAACGTGGTTCCAATCCTACACCCAGCGAGGATAGTGTGGATGTAAGTGAGGCTGAGTATGACCAAGAAATGAATGACCACGAAGTGAGAAACCATGACTACAGGCAGCATGTAAGCAACAGTCTCTAACGGTGCTCTTTTCTCACTTTGAATATTCTTTTATAAACAATCTGCTATATTGTTGTAGGTCAACCAACAAGTGAGTGACCAAGAACTGAGCAGCCACGCTTACAGGCAGAAGGTATGCAACATTAGCTATTGGCTTATTTTTCATCTTTTCATATAGATCTTACTGAAAAAAGTGACAAACTTTAAAAATGTGTAGTTACCACGTAGGAGAGCTGCGATCCCCGAAGGAAGACATGATGGGGTATAACTTCTTAGATATTCTTGCTGTCAATGTTTATGTTTTGGCCCCAGCCTAATAAATTTAGACTCGTCCTACTTTACAATGTTTCTGTTTTTGGTTTCGATCTAATAAATTACTTGTTATATTCTTCTCTAAACCTTGTGCCACATCATTGTAGGTTGATCAACAAGTGAGTGATCATGAAGTTAGCAACCATGCTTACAGGCAGCAGGTATGCAACACTTTGCTATTGGTTCTAGATTGTTTTTATGTGTTTTATGTCGGACTAAGTAAAAAATGGTGACACTTAACTCTATGAATGTGCAGTTACCATGTAAGACAGTTGCAGTCCCAGAAAGAAGAAATATGGGGGTATAATTTCTTACAAAGTCCTTATGTTAATATCTATGTTTCAGCTTTAGTTTGATAAATAAATTATAGTCCTACTTTTGTGAAAACCGTGTTATATTGTTGTAGGGTGGCCAAGAAGTCACACTTCTTTCTCTTGTGGCTCCATACAATCTTCCTGTGGCGAAGGCTACTGTGCAAACAAGTAACCCCGGCACATTGGTGGGTGGAACTGCTCTTGGTCCAAGATTCTATGAAGTGGTTGTGAACTCAGTCATTAAAAGGGATGTAGTGCTTCCTCGTCCATATGGGAGCATACAAACAATGGCAAATGCTTTCGGGCGATCAATTGCTTGGCCACGTACTCATGTAATGTATAGGCTAAATTATTTGTGTTTTTACCTATGTGTGATCTGCATATATACTACTAACTCCTATTAACTTTTTATAGATCAAGTACGATGAAAATGCAGCACTACTAACTCGGGATCAGTCAGGTATGCACTCTTTTGTCTAATTATAGACACTATCTAAAGTTGATAATGCTTCACTCATTAAGTTTACTGTTTTACTTCCTTTCGAATTCTTCCGACTACTCCAAATATTCACTGATTGTCAACTAGATTGAACCTTCACAAAAATTAAACTTGTGTCTTGTATGGTGCTTGTAATATGTTATAATGTAGCAATCAATTACTGAATCATCGGTTGTTGTATGGCTTACACTTGTCTTGTATAAACCCCTTATGCATTTTATTTTTCAGGTAGTGGTAGGAGCTGAGCTCACAGCATGACTGAAGACTTTGGAAGGTGGAGACTCATGGATTGCCGTGTGAAATCTTTTGAACATATCTAGGTGTAGCATGTGGTATATTTTGATTAGGAGCGCTTTAAAACTGTGACATTTAAAGTGGACCTAAATCTAAAGTACTATATTTTGGTTAGGAGTACTATACTGTTATCTTGGAGATTCTAGTTTGCTAGGATTAAGATATATAAGCTCATCGATTTATGGTTGTAGCTTTGCTGCATACAGTGGAGACATATGAGCATACTTATTATTTTGTGACGTGGGGATCTATATGGACCTAGTTATGGAAGTTATGGTTAATGTGTTGTTACTGATGGATATGCCACAAGATTTCCTTCTAGCCTGTTGATGGCATTGATGTGCTTTACTACATATCTATGAATGAAAACTGGGATCGCATTGATGCGCTTTACATGCATGTCTATGAATGAAAACCGAAGGCACAGAAACATCTTGTGGAAGCAAAAGCATCACACAAGTGAAATATTTTCCATGATATTTGAAATTCTTCAAACAGAATAAAAAGTGCAGAATATCTCCTAGGAATTATCTAGCAAAGAGTTTGCCAGGAAAACAAAGAATAAGGGCAGACATCTGCCGGGAGTGAAATTTCTGTCAAGGTGTATTTGTCTGTTGGAAATTATCTTGTCTGTCAGGAAAAATACTGAACTACCGACAGACATTTGCCGCCAAAAAAAAGGTCTGTCGGTAGATGTTTTTCTCGACTGCTGGACCCCTGGCAGACAGTCATGGCAAACTGTGTGTCGGTAGTAGTCTTTACCGACAGACGGTTTGCCACTGATAGCTACTTATCCCAACAAATCAAGTGTTTCTGTACCTATGTCGTGGTGTAGTGGCCGTAACCCCTCACCCTTCGTTACATTTTTAGTGGCGTTTTTTTTGCATATGACCGCCAGCGAAAATTATAGGGCGACGCCATGAAAAATCGTTTTTTATACTAATAATGGATGGAAATAGCAAAAGGAGTACAATAGAAAACAAGAAGATTGAACTAACCCACCGACTAGAAGTTGTCGAGAATGGCCTGACAAGATTTATTCGACGAATATGGCTCTAGCTCCCTCCAGATTGCTTCTCCTTGCGATTCTGGCTATGGCTTGTAACTCGATACCCCTACCTGAACTAGGGGGCCGTATTTATAACATATATTATCTTCCTTTCCAAGTAGAACTTAAAGATATAAAACAAGGTACAACCCCAAGGAGACCTTATCTTCCCTAAATAGGAATCTGACACCTTCTTTTCCGGGAAGATGATTTCTTTATTTATTTACTGTATTTTCTTAAGTAAAGAATACCTTCTTGTATACAATCGGTATATGGTATTAGCGTGTTCCATGAATTCATGTATAGGAGGTATACCTTATTCTTGACACTGACCATTAGAAAACCTATATTGAGAGTCGAACTGAGTATAACTATGTTGTATTTATTAGTTGAGTGAAGTGCACCAACAGTCCCTAAACTTGTGCGGGTGTGTCATCTAGGTCCCTAAACTCTCAAAATGCATTTTTGGGTCCCCGAACTTGTCTTGCGTGTCATATAGGTCCATCCAATGACGTGGCATGCCCCGGTGACGCCTACGTGTCGGTGAGGACCCCACATGTCAGTCATATGTATAAAAATAAAATTAAAAACCATAAGCGTCAAACTCCACCGCCTCCGCTCACCGGCATGCGCGCGGCGGCCTACATGTGTAGGCTCCGCCGGCTCCGCCACACTGGCCTCCTCGCCACGGGCGAAGCCGCACCCGCCTCGGCCCGGCCGGGCAGCCTCAGCCGGCTCTCCGCGTCGAGCTCTGCCGCCTCCGCCTCCGCGCCGCAAGCGATGCCGCACTCGCCTCGCCCAAGGCCGCTTCCTCGGCACCCTCCGCGCCGCAAGCGACGTCGCGGCTTCTGTTCAATTAGCCCACATAGTTATGGTTGCATGCACAGGCGGCATGCATTGGATTCCCATGCTGCGTGCATATGTAGCATGCATGGGCGCATGCTACGCGTATGGTGGCTAGCTCCGCCTAGCACTCCGCTGGCTTCAGTCGAGTAACCCGCATGCCGCTCCACGACCTCCACTCTCGCCTCTCGCGATGGCCAAGGCCATTCCGCCTTAGCTTGAGCTCCGGCTCGCTGCAAGCGCTGTCGAGGGACCACCTCCGCGCGGGCCACGGCGTCACCTCCGCGTCGGCAAGCGGCTCCGTCGCCTCCACGGCCACGCGCGACTCTGCCAACGCCGAGGGGCTCCGGCCGTCGTGGTTGTCCGCCTCGGCGTTGAGCCACGGCTCCGTCCCCTCCGCGGCCACGCGCAACTCCTATGCTGTCGACGTTGCGACCTCGCGCGGCTCGCCGCCGTCGCCGCCGCCGCCACGTGCGACTCCGCTGGCCGCGCGCGGCTATGTCGCCTCCCCGCCCAGGCGCGACACGACAAACCTCTCCACGCGACACGGCGGCCAGACCGCCGTAGCTACTCGCTGGCCTCCGCTCGGTAGCACGTGTGGATAGATGCATGCAGTGCATGGCCCTATTCACGTGGCAAGGTGCAGGAGCGTGGCATTCTACAGCCATGCCTGTGTTCAGGGACCTATATGACACGTAAGACAAGTTCGGGGACCCAAAAATGCATTTTGAGAGTTTAGGGACCTAGATGACACACCCGCATAAGTTTAGGGACCGCTGGTGCACTTCACTCTTATTAGTTCTTAATTTACTAAATCAACAAATTCAGTGTGGAAGATTTCAACTAGAGATTTGAAATATTAGCATTAGAATTTCTATTTTTTTAATTTTTAGGATTAATGTGGGGACTTCTATGACTACTTGCAATTAATTAATACTAGCGGAGGAAGCGCGCTTCGCGCGCAGCACCCGTGGAAAGCTGGGAGGAAAAGTGTGTAGAAAATAAGAAAGAAGATAGGCATGGGCTTTGTGGGCCATAGCATGTAGCAGGAACGGAGATATATGGGACTTTGTTTTTAGCTATGTACTGTCAGAGGATATTTTGGGAGATAGGAGGGGTGGGGGGGGGTATTTGGGCAGAGGGTGTTCGACAGGAGGACGGCAGCGTTGACCTAGGTTATAAGAGGGGAAAGGCGCTCTTGTGTAGCGGTGTGATCTAGAAGTGGGGAAGCGCAGGTTGGAAGAAGGAAGGAAAGAAAGAGGTTGTGCTAGTGGGTGGGAATAGTGGAGGAGGGCAGGGTTTCCTGGATCGCTTGTGAATCTGAAGGTTTGTTTGGTTAAAATCGCCTGTTTTGTTAGGGTAGTGCATTTTTGTTTCATATGTATGTGCAGTGTGGTATAGATTGCTTTGGTGCGAAGAAAATGTGAGCAGATATCTAGAAACATATTTGGATCTGGGTGTATGTTGGTTGGTGGGGTAAAAGTGTGGCACGAATGTAGGCGTAGACTATTATGCCTCTGTAGTGAGATCTGTGTTGCATTTTGGTTTTGCATTGATGCATTGGATATTTTAGCTGTATGTTTCATGCTTAGTATGCGCGGGGGGTGGGCATTGGAGCTGAGATAGGAAGGGGAAAGGTGGTTCTCTAGGTTAGTTGGTGAATGTTGGTTGTCTGTTAATACTTCTTTTTCTGATGCTGTGTTGGCATGAAACGATGGCATTAACAGGATGGAAAGTGGGCCGGTTCTGGCAGCCAACAGGGTGTGGAGAGATGCGTACGGTGTGAGCACCGAAAAATGGACGACAAAAGTTGAAATCAAAGTGAAGAATGTTTCTGAACATGCAAACCATCCATCAAAGATGGAGACTTTGGTGTCATCTTTCTGCGATCCACAGGCCTATAGGTTTGACGCGGCGAAAAATGAACATTATGTTTGTGGTTTTGCAAAAAGCGTTGAATCAATCCCAAGGTCTACATATCTGAAACTAAAGTATGAAACAGTCGATGTAGTTTGCATGAAATTGTTTCTGGTAAACCTGGAGGCTCGCTTGTACACAGAGGCAGAGGGTGATATTGGTGCCAAAGGTAAGATCAATGTTATGCCGGAAAGCTAGTGTGTGGCTAGGTGAGGCTCATTTGTGTTTTCTTGTGTTTCTAAAACTTATGGATGAATGCTGCAGAACCAGATCCTGAGATGTATGAGGATCCAGATGTGGTAAGGGAAGCATTTGAAATGCAAGCTAGGCTTCAACGTATCGCAGGAAGTATTGGTTATTTTCTTTGGTTAGTCGATCAATACGTGAACACAGAAAAATTCTGACCACCATACCATCTATTGTCTATGCATGTATAAGATGGTGATGAAAGCAGCAGCTCAGCAGGAAGCTCTTTAGGCATGAGCGTTGATTCTGATTGGAGCCTAAAATACAGCGGTCGTTGAAGAGGGGAAGCATGCTGGTGGCAAGAAGGTGTAAACGTATGAAATGAGCAGGGATGAATGTGTTAGTAAACTGTAGGGATTATATCGTATGGTGTATGCTCCTAGTGTGTTAGCTCTGCGTTGAATGGTGACCTGTACGCTGTAGGAACCATGTAGTAGGTTCTTGGACTGGGTTGTATTATGTGCATGGATGCGCTAGACAGCTAGAAAGCACATCTGAATATTATGTGGGTATTGCCAGCTAGTTATCTTTGGCTGAGAGCGTTGATGAGCTAGATTGTTGTTATGGCTGGTGGTAACCTCTCTGTTGACGCTGGGAGAACCAACATAGCTATAGCGTGAAATGGGGGACAATGTAGCAGCTATTGCAGCAGCGCTGAGAACGGCGGAGACGATGAGCGTAGCGTGCGCTGCTGCATAATGGATGCGGCAGTTGTCATAGGCTGCAAAAACAGAGCTAAGGCAGATGGCTCTGCGGCTATCATACCAATCCGAGAGAGAAATTAAGCGCAACATGTGGCGCAAGATGACCTGCTGATGATCCCAACATGTAAACACATCATATAGCATAGGTGTGAGTGGTAGGGGAACATTGCATATTACATAAGAGTGCTATGTTCTGGAGTAACAGTGGATTTTCAAGGTCCAAAGATAGATATAGACGAACAGAAAAACGACTGCAGGAAACAAAGACTACTTATGCAAATTGATAAGGAAGAGGTCTTGAACAAAAGGCCTGGCTAGCAGAGGAGTACATCCGCTGGTGCAAACGATATTGTAGGGAGAAACAAAAGTAGCAGCATACTTTTTCTTTGATTCACTGCAAAAAGAACAGAGGAAAGGGTATGTCAGCTGCATTGAGCGAAGCATGTATACTTATCTGTGGGAAAGCGAGATGACTACCCAGGTAATTACCTTGTTGTCGCCCTTGCTGGGGCTATCATCCTTGAACAATTTCTTAGCAGGTGGGGCCGAGGCTGTAGGCATGGCCCTATTTGGCAGAGACAATGGTTATGGTGGTTCGAGCAGAAAGATTAGCGTAAGGTAGGAAAGGTAGGAGAACAAACCTTTTTTCGGTGATTTTTTTGGTGGACAGGTTGACAGATGGTGGAGGCTGTGCAGCTACCCCTGTAACATCTGGCACAGGTTTTGCCTGACACAAAGAATAGAAATGTTAGCCGACATACGTTCTAATAAGGGAAACTATGTAGGGCACGAGCAGTAATGAAGTGAAAAAAACATTGGGGTCACATGAAACCTGAATGGGTGGAGCAGGCGGTGTAGATATGGGTAGAACATAGCTCTTTTTGCTTGTTGATTGTGCGCTGTATGCACTAATCCGATGGGGGCTTTACGGGGTATGTTGTTGGCGTCATCGAAGCCTGCTCTGTAGATGTGCTTTTTCCTGTAGCTGTGTCCATCCTTGACTCAATGCTGGTTTCACTTGCTGCTGGTGCTGACTGAAGACAACTCACTGAGGCCGATGGCATAATAGCCAATGGCTGCACTGTTGTATCTGATGAGGAAGACAATAGGGGTTGTGCTGTACCGCCAGATGAAATGATGCTATTGACCTGTAATGTTTCCTGGTTTTTCATGAGGATATCCTCTGTGAAGCTAACATTCCAAACAAAGGTCTGGTTGATAAGAGCTGTAATTTCATCTGGATATATTCCCTGTCAGGTGGATTTTGCTCAATGAGTGTCTCAGCTGGTTTGCGTATGATACGCTGCGCTGTTTTTCCAAAGAGAATAAATGTAGCCTCGCCAGTGCTGTCAGTAGCGGTTAGAACAACCTTGTACCTACATGGAAAAGCAAAACTGGTATAATGTGGTGTGTAACTGACAACATAGGAGGTGCGAAGAACACCTATGTAGGAACAATGGGTGTATCTGTAGGTGAAATCATATGGCCTAGAGGTTCTTGAGCAAAGTTCGCAGGAGTTGTAACACCACGAAGTGTGCTGTGCTATGCTGGTTATGGTGATATTGACGACAAAACGGTCCCGCTGCAACCACATGCGGTTTGATCGCTAATGTCAGATGGCAAAGAAAAAGAGATCAGCAAGCAAATATAGCGGAACAAGCCTTATTCTTGTGTGGATTGAGACTAAGGATCTGCAGTATAGTTTTTTCTGTGGAATATCTTGCCTGAAAGCTGCGCCACCGTCGTCAACCCACTTGATGGGCTGAAACTTTGCTGTAAAGCTACACGGAAGAAGCATACTTAAAAACAATGTGTTGTGGTGTATGATAGGAGCACTAATGCATGCTTTTAGAGGCATGAGGAAAAGCAGCGGTGTGGATTGCATTACCTCTGTTTCAGGGCAGCAACTTCGGGCATATCAAGGTTGACATACCATTTGCACGGTGAGCTTCCAGTCAAAGTCAGGCCTGCATTGGATTAGACCAGTGTTAGATAGAAGCTCATACAATGTGTGCAGGAATAATTTGATAGGCTGGTACATGTATACCTATCCCTTTGTAGTTTCGTACAAGTGTTCCAACAAAGACAACAACTTGAGGCTCAATCTGTCCAGCATTGAATATCGCCTGTGCTTCAAAGGCAGTTGTCGTTTTCCCCCAGAGTGTGACAGGCAGTGTGCAGCCGCTGTTTTTTGTAAATTGTGCATGATTTATTTGGTGTTGGATATTAGTAGCTTGTTAGGGTGGTTAGTGCACGTATCGTGAGCCAAACATAGTGCATAATGAAAGAAGAAAAATAGGTGCTATTACTTACCTTGCATCTGAAATTTGCAGGGTTCTTTTCAGGCTGTCGGTGTTGCTTGATTTAGGGCGGATGGTGGCTGTTGCGCCAACCTCAGTTATGATACCCATAACATCTGCCCATATTGAAAATTAGTTTGATAAATATAGGGCCGCAACTGGAAACAAACATAGATGACAAATGTGATCGAAAGGAGACGCACCAACATAGAAATGATTCTTTTCCACAAGAGATGGAACATCTTGGAACGGTGTCAGCGAAAACGTGATGCTAGGGAAATTGTCAGGGATCTCAATGCATTCTTCCAAGGTAGTCCATTTAGTAAATGAAATCATCAAAGGATTCGCAACAGGCCTGTATGTCCTATTGGCATATCTGACAAAGAAAGAGTCGATGTAGTAGACCTTCCCTTGCTATAAGAGATCCTTGAACTTATTTCTTAGGGATGGATAGATTTGCACATGTATACTGGCGCCCTACAATATACAGCGGCATGTCAGTGCTATTTAAAGTATGCACTGGAGAATGAATGGAGTGTGTGTGGGAGACGAGGAAGAGGGAGAATGTGTGTGTGGGAGACGAGGAAGAGGGAGAATGGTTGTGCGGTCAATGATTACCGTTTCATCCAGCAAGGCAAGTTCAGTGTGATATATTTTTTCTTCATCATTGATATCGTGGAAATCCCATAGCCTGGAGAGCCGTGTCTTGATCTGCTTGCTGGTGTCTCCATACAGAAGCTGAGAAATAAGGACATACGCCATAGTGAGCCTGCAGCAAACATGAAAAGTATGAGGCACATGTAAACATGCAAGGGTCGTTGCAACAAGGGGAACAACAACAAAAATAGTAGACAGGTTTAGCAAGCACATGACGCACCAGGAGTATATAGTACAAACATACAGATGGAACATATTTATGGCAAAATTTATGTACAAGAGCGGCCATGTCTTGTTCATGAAAGCCGCGCTAAGCGCCAGGCGGCGCAGCCTGTAAAGGAAAAATAATGCTGGCTGTCATGCTGTTAAGAGAGAAAGAACATGTGTGAAAGAGCAACGAGGACATCACCGCCTGTAGCACAGCGGATAGTATCTCAGTGTAAACTACGTTTCTTGTTTGGTTTCCACATGAGCCATCATCATTCTAGATAAGCACTCTTAAACCTGATCGGCTTGTTGCTCTTGAAAAGGCAACATAGAGCTGGCCGTGCATGAAAACAGGCTTTGTAAGGTATACGCCAACTTGGTCAAGTGTTTGCCCTTGGCTTTTATTGATAGTCATGGCATAACACACGCGAACTGGAAATTGCCTTCTCTGAAGCGTGAAAGGCCATTTTATTTTCGATGTGCTCAGTGTGATTCTTGGTATATAAGCGGTTTCGCCTATGTTTGATCCTGTGAGTATGATCCACTTCAAAATCCTTTCGCCTAAACCAGCAACTAACAACCTTGTCCCATTGCAAAGACCCACTGATTGATTCAAGTTTCATAGCAGCATAACCACAACACCCTCTTTCAACACAAGGTTATGAGTAGGGAAGTTAGTAACATTAATAGAGTTAAGAAATTCAGGGGGGGTATAATAGGTCAAAATCTGGGATTTGCTCTGAGCATTTTGATATTGTATCACAGCTTAAGTATATTCTTGGAGCTCCTGGAAGCAACGCAACAACATAATCGTTTATTTCATCAACTATCGTATTCGTAGGGCAAAACAATTGCACGAGAAGCTAGATACGCAGGGTCTTTATATGATGTAATGAAGCTGGGATACACCTCATCGACAATAGCAGCAATCTTGTCACCGTCTGTTACAACGAGAAGATCGTCAGGGATTGTAATCCATGAAGGTTCCACCTCGCCTTCTTTTGCGATCATGGGCAGTGTGCCATCACCAACAGCCAACACCCACTGACTAAATTCATGTAATTCGTCCCTATCGTTCTGTGCCAACGCTGGCCTCAGCAATCTCATGTTAATATTCAGAGTTAGCACTGTAACATGTTTCCATAGATCTGAGTTTGTAACCGATGCGTTCATAACAGCTAGACGTGAGCCTTTTGGAACAACAGGCAATATTTGTCGGAAGTCACCACCTAAAACAACAGGTTTACCCCCAAAAGGTATAATCGAATTTGCAGGGTTAGTTTCAGAAAGGATGTCACGCAGCGTTCGATCGAGCGCTTCGAAACAGCGCCTATGCGTCATTGGGGCCTCATCCCATATAATCAGCGTAGTTTCAATAAGAAGATCAGCAAGCATAGTGCCTCGTCTTATATTGCAAAGGCTGGTTTCATCAATATCGATTGGTATCTTAAATCGGGAGTGAGCTGTCCTTCCTCTAGGCAGCAGCAGAGACGCTACTCCTGATGAAGCGACAACAAGAACAATGTTATTCTGTGATCTAAGCTTTCCAATCATAGCATTCCACAGGAATGTTTCCCAGTTTCCCCATGCCCGCTCACAAAGAAAAAACCAGGTTGCTTCGATGAAACTGAGGAGACTATAGTGTCAAAGGTTTTTTTCTGGTCAGCATTAAGCTGTGAAATCAAAGAATCTGCGGCGTGCATAGACATCATGAGTGGATCGGGTGCATACTCCTCATCAATTAATCTATTACCAGCAGGCATATGTGAGGCAGATGTTGGGACTGGGAGATTAAAATCTCTTATATTTCCACTGCTATTCGCAAAGATAGCTGTAAGCTCATGGAGAAGGATGCTAAGCAAGTGTTTGTGTGGGATGATGCACCGCGGATTATCTAACGCTTTCTTTAACCTATGGTGGATGTCGTCTGACATGTGAAGCCAATACTTATCAAACAAGGATCGAACATCACCAACAGAACAATAGAGGATAACAGTGACAAACAACTGCATAAGCTGTTTCGATGATGCAGATACTATAGCCTCATCAAAAAGAAGATACCATTCATTGTCTCCTTCAAGCAGCCCTCTCGCTTCGCATGCCTCTCTAAAAGTGCTGTAAACAATGCCATTATGGGTGCGCACGTCAGCGTAGCTCTGTGCTCCTTTAACTATCATCAATAACATCCTGAGATAATAAAGCTCACCACACGTAATAGATCCTGCCTATTTTCGCAGCTGGTGTACGTTCTCGCCATGTTCTAGATGATGGTTCCCATGACCACTCTTTTGGAAAATCACAGTATGTCAATGAGCGTGCTTTAGTATATTTTCTATTAGCTTCGAACCACTCAGTTAGCATCGATCGCTTTGCACCGGGGCTGTTAAGCACCGCTCTCAAGTCAGAACCCTTCTCATACCTAACATAGTTTTTGCCAGGTAAGTGCACTGTTAGATGCTCAACTGGTGGGATTCTATAATGTATGTCAAATTCAAATATGCGATGAAGTGCTTCGCAGGTAGAAAGAAATCTAGCATCCATATATTCTAATATTTCATCAGGAGGAGCTAGGTCATGGTTTGGTGATATGTTCCCTATTTTGGAAGTAGTCTCAAAGTATATCTTTGCACGGTCATGTCCCTTTGTAATGTACTTGAATAAATATTTAATCATATTCGATTTGTTACACCACTCAATGTTGATATGTGCCTCATATGTTTTGAGCAAGTTGAGATTGTAGGGTACAACCGACCTATTGTCCAAACGGATGCCATTTTTAGTTATATATCGACCATCATTTCGCCTTCTATATATCGTGAATCCAGACTCATCAATAACAGTCTCAGCCTGGAAATCTTTAGGGTAGTGTTTCGAACACCTATCATTTTTCATGCAAGGGCATGCTTTGTTTGCCTCGCCACAAGGACCATGCATCATGAACTCACTGACCAGCTCATACCCTAGGCGATCAGTGTCGAAATCGAGTATCTCAGCACAGATGAAGCTATCTATGACAGATGCCGAAATATATGCGGTGGGCGTAGCAAGCCAAACCAAGCAATGTATATGTGGGAGACCATGCTTCTGGAACTCGACGGTGTAGAGAACTAATAAGAGGTAAGGAAAAGAGCATGAGCGGAAAAATTGGCGGCATGAAAAACAACGTACAGGAAAGGGGAGCTAGTACCTGCAAGCACTTTACCAAACGTTCTCCCCTCTCTAATATCAGTGATGAAATCGTTCACCTTCATGTTAAAGACTCGAACAATCACATCTGGTCTGTCAGATGGTTGCTGACCAGGCTCGAAGCGGATAGTTTCAGCAATCTCTTGCCATTTAGAATTGCACGTGAATGTCACGAACAGGTCAGGCGAGCCATACAAACGGGAGATTGCCATTGCGTCTTGGTAATTCATAACCATATACCTCCTGCCTCCAGTAAAGCTAGCTGGGAGTACCTGGTGTTTACCAACTGAATCTCCGCTCGTAACCCCTCTATCAATCGCATCTACAATCCCTTCAACGGACTCAGCACGCAATTCGGTTTGATGATCGATTATAAACTATATCCTATTAGCTTCAATGCTTGAGAAAACATCAACAATGGCCTGGTCACTAAGCCGGCCATAGCACGTGAAAGGATTAGATTCATTTAGCCTGTAATGAATCAGATATCTATGGAACTCTTGCATCATAATGTATTTCCTACCAACCCCATCATAATCAGCGTATTTAATGCCTAGATGAAAGCCACGTTCGCCATACGAAAAAAGCAAAGGGTATTGCAAAGCTAAATACGATGGATGTAGCGATGAGACATGACGCATCCCATGATCTCTATCATGAACAAGCACATCAAACTTGCACTCCTTCGCATCAAAGTCACCAACTATTATGGCAGCTATTTCACCGCTTGTTGGAAGATTATACTGAACATCATCCTTAGCATTGCAGCCTAGCAAACAAAAAGTTATCTTCTCATCGCCATGTTCAGCAAGTCGTGACCTGGCATACCTAAAATTCTGAACAAGTTTGTTGTGCGTGTCAAGCATGGCCGATAAGGCTGCGATTATTTCAGGGTCAGGCCTATCATTGCTATCGCGTTCATTCTCGAAAATGTTTAACCGATTTTAGACCTCGTTAGCAAGATCATAGATGTAAAGCTGCACAAATTTTGATGTCGCACCATGCGATGGCAAAAGAGTGCCAATCCTGTGGTGCACAACACCGTTGATTTTGAAAACGTAAGGTGCATTCCCAGTGTTAATTGATCTGTCGATGGTTGCGCCCATCGAAGTAAAAGCAAAGGATGAATTGTATGATCCAATCTATCTTAAAAATCTCTTCGATCGAGCATCACCATCAGATTTTATCAAAGTCGCAAGAGGCTCTGGGGGCTGCTCAAAACGAGGCACTTGTATTTTGCCGCTCTTGCAACATAGATTATAGACAATTTTCCTTTTTGAGACAGCAGAGAGTGACTTAACCCTCTCCTGGAACCAAAAGACAGCACCACAATATGGACACTCATGCTTTGGAGGACCATAGTATGACCGGCCTGGGTAGGACGCTGTAAGACACACATTTTACCATTGTGAGACAAACATGTTTTTTTCATTAAACAAAGCATAGGTTGTTTTTCCTATTGCAGGATACGAACCCTTGAGCGACTGGATGTATTCCCTATCTGTTGCTGATGAGGCAGTGCTTGGCCTGCTAGCAGAAGCTACAATACAGGCAGATCATAACCATGTCTTAATCGGCGTGGGTATAACAGAAGGATAACATGTCTATGAAAATAACTTTCTACCATACCAGAAGGAGCGTGTGGTGGCGGCAAAGAAGGCAGCTTTGACCGCAGTAAACAACGGTGCTGTCTATGCAGCTTGGATAAGCCAGCTGAAAAATCCATAAGGGAACGCGGCCTCTTACCCCGATCTACCCGCAAAGGTTCAGACGATGTTCCAACCATGCTCTGTATGTCCATCGCACAGGGCCGCAGCAAGACATTGGTGGCTCGCCTTTCACGGCTTGCACGTACCCTTCGGACCCTATCTATACTCTGTTGCGACATCTGCAGAGCATAACCAAACAATTGGAGCAGGCAGGGAGCAACGAAGAAACCGTGTGATTGCATGACAACAGAAGCAGTAGCAGGCACGCTACCACGGTGAAAAGGATAGAGGAGAACGAAGCAGAATGCACTCGAAGAAAAGAGGGCAGGAAGACATAGCTCACGACAGGTACAACACCTCAATAAATAACAGCATATAAAACAAAGAGTAGCATACAGAAAACACAACATCTCCGAGTGGCATACATCAGGGGTGCTCTACACATGAGCAGAGTGATCACCATCCTCAATATAAAGATTAAACAACAGCGAAGCACACGACTGAATGATATCATCACAACGTGGAGGCGTGTGTGAGCGGCACGATCTATATCGCGTGATACACCCACAAGACAACAACGCAGTCTCAACAGCACACTTTGCTTTCGTTCTATATGCTAACATAGATTGGAAATTATAGTCGCGCACAAGAAAACCATATCGCCGCTGCAGGTACCTGACAACCTCCATGGCTGCAGGCTCGTGCACGCTTTGGAGAGGGTCACAGGCTACAGACCAGAAAAAAACGGTGTCTAACTAAGCTGAGGCTGCATATGCTGGGAAGACAAGCTCAATTCCAGCCAACAACCTATCGCCGGAGTCAAACTCCCATAGATAATAGGGCGGTGGAAGCATGCAACGTTCCGTGGCTACATTCAGAAGCAGGATGTGCGACGTGTTCACAGTAAACATAGCGCCTGCAGAAGTTACAGAATGGAGAGAAGGGGTAAGCAGTATATATATATAATATAGGCACTGTATATAATATAGTAGTTTAAAACAAGAAAGAACGAGATGAAGAAAGAGGAAGCAGGCGCTATGGGGAAAGCCGTGAAGAGAAGAGAAAGGGAAGCTAAAATCTTTATAGGCAGCTGGGGGGGGAACAGCAGGAGAGGAAGCTGGAAAGCAGACGCGCACCGACCACCGTACGCAACGGCTACAAAGTGAAACGCGCCGACCGTTAGCTCCACAGCAGCCCACCATATGAGTGACACATAAACACGAGCCAGGGAACCGAACGCGTGAGCGCACGGCATTAAACACGAAGATTGCAAACAGATACGCTTGATCTAACGCACACAGCAGAAGCACAAAAGCACAACAATCACTAAAAACATGGCGAACAATGCACGGATCCGCTAACTAAGACAGAGATGGAAAGGAAGGAAGCGAGAAATAACCTCGGACGAAGAGGCCCGCGAACGCCGTGGGACAACAAGGACGAAGCAAGTACGAGAAGAGGACGAGACAGAGAAGACACGAACGAGTCAATCCAGAAAGCGAAGGAAAGACAGGGGGGTCCGCACTGAAACAAACAAAGCAATGTAATCAGGACATATGAAGCACAAAACATAGGCAGGGGATACATAGGGGCCTGCCATGCGGACCCAAAGCACGAGAGGGAAAACCTACCGCGAGCTGCCGCCGCGGAAGACCTTTGCTGTGCTGATGAACAGGTTCAAGAACCATGGAAGCAGCGATCCACGCCGTGCAAATCCCGGCCCTTACGAATGAACACAACAGACACCACCGAACAATCAGCCAATAAGGGATAACAAAAACAAAAAGCCGACACAGCCGCAGAAAAGCGGAGCGACCGTGGAGAGGAACCCGCTGCAAGCCAGTGCCTTACCCTGCCATAGCGGATGGAACCAAACGAGACCAAGCAGCGGCGAATCGAACGCGGCAACACAGGCAACCAAAAGGGAGCAAAAACGACTGTGTAAGCCCTAGAAACGAAGAGCAGGAAGAAGCACTATCGCTGGAAGGAAGGGGAAAAAGAGTGTAGAAGGGATGCAGGGATCCGGAATGTGAACAACAACGCACCCACCAACAAGGAAGCAAAGGCTGTGGGGCCCATAGGCAATAGGCCCACCGAAAGTGCACACAGGCTAGCACAGCCTCGGTGCAAAACGAAGGCGCAACAGCCGATTGAACCGAGGGCAGACGACCCAATCAAAACGCACCGGACAAACTGAGCAGCTGCCAACCGCACCCACGCCTGCTCCTCCAACCACCCAGAGCACGGACGCACAACACAAACACCGGTAGACACAGCGCACAGGAAAGCAGGAGCAACAAAAGGCAAAGGACCCACGCATCAGAGAGGAACACATGGAGGAACGATCCCACCAGACAAAGAACAAAAAACGGCAACACTGATGCCACCGCAGCAGCAACAAACCATGGACACAGCTCACAGTAGGTAAGAAACGGGAACCAGGCGCACGGCCCACACGGCAGAGAGCCAAAACACATGGACCAAGCACACGAGCGTGCTGAGCTGATGAGCCGCACAGAAGCAACGCAGCAGAGCGAACGCAAACGCCGATCGCCCAGCACGGCAGCTACCGCAGGCCGTCAACACTGCACAAGCTCGATCGAACGGACAGCACAGCAGGCAAGGAGAGATGGCCAGCCCCAGCGCTTGAGCAGCCTCCCAGCGCCGGATGACGTGCCGCGCCCCGACAGCATCCACGACAGCCCGAAAAGCGGAGAAGCGAGCAATCGGGGGCTAGAATGAAGTCTTTAGGTATTCAAAGATTGTGCATGGTGGACAGATGATATATACATTGTGCAGAAAGGTGTTGACAAATCATTGAATATACATGACTTATTCGAAAGACAACCTTGGCACTAACTTTTGTTAGATATATTAATGAAAAAGTTTTTTTTTGAAATATTTATGCAGAATTGACAAATAGCAGGTTTATCCTATATTTCACGCAACTTGATAAAGATGAAGGGGGTACATAGTATGGAACTCATCTTAGAAAACTTATGAAACATACACAAATTTTTCCTCGCAAGAAAATAATTTTTCAAACATCCAACATTTGTGAACAACATGCAACCGACAGAATTATTTGGCTGATATATATATTAAACTTGAAGATGAATTGAAAGAGATAATGGAAGATACAAACAAGACAATATTGGATAATGATATCGATCGTGCAGTGCCACAATACTCTTAACGTCTAGCTAGCATGTTAGATAGAAAGCTGAAGAAAAGAAACCGATGGAATGCATGGTCGTAAAGGAGATTCGCTTCTCGTGCCGGTGTATATAAGTCGTCTATCATGAATTTGTTGACAATATTTTCTTTCTAGATCAATAATTGTTGACAATATTTTGACATAGGAAATCAACCTGTACAATATGCGTTTATTGTGATGGTGGACAAATGCAACGTTGGTTTACATTCATGGAAAGACGTACAATTCATCCATATACACACAACTCATATTACTGATCAAAGACAACTTCGACACTAACTTAAGACTTAAGAGATGCTGTCGGGAAATGATATTTCAGTGATTATCTGTTGAGGAAGCCTGATGAAGATGGTGGGTATATATAGAGTTTCATTTGAGATAAAATTTATGTAAATTATTTTTCCGTATATATGCAACCTAAATATAACTAAAAAATGGTAGCATGTGAAGTTTCAAAGGATATTTGTGCATATGTAAAAAAAAAGAGATAAAGATAAAATATATGTGACCGGAGTCACTGGACGGTTCATTTTAGGGGTAAAGCTAGGCATCAAGTTGAGATTCTTGTGTGTGTAATTAAAAGACCTCTGCTCTCTAGTAGTTAATGTCCTTGTTGCCATCAGATTACCGGTAAAGCAAATGCTTCCCCTGCAAAGTAATCCAAAACATCTCCGTGCCATGCCCATCAAATTAAACAAAGCCGAATTGTTAATCAAACAAGGACAAAGAAAGGCAGGCAAAAGATGAAAAAAGCGGTGACGTGGCCACCTGCAGCTAAGCTTAGCTTAGCTTCGATCGATGCCCATATATACATGAGTACACACACATCTCGCCTTGGGCACTCAGCCAGTAGGCAGCAGCTGCAACAATGGCGGATCACCGGAAGATCACCAGTGATGAGGAGGAGGCGGCGGTGAAGCCGACGAGGAGCTTCCGGTACGAGGACTACAGCACCAGGAGGGTGTTCCTGCGGAGCTACCCTCTCCAGTGGGACTGGGCGTCGCCGGCGCCGGGGGAGAAGGAGAAGCAGCAGCAGCAGCAGGTGCAGGGCGTCGTCGCCGGCGGCGACGGGGAGGAGGATGACGATGAGTACGGCGGAGGAGGAGGAGACGAGCGCGGCGGGAGGAGGTGGCGGCGGCAGGTGGCGGTGGCGGTGGTGGAGTGGGGGGAGGAGAAGCTGCTCCTGCTCCGGCGGGTCAAGAAGAGGCTGGCGCTCTACCTCATCGGCTGCCACTACGCCGGCCACCGCGCCGCGCTGCCGTTCAAGTCCTCCTCCGCCTCCTGCACCGCCGCCATGCTCGCCTCCTCCCGCTGATCGATCGATCGGCCGCGCCATGGCGGACATGCCCATACCCACCAGCTAGCTTTGCAATCATCGGTCGGTCGATCTACACAGGTTAATTTCGCCATAGCTTTCGAATCTCCACGTACGCTGCTCTGTTTATCTGCTTCGAGGATATGCCTGAAAATTCATCGGTAGAAACGACGAACATCCGAACATGGCCTGTCTGTACGTGTATGTTATACAGGTAATTAATTAATGTAATAAGAAGTTCAGAGCTTGTAATGGGTGCTGGTTGTGTACATGTAAATTCTTCAGGACAAGTCTTTAACATAGGGAGTTGGGGATTTTGTATGTATGATGTTGAATTGCAACAGGAAACGTTGCAGACAGATTAATAGGTGAAAATCTAGCTTTAGATACTTTTGTGTTAAGAAACGTGAAAAGTTCTTTTTTTGAGTTTTGAGCATGGCCTGTCTGTTTGTGTATGTTACTACAGGTAATTAATGTAACAAGAAGTTCAGAGCTTGTAATGGTGCTGGTTGTGTACATGTAAATTCTTCAGGAAATGTTGCCATAGAAAGTTGGGGATTTTGTATATGGTAGTATTGAATTGCAACAGGAAATGTTGCAGACAGATTAATAGGTGAAAATTAAGCTATAGCTTTAGATACTTTTGTGTTAAGAAATGTCAAAAGTTCTTTTGAGTTTTGAGCATACTCTGTAAGAGGAAAAAAAAGTGGTTTTGAGCAACTTTTACATAATAAAGTCGGGGACAGGACATGTATTGGAGAGTCTTTGTATAAATCAAATACGTTGCTATTTCTTTTTCCGGTTGACTGCTAGGACACTTGAATCCGTGCGGTACCATATGGTGGCCGTTGATCTGGCATCATCGGAGGGCTAGGAACGTTTAGTACCGCCTGGCACCGCATGCCCTGACTGAGGAGGTACCGTGGGTGGGAGGGTAGCTTCGTACTTTCGCGTTCGCATCTCTTTCGCACTGCATGCTGCCTCGGGAGAAGTTTCACTCGGCAAGAACCGTATATCCCCGTAGTGTGGTTAGGATTGGATCCCGGTCACCTGAAATCGATTGGGAGCTCGCTGCAATTTTACATAGTGCTTGTTTAGTTCCTAACTTTTTCTTCAAACTTATAACTTTTCCATCACATAAAAACTTCCCTACACACATAAACTTCCAACTTTTTTCTTCAAACTTTCAATTTTAATCAAACTTCCAATTTTGGTGTGGAACTAAACATAGCCATAGGATGATCTAGGTATGCACAGAAAGAGAGTTCTGGTGGTTCAAAGTGATACAAAGGTAATATCTAGTCCAAAGAAAAAGATTGGTTAAAAGTGGCACAAACTAAAATTTAAGTAATAAAAGATGGACCAAACTATTATTGTCCTAGTTCCTACAGTGTATAACTATTGAACTGCAAGAAACAATGTTGTGGATATTAATTAGTAGGTGAAAAGCCAGTATAACATGCTGTTCTTAAAGGGGAAGTCAAGTATACCTTGGCATAGCTTCGGTTGTATGGCTTTCTCTGCCGGAAATCCTGTTTGGCGACCGATCGCCCTGGGGATGGATCAGCGATCGATCCCCTCCCCCCTCCCTCCCTCCACCTAGTTTTCTTTTTAGCACTGCATTACTTTTCTATTTTAGTAAATTTATACACCTAAAGTTTATACACCTCAAGTTTACACATCTAAAGTTTAGAGACCAAAAGTTTATAAGTCAAAAGTTTATATATCCAATTTAAATTTGAATTTGAATTCAAATATTTTTTTATATATAGTATTTCTATACATCTAAAGTTTATACACCTAAAGTTTATAGACCTAAAGTTTATAGATCTATAGTTTATAAGTCAAAAGTTTATATACCCGTTTCAAATTTGAATTTGAATTATAGCTGATTCAAATTTGAATTTGAATTCAAATATTTTCTATATATAGTATTTTTATACATCTAAAATTTATACACCTAAAGTTTATAGATACAAAGTTTATAAGTCAAAAGTTTACATACCCGATTCAAATTTAAATTTGAATTATATCCGATTCAAATTTGAATTTGAATTCAAATATTTTCTATATAAAGTATTTCTATACATCTAAAGTTTATAGACCCAAAGTTTACAAGTCAAAAGTTTACATACCCGATTCAAAATTTTTTTATATATAGTATTTCTATACATAAATTTTTCTAACTTTTATTTTTTTAAAAAAATTGTGTGGTGTACTATAGTAGAAAGAGAAGAAGGGGAGGAGGAAGGGGAGAAGAGGGAGGAGTATAGGGGGAGACGGGGCCAACCGATCGCTGCGCGATCGCCCTGGCGATCGATCGCCCATTAGCCTCCCTCTTTCTCTGCTATGGTTTAAATTCCTTGCACTCATATTTATCCAGATGTGCCTAGCTACGTTTTTAGTTGTAACTTTGTTATTTTCATAAATTATCCATACTGTAAGCCTGTTGACCATGTGTTCTTTTAGAAGGAAATTTTGAGTCATTAGAACATTCTCTACAACAAAAAAAAAAGGGCTTTGAGCAAGTAGTACTCCCTCCGTTTTATGTTATAAGATGTTTTGACTTTAGTCAAAGTCAAACTTCACTAAGTTTATACACAAATATAGTAATATTTACATTACCAAATTAGTTTTTATTAAATTAATAATTAAATATATTTTTATAATAAATTTATCTTGGATCAATAATATTATTATTTTTTCTATAAACTTGATCAAACTTGAAGCAAAACATCTTATAATTATAAACGGAGGGAGTACTTCACAACCACGATTAGTACGACATTTCTCTCTGGGCCGTTTGGATGTACTGGCCAGGCCAGCAGAGCACAGACGCATCTGGGCTGTTGATACACAGGTCATTATAAAGCAAGAATTTCCATTGGAGTCGTTGGGACAGTACAAGGACCTATGAGCTCAGTATGGCCCAAAACCTACGTACGATTTTGACTTGGAACAAAGTCTCCTTTCTGTACATCTGAACTTTTATTGGAGATTACAGTGTACAATTCTTCGACACGCTGCATTCATTTCACCAACTCACCATACAGCGACACACTCGTGTATGTTTGATTTTTACAACTTCTTGGAATTGTTTTTCTTTTTTGCAAAGAAATTCTTAGAAATTAATTATAGACAAAGAAAGAATATCGTTGTCATTTGTATACCCCTGAACACCTATGTATGCATGCTTAATTCTGAGGTTTGGTGAAATACTAGTGTCAAATCTAATCTAAATATCCCCGCAAAAAAAATCTAATCTAAATATAACTACTCCGGATCTATATCTTTTAGAGCTCCACAAATATATGGATTTAGATTCACATTTAGGTCGACAACATTTAGATACATCATTTTGTTCCACTTTGGATAAAATTTAAAATTTTAAATCACTATAATTTAATATATAATTTTTAAATCTATGGTGGATCAAAAACATCTGGACTTTTGCTAGAAGGCTTAAATCATCGTAGACTTGTAAGGGCACACATATAGCAATCTGGTTAATGGGTGGCTCTAATGTACACATGTCGCCCCCGCGATTGGTGTCGATATATGGCTCTTACTTTCTAAGCCCATGTGCACGAGGGAAACAAGCCCGAATAAAAAAAGGGCCCAAGACAAGAGAGTGGCTGATGCGCGCCCGTAAAAGTATAACCCATGTGCATCAAAGCGTTCCAAGCCTATTTGGCTCCTAAAGTCTATTTCAACATTTCTTTTCTATTGCATTCATGGCGATTCTAACTCACCTACGTACTTGATTGTGGCCCAACACATACAAACCAAATTTATAAGTATAAACTTCATAAGTACTCACTTTCCACGTATGAACATTTGATATAGAAACTTTTGTAAATGAATTTGAAATGAATTTAAAAACAAATTTTAAAGATGAGAAAAGTATTTGATAAACTTTGTTTCGGGCCTAAACTGACCCTGCAGGAAGAAAGTAGGTAAAAAAACATGTGCGCGTGAAAGTCTCGCGTATTGCAAGGGCACCGCCTCACTTGTATGTACCTATGCACGTTACAAATATGTTTTGGAGAGAAACATGCTAAAAATATACGGATTTGTTACCCTACTGTCAACAGTTAACAGGGGTGAAAACTTTCGAATTTTAAACCATCCGATATGCTTTGAGATTCGTGCTGGTGGAGTAAAATTGAAAAAAAAATGAGATGCACACAACAAGGATCAAACCCGAGACCTGCGGTTCACACGCCCGTTCGACTATAACCAGTTGATCCATCGCACTTTTTTTTTTTTGACTATTACACCCAAGTTACTATCAATTATATCACAGTTACATAGTAGTTACAATGTAACTACACTACAATGTTACATCTCAAAGTTTTTCATCCAAAAAGCTGTCTGAATGTTGTATAGCTACTCCCAAAATATAAACCACGTTATCATTGATGCTAATCGAAAAACACAAAGGAGCCTTTTCTCATCTAGCCATTTAAGCATTAGCGACTATACACATTCGTATGGTAGCCTTTTCTTATTTAGCCATCTAAGCATTAGCGACTTTGCTATCATGGTTATAGACAATTTAAGCACCAATTATGAAACATGGCAGCACTTTAATTACTATTATAATGGCCACATAGCTTGTTTGACGTGTGCAGGGAAGATTTCTCTTGTGGCACCTATGATATAGTACACGAGCTAATCCGAGCAAACCAATTAGCTTGCACCCGATCCACATTATCCTCTTCCCGTTGTCCTCCAGTTGCGACTTAATCGAGACGGTGATGTGTCCGATGCGAGGAGCACCCTCGCCAAGCCTCTTCCACCGCCCCCATATTAGTGGCCTTCTTCTCTCTTCACCAACTTCTTAATTTCTCATCTGTGACAAAATGCCAACAAACTCAACGCAAGTGAGCCCCATATCTGCCTTCCCTCCGGCAAGCTTGGCCCAGCAACTAGGTGAGTTATTTTCTCCTCCCGCAGCCTTGCCACGCTGCTCCCCTCTATCCCTATTGCTTACCCCGCCACCACGCTAACCCCGCTCAACCAAACCAAGGCTAGCTTCAACCATCCCTCTAAGGCCAACCATCTCCGCCCACGTCCTCGTCCCGGTCCCACTCCATTCACTGTTGAGCTTTTGACTGTAGTTTAATTTAATAAAGAACATTTGGTCAAACATTTGGTCCACATTATATGCATTTGTCTTTTTTATGATGCTAACTATACCATAATCTTTTTTATGATGCTAGCTATACCATAATACATGATGAGCTTAGGGTTAGGGACCAATTTATTTATTCAACTCCCAAATTCTCCCTCCGTCCCAAAAAAAGGCAAACCCTGGGTTTCCGTGTCCAACTTTGACTGTCTGTCTTATATGTAATTTTTTTCATAATTTTTTCAAATAAGACGGATGGTCAAACGTTGGACACGGAAACCAGGGTTTGTCTTTTTTTTTTTGGACGGAGGAAGTATGTGCATTATCTATTTTCTGTACACTGTTATAATCTTGAATCATGTCAGTAATCATGATCAGACTTGTCAGTTTTACGAGTCTACAATACAATAGTCCCTCCTTTCCAAATTGATTATGATATAACTGCATGGACACGGATTTCCTCAGAATACAATTAATACGGTATGAGAGAATGTGTGCATGCTACGGTGTAATTGGTATGGAGTTTTAATTGATAGATGCATTATGAGAGAATGTGTACATGGTATCTTGATCGATGCGATTTAAATTGCCCTTGGTATTGGTATATAAACTTATATGATGATCAATTTGAGAAGAGGGAGTAGTATCTATCAAACATATGTGACATGTGCTAGCTATAGATCATATCGTATATGAGAATATATTATTGCAATATGATTATATATATGCATGGGTCAATAGCTTTTAGAGTCGATCCTATAAACTTATCCAGCTAATCCACCATGTGCTGTACCACGACGAAATCACATATGTACATATGAAATTCCAATAGAATATATGTTAAATTAATTCCTTCTACTATTTTCTCACACAGACGTTTTCGACACCTTAAGTAGTACTAATTCCTCGACTAAAATTCCACATCAGTGAATATTCCCACATCGAGGTAATTAACAAATATAAACCATAAATAGATGGTGAATGCCACATAAAAGCCCAACACCTCCACACTGGAAATCTAACCCTAATTGGTGGGGGTGCGGGCAGCAAGCGGCTGCGTACAATTCGTGCTAACAATCTTGTCAGAAACCATTCATGGCAGATCACGAGTTTCCGAATAATATGGTGATGACTACATATCGGACGTCCGGAGTTTTACAAATCTCCGGACGGTGTTCCACTACATATTAAAGATATGTTGCAATGTTCCATTACGTGTTAAAGAGACGTTGCAATGTTTCACCATAAGTTGTTGCAATTTTTCACTGCTCCAGAAAAAATGTTTCATTGTGAGTTGTTTCTTTGATGTGCCATTCTTCATGGAAGAATTTTTCATTATTTTACCGAAAATGTTTCAGTCGGATGCAAACACTAAAAACACAGACTTCAAGAGCAAAAACATATGCAACACCCAAAGAAATCAACTGCAACATCAAGTACCAAATGCAACATCCAGAAATATGAATTGCAACATCAAGAAGTACCAAATGGAACGTCAAGAAACACTTGTGTGCAACATAAAGAAACTAGCATGGAACATCCTTGCTAGCTTGATGCTCCCACCATCCTCACCTTCGTCGGCGAGTGCAGGGCCATCTCCATCAACGGCGCCTCAAGCTCCAGCCCGCTCCCTCGCAGTGCCACCGCCGCCGGCAAGCTCAGGGCCCTAACCGTCGCTAGTCGTATCTCCTTATGACGTTGACGCCGCCGCCGCCGCCGCTGAGCTCGTGTCCTCTTTGACAATGGTTGTACCTTGTCGTGGTGCCGTTGCCACCGGCGAGGTCAAGGCCTAACTGGCGTCGACTGTTTTCTCGCGGTGTTGGCTGAACGGCCAAATACAGCCCCCCACGACGGTAGACCCCGCCGTCTACGGTGGCGGCGCCGCCGCCTGATGACGCTGTGACCGCACTGCACGAAGAAGCCGATGCGAGAGGTTGGGGATGACTGGATGAGGAGGAATGAGGATAAGGTTGGGAATGGATGGATTTCAACTTGACTGTGGGCCCGTCCAGGATTTCTCCACGTATCGGACGTTCGGTAGTAAGCGTTTTCGGAATAATACATGAGGGGATTTGAATTAATCCCCTCGCTTTTTAAAGATAAGTAATCCGAATTTGTGTGGATCCGATGAGATTTAAGTAGATATATATGTGCTCGTAAAATAAGCCTGTTCAACCTTATATCCAAATAAAACAAGTGAAGTGTATACAAGTTTTAAAGAAATGTGTAAATGCATTTATGGCGATTTTACCATTTCTCTCAAACACCACACCTCATTTCTACTAGGCAATGTGACATAAATTGTACTTTTGCTAGGTTTTGTTACTGTTGGTATTTCTTAACAACATTACTAGAAATATAATTCCCAATGTATATTATGGTTACAGAGTTCATCCGCAAGCACACGGATATACCATTGTAGCATTTCACCCGAGAGTATTCCCAGGGTATCATATTTATTTTATCCCGTGGGAAGATCATGTAGAGAGAACTTGACTAATAATTTATATATTACTTGTGATAATAATATTCTAAGCAGGGGTTAAATAATCCAATGGTAGAGTAACACACAAGCACTAGCTACTCATTCTCATAATATATTATCTAAGCTAAGTGGAAAGAAAATCTATTCCTATACTTCTAATATACATAGTATACATACATTCTAGTTAACCGAAATACTAGCTAATACCCTCTATCCGATGCGCTCCTAGTACTTCGAGAAGCCACCCCTGACTGCCGAGTTCCTTACGACAACCCGTCATGACCATACAACCAGGGCTAAATACGGAGGAATACCCTCCCCAGGGAATTAACTTAGGATTATATATTGGCGCGGAGGAATACCCGTACTGAGCTGTCACCATCAGCGGCCCACCTCTCATCCGCAATATATAACCCCAAATAATGATATCCCGTAATCTAGACACCACGCCTAAACTACCAGATACTACTCTAATATCATCGTCATGACATAGAGTAATTGCATATGCAAACATTATACCCGCACCAAAGCATCTCCCAGATAAGCTAGCCGTATGTTCAGTATAACATGAATATAATATAAAGTAGGCATTCATATACTCGGAAAGTATTTTAATACCATAAATGTATATAGAAGAGTATTCTAATAAAAGTATAAAGCTTACAAAAGAGAAGAGCAAAGCTACTAGAGCCATACCCGAACACTTCCGAAGGCTTCCGGACTCCTGATTTCTACTCTATTCCTATTTCACCAGCTAGATACTATTAAACTAAACTTGAGAGAAATGAGAGAGCTATTGCTTGAGGTGTGTGTTGAAGTGAATAGAGTGAACTCCTTAAATAGGCAGGTAATGACGGTTGTGACGGTTGGAATGGTCGGTAATACCCTCCAACCGACATTAGGCCCAGCCGTCCATCCAAACCCTGCATCCATCGGCGCCACGGGAGGTTCGGCCGAACTATGGGCTGGCCCAACCCAGCCCATCTTCGGCTGGCGGCCTGCTTTGTTGTCTTCCTCCGTAGACTTGTGAATTTTGGCCCAATGTGTCGTGTTATTTCTGAGTTCTTAGCCCATTTATACATAAGTCTGGTTCTCTACATCGTCCAATTGATTTATCGTCTGAGTTGACGTCGATTCTCCTCCACTTTATTGTCATTCTCTGCAAAAAGGTTAGTATACCTAATACTAGTGGAATATTATTATTCTAACAGATATATACATTGCAAGCATCACTAGTTCTCCTTTATTTTAGTAATATTGACGGTCGAAACTGATCGATAACAATCGTCAACAGTTACCAAATTATTTCGAGTAAATTCCCTGTGTACCCCTGAAAACTCACTCAATCCCTTTCATACCCCTAAAATTTAACCGATCTCTTCTATACCCCTGAAATTTCAACTTGATTCCTTCCATACCCCTACCTTTATATTTTCCTTCATTTCACTGTTACATTTGGTTGCAAATGTCTTTTTTGTCCTTGATGCTTTAGGTTTGAATATATGCTTGAAAAATGATTTAAAATTTTGCTTGAGTGCACAATATGTGCATTTTGTGAAACTAATGAGACTAAATAATTAGTGTAGAAAATTTTGACATAAATTTTGAAAATAAAACAAATGTAATAAATTATTTTTTTAAAAAAATTAATAGGACGGATTTTTTGATCGGGAGCATTCATAAAAAAATTATTGTGAGCATTGGTAGTCCTATCTTTGTACGAGTGCTCCTCATTTTTATGACTTTCTTTTGAAAAATAAATACATATTATTTATTTATTTATCTAAAAATAAATTTTGTGATAAATAATGCATCGCACAACAAACTCATAACTATAATAGTCTTATGCGACAAACTTTTACATTTTTAATAATGTAATTCACGAATTTCTATGTTCATCCAAAGAGTAAAATGATCATTTTTATAGAAATTAGACGGCCAATTAACGGTCAACTGATGGAAGAGGTATGGAAGGGATCAAAAATCAAATTTTGGGGTATATAAAGAAGTAAGCAAAATTCAGGTGCATAGAAGAGATTAGCTAAAATTTTAAGGGTATAGAAGAGATTTTCTCAATTATTTCAATTCACAGACTTCACAAGACAACTAAGGAATGAGATAAAAAAGATTAAAATGCCGTTCATTAACTGTCCCTATCCAGCGCGCCGCGCACGATCGCTTGCTCCCTGCGCTATAAGCAGAAGCCGAAGCAATCAAATCGGCTGGAATGAACTTGCATCCATAATTCCAAATTTTTCATTAGCCCAAATTTTTTACCTCCAGTTCGATTTTGAATTAGCAGAAAAAAAAATGAAGCACTGGCAGGCTATATATACCGCTCTGCTGCTGAAAAGAAGAGGAAAAAAAAACATTACTTCATCTGCCATAACAAGGCAAATTTACCATCGCATTTAGATCAACAACACATTTTCTATCACGAGGCAATCACGAAACACATCTGCCATCGCAAATCATCACAACATGATCATCGATCTAAATTTTCCAGTACTTGAAGAGGTAGAGGAAGCAGGGTTCAAAATTCCAAAACTAAATTTCCAAAATTTCCGTTCTATTGGACCATACAATATTGAGATCTTTTACGGTGCTTGAGAGGTACCCCAGGTACCTCCTAAACCAATTAATATCCACCATTGATTCCTAAAGGGTAATTTAGGAATATAAAATAATATTAACAAAGGTAGCTTAATTAGTAATTGTTCATTCCCCATCCGCTGGCTGACGTTGTCAAGTCGATGAGATTGTTTTTTCGCACGATATTGGCGTGACCTCAATCTCTCTATGTCTAACCCTAACTTTAAATCCCAAGTGAAAGAACGGACCAGGAGCAGGGGCAGCGCGCAAGGTGGCTATGATCGGCAGGCACGTACGGTGGCGTTTGGCAGCGGCGACCGGCTGGCATGTACAATGGCTGCGACCGACGGCTGGATGCTGGCTGCTGCCGATGGTTCCTGAATGCTGAAGCATTGTTTCATTTTTGTGAGGCATTGATCGGCTCAAAGCTGTTGAATGGACTTGAAAATTTTGGAGCCATTGATTTCCTGCGAAATCGATGTTCCTAATTGCTAGCTTGATCGAACAAGATCTTTTGTGGTTAATCGCTGGGCATTTAATTAAGAATATCAAGGCATCAAGCACGTCTATGCAAAGCCGGCAGGTGCACTCGACATCAGCGGCAGCCGCGGTTAGCTCGAGGTCATGGACGGCACACTCTGGAGGCCAAACATCAACTTATGCAGCCGGCGGGAGGAGCAGCCGGCGGTGGTACCAGGAAGTGCACAGCATGTGGAACGGATTGGGAGTTTTGATCGGATCGTAAAGAGAGGAATATTGAAAAGATAATGCATCTTTAACCGCACAAATCGAATCTATCTATTATATACTAAAAGTCCATTAAACTTCCTACAAACGCTCTCAAGACGTCATGTGGCACTCCTACAAATGCTCCTAGGATACTACGTGACAAATAAAACATCTAACCGTCGATTTTCATTTAATTTGATTGGACCCATCCTTATTTTTTATTTTCAGCCAGCAGATCAATCCTTAAAAGAAAAAACAAACCCCATCTACCTCCACCTCTCCCCCTACGTCCCTATGTACGTACCCCACAGTCACGTACGTACATGCCTGCACACATCTTCCCTCCGTCCCCCTTCTCACATATTCCTATTTGGTTAATGGTTTTTCTAGACCACTACATGACACTATTTAATCTTACCGTCGATTTTCTCTTAATTTGATGGATCCGATGTTTTAGATAGTTAGATTAGATATATTATTTAAAAAAGTAATAATTGTCTTGTATATACTGTGGGCCGAAAAAAGAAAACAAACACTCGTGGACGTACTTACGTAACTGGAAGAGAATCGGTGAAACTTACCTACGGTTCACGGAAGAAAAGAAAACCTACATATGCACTTACGATAAGAACCGATAAATAAAATAAAGAAAACTTACGTAACATAGGTACGTAGTGCCATTAAAAAAATTGATAGTCCATAATATAGGATTTTCTACTATTTAAAAATAAAATAAAATACTCTAAAATCTTACGCAAATTATACATAGTTAAACTAGATCTTTTACGATAAAAAAAATGTCCTACCTTTAAATTATTTGAAAATTATATATCTAATTTGTGATCCAGTCACATGAGGCCAACATATAATAAATAATGTTATGATAATATTTAAAGGAAAACAAGACGGATTACACCCTAAACTATTACGGTCGGCCGAATTACCACCATAAACTCGAAAGCTAGATATCTTTCAACTTCAACTATTAATACTGGACAAATTACCCGCTAACTCAACCCGAAGTGGTTTTGGTCAAACGTGGTAGTCCAGTCAGCATTTTCTTCAAAAACAAATTGGTGGGACCCACCTATCATATATCTCCTTCACCCCTCACTCCTCTCTCTTTCTTCTTCCTCCACGTCTGTGAATCGGCAAGGCTAGGGGCGGTGAGCAATGGGGCGAAGGAGCTTGAGTGGCGAGCGGCGAAGGCGGCTCCTCCTCAGCCTTTGCCGGCGAGCACCTCCTTGATGGCCACGTGACTTCTCCTTGGCCTCCACCGGCGCGTGAAGAGGACAATAGTGGTGGGCGGTGGAGCTCGAGCGGCGGAGGCGGCTCCTCCTCAGCTATCTCGGCCACCACATGCGCACTCCGACGAAGGCTGTCATCTCTATCCTTTCCATCACATCTCATCGTCACGTGACGGCCACCGGAGGCGAGGACCTGCGCTGCTCCTCCATGGCTAGGTTCGGCTGTGCCCCTACCATCGAGAACTCCCCAAACAAATACAGTCGTAGCTCCATCTACCACAGCATGCCATCCCACCACGGTTCTTAATCGATCCCCACCACCAATGCCTCTCTCCTGACAAGACAGAAAGCACCAATCAGGAACAACGAGGTGGATCAATCAAAAGAGCAAGAGTAGGGGAATAGACAAAGGAGAAGGAGAAGAGCGGCGACGCGCCTGCCCGGCCGGCCCCTGCATCAAGGGGAGGGATAAGAAAGAGAGAGGCTTGGGAATGGGATTGAGAAAATGAGGGAGAGAGAGGGGAGAGGGGATAGAGATAGAGAGGGTAGATAGTGTGATAGGTAGGCCCCACCTATTTTATTTTTTGAAAAAAATGCTTACTGGACTGTCACATAGGAACAAAACCACTTTGGGTTGAGTTAGGAGGTAATTTATTCTATTAATAGTTGAGGGTAAAAGATGTCATGTTTTCAGGTTTACGGAGGTAATTTGTACTTTTTCCTATTAAAAAAATTTTACATTATATTTCAGGTGTCAAATATCACTTGACGAAAATAACATAATTTAGTTGTGTATTTTTAAGTAGATCTAATTTAATTTTAATTCGTTTGAGATTAAGATTCTCAATTTTTTTGAATCAACAGAATTATTTCATTAGTATATGATAAGTTGGCAACATGAATGTTACATAGATGTAAAACAAATATGAAAAATATTTTAAGCCAATGATCTTGCTATAATATAACCACTTAATCCATCATGAGATTTATGGTCATATGTATGTTTTCTCTTTGTCAAATAGTTTTGCCAACAAATGGACAATCAAGAGTAATATGCGTAGTAAACTACTCATGGTATATTTTCTTGTAGTCGAGGAATTCCAACACATCAGGCATAATTTGATGGGCGTATGTCATATACCCTATTAATGTGACTATAAAGTATACTTCAATAAATTAGTTATTGTAAATAAGTTTGGGAAAATAGATTCATTCTCCATGTTAATTAGTAAAAGTGTCTCATGTCATTATGAATCATAAGCGTTGAAAATAAACAAAATCAAAATTACATATATTTGTCAAAATATAACTAATAATATGGTGCTTTGGAGATTATCGTGGTAGTATTTAAAAGACCCTTTATATAGGTTAAAAAATCACATATAGTACAAATAGATATGAAACAACTCAAGTATTCCATTATCGTGACACATGTTCTCATAAATTCAAGTCAAGGTCGTACGGTTTCAAGTAATATGTCCAAACTAGATATTAACGAAAACATGATTAAAATATGATTAAAATAGAGTCAAGATCTATTTTAAAAATATCATCTACATCTACATGTAAACATTCCTAACAAAAATTTAAGCAACATTAAATAAGTGACCACGCATACGCGCTGGCTACCTTCCTAGTTAACTATAGAAGTCAATTACCATTTTAACCTTCCACCTCTCGTACCTGTCCACCCTTTTACTACCTTGCTCCTGGTACCTTCAATCTTAGTGCGTTGGATTATAGGTGATCATGGATCCTAATTAATTCCAAGCATAGAAGAAACTCTTTCGGTGGAAAGTTTTATTTTTTTTCTTTTTTTCATTTTTGAATTTGGTAATATTTGATCAAATTTTGTTAAAAATCAAATAATCTCGGACCGAAATTTCGGTCACATTGGTACCCTCCAATATCTTAACTAATTAAAAGATTTGGATTTTTCCGGTCGTCACCACGAACGTTCGCCTTTTCGTCCGTCCGTCGCAATCCCCTCCCCCCACCCCCCACAATCCCAATCGGAATCGAGCCCTCCGTTCCCACACGCGCCACACATCGATATTACACAAATTCAATCGAATACAAAATCCAACCAAACATAGAATGTAGAGGAAGAGAAATCGAACGAGAAGAATAATAAAAACCGCACAAATCCGTCTTAGTCCGTGCATTGCGCACCTCCTCCCTCTGATTCATCCGCTCTGAAGATCCCACAACCAATCCCAAATCATCACAAATCTAACCCAAAAACTAAATCCCAATCCCAATCCAATCGAAATCAGCCAAAAGAAAATTCCAGGATAGGAGATAATCCAACATCACATAGGAGGAGGGAGGGGTGAGCGGGAGGCTTCTGCTGCTCCTCGCCCAACTTCCTCCTCGCCACCTCGCCGTCGTGGAGGTCCCAAGCCACGGGGGAGCCGCTGCGCCGGGGAGCCACCGAGCAGGCGGCGACGACGAGGCCGAGGAGGCGTGGCCCAGCCGAGGAGCCGCCACTGCACCGAGGAGCCGCGGCGCCGCCGCTGCATGTGCAGCGGAGCCGCTGCGCCGAGGAGCCGCCGCTGCGGCTCCTGTGCCCACACCAACTCGCTGCACGGGAGAGATGCCGAGAGGGAGGACGAAGGCGGCGACGACAAGGCTGAGGAAGCACGGCCGCGCGGCGAGGTCCGGTGGTGAGGAGGCGGCGAGCGACGCTGGGGGCGGGTGGGAGTCGGGCGGCGGTATGGGGAGGACGTACCTAGGGAGGAAGGGGAGGGGGTGGTTGGTCGCCCTCTCTCCCATCCCCACCGCCGCCGGTCTCCATCTCCACACCGCTAGCCTCCCCCCTCCTTCACCACCGGCCACCCGTGCCAGGCCGCCGCCCAGCCGCCACCCCGGCCGCACCGCGCCACTGACAGGCCGCCGCCACCACCATGCGGCGCCGACCTCTCCTCTCCACCTCCTCCCGCGCGCACCGTCGCGCCAGGCCGCCGCCGAGCTGCGCCAGACCGCCGCCACCCCTAGCCGCGTCGCCTTCGCTCGCCCTTGGTGTAGCGCTCAAAAGGAAGAGGAGAAAGGCAGAGATGGAGATGAGACCGAGAGAGAGAGGGGAAAGGAAAAGAGAAAGAGAAAGGGGGTGGGACCCACAGTCTAGACTCTTCCTCTCTGAACTCTCTCACTCTAAAAGTCTATATCATCTCCCCCTACTTCTCTGTCCAAGCCCATGAGGTCGATTCGTTGTACAAGTCTGTGTTAGCTCCCTTTTTTTGCCTCGGCCGATCCCGAGAGATGGATCCCTCTAAAGGAGTCTGTGTGAAGTCCTCTTTGTCCGCTAAAGTCCATGTTACATCCCTCTTTAACCCAAAGACCCCTCTGGAAGTCTAAATCATCTCCTCACTGAGACACTCTTCCCCTCGGTTTATAAATCCTTCAAACTTCGGAAATCCATATCTTGTGAACCATAACTCTGTTTGACTCCGTTCAACTTCCATAATCTCTTTGAAATCGAGATCTAATTAATGGCATATATACTTTGAATTGATTGTTGCTTTGTTTTACTTTTTTAGGATTGTGTGTGGTTTCATTGGTCGTTTATTGGACGTTTTTAGAAAATTATGAGATGCAATTAGGAGTCCTTGTTGTATTTTAAAAAACGAACGAACTTAGAAAAACTGACTCATACACGGATGATGTAATAGAGATTGAGATTAATAGTAAAAAACAAACATGGCTTTTTTTTATCACTGTACATATAACCGATGCTAATAATTATACTATGGTGTTTTGGTAAATTATTAATATCAAACTTCAGTCACCCCGCTAATACCCGATGCAACGCACGGGTATTTTGCTAGTAAATGCTGAAAACGGAAAATTGAACCCTGAGAGGAAGAGGTCCTACCTGAGTACCTGACCTTAGCAAGCTTCTGTGCAAGATGAAGAAGTCTATATAGCAAGCATGCCGAAGAACAGGTGATCAAAGTCAGGCTGAAGAAGTCCAGTAAGTGAATGAAGAACATGGTGAAGCTGGCCATTATTCGATTGATCTAAATGATCATCATGTATATATGTTATTCATTATTATTGCTTTTTCCCACTGTTAATCATTCTAAATCTTTATGTGATCAGGAAGATAGAGTAGAATGCACAAATAATTAGAGTATAGATTGATGTGCTTTGCAGCTGAATAAATTTGTCAACATTAACACTTTTACATGAAACCCCTTCCCCCTTGAATTGCTGCCGGTCAGTTCACAAAACCCGCTGTACCTTCCTTTGTCCAAGAATAATCTTCTTTCCTTTGGAGTCATAATTCACAACAATTGTTCTGCCGTTTGGCAGCAGTGGTTGACTCAGCAAATATCCTTTTTTTTTTAACAGCAACAAGAAAAAGGTTTTCGAAAGAGTTTTTAACCGTAAAAAAAGAAAGAGTTTTAAAGCTAAACTCCACACTGAAATTTTATAAAACACATGATTTTATGAACATATTTGTTCTGACATTTTGTTATTATCTATTATTTGACACTGTTATTCTAATTAAATACATGCCTAAAAAAATTAATTTCAAAGAGTTCATATCATCAGACAGGAGTAAATTAACTTCCATTAATTAATATATAGAGAGAGATATATAACAGTGTTGCAAAATTAGTGCAAGTTATAGAGAGAGATATGAACCAAATTAATATCCTCCCTTTCTGACAATAAAAGAAATTTTCATCAAAGTTTTTGTTTTTCCCTTTCTGGCAATAAGCCTATGTGTCAACATTACAGGTTTCACATGGGTCATAGCCTAGGATGTAGGTGTTGGAATTAATAGATAGGCTTTAGCCCATTCGAAAATTAATTCTTTGAAAAGTCATAAAAGACAACCTCATGGGATCGCATGCATGGGGAGTTTAGTACCACCTTGTTTATTCTAAGAGAGGGAGACCTCCTTAAAAGGGAGGATACCCTCCTAGCCACTTGAATCATGTGAGATGGAGAGAAGAGGGGGAACACAAGCGCGCGCTCGCTTGCCTTGCCTTGTTTTGGAAACATTCCGAGGAGTCCGGATAAGTTAGGCGCGACTTGTCCGGTTCGGTTACACGTCAATGTCTCTACTCACCGGCGATCGGGAGAGCAGGTCGTCTTGCACTGGGAGAAGGCGGCAATAAGGTTTTTGTGACTTGTCCGGTTCGGTTATACGTCAATGTCTCAACTCACCGGCGATCGGGAGAGCAAGTCGTCCTGCACTGGGAGAAGGCGGCAATAAGGTTTTTGTTCCTATTCGCTCGCGTGCTGCGCGCCTTCGTCGACACCCGCAACCGCGAGTGATTCCTGTCGAGCAACCGGTTGTTCCGCAACCTCGGTACATGTTCAACATGTTGCGCCCTCGGTACATGTTCAACATGTTGCGCATATTTGATCCGTTCATGTTTTACTGCTTAGTTTACATGTGTAGATCCAATGATACATTCATGCTAGTTTATATCTGCAATGTCATGATTTATTTATGAAATAAATTAAATCATTATGTGCTTATAATTTCAACAGTAGGCAGAATGAGTTGCAAACAGCACATCAACAATAACCACACCAAGTCACTTCATATATATTAATCTAAGGTTGCGTTCATTCCAAGCACAGACGGAAGAAAAATCCCTCGTTCTTTATACACGCGCTACTCGAACAGCTAAACAATATGTTTTTTCAAAAAATTTCTATAGAAAAATTAAGTTATTTTTCAATCATATTAATCAATTTTGCAAGTTTAAAATAATTAATACTCAGTTACTTATGCGCTAACGGCTCACCATTCTCAAATTTCTCCTTTCCCCTCGTCTCAGTTACTTAAGCAGACTTGCTAATAAAGCTCTGATGAAATGCCACAAATTAAGGTAAGGCCTGACACATAAAACTGTCCATGAACATTGCTAATCAAGTCATTTTCAGGATACAGGCTGCACAAGAAGAGTGCCAACTAGCTTTCTCCTGAAGGGCTGAGCTGATAATAAATGGAATCCCTTCGTTTGGACTAGCCATGTCTAACTTGGATGAGATGGGGATGCTGACATCAAAATTTTCCACGCCAAATTAAACAAGAGAGACAAAGTCCCAAGTCAGTTTCATTGCTGGATCAATGTTTGAGAAACTATATGACAAAAAGCCATTATTGACAAATCCTCAATTCTATGTTTTCTCCATCAACGAAACTGAATTCTACTATGCCACCGTATAAGTGCCTTTTAATTTCTTCTCTCTCGAGAGTACTTTGAGCACTGTGAATAAAATTCCAAACAGCTAATGGATATTAACTAATGGAAATGGGAAAAGGGGGAAGTAGGTGGAATATTGTAGAACTCGTATCTGTAGATGGAAAATCGGAAAATTTGACCTCTTGTCGATGGCATATATATTGTAGAATATTATTTCTCGATGGGTTTCTATAAAATGTTCGCAAATTTTATGAAAGATGCTGTACTATTAGTCACAGCTGTAGAGTCGTCATTACTAGACTCAGCTTCCCTGTGAGCCGTGGTATTTTCTGTTGGTCCTGTAAGCAACCTACGGAAAAATGTATTTTTTGTGACGGGTGGACTTAAACTCATAGATTTTTTTTTAATTTGGAACTCTGCCATCTTTTAAACTTGGCAAATATTTTGCTACTTTCAAAAAGGAAACAATATATCCATCCCAGGGGATATATAGACCCAAAGAGCCTAGTGCCTTCAATCATCAAGAATATGGGGGTGTTTCATGAGAATTTCATTTTCGTGAAAATTCTGCAAAAACTAAGAAAGATCGAGCTGGCACTTTTTCATGAGGCTGGACACTTATAATTAAAACTTCCGATTCAGTGGAATTGGCTGTAACTTCAGGCAAAGATGGTACAACTGGATATTTTTATTTCTGTCGTAATTAATCTCAGTTCTGGCTCATTGCGAGATATCAGTTTTCAATCATGGAATAGCTAGGCATACAGCAAAGAGATCCCTTGTCACCGATCCATTATGTATTGCCAAATAGAAATAATCTCCAGCGCCTCACCATAACGGCTGAGCAATTAATCTGAACTCCTAATACATATATACTATATGTAAAAAAAACAAGTGGCATTTGACAGAAACACACCTCACAAATCATACAAATTCTAGACCGTTGGATCGCTTTAAGATTCGTGCAGGCAGTTCTAACCCTAAGCCCCTATCTCTCCCCTCGTCATTCCAGGCCGCCGCCGCATCCTCTCGTGTGCGGCTGACTCCGCCGCCGCCCGGACTCGTCGGCTGGCCGAAAGGGGTCAACAGCGCTGGCGAGCCCCCCTCCCCCCCTCCCCCCCCCCCGCCGGCCGGCCTCCTCCTCTCTTCCCCAACGGACGGCATGAGTGCCCCCGCCCTGCCGTCTTCACCATATCTGGCGGCTTCCAGCCGCCAGATCCGCTACCACTAGCCACCACCTCCTAACCACTAACCACCGGATCCGCTGTCTCCTAGCCGTTTGCCCCCGCCGCCGACACCGGCCCACCGCCCTCCTCCATCCCCGTGGCTTCGGCGCCGCCGCGGTCACCTCGCCACCCGCCTGTGTCCACCGCCCACCGCCGGACCGCCGCCTCCCACGGCTATCCCTCTAAGCCCGGTTATCCCCCCTTTTCCCCCTCCCCCCAACCCCCCTGCCACCCCCATCCCAACTCAGGACCCTAAAACCTAATTCCATTGCTTTCGTCGGGGTCGCTGGAGTTGGAGAAGGTGTTGCCGGAGTTGGAGGAGAAGAGCTAAGGTCGTCGGAGCACGAATCGCAAAGCAAATCCCAAAGTCAGTAATCTGCATGATTTTAGTCTCAAAAATCATTTGCCAGCCATATAGCCATTCCGAAAAAACAAACTCTGAACCGTATTTTTTGTCAACAAGAGGGTCATCAAACTGCACACTAATTCTCTTCGATCATGTCAACCCCATAATTCGCATGGCAGACAATTTGGAAGATAGCCCAACACTCCAATCTCAAGAAAAGTGCGAAGTTTCAGATCGAGTTTATACTTTCATCACCGTCCTGAAACTACAACATATCTCCAGCCTGTAGTGCAAGATGAAATTTAAATTAAAAAAAATGATGGAATATATATTGCTTCTGTATCCTAACACACAAAACATTGGAAGAAGAGGATTAAATGAGCGCTAATTAATTCAGTTTTAATGTCTGGCCGGGGACAAACAACAGATTTTTTTTTTTTGGTGCAAAGCAGCCTCAGGAACTCCAGTAGTATCAACTACCAAGTAAACCTTTTGGTGCAGGAAGACAAAAAAAACTTGTTTTAAACTTTTAGTAATAACCTCTAAAATTGTTCATAATCCAGTAGATCCGGCTACATAATACTCAGATATATAAGTATATATGTCTGGGCAAACCATATAGAACCATGTATGATTATTATATTTATTGGTCCTGCTAAATTGAAAGGTAGTACGTTCTTCTGCTAAGGATCAATTTATATCACAGAAGAAGCTATCCCATGCTACCTAGTTATTGGTAATTTGGTATTCGGCTCAGGTACTTGACAAAATAAAAAATCCGTGAGATAAAAATCCGAGAATGAATAGAACTCATAAGAAAAATAATTGTTATTCGGATCGATAATAAAGATCTATATCAAGACGATGGACCAAATTAAATTAATTTATAGATCACTGATGCACTTGAATGATTAACATTGAAGCAACTGATATTTTTTTCCCTTTCAGATCGAGCACAGAGATACAGATGATTGATACTTCGAACTTTTACCACATTCAAAACTGAACTAGAAACCTTGCTAACAAATAACTAATGGGGAAAAAAAACATAGACGCACGCACTCAGCTCATCAGAACCTAAATTATCAGTTCTGAATCTCTTATCTCAGCCTCCAACTAATCCAATGGCAGATCCAACCATGCATTTAATTAACTCCTCCATTCATTTGCGCTCATCGCCGATCTTCGCAGCAGTCACGCTGAACCTCCAGACCCAGCAAAAAGGGCTTCTACGATCTGCCGATTCGTGCTACCAGCAGTAGATCTAGGACCCAACCTAAGTGTCAGATCAAGCTCTGTTGGTGTAGCAGCTGGAACAAAAACAGCGCTACTGGCATTGACTGATGCTGGGTGCTGAAGATAGCCAAGATCTACGCATTTCTTCAGTATATCTGACGCCCAAACTACTCCTATCTCAGAAGAGTTAGGGTTATTGGGATAATTTGGGACTGTCACCTGGTAGTAGATCTTGTTCGACGATTGATGGCACAGCAGGGAGAAGGTATGGTCAGGGTTGTACTTGATGTGCCTGACAGTGCCCTTCTCCATGCCATCTGAACGGATGTGAGACCTGCAATGTGCAGCCATGGTCTGCTGGTTTCTGTGCACCTCGCTGCACTCTACGCATATGTAGACAGGGTCTACTAGGACGCTGGACTGCACATCCGCTATGACGCTTTCAAGATAAGGGTAGAAGAGACTAAGCCGCCATAAGGACTGTGAGGAGTTGGAATGGTTGTCCTCCATTGATGAAGCCATGGATTCTAGCTAGGAAGAAAGAAGAAGAAAGGGGGAACACTACTAATTCCTAGTTATTCTATGGTCTTATGTGCGACTTTGGATCGATAGGGGAGGCCTTTTTATAGAGGGGAGGGTCAAAGGTAGGTGCGTGGAGCGGCTTGATATCGAATCGAAGATATATGGAGCGCTTTAATTGCGAAATAGATTTTTGCTTAAACTTAACCCTGGGATACTAGGACCAAGATAGAATTGAGTAAATTAAATACCGATTGTTGGTGAGCGTACTAGGGATTAATGTAGAGGTGGGATTTAAAATGTAGCTTATTAATTAATTGTTTGGAAACATAATAAATGTCAATATTTTCATACCTGGATTGCATATATACATTAATTAATGCAGTGACCTAAATGCAAAAGATATACACCAAACTTGGCCTTCAACTGCTACTCGATAAATTAACTAAAGATTGTAAAATAAATATATGTGAACTAATTATATTCAAACCCATTTTACTTTGGCCTTGAATATGTGTACTTTGTGAATATTTTAGAAAAATGTTAGCTGCTAATAATTTGTGTACTTTATTAATACAATATGCGTATTGTCTCGACCGTCCAGTCTTGCCAACTGCCAATTGTGTCCGGACCATTAAATAATTTTTTTACCCGAAGACCCTATCAATGATAGTTCTAGCGCTGAATCGCGCAGTAGTTATCACTGGCATCGCAGCTGGTTTAGCACTTGGCTATTATCCTCTATGGATTTAAACATACAACCGGTTCATAACCTGCATCATGGTCAGGTTTTGAACTGGCAGGGAAGTGCGTTTCTGTATTAGGGCAACACCAATGTATATAGCTAAAGTAGTCCATATAGATGGGACCCACATTTGTGGATTTTAACTATTGCAACATTCACAATGTATATGGTTAGTAAGTAGCATGAGGAGGAGAGAGGAAATAGAGACAAATGACATATTTTATTCTATATGGGTAGCCCATATGCTCATGGATGACTTTTGTTATTTCTCTCCTATGAACTACTTCCACAATGTGGTTAGATAGCTGAATGTATTATTTTATTGGCTATGGACTGGTTTTGAAGTACATTGTGGATGCCCTTATAGGGGTAAAAGTTGTTCAGTGTACCATATTCATGGGAGCCGAAATTTCAAATATAATATACCAGATTTATACTTTGGAAACATCATAAATGTTAATTACTTACAAACTTGAATATATACCAACAAATGGAAAAGATAACACTAAAAGTGGCCTTAGGTTGCTGCTGATAAATATGGGATTGACATTATTGGTGATCCCACTTTTCTGTTTTGTGCCCATATAAATTTGGGTTTCTTGTCATGCTTTAAGTAGACTTTGTGTCATTCTTTTGATTACGGAACGACCAACAAATTACATGTGATTTTAGGGAAAAACAATTATATGTGTTCTTCAGTTCAAACAAATCATGTGTTTTGCATCGTTCAATGGCAAAAATGCCGAACACACATGATGACAAAAGTGGGAACAGATAGAAGTCATATATATATATATATATATATATATATATATATATATATATATATATATATATATATATATATATATATATATATTTGTTTCCTGCAAATATGCTGACATAAATAACAAAGATATATTTGGAGTATGATTTTTTTTTCTTTCTATTTGACGTACTTGTACTCAAATTGTACTTGCAGGCTAGCCCAATCGTCATTTCAAATATTTCCACAGTGCGACCATACAATGCACGATGGTGAGAGCTGTGTGGAAGCAAATGTCTCGCAGGTTGCTTTTCTAGGTGAGTGATACTCGCGAGAAGGATGTTGTATGGGTAAAAGAAGAACAAACGCTTATTTACAATTCGATCCTTACTTTTCTTGTGCATGAAATATTGCAATGGTTTTGCTAGTATAGGCAAACGATGTGAATTCCTTAATTTGTACCGGCGGACAAGATATACACAAATCGAAGTGGATAGGAACACTACCAAACCATTTTTCACGTGACTCTCCGATTTTATTCTATATAGATGGTGAAAAAAAATTCTACCTACACTGGTGGAGAAACCATCTTTCGTCGGCTGCCGAATTGCACAATAGTCCCGGTTGTAACAAAAACCGGGACTAAAGAGGCATATTTGATCTTTAGTCCCGGTTGGTAACAGTCAAATGCTGTCAGGGCTTGTCAGGCCCCCCCGGGATCTTTAGTCCCGGTTTTTAACACCAACCGGGAGTAAAGATCCCGACGATCTTTAGCCCCGGTTGTTAACACCAACTGGGACTAAAGTCCCACCCCTTTATATATGTCTTCTTCCTCCTCCAGCCCGAGCAAGCTTCAAAATTTATTCAAAAAAGAGGGGAGGTCATGCCAAAATTTCTAGTGAATTTATTTTGGTGATTATATACAAATCGAAAGTGCCTAAAAGGTTAGCAACTTCATCCTCCAATATTTTTTTTGTCATATTACATTTGGAGCTATGTTTTGCACACTTTTTTGTCTCCAAAGTTGTAAGTTGATGAGAGAGAAAATGTGTGTGGGGGAAGAAAGAATATATAGAAATTTAGTTTATTTGCCAAAGAAGGTTTTATAAAATAGTTGAGAAGGAAAATATAGTGAAAGTTAATCTTAAATAATAGAAAACAAACTAAAATGAAAATTAAAAGAAGTACAACACATTAATATTAGTTTAAAACTTTAGAAATAGTAAATAAGAATTATTTGGTGGAATATTTTATAATTTTTGTATGAATAATGATATGTCATTGTTGTATGACTGTTGAAAGAGTTTGTAATTATTTTATCATTATTGTATGACTGTCATTATTGTACGAATAATTATTTGTGTACGATTTTTTTTCATTTCATGTAGATGGATCGGCAATGGATGTATGCTGACCGGCGGTCCAAAGAGTTTATTGACGGTGTGCATTATTTTTTGAGAGTGGCCGAAGCTAACATGCATAAGGGTTTTATTTGTTGTCCATGCAATAAGTATAAGAATCAGAAGGAGTATTTTGCATCCAGGACTATTCATTTCCACTTGTTTGAGTCGGGGTTCATGCCAAGCTATAACTGTTGGACATCCCACGGATTGCAAGGGGTTGAAATGGAAGAAGATGAAGTAGAAGACGACAATATTCCGGACTTTGCTCAGTACGCTGGATTTGAAGGAAATCAAACGGACGAGAAGGAAAGGGATGCTGATTGTAACGACGTTGCGGATGATCTTGGTCAGATGTTGCAGGACGCCAAGGAGGAGTGTGAAAGTGAAAAGGGGGCCCATAAATTGGACAAGATGTTAGAGGACCACAGAACGTCGTTGTACCCAGGTTGCGAGCAGGGGCACAAAAAGTTGGATACCACTCTGGAGTTCTTGCAATGGAAGGCAAAAAATGGTGTTAGTGACAAGGCATTTGGTGATTTATTGAAACTCGTCAAGAACATTCTTCCGGAGGGAAACAAATTGCCCGAGACAACGTACGAGGCTAAGAAGATAGTCTGCCCTCTAGGACTGGAAGTTCAGAAAATTCATGCATGTCCGAATGATTGTATCCTATATCGCGGTGAGGGTACGAGAACCTAGAAGCATGCCCTATTTGTAAAGCACTACGATACAAGATTAGACGAGATGATGCAGGAGAAGTTGACGGGCAGCTAACGAAGAAGAGAATTCCTGCTAAGGTGATGTGGTATTTCCCTATAATACCACGGCTAAGGCGTTTGTTTAGGAACAAGGGGAATGCTAGAATGATGCGTTGGCACACTGAAGAGCGTCAACAGGACGGGATGCTGAGACACCCCACCAATGGTTCGTAGTGGCGAAACATCGACAGAAAATTTAAAGACTTTAGAAAGGACGCACGTAACATACGGTTTGGTTTAAGTACGGATGGCATGAATCCTTTTGGAGAGATAAGCAGCGGCCATAGCACTTGGTCCGTTACGACGTGTATCTACAACCTCCCCCCTTGGCTATGCATGAAGAGGAAGTACATAATGATGCCGATTATTATTCAAGGCCCCAAGCAACCTGGTAACGACATCGATGTGTACCTAAGACTACTGGTCGAAGATCTTAAACTGTTGTGGAAGAAGGAAGGTGTCCCCGTGTGGGACAAGGACAAACAGGAGGAGTTTAACCTACGAGCGCTGCTGTTCGTAACCATCAACAATTGGCCTGCACTTAGCAACCTATCCGGGCAGTCCAACAAGGGGTACAAGGCTTGCACTCACTGTATGGATGAAACAGAAAGTACGTATCTTAAGCACTGTAGGAAGGTTGTGTACATGGGTCATCGTCGATTCCTTGCAGCAAACCACCCGGTACGGAAGAAAGGCAAGCACTTTGAACATACGGCGGACCATCGTACGAAACCGAAACATCGCAGCGGTAAAACAGTGTTTGCTATGGTGAAAGATCTTAAAGTATTGTTTGGAAAGGGGCCTGGCAGCCAGCCTATAGAGAGCGAAGATGGTCACGCGGCGATGTGGAAAAAAAACTCCATATTTTGAGAGTTACCCTATTGGGAATTCTTGGACGTCCGCCACGCAATCGACGTGATGCACCTCACTAAGAACCTTTGCGTAAACCTTCTTGGCTTCCTAGGTGTATATGGAAAGTCGAAAGATACACTGGAAGCACGTAATAATCTGAAGCATATGGAACAACGCGGCAACCTTCACCCGGAACCAAAGGAGAAAGGAAGCCATTACTTGAGTCCAGCCAGCTACACTCTTAGCAAGGCAGAGAAGGAAAGTATGTTTGAATGCTCGGAGAGCATCAAGGTACCGTCAGGATACTTCACGAATATAAAGCGAATAATAAGCACGAAGGAGAAGAAGTTCACAAACCAAAAGTCTCATGACTGTCACGTGTTGATGACACAGCTGCTACCAGTTATAATAAGGGGAATCCTCCCAGACAATGTCTGGGCAACAATAACAAAGCTATGTGCTTTCATGAACGCAATTTCGCAGAAGGTCATCGATCCGGATAGATTAGAAGCCCTTCAGAATGATGTGGTGCAATGTCTTGTCAGCTTTGAGTTGATATTTCCACCTTCATTTTTCAATATAATGACGCATCTGCTTTGTCACCTTGTCAAAGAGATCGGTATTCTCGGCCCTGTGTACCTACACAACATGTTTCCTTTCGAGAGGTACATGGGCGTTCTGAAGAAGTATGTTCGTAACCGTGCTCGTCCAGAGGCAAGCATCACCAAGGGGTATGGAACAGAGGAGGTCATTGAATTCTGCGTAGAATTTATCGAAGACCTTAGCCCAATCGGGGTACCTGAATCACGCCATGAAGGGAGACTACGGGGAAAGGGGACTCTCGGAAGGAAAGCAATAATGACGGTAGACGACAATTTATTTCGTAAAGCCCATTTCACAGTTTTGTAACAATCTTCATTGGTGGCTCCCTACATCGAGGAGCACTTGGCTCTAGTTCGTGCCAGAAACATCGGTAAGTCCGATGTATGGATTACACGGCATTACATTGATACTTTCTCCACGTGGCTGCGACAACATCTCATGGGTAACGAGACGATTAACCAACAACTGGCCTTCCTGGCGAGGGGACCATCCGGCTCGATCGCGACATTCCAGGGATATGAAATCAATGGGTACACATTCTACACGAGAGCCCAAGACATGAAGAGCACGAACCAAAACAGCGCTGTTCGTATCGATGCCATGGGACACGATGGTACAACTGGCACATATTACGGTGCCACCGAGGACATATGGGAACTTGACTATGGACCTCTCAAGGTCCCTCTGTTCCGGTGCCAATGGGTTAGGTTGACTGGTGGAGGCGTAACGATTGATGACAGTGGTATGACAACGGTTGACCTTAACAAGGTTGGATACTCGGACGAACCTTTTGTCCTCGCCAATGATGTAATGCAAGTTTTTTACGTCAAGGACATGTCTAGCAAAGGAAAAAAGGGCAAAGGGCCTGACGACCCGAAGCGTCATGTGGTTCTCCCAGGAAAAAGAAAAATCGTCGGAGTAGAGGACAAGACTGACGAGGATTACGATCAGTTTGATGGGCAACCCCCTTTCACGGTGACGATTGACCCTAGCATCCTCCTATCAAATGAAGAAACCCCTTACTCACGTAGCGATCACAAGGAAGGAACAATAGTGAGGAGAAAGTATGTGCGGTCAACCGTCACCGCCGATGTATTGCCGTAATTGTTGTGTACACAATGTAAACTATTTTGGATGTGTTGAATATCCATACAAATCAATTGTTGTATGGCATATGTTAATTATGTATGATTATTAAAATTTTTATCAAATTGAAATCATCCATATGCTAGTTATATATGATTATTAGAATTTTTAAAAGTTTTAAATCATGCACGTGGTATTTACATATGTTAATTAGAATTTTCAACAATTTATTATCATGATATGCTAATTATATATGATTATTATAATTTTTATTAATTTTAAATCATGCATGTGGTATTTACATATGTTAATTAGAATTTTCAACAATTTAATATCATGATATGCTAATTATATATGATTATTAGAATTTTTATTAATTTTAAATCATGCATGTGGTATTTACATATGTTAATTAGAATTTTTAACAATTTAATATCATGCATATGCTAATTATATATGATTATTAGAATTTTTAACAATTTTAAATCATTGATGTGCTTATTATATATTATCCACTTAGTTTACTATAGACAACAATAATTTTTCAAAGGTTTTGTCATTAATTTTTTGACTTTAAATAATTGTAATGCATTATTTACTATTTTAGAAACACATATGTTCTGAAATTCAAAATTCAGTGCTATCATCTTTAGTCTCGGTTCTTAACGCTAATTGGGTTTAAAAAAAATTTGGAAATAGCGGGAAAAGATCTTTAGTCACGGTTGGTGAGAACATCCGGGAGTAAAGATATCTTTACTCCCGGTTCGTAAGAGCAACCGGGACTAAAGATCTTAAGAGCAACCGATCTTTATTCCCGGTTGCTCTTACGAACCGGGAGTAAAGATATCTTTACTCCCGGATGTTCTCACCAACCGGGACTAAAGATCTAGGGGTATATATATTCCCGATGCGCCCTCGTCTTCTCCACCAACACTTAGACGTTTTTCCATCGAGATCGATCTCGGCTTCTCCTTCGCCGCCACTGCCTAGGGCAACCCCGCGCCGACGCCGCCATTGTCTCTCGCCGTCGCTTGGTGGTCCTCACCGCCTCTGCTGTAGACGCCGCCGCCGCATCTCTTGGGTTAGAGCCGCCGCTGCCCCTCTCTCTCTCTCTCTCTCTCTCCAAACCGCCGCCGCCTAGCTCGTTGCCGACGCCACTGCCACGCCACGTTCAACCGCCACCGCCAACGACCGACTTCGACGCGGCCGCCACCGCCGACGACGCTGACGCCACTGCCACGCCGCCGCCCCCACCTCGAGCTCGCCACGCCGCCGCGCAACGCCGCCGGGCTGCTACGCCACGCTGCCGCAAGGCCATGCTGCTGCCGCGGCACGCCGCCGCCGCGCCCCCACGCCGCTGGACCGCGCCCCGACGCCGCCACGAGACGCCGCTGCCGCGCCGCCACGCCACAGCTCCACCGCCGCCACTGCCGCGCGCTCCGACATTGCCGAACGTGAACGAACGTGATTGAAACGTGACCGAACGCGAACGAACGTGAACGAAACGTGGACGAACGTGAACGAACGCTTAACGAACGTGAACGAACACGAACCAACGTGAACGAAACGTTAACGAACGCGAACAAACGTGAATGAACGTGAACGAAACGCTTACGAACATGAATGCACTTGTACTAAGAGTGTGAGAAGGAACACGAGCGAAACGTGTACGAACGAGATAATTAAACGATTATTAAACTTAGCATACATATATGATTATATATATAGGTTAAAACATGAAATACAATATATGTAACTTGGCCCGTTTAGACTAATACATTTTCCTGGTAATGTTGCAGAGAAGACGTCGTCGTCGTCCCTCAAGCCGAAGTGGTAGCTAGCCATCGAAGGAATTCGCGCAGGCAAGTGATGTAAAGAAGTGATTGTTAGAGATTTAATATAAGATTATTAGAGTTTTAATATAAGATTATTAGATTATTAGAGTTTTAATATAAGATTATTAGATTATTAGAGTTTTAATATAAGATTATAAGATTATTAGAGTTTGAATATAAGATTATTAGAGATTTAATATAAGATTGTTAGACTTAGCATATATGATTATTACAATTTTAATATAAGATTAGTAGCGATTTAATATAAGATTGTTAGACTTAGCATATATATATGATTATTACAATTTTAATATAAGATTATTAGAGTATTAATATAAGATTGTTAGACTTAGCGTATATGATTATTACAATTTTAATATAAGATTATTAGAGTATTAATATAAGATTGTTAGACTTAGCATATTTTTGATTACTACAATTTTAATATAAGATTATTAGATATTTAATATAAGATTAGTAGCGTTTTAATATTACGCTTAGCAAATATGACCTATAGACTTAACAAATATTTTTTGTATGCACAGATGGTTGATCGCGATGAGGAACAGATACTGTACGATACAATTGCAGAGGGAAGTAGCCAGTACTGGAACGAAGAAGAGGGGAACGAGGATCCAAACCAGTACTTGAACGAGGATCCAAACCAGTACTTGAACGAGGAGGGGAACGTGGAGAGGGATGCGGAAGGGAACGAGGAGGGGAACGAGGAGGAGGAGGCTAGTGGAAGTCATCCCTCCGCTGGACAGAAGAGGGCACGCGGACAACGAGGTGCCGCGAAGAAGATAGAGGGTCGGCACATCATAACTGAGGTGGACGAAGATGGCCGACCTAGTGCCCCGGCAGAAGCAGCCAAGAATTTTGTACGCCACAGCAGTTGGGTTGTGAGGGATAACGTGCCTGTCAGCATGGTGTACTGGCGCAGAACAAGGGCACGTGGGGATAATGACAGCTTTGTCCCAGAATCAGAGAAAGAGATGCTGTGGACCATAATGCTCGAGACGTTCACGCTACCCGCGGGTACAGAGAACATAGTGAAACAGTGGACTCTGAAGAAAATGGCAGAACAGTTCTAGAGCTTCAAGGGAGATCTCTACAAGAAATACATCCTGAAGGGACTAACACCGAACTTCGACGTATTCCCAAAACTAAGGGATCATTGGGACGAGTTCGTTGCTTACAAGACAGGGCAACAAGGGCAAGTGATGATGGCCAGAAACAGAGAAAATGCCGCCAAGAAGAAGTACCATCACCACTTAGGGTCAGGCGGATATAGCGTCGCAATGTCGAAGTGGGAGGAGATGGAGGCAGGATTGATTGAGAGGGGTATCGAACCGGCCACCGCTAAATGGCCGGATCGATTGAAGTTTGGTACTATGCTCACGGTGGAACGCTTAACCCAGTTGATGGCTCCCTTGTCTTCAGCGATCAGATACGCGAGGCTGCCAGTCGACTAACGGATGCAGTGGAAGCCTCTTCTCAGGGCACATTCCGACCCGACAGAGAGAAGGACAAGCTGTCACTCGCCCTACAGACTCCCGAGCATCCAGGACGAACACGAGGGAAAGGCGTTATTCCCTGGAAAATTGGATTCAAGGAGGACATCCACACGTACAGGAGTCGGATGAGGAGCAAGAGAGATACCGAGGCAAAGATTGCAGATCTTGAGTATAGGGTATCGAGCTACGAGCTCAGCATGCAAGAGGAGGTGGCAAGGAAGGTGGATGAACATATGGCCGCACATCGGTCCCAGGATCCCCAGCCGTACATTCCTCCTGCAATGGTCAGCCCATGAGGCAATCGTAGCAGCTGCGCCTCAACGGGGCAGGTAGGATCACAGAGCGTGGACGCCATTCAAACCCAGGACGAAACCACCTACCCCGTTGATGAGATCACGCAGCGGACACCATGTGAGCTGCATATTCCCTTCAAGAACTTATCAATCAAGGTATGCTCGTAGTTTGATGATTTTTGACTTGTACATTCCGCAAGTTGCTGCTTAGGTTGATTACTAATAGATAATCTCTCATCATGTGAAGGTGGCGTCGGGAATGGCCATCCCAACGGACCCTTCCGGGACTTACCACTGCAGGCCGATTCCAGCAGGATACTCGAGGGTCGAAGTTGAGCTGGTGGAAGCCGCGTACGAGGACCTCGAGTTGGACTACCCAAGAGGAGAGGGTGAGACGCATCTATGAGACACAAGCCACGCCATTATACTATGGCGCAAGTGGTACATCATCCTCCCTGGGCGACAAGCGACGTCTCATGCACCATCTCCTCCGACTCCGCCATCTCCTCCTGCACCATCTCCTCCGGCTCCTCCGCCACCTCCTCCTGCACCATCTCCTTCGGCTCCTCCGCCTCCTCCGCCTCCTCCACCTCCACCGTGTCCGCCTGCACCTCCCAAGACAAGGTCTCGCCAAGCTCCACCGCCTGCCCGCACAAGGGCAACGAAGAAGGCGAAAGTTGACACCACCAAAAACAAGGAGCCGCCATACGATTGCAGTCAAGAGGAGCTTGATGCTTATGTGGCAGGAGAAGTGAAGAGGCAACTCAAGCCTCAGAGTCCTGAAAAGAAGATACCTATTGACCCGAGCGTGAAGAACTTCTTCAAGGGAATGTCCACAACAAACAAGGATGCCTTAAAGATATCGGACTATGACCGAACACTTCAGAAAGCCCATCACAAGAAGTCCAAACTAGTCCCTCAGCTTGGAGAACAACCAAACCAAGAGGTCGAGCCGTTGGTGACCGGCGAAGATTTTGGCATAACGGATTTCATTTCAGACACCGGTCTAACTGTGGATCAGCTGATTGGAGGCGCATCAATCCCGAAGGTGGAAGTGTCATACAAGTTTGAACTCAGTAAACTGCTTGTCACGCCTGAGTAGCTGCAGTCCCTACCGACACAGATGTACAAATTCCATGAACGGTACATGGAAATGAGCGCCAAGGGTAGAGAGATGTTCGCAGCGAGGATCAGAAACCCCGACTTCTTGCAAGGAGAAGATGTTCTCTAGATCCATTTCAAGGATCTCTTCGATCTGTACCATCTGGACGCCCTCGACGTCTCTCTTCTGAGCGCATGGATTTTGTGAGTATCTTTGAGTTCGATTTGTTTCGTTCAATAATTAGCTCGTGGCATATATGTAAGCAATAATAATTTCATTTCATTGTTGTAGAATGGAGATTCAAAGAACCCGACGGCGGAGGGTCTACGATACTGGGTTCATCGACCCTCGAAAAATCAACACCGAAATGATCGACAATTACGAGAAAGACACAGAGGACAATCTCGTACATCTCCTAACGCAACAACATTTCAAAACGTACATACTTCTTCCGTACAACACAGAGTGAGTTTTTATTGTCGTTCGAATAAATTTCGCTCCCATATATATAGCATGTACATTTTCATATATATCTCATCTCACGCATATTCCAGATTCCACTGGGTTTTGTTATTCTTCGACTTGGACGCATGCAGAGTCACTGTGTACGACTCAATGAATAAAGAGGAGAAGATTTTTGACAAGGTCTTCCAACTGATAGACAGGTAATATAATGCCATCTATTCCAAAGTCGCGGGGATTCTATTGCTATTATGTTGATCTCGGGTAATAATTAATTAATCATAGCTTGCAACTACATATGTAGGGCATGGGATCGGTTCCGTCAATTGGTCCGCGGGACTTGGAAAGAAAAACTTGGACGGAGGTTTCATTTTCCAGTGAGTACATGCATGATCCAAAATTATATTGAATTGAATCTCTAATTACAGTTAATATAAAGAGTATATTAAATGTCTCATTATGTAGTGTGCAAACCAGGACCAGGGAACTAACTTATGTGGCTACTACATATGCGAGTATGCCCACTGCCTATCAAACCAAATATGCACCACACGAGAGCTCGATGTACGTATACATAAACCATTCAAAATTTCATTGCGTATCGATTTGTTAAGTTGTTTATTAATTTCATATATTGATATGTCCTTATTTTTCGAATGATAGCGTATTCACATGAGGGATAATCTCCCACACAAGGATTCATCAACGAAGAAGTCCTTAATCCCGATGGTGAATTCTACTACGACGGATCGACAATTCATAACATCGGTCCTTCCTCTTCTGACGTAACGCCGACGTCGAAGTCGTAGCTATAGCTAGCGAGCAAATGAATTGTACTATATATGCATGTATATATATATTTATATATGTACACATTTACTTTAGTGTTAATATATATTTTGGTAACATATATGCACATAAAATGTTAAGTGCTTTAAATTATACATATGTGTGTAATATATGTATATATATATATATATATATATATATATATATATGTATATATATATAATCAACCATGCAGCAAACAGGGCCATGCAAATAAAAAAAAATGGTACACCGATCCTTAGTCCCGGTTGGTAACACAAACCGGGACTAAATATGGTTCGGCCGGCCACGTGGCTGACCGATCTTTAGTCCCGGTTGGTAACACGAACCGGGACTAAAGATCGATCTTTAGTCCCGGATTCGTAGTCCCGGTTGAACAACCGGGATTAAAGAGGGGTTATGAACCGGGACTACAAACGGTTTCTCCACCAGTGCTATGATGATAATGGCTAGAGTGTCGTATGATCTAAAACCGTTCACACATGTGGTTCCTTAAGCAAAGCGCATGTAAGAATCTTGATATTTAAATGGGGTTCCTTAAAAAAAAGCCACCTTTGACTTAAGAAAACACATACAAAAATCGATTTTCAGAGATAGTTCATAAGAAACTGCCACTGAATATGGAAACCCTATTTCAAGAAAAAAAATCCCTCACTCAGATCAACAACTTTGTAGTTCAACATTTTTTTTTTCATCTGACATCATTCACGGGCCCAAATATTCATTACAAGTTCTCTTATCTATTTTGAAAAATACTTTTTTCAAATTTTCAAACAGCCTCAGTCAGAGACAAGCTCTATACCAAAGTTATAGAGCTCAATGAGATCTACAACTCTCTACCATTTGAAATTATTTAGTGTCAAATATGCGTCTAGTCCATCTTTTTGTTAAGAAGTCCTAATATATGAGTTGGCATGAAGGCTATGTGTGTAGAGAGAGGTCTCAAATTTGAATCCTATATCACCACTAAAAAAAAGGTTGTCTAGACGGCTCATAGTGATTTAGGCGGGAGTTTTTAGATCCGCCTGCAAACAAGGGTCTACAGAAATCGCGAGATTTGAGCGGGCATAATTCCGATGGCCCATGGAAATCAGTCTTCACAAGCGGCTCTCTGCGAAGGACCCACCGTGAAAATGAATTTCCAGTTTTTAATTTTTGTACATGCAAAGAAACTAGGAAAAAATATTTCTTATTTTACTAGGCACCCATACACATGCGCCACACAGTCTTACACACACAAGCGGTATATAGGATTCGAACTCGAGACCTCTCACTCTGCACATAATCTTTCTTACATCCCACCTATAAAGTAGTCCATGGCTACGGATGGATGCTATTCTTTTGACTTCACCTCTCATAAAACTTGCAACACATATTTTGCACTTTAAATGACAACAAATGAATATTTCATCAACTAGAAACCTGTAGGTCACGCCGACCTCTACAAGTTTGATATAGACCATATCTCCATCCGAGCTCATTTTGAAAAATAAAAAAAAACGTTTTATCAAAATAGATTGAGAGTTTGTAAAGATATTTTTCCGCATAAACGACATGAATGGAAAAATATTCAACAGCAAAGTTCTAGATCTCATCGAGTACTACAATTTTCTCATGTAGAGTTTATCATGATCTAACTTCGTATGAAAGAGTTATGCTTCTTTTTTATATTTTAGTGATGCTCCTATTTTAGGGGTGGTTTTCTTAAAGGAGATTGTGCGGAAATTTGAATTTAATGGGCTTTCAATTTTTACGGGTGGTTTTCTTAAAGAATTCTGCAAGAAGGTTTTCTTTAGGACATCCATCTCCAAAAACTTTTAGCTTGAAAATAACTGAACTTTAAAAATTTGTAGATAATTCACTTTAAATCCGGTTGAGGTGAACCAAAGTTCTCTATGATCTTCACAATATTGTCTTTAATATGGCTGTGTTCATTTTTACCTAAAACTAGATGAATACCCCGCCGCATTGCTGCGCAAAATTAAGTTGCATAATATGTACAAAACTAAAAACAATTTGATACAAATTTGAGCCTAAAAGTAATGGAGATTACATGTTTTTAAGAGAGAAGAAAGAAAAGACAATTTGGACCATAGATCTATCATCCAAAAGCTAGAAATAAATAGGATGATGTGGCATAATGAGAGAAGAGAGAAATAGCATTAACTACACTTAGTGGGGATAAACTATATAAGTACATAGGATACTTATATTTTAATATGATTTTTTACTTATGTTATTGTTAACAGTGAAATTTGGTAAGCTCCGAAGTCATGATCGGCCTAGAGTCAGTATCGGCTGATGGGAATTATCAAGTCGCCAATAGTCGGGTTCTTGCTATTATTCGGTTAAGCAAAATTAATCTACTAAAAGAAGTTTATCCAGAAGAGACCGAGTTCAAGAAGGATGCGGCATGACAAGTTATCTATTAATTAGGAATAGTTTGTTAGTTTCCTTTTATCTTTAGGAAAATGTGTTTAGTGTCCGATAAGGACTTTATGTTTTCCTTTTATCTTTAGGAAAGTTTCTTTTTTGTCCTGCAAGGACTAGTATCTACCTATAGGTATAAATATTGACACCCGGGGTCATTGTAAACTATCTCTACAATCACTACAATTCGGCATCGCCACCCTTTTAGTTTTGTACTTTTTCAAATGGGTTACCAACTTCCAGTAAAAATAGTTTCAGATGGTCCTTTGAACTTCCCTTTTTTGACCATGTATGTCTATTTTTATACCTGGTAATGCAAATCCTAAATGAGACTAGTGATTGTGTATAGCTGGTGTGTGGAATAAACAAGTGCATATCATATAGAAAAAACATAGGAATTTTGGAGAATTTCAATCCTATAGGAAAATTTCCTTTGCAAGCCATTGAAACAAAGGATTGAATCCTATCATATCCTTTGAAATTCCAATGAAATGGACAATCCTATAGAGATTTTGGAGAAAATTTAGCAATTGCTCAAACCTCTTGGAAATTTTCCTTTGAGTCTCTCTCTCATCTGATTCCTGTGGTTTCCTACGTTCCAATCAAACTGCTATTCCTATGTTTTGCACTTGAATTCCTATCAAAATCTTGCACTTTTCCTATTCCTTTATTTTTTTCATTGCTGTGATTCAAAGGGACTCGAACCCGAATACCATGAGCTTACATAAACCATACTAGTCCTATGGTTCATAGCTAGCACATGCATACATTATTATCATTATATTCATAGTTAACTAATACATAGGTTATACATTACAACCACTACTACAAAACATCAAATAGGTGTCGGCACAATATGTGCCGGAAATGCTAAAACCGGCATCTATAGGCCTTTCCCCACCTCCGCTGTCCGAAAACACAAAAAACCAGCACCTTTAAGTGATTATAGGTGTCAGTTCAGGAAAAAACCGATACCTATACTATAGGTGTCGGTTTTTACTAAAAAAATTGACACCTTTAGTTAATTATAGGTGTCGGTTTTTTAAAGAACCGACACCAATAATAATTAAAGGTGCCGGTTTTTAGAAAAAAAACCGACACCTTTAGAATTGAGCCGAGTCGAAGGAGATATTTCTTCTCCCAGCGGGGCCCACACCTAGTGGAGATAAGGCCGGCTTTCTCCATATCTCTCGATTTTTCTCGACTTCTCCACTTCTCCTCTCTCGCTCTCCCTCTCTCTCCGTGTGCGGCGGCGGCCCGACACCGGTGGCGGCGCGGGCTCGGCAGGGGCGGGAGGGCCGGCGGCGCCCTCCCCTCTGCCCAATCCGGTAGGGGCGGGAGGGGAGGCGCGGTGGCGGCGAACGGCATGGAGGTCCAACGACGACAGATGGCGGGAGGGTAGGAGACTGCGGCCGACGGTGGGAGTGCCCTCCCTCCTCTAGATCTAGAGGCCCGATGGTGGGAGGGCAGGCGGTGGTGGCCTAGCGGCGGCGGATCCTCGGGGCGACAGTGGCAGCGTTGGCGCCCCTCCACCAGATCCAGCGGGAGGGGAGGCGGCGGCGGCGGCAATGTCGACGACGTCGGGGGGGGGGGGGGCTTCAGATCCAGCGGCCTCTCCGTCCACCTCCTCTCGCCTACGGTGGTGTCCTGCTGCTTCCGCCTCCGGTGAGCACCCGTGCCGACTTGCTGTTGATTGTCTAAACATTTATGATGTTTGATTCAATGATTTGAAAATTTGATGAACATATGATCCATGAACTTGCTGTTGATTGTCTGATGTGAAAATTTGATGAACATTTGATCCATGAACTTATTGTTGATTGTCTGATCGTGGATTGTTCTCTTTTATTTGGATTTATTTCTGGTGCTTTGAAGCATCGGCTGAGCCGAGCCGGATTTTGTTTTGCAAGTCGTATACCTCAAAGATGCCGGTGGGCTTCTAATCAGTGCCGCCAACGTGGTGCCGGTTGGGAAAACCGGCACCTAAGGGGGTTTCCCAACCGGCACCGAAGGCCCTTTCTATAGTAGTGAACGGGCCAACAATAATATATCATGATAATATTATTCCCTCCATGGCACTAATAATTTCCTTTCGTTCCCATTCTAATATTGGGTAAAATCATCATTCCCCCCATACCTTATTTTGATCGATTCAAATTACCAATAATACTATACTTGCATCAGTTCAACAATTATCGTCCTATCGTCTCGAGGTGAACAGGTCGTTACCTCCATGGCTCCACATGCCATTGCAATCATAATATTGGATTCACTTAAGCACCCATTTCCGCATCATTTGGTACCTCGTAAAAGAACTCCTTATGAAGTATAGATGGCCAAACGGGCGGCACAGCCCAGGCCCGGCCATGCCGTGCCAGTCCACGGGCCACACACACGGCCCAGGCACAGCCCAACACGACTTGGGCCGTGCTGGGCCGGTCCGAAGGCACAATGGCCTATCGTGTTTTTCCACAGAATAAGTCTATTTTATATCCCTCAACTCTGTGGGCTGGGTCCTTATGGCTGGAAAATATGTCTATTTTGTATTCCCATTCTCTTGGGGCCCTGTCTGATATGGTTCATTAAGTCTATTTTGCATCCCTCGACTTTTTTATTCGGTCGTGCCGTGCCAGGCCGGCCCACCGTGCCGAGGGTGCGGCCCAAGCACGGCCTGGCTGTCGGGCAGGGCTGGCACAGGCACGACCCTAAGTCGGGCCGTGCCGTACTTGGGCCAGGCCAAAATGGCGTGCCTTGGGCTAGGCCATGGGCCTCGGGCCATATAGCCATCTATATTATGAAGTACCCTTACTACTCCAACCTTCTAAATTTGACTACAAAGATTAAACAATATATGCAACTTAGCTCGTACTGTTGTTGGCTCTTTGTGGCCTAGACTTGTTGAAAGGGTCATGAACATGACTACATGAAGACGTACTTGTTGAAGTGATGCAAGTATATATGGCAGATGCTCACTGGTGGAGAAGTGGTTTTTACTCCCGGTTCGTAACCCCTATATAGTCCCGGTTCGTAACCCCTATATAGTTCCTATATAGGGTGAAATAACCGGGAGTAAAAATCGATTTTTAGTACCAACCGGGACTAAAGATACTTTATCTTTAGTGAGGCTAGATCCGGTTGCTTCTTTATTCTTTTCTTCTCTTCATTATTTTTAATATATTGATTTCACCCTAACCCTATCCCGTCCCCAAAATCCCAAAATAATCATTCTCAAATTGCCTTCAAATCCACAAATCGATCATCTCAAATACATCACAAAATCATTAAAAAAATTACATCACAACTTCTACAAAATTCATCACATATTCACATCACACACAAATCAAATACATCACACAACAATCTCAGCTCAGATTCTCCAAAAAAAAAAGAAAGAAAAACCGCCACCGCCTCGCCGCGCGCCGCGCCGCCCTCGCGCCGGCCGCCAGGCCACCGCCGCGCCGGCTGGCCCTTCGCGCCCCACCGCTTTGCGCCGGCCTAGCATCCTTGCCCCATCGCTGCAGTGTAGAGAGGAGAAGGAGAGAAATAGATAAGGTTGAGGAGATAATTAAAAGGAGAGGAGGAGATAAGGTTGAGGAGAGGAGGAGGGAGGAGTTAAAGGAGAGGAGGAGATACCTCGATCCGATCGCTTAGGCCTCTCCGATCTCCGCGTCGAACTTTTTTCCCGGTTGGTGACTACAAATAGATCTTTAGTCCCGGTTAGTAACACCAACCGGGAGTAGAGTGTATGGCGATCTTTTTTTCCCGGTTGGTGTTATCAATCGTGACTACAAATAGATCTTTAGTCCCGGTTAGTAACACCAACCAGTACTAAAGATTGGAAAGTACCCCTTGAGCTTTTAAACCAGGACTAAAGATATTTTTAGTCTCGGTTTTTAATACAACCGAGACTACTGTGAAATCTAGTCGACCGACCAAAAATGGTTTCTCCACTAGTGGCTTGTGCATGCTCCTTTCTCCAATTTCATTATTACTTACTCCTAAGTGAGAATAAGAATCAAAACAGTGCTCCTTGGCACTGCTTTTGCACAAGTTAATATTGGTAAACAAGATATGACTGATAATCTAAGACATGAAATAACTGAAATTCTGTTACCATCTTTAATCCATTTGTGAGAAGATGTCATATATATACAATCGATTGTATATTAGCATTTTTATATGAGATTTTCAAAGTGCGATTCCTGAAAAATTACACCTACTCTATTTTAGGCCTTATTTTGGGAATGAGCAATTGTCATTGTGCTCGGGTGTTGTGTAGATTAGGCCAACTAGGGACAATAATAATAGTACTACCTCCGTCTCAAATAAGTAGTCTCTTTGACTTTTTGTTTGTAACGTTTGACCATTCGTCTTATATTTAAAAATTAGTATTAATATAAAAAAAGATAAGTTATAATTAAAGTACTTCTGATAATAAAGCAAGCTATAAACAAAATAAATAATGATTTTATTTTTTAATAAGATGAATGATCAAACATTATAACTAAAAACTTAAAGCGATAATTATTTTGGTACGGATGTAGTAAGTACATTAATGAACCTTAAACTTTTTCCCGAGGCTAACTAGGATATTGTGGCGGCAGTGGTGTAGATAACGCCGCAGCAAACAGGCCAACTGATGGTGACATGTTGATGGTGCTACGAAAATGATCGTGTGTTGATATGTCGTACCGCTGAAATTTTCAGACTCCATATGTACTAATTCTATAATTGAAAAGGAAGCAGGATGGCATTAATTAATTGTGCCAAATGTCTATATATTAGCAGCCAGAATAGTTATGCCATATGATTGGCACAGAAAAGAATATACCTAGTGTTCGCCGGTGAGTGTACAACTACAAGATCTGCGTTTTTTTCTAGCTAGCTCTAGCTAGCAGATGAAGTATCTGGTGTTCAGCGCTGCTCCAAGCAAATTAGGCAAAAACCATGGCATCCAAACAGATGGTACATATGAATCGAGGCCAAGGGGAAACAAGCTATGCTCGAAACTCCATTCTTCAGGTCGTTTCTCTGCTCTTAATTAGTTAATCTACAATTTTTTTTAGTTAATCAACAATTGCCTATGATCTTTTCTGCTTAGAGGAAGAATGTAATTATTATTTTTTTTATAGGGAGAAAAAATGAAAATCAACTGAACATATATAAGTCAGACTTTTCGATAAAGTAAAAGAAGTTTGCAAAATGTCTTCAAATTTGCTCAAAATACAAATGTTCTCGGACCGATATATTCCGAAATTTTCTTAATTTCGGGTTTATAGTCACCCCCGAAATTTTTTGGCTTTCAGAAAAGCTGTTAATCCCGAGTAAAACGCACCTGCAGAACGCTGAACAGAACAGGATGAGGCCGCTGATAGAAGACGCCATCGCCGACCTCGTATGCAGCAGAAGCATGGTGATCGCCGACCTGGGCTGCTCATCCGGCCCGAACGCGCTCGCGCTCGCGTCGATCGCCGTCGACGCCTTCCGCCGCCGGTGCCTCGCGCTCCGGCGGCCACCGCCACCGGCGGAGCTCTGCGTACTCCTCAACGATCTCCCCGACAACGACTTCGCCACGGTGGTGAAGAGCCTCGTGGAGTTCAGGCGAAACAACGGCGACGAGCCTGTCCTCCTGACCGGCGTCGTGCCTGGCTCCTTCTACGGGAGGCTCTTCGCCGCTGAATCCCTGCATCTCGTCTGCTCGTCCAACAGCCTCCACTGGCTCTCCGAGGTCAGAAATCCTAAGATTTTTTTTCTTCTATAATAAAAGTGACCTTTTTAAGACTTATTTTGAGCATATGAACCTTCTAACCATACTAACAGAGGCAAAACAACATTGTCACACTAGTTTGTCTGGCATGACAGCGTTGTTCTACCACACACCATGACTGTCGTGATAGAATAAAACTATCACGCTCGATATGGGTGGTGTAGATATTGTTATTTGTCACATCAAGTGGATTAGCGTAATTAAAAGGTTCAGAATTTGAAATAAGTTTTATAAAAGTTTATTTTTAAATAAAAATTTTAGAAAATAATAAAAAATTTGAATCATACAGTACTGATCACCAGCATGCATTCTGAATTTATTATTCTTTGAGGCGAAAATTTTGTTTCAATTTCATGGCAGCAGGCTCCTGAAGATCTGAAGATGAACGGAATTCCGGCATACGACGTTGACGCGAACGTGAGGAGAGAGAGACGAGCCGTGGTCGTTGGGGCTTATGCACGGCAGTTCAGGAAGGATTTCATGGCGTTTCTGAAGATGAGGGCTGTAGAACTGGTCCCAGGAGGCCGAATGGTACTCTCACTTGCAGGCAGGCGATCTGTTGATCTCGCCTCCGAACTCACGCACGCATGGGAATCCACAGCCATGACCCTAAGTGACATGGTCACTATGGTAAATTTAACTGTTTTACCTTGCTAGAACTTCACCATTTGCTAACGAACAAATGATTAGTACTATCTATGGCATCCTGAGAAGCTGAGATTTTGGAGTAATTGACAGGGTGTGATTGACAAAGAAAAGTTTGAAACATTCTACATGCCGATTTACGGACCTTCCGATGAAGAGATCAGACAGATCATCCAAGAAGAAGGGTCCTTCTTGATACGGGAGATGCAGGTACCTGAACTCACGAGTGGTGCGTACAGCGCGCTGATCACCTCGGCAAGGGTAGCAAGTATGCTGAGAGCCGCATTCGAGCCCATAATTGTTCAGCATTTTGGACCGACCGGATGCGATGGAGAAGAAGGGATCATGGATGAGTTCGTGAGGACGGCGGAGCGTCGGTGGAGCTTGGAGGGCAGCTTGCAAGACGAGCTTGCACAAAACCCTCGAGGCGTTCTGCTTGTGTCCCTCGAGAAGAAGCCGTCATGACCATCCGGTAGATTATAATTATAATTATGTAACTGCTACCTTCTGTCGACAGTAAATCCATTCTTAAATCTGGTAGATTTTATACCACTATATTGGCCGATTTTAGTTGATGAAAAGAAATTTTTTTAGTTGTCACATCGGATATTTGATTGGATGTTGAAAGGGTTTTCGAACACGAATTAAAAAAACTAATTTCATAACTCGCCTAGAAACCACGAGACGAATTTTTGAGCCTAATTAATCCGTCATTAGCACATATGGGTTACTGTAGCACTTATGACTAATCATGGACTAATTAGGCTCAAAAGATTCGTCTCGTGATTTCCCCTCAACTATGCAATTAATTTTTTTAAACTATATTTTAATGCTCCATGCATGTGTCAAAGATTCCATGTGATGTTTTTTGAAAAAAAATTGGGGAACTAAACCAGGCCTAATTGATGCCCGGAGCACCCAAAAATTTCCCAGCCCAAGGACCAAGTAGGCGTGTACGGTAAGAATAAGAAAAGAAGAAAAAAAAACTATAAATCCTAGCCTTGAAAGCATAAAAGGAAGGGTCGCGTCACCTTTCCACTCCCTCTCCGCAGTCCGCCTCTCGCGATCGTAACTGCCTAGGGTTCCTGACTTCCTGGTCACCAACAAGGATCCTCTGCAGGGCCCACACATCAACCACTGTTACTGCACCAGTAGTACTGCAGAGGATCTGCACTCCCTGGTCACCTGGCTCTCTCAAACGTCGGGCGATCAATCGATCGGCGACGGACGGCAAACCTGCAGGGGCTCATGCGGCCAGCGGCGACTATTGGCGGACAACATCGACAACAACCAGGTTTAGTGTTTTGTACCAGTTGTGGTCGAAATACCGAAATTTCCAAAAAAAAAATTGAATAAAATTTGATCAAATTTGAACAAAATATTACCAAATTCATGAAAAATTGAAAAAAAAATAAAAATTTGGGCCAAAATAATATCGTATCGGGGGTCCGATAGAACCAAAATTTCAGAAATTTTAAAAATTTTGATCCAAAATTGTGACCCTGATCACAGCAAGCAGCGTTGCAAAGCAAGGTAGTTCGAGCTGGTCTACAAGCGAACAATGGTAGCCGATAGCAAGTTGTAAGGAAGCAAAGCAAGGAGAGGTGATTTGAGGCGCGTCAGATTAGATCTTCTAGATTTAAAACTCTCTTTTCAATTTTTAGTTTGACCCCTTCTCATATTACACTATTGTGTTGCAACATGAAAGTAGTACAGTAAGCTTCTTTAATACTCCCTTCGTTTCAAAATAAGTTATATATATATTGTTAATATAGATTAAGGTTTTAGGAGGACTCTCATGATGCCATTACATAATGAATGGTGTTAGAGGTGGGTGGGTGGTTGAGATTAAGATGGAAATAAAATATAAGAAGTGATTAATAGGACAAATAATACTTCACATTCATTTTCTTATCTATGGTCCTCCAAAATGCTTCAGTAGTGTGGTGAAAGTAAATTTGCACTCCACTATTGCTTTTAATTTATTAATATTTCTTGATATTATAGGATAGTAAAATATTTGCTTCAAACAAATTGAATATTAAATAAGCAAATCAGTTACTAATAATAAAATTATTTTTTTCTATAGCATATTATAATATATTTTCTTTAACTTAAATCATCCCATGACGTTAAATTTCTATATATTCATATATGTTACCATTACCAGCTTTATCTTTTTATGACCACCATGAGAAATATTTTCATAATATATGCCCCCTCTATAAAAAAAAACCCCAATCCTAGCTACGAACCTGCACATATACGTGTCAGGTTCGTAAGCTAGGGTTTATCTTTCTTTTTTTTTGGACGGAGTAGTATTGTTAAATGACATGGAATTTTGAATATTGGTGGTTAAAGATAAAAGTCTAAGTTATAGTATAAAGCACTGGTCTGGTGGTGGTCCATACTGAAGCCGATGTGCTACTACCGCACAATATATGGGGAAAGTTTCGGGTGGGGAACCCCCTCTTTCAATGAAACAATGGAACCTCGATTGTGGGCCGTCCGATTCGAAATGTTCGATCCAGATCATTCGTTCTTCCTAGCCAATATATTTTGCAGTTTACTCCCCGCCTCCGCAGTGCATTTTGTACGTTACCCCGCTTCTAGTCTAAAATTCCCATCCTTTCTCCTCCCTGTCCATCCCCTCCATAGCTCCAATCCAAAATCCCCATTCCCTGGTTCCCCCATTCCTCCCAAACCTAAGGTTGATGCGAGAAGCTCTGTGAGTGATGGCGCACCTGCTCGCCGGCATGAGTGATGGCGCACCTGCTTGCCGGCGTGCGTGATGATGAGGATGAGAGACTAGTACTAGCTGCAGCTTCTCACTGTTAGCTTGGGGCTTCTAGGTGCATCGTCTTTCTCGTCGCAGGCGCAGCCACAGTGGCAGCACCTCCCTGCGGCGGCGGCTTCGTCGCCTGTCAGGAACCCATTGGGCTGCACATGGGCTGACTCAATTGCTGATCCATGCCAAGGCCCAATCAAGCAATGGATGAGGAATACAAAAGGCAGCAGTACAAGGACTTCAAGGATCGAACAGAACAGAGATCAAACATGCATCGGCGGGTTCGGCCACGGCGGCGGCGACAACTTGGTTCAGGCTGAACCTTGTCGATCTTCCTCTCTTCCTCTACTACCTCTCTTGCTACTACCTCTACTACAGCTACTAGGACAATCCAGTCTCTTCTATTAGCTTGTATCCCCATTCTTATTCCACCTTGTTCTAGTCAAACACTTCCAAGTTGTATTGAGAACTACTGTTGTTTGATTCTAGTGAAGAAGGTTGCTAACATCGCCCTCGAGGTCTTCGACAAGAACACCAGCCCAGAGTCTGAGAGCGACGCCTGCTGTCGCACACACTGGGAGTTGTCCGCCTTACACACCCACAAGCATAGTGGCAGTGAGGAGAAAGAAATATGCTGTTTGATTCGTTGAATAAGGTACACAGTGACAAGTATCAATATGTTCTGAAATATCTGTACTAGCTTGCACAACTATTGCTAAATGCATCTGTTAGTGCACCTAGATCTGATTTGCGCTAGGTGAAGCTTCATATTTGTTGGACTGAAAAATGTTCTGAAATGTTTGCTTGCTTAGGTCTGGTTAGTTGGTTCAGATTGTAGACACGGTCTGAAATGTACCATCATTTTCTAACTCCTGCTATTCATGGCTACATACATCTTTTTTTTTTGTACAAATTGCTAGTCCATGCTCTAGTATATTTTCTTCTGATCTTGTCTCAAAACTACTTGATTCAGTTAGAATTATATAGAGTATACCATTTTCTATAAGCAAGTGTGTACACTATTCGGCTATATTTTCACAGAACCTATAGTTTTTGCAGGAACTATCGCAGCAGCTACTTTGTCGCCCTCAAGCCTCAAGGTCTTCGACAGGCACTCCGCCCCTAAGTCTGAGAGCGGCGCCTACTGTCGTGCACACTGGGAGTTGTCCGTGCTCTATCGCCTCGCACACCAACAAGCACAGTTGCAGTGAGGAGAAAGAAATGTGTGGTTTGATTCATTGAAATAAGGTACACAGTGAAGTTTCGATATGTTCTCAAATAGAGCTTCTGTTTTTTTCGTTTTTGCTCTGTACTTCCCTATGGATTCAATGTTTTGGAGCTAATTTGGGTCTGTACTGACTTGCACAACTATTGCCAAATGCATTTGCTCGTACACCTAGATCTGATTTGCGCTAGGTGAAGCTTCATATTTTCTATAAGCAAGTGTGTACACTATTCGGCTACATTTTCACAGAACCCATATTTTTTGCAGGAACTATCGCAGCAGCTACTTCGTCGCCCTCAAGGTCTTCGACAAGCACTCCGCCCCTAAGTCTGAGAGTGGCGCCTACTATCATGCACACTAGGAGTTGTCCGTGCTCTATCGCCTCGCACACCCACAAGCACAGTTGCAGTGAGGAGAAAGAAATGTGTTATTTGATTCATTGAAATAAGGTACACAGTGAAGTATCAATATAGCTTCTGTTTTTTTCGTTTTTGCTCTGTACTTCCCTATGGATTCAATGTTTGGAGCTAATTTGGGTCTGTACTGACTTGCACAACTATTTTTTGTGAGTCCGATGGTGAGGTGAGCATGGCTGTGCCATTGCAGCCCCATGAGATTGTTTCTGACGCTGAATCAACCGTAAAGAACATTTCTACTCCAACTCAAATGTGCATCACACCGCAGAAATCATGGAGTGCACCATTCTGTGTAAGTACAAGAACATCAATTGCATTTGCTTACTATGGAGATATCATTCTAACCATCAGCACACATTTTTTCAGTCCTCAAGTTGGACACCTGAATGTGATGCTTCCAAGGAACCAAAAGTTGGAATGATTTTTAATGACATCCAGTCTGCCCAGGATTTCTATATAGCATATGCTAGTCATGTCGGATTTTCAGTTCGTGTGGGACAACAAAAGAAAAAAGATGGTGTTGTTTTGCACAAGCGTTTCTTGTGCTCGAAATGAAGGATTCCGTGTAGAGAAAGCAAAGAACATAAATGAATCCACCAAAAAGAGGAAATGTGACAGAAAAATCAGGTAGTTGGCAACACCATAACACCGCAAAATTTTAGGTGGATCCAGTTCGTGTTATCGGCGTGTCAAAAAAAAAAACCAACAGTTTCATCTTCTAATTTCGTGATTACGCAACCCTTCACGCCGAGGCTCCAATCGTTTGTCTTTCACTTGATATCGGTCCCCTTCGCCGCTTTAGTGACTATGCTAATTGTCAACATCAATATGCATAGGGAAACTCTGTGCCGTGCACGGGCCCACGGGCATGCGGTTGCGCCTATGTCGGTATGAGTTGTGTTCGGTTATCTTTGTTGAGCCACTACTACCAAAAGCCTTAATAGGTGCCGATTGAGAAACCTCCATAGGTGTTGGTTTTCCCAACCAGTACCTTTGAGGTATAGGATTTGAAAAAAAGATCTGGCTCGGCTCAAATTGAGCCGAACCGATGCATCAAAGCGCCAGAAATAAATCCAAAAATCCAAATAAAAAGAAAAAACTACATATCAGACAATCAACAACAAGTTTATGGATCGAATGTTCATCAGTTTTTCACATCGTTGAATCAAACATCATAAAAACCACCAACAAATCATGTAGTCGCGTCGCCGTCGACTAGATTCAGTGGATAAAAGCTATTTCCAGATCTAGAAACGAAGATAGGGTTAAAGTAGAACGAGATGGAGGGAGAGAGAAAGACAATGCAAGTCGGCATGGGTGCTCACCGAAGGCGGAAGCACCAAGACACCGTCATTCACCGCTGCTCGCCAGATGGAGAGGAGAGGCCGAGGCAGGAGAGGGGAGGTGGACAGAGAGGCCGCCGGATCTGGCAGTGGGGAGCAAATAGCGAAAGAATGTTTCAGTTCATTGCAACATTAGATTTATACATAGTGAAACATTATAAGTACACTAGGTGAAACAAAAAATGAAACGAATTCCCTTAATAGGAGGTTTCCAAAATATGTGGGTTTTTTGTTGCAATGAAATATTTTAGTTCACTGCAACATTAGATCTATACATAATGGAACATTATGAGTACACTAGGTGAAACATTTTTGGTGGAACAAAAAATAAACCAAATTCCCTTAATAGAGGGTTTCCAAAATATATGGGTGATTTGTTGCAACAGCGTGTTCTACTGCAATATTTGATCCGTACATAGTGAAACATCATGAGTACACTAGCTGCAACATTGTAAAACTACTGGTTGAAACATCAAAAGAGACCACATGCAACATTAAAAAAATAATAAAAAAACTAAAATATTTTTTTGTCGAAATATAATCATGTGTGGTCTTGATGTAAAGATTTAATTGTAACGAATTTAGTGGTGCAATTATATCGTAGATTAGATAAATAGTTTACGATAAAAAAATCTTTTGAAGAAATAAGAAAAGAAAAGATTCTTTGCATGCTACAGTCGCAGGCAAAAAACAACGTCCGATTTTTCTCCGCCCCGCCTGTCGTCCGGGTGTGAGCATTTTCGCAACAAGAACGATCAAAAACAGGTAACCACCTTAAATTGATCCAAACTCCAAACTAGCCACACACACACACGACACAAGCAGAGAAAATAGCGTCAACTGGGTGGCGGACGCGGGGCGGCAAATCGGCGCAGGCGGGGGCACGGGGTGGCGACGGCTAGCGACGGCAACCTCGGCGACGTCGATAACAGATGGCAACCTCGGACACAGGGTGGCGACGGCTGATTCGCTCCTCGCCGAGAAGGAAGAAGACGCCGGCGGATGTGGCCGGGAGATGCGGAGCGGAGGCGGCAGTGCCGTATGTGGCCGGCCGGGAGCGCAGGCGGCGACGCTTCCGCTGGGGGAGCAATCTCAGTCCGAAGCAGCGACGGCGGCAGCACGATTCTCTCTCCACTCCCTTGACGCCGGCGGCCGCAAGCAGGAGGCCGCGGATGATGCTCGCCGTCGTGCCGTCGTGCCGCCGCATCGTCCTCCACTGCTGTCAACTGCACGGGTAGTACTAGTGTGGGAGAGAGATAAGCCTCTCCGGCATGGGGCCCACCAATGGCAAGGCAGATTGGGATAGCCAAATTTGGCCATTGAGGAGATGAATTTGGCTAATCATTTGGCTTAGACATCCCAATAGAGAGGCTGTTGGAGTGAATTTTTTTGCTAAAATAGCCAAAATTTAACTTGGAGAGTCTATTAGAGAGTCTCTTGGAGATGCTCTAAGTCTTGCTTAGAACCATAATCTCTAGCTTGTTTCTTGATTGCCAATAAGGTTTTCACCAGGGTTTCAGCCGATGAGTTATCTGGACATTGCATTGGCTCACAAGGATTGCATACAAGTTGGTTTTAACTAATTGCAACAAATGTTTCATTAATTATCTAATCTTGTGGATTTTATGATATCAGACCTCCAGCCGATGTATGCTTTAACCTTCGGATGAGCGCTTATTTCATCATATCATTATTAGCCAATTGGTTTATACTAGATTATATTATAGTTTTATTACATTAACATCAGCCGATTGTCTTTATATCATTATCTACATTGAACATAAAGCCGATTGCTTAAAACCCCATCGGCATCGGCTGGAATTACTCCATTGGCTTGTCAGTCGATCGGCTCTTTGATCTTTAATTTCAGAAGGACATAAATGCCCCCGGCCTCAGTAGCATGTAACCCCAACCACTGGTGTGGCGATGCAAGAACGAAGTTGAAGCCGAGCCATCCATCTTTGCTCCACCAACACCACCACCACCACTATCACTTCCCAATGCCGCTCGGCCACCACCGCCACCAGCCGCAGCCATAGCCGAAGCTAGGGGTGAAAACGGATCGGATAGGATAATATCCGATCCGATCCGCTCCGAATCCGTCCGAAACGAGGATATGGTATGGGCTTTTAGATATCCGATGGATGCAGATGCGGATAGTATGAGGCGGATGCGGATGCGGATATGGTATCTATAAAATCCGGCGGATGCGGATTATCCGACATTTTTATCGGATTATCCGATAAGCCGTTTGCTAGATAATCCGAAATTATCAACATATATAACCACTCTATCTATTGCATATAACATAAGTTGGTACATCCAATGCCCTAATTCATCAATTAACATAGATTTTTTAGTCTAAGGCTTTTATCGTTTCATGTCACCCTCACGTATCTATATTTTTTATATTATAGACATCATGTATTCATGTTGTTTAGCACTTAATCATATAATTATTATGAGAGGTCATTTATTGATTATTGTATTATTGTTCTTTGGATTGCTAACTCGATGTTGCATTGATTGCATATGCACGTAACATCCGATAAATTTAATCCGTTTCCGAACCGATTCCGCACCGACTCCACACCATTTCCGACATCCGAAACAATTCGCTCCGCATCCGCACACTATCCGCACCCACTTCGAATCCGCTTAAAAAATATGGTTTAGGATATGGTATGACCACTATCCGTCTGAATCCGCTCCATTTTCACCCCTAGCCGAAGCCAAAGCTGCTACTGCTATCGCCAGACGCCGTCGAAGCAGAAGTCGCTCACCCGCCACCGCCACCAGCCACCGTCAAAGAAGAAGCCGCTCATCGCCCGCCACAGCCAAAGCAGAAGCCGCCGCCTCTAGTCGCGGTTGAAGCTGAAGCCACCACCGTCACCACCAACCACCTAGGGTTAGGTTGGATGCAGATTTCGGATGTGGGGTGAACGACAAGTGCGACATGATTGGGTCTGGTTGGGGTTACATTCTTACATGCTATCGAGGCCAAGGGCATTTATGTCCTTTTGAAAATGATAAAAAATATTGCCTTGGAAGTCCTACAGCCAATTACATAAATTTTGTGGTGTACATCGGCAGTGTAGCGTTTTTTTTATCTCCCAGCTAATAATTACACGAATTTTTGGATGTACTGTGGCAAATTTTGCCAAAAAGATATATATATTTGAATATACAATATTGAGGGTATGGAACAAGTAAAAATTGAAAGTCAATTTCAGATGGTGATCATGATTCATCCCGGATGTAGACGCTTAATTAAGATTCTATTATCGAAAAAAATATGAATAAGACATAATGAGAAAATACTATTGAAAGTAAAATTGAACATTGACTATGTGATGTAGGATAAAGAATGAATGTCCTGACTGAAACCAACTTATTGAATCCTTTCTGCAGCCAACACACCATTTCTGATGAACCCAACATAAACTCTCTGGACATCACAAATCATTCGCTCTTTTTTCTGTCGGACTCTATCCACAAGCTCTTCTGCTGTATGATCCAGAGTGAGCTCCTCAAGAGTCCTCACATGTTCAATACCGCAAGGCAACTGCTTCAGGTTTGGACAGAGCAGGAACTTCAGATCTGTTAGGCTTGCCACAGCTCCTTTTGTCATCTTAATTTCATTCAGGTGTGGGGCACCCCATATTTTCAGTATTCTGAGCTTTGGAAATGAGTTCTCATGGAAGTATATATTCATTCCATCATATGCATCATAAAGCTGTAGCTTTACCAACTGCTGTAATCCCTCAAGATTAAGGAATGCATTTTCGTCAATTCTTGACCCAGCAAGACGTAGAAACGTGAGGTTATTCAGATTGCTTACAGACACGAAATGAGGTAATGATTCATGAGATAATGTACCTTGCAAGAAAAGTTTCTGAAGTAGAGGAGGAGGTTTAAGTGATTCAAGATGCAGCACTTCTTGACTACTGTCTGCTTGGATCCCAAGACGGGTAAGATGAATCATATTAGTGATGGCCATGAACAACTGCTCACAATGGCAACTTCGCACCTTGTTGATACGAAAGGTTCTTAACTCCACAAGAGAGCCTAGGTGATGAACCATTTGAGAACTTGCTTCCATGAGTAGTAATGTCTGAAGGGTTGTCATGGAGCAGATACGCAAAGGTGCTGGCACACCAACAGAAGGAACAAATTGCTTAGAAACAACGACTGCTTTCGAAGTTACAATAAGATGTGTTAGCTTTTGAAGTTTTGTAATCGCCAATGGAAGCTTTACAATTTTACACTTCCAAGCGTCCAACACCAGCAGATTTTTTAGCCTTCCAATGGAGCTTGGAAGCTTGGAGATTTTAGTACGCCTGAGACCCAGAAAACGCAAGTTGAACAAGCCAAACACTTCCTTTGGCAGCCTATCAACTGAACTATCAGTTAGATCCAAAACAGACAACAACTTCACAGACTTTGGTAATGAATGAAGCGAACTGACATTGGGTGAACTTTGGAAAAGCAACAAGGATCGAAGATGTGGTGCATGGTCTGCAAGTTGTGCAAAATCCCCTCTCTGAATTGATAAACGGCGTGCTTCTCCAATAAGATGTGTACTCCTCGAGTGGTTAACGACAATGCAAAAATTTTGTTCACGAGCCTTGGAAAGAGCCAAAACACGGAGGATATCGTGCATTTGGACTTCATGAACATGTCCAGCCTCATTTCTCTTCACCAGCAACAGAAGACATCGGTTCACAAGTTCAGTCAAGTAATGCTCTGCCACTTCCTCAAGTGTTCTATGCTCAGTTTCTTCAATAAATCCTTCAGCAACCCAGAGTCGTACTAGGGACTTCCTCTTCATCACATAATTTTCAGGAAACATGGAGCAATAAAGGAAGCAGTTCTTAATGTTGTGCGGTAGATCTTCCAAACTAATCTTCAAGATAATGTTCATCATGTCCATGATAGAGTTGTTTGTCAGTTGCATCTCAAGATTTTTGTACACCTTTTCCCAGTCTGAATAAGTTGACCCTTGAAATGACAGAAGGCGTCCAATGCACACAATTGCGATTGGCAAGCCATTGCACTTGTCAACAAAATTATTAGCCCAGGGCTGCAACTCCGGCGGACAATTCCTTATCTCATTCTTCCAAAATGCCTCTTTACAGAACAGATCCCACGCGTGGTGTTTCTCCAACGGCTGCAAATTAATTATATGGGTTTCATGCGCAAGTAATGCCACATCATAATTCCTTGATGTAAGAATTATTCGGCCAATATTGCCATCTTCAAATGCATCTTTGCTATCGAACCAAACATTTGCATTCCATACATCATCTAGGACAAGGACATACCTTTTGTTCTCCAGGTAAGAGCGGGTGGTTTCGACCAAGCCTCTGTAATTTGTGATATCAACGTCAATTGGGAAGTCTTTCTTCCGATCATTCTTGCGAAACTCTTGAGCAGTTCGCCTAAGCAAATCGTCAGCCTCGTAGCTCTGAGACACAGTGATCCAAGCACAGGTGTCAAAGTCAGCCTTGATAGCATTGTAAACATTAGCAACCAGTGCCGTCTTGCCGATTCCACCCATTCCCCACACACTGACCACCATGCGGCGCTGCTCCTCATCTTTCACCCATTTCATCAGCAAATCCCTCTTCTTCTCGATACCAACAAGCTCATCCTCCCTCTTGAAGAGTACAGAGTCAGATCTCCAGTTTGAGCTCCTCCTTCCCGCCGTCGATTTCGCGCCTCTCTCGACGCCCTTCAGATCATACCTAATCCTCCTCTCGGCAGCGTTTTTCAGGTTGACCTTGATGTCCTGCAGATTGCCAGCCAGGCGAGACCATGTGCCCATCTTGCACATCCTCTTGAGTGCCACTGCCATCCCCATCCGGCCGTCTCCTTCCCCCAGCTCGTAGGTGAACTCATCGACTACGTCCTCGATGCTCAGGGCGAGGCTCCTCACCTGCTTGACGAACGCGGAGGTTGTCTCGTCGGCGTCCTTGAACCGCTCGGCTGCCTGCAAGAAGGCATGGATGCTCTCCAGCTCCCCCTTCACCTCCCGGATCTCAGAAAAGAGGCGCTTCAGAGCAGATCCCTCTAGCCCAAGCAAGGACTTGGCGACCTCCACTGCTTCACTCGCCAGGGCATCCCCAAGCTTGACGATTAGTGAGCCCACAACACCCTCCGCCATAGCTTGCTAGCTTCAACTTCAACTAAGCTATCCTATCCTTGGGTGTTACTTCCTTCTCGCTTGGTATCTAACTGGTCTTGATCCATTATGTTTCCTTTTTTCCCCCAAAAGGAACATCTTCACCCCTTTCATAAAACGCAGGGTCTTCTGACGCTTCGTCAGTTTCGTGTTAAAAAAGGAAGCAACTTGCATTGGTGCCGATATATGATAATACTGATTCCTGTTCCACGATTGCAACTTGGGCCGAGTTTAGTTCCAAAATTTTTCTTCGACGTTCCAACTTTTCCATCACATCAAAACTTTTCTACGCACACAAACTTTCAACTTTTCCAACACATCTTTCCAATTATAACCAAGCTTTCAATTTTAGCGTAAACTAAACACACCCTTGATATTACTAAAGGATGTTCAATCTTTCTTTGTACGGTTTGAAGCTGTGATGTTTATATCTAAGATTCCGTGGGTTGATCTTTTCAACAAGCAGTTTAGTCCCAAAATTTTTTTCCAAAAAAATCACATCGAATCTTTGACAGATGCATGGAGCATTAAATGTAGATTAAAAGAAAAACTAATTGCACAGTTAGGGAGGAAATCGTGAAACGAATCTTTTGAGTCTAATTAGTCCATAATTAGCCATAAGTGCTACATTAACCCACATGTACTAATGGTGGATTAATTAGGCCCAAAAGATTCGTCTCGCGGTTTCCAAGCGAGTTATGAAATTAGTTTTTTTATTCGTGTCCGAAAACCCCTTCCGACATCCTATCAAATGTCCGACGTGACACCCAAAAATTTTTATTTCGCGAACTAAACAGGCCCTGAAGAGTTGGTTGTCTAATTAAAACTAGATGGGTGACCTACCTAATTACACGGCTAGCAATCATACAAAATTATTTGTTTTTATTTATGGGCCGTGTTTAGATCCAAAGTTTTTCTTCAAACTTCCAATTTTTCCATCACATCAAAACTTTCCTACACACACAAACTTTCAACTTTTCCATCACATCGTTCCAATTTCAACCAAGCTTTCAATTTTGGCGTGAACTAAACACAGCCATGTTTTTACTTAAAATTTGTTAAACTAGGAAAATAGCCCATGCATTCGCGCGGGCATGTGTACTAGATTGTTCCAAAAACAATTATAACGAATTAAATTTAAATTGAAAGTAAGATGTTTCCTTTTTTTTAATTGAATGTTCATTCTCTGTTTTTTTTAAAAGAAATCTTGAAAAGATTTACTGCTAAATGCTGATTAATCTATCCATCATGCTTGTCCTCCCTTTTTAGCGGGGCCGCCTTTAGAGTAAAATTTTACTATAGGCCATGGGTGCATAGTTCCATAGAAAAACAATCGCAGGGAATGTCCTTACCTAATGAAATATAAACCTACTACTACATTTGTTTACTCATGCCCAATCTCTAGAAATTATTACGTTCTCTGAATTTTTAAATATCCCCAAAAGCATCAATAAACTTTATTTCACGTTTTTAAATAGTGTATTTAGTAGTTTAAAATTAAATAATGATCCAATTAAGGTTTTTAAAGACCAAATTTTGCAAACATAGATATAACACAGAAATATATATGGCAATCGTTATGTGTTATTCAAACCTAAATTTATGGACTACTAAAATTAAATTTATTCTAATTCAGATCAAGAAAAAATTAATTTGCTGACCCTTAAAGGCATAAATATTAAAACAATTATTACACGTCACCAAAATTAAATTAACCCTAGAGGATTAAATAAACTCATGTAAAAAGATTTAAGGCCCATTTGAAGCTGATGGAAGATGAAGATTAAGTACGCACACAAAACGAGATAAGTCATTAGCACATTGATTAATTGAATTTTAATTATTAAAAACTTAATAAATGGATTTATTTGTTTTCTATAGCAACTTCTATGAAGAAAGTTTTCACTCGAAGACACCATTTACCAGTTTGAAAAACGTGCTAACGGTAACAAAGGAAAAATATGTACTCCCTTCGTCCCAAAATAAGTGTAGTTTTATAAAAATTCATATCCAGCGTTTGACCATTCGTCTTATTTGAATTTTTTTCATGATTAGTATTTTTATTGTATTAGGTTATAAAACATGAATAGTACTTTATGTGTGATTAATTTTTTTAAAAAATTATAAATTTTTCAAATCAGACGGACGGTACACGGATACCCATGGCTGCACTTATTTTGGAATGGAGACAGTATCTTGTTGGAATTTATAACGGGAATTATAGCTAACTCGATTGCCATATTTCGATCTTAATTTGCATGAATTGAGATATATCGATATGTATTGTTAGCATTAGCTTATTTACTTTGTGAAGAAAGGACAAATTAATATAAAAAATGCATGGACTAACCTCATCGTTTAATATTTTGTTAGATCAGATAAAGACAATTCATATATATACCCTGTCTCAGCCAGGGCTAGCAATGCAATCAGCATCAATAAAGTTTATTATAAACATAAAGACATTAATCAGATTCAGCAAGGCAATCAACGTTAATAAGGTTTATGATAGAATTAAATTTGAATATTATACCTAAAATGAAGTGGCAGACGATATGCTCGTTGATAGTGAATTGTGTGTTGTTACTTCATCATTCATAGAATTTGCCAGCCAGGGGCTGTTTGGATCAGGGACTAAAATCACATCGGATGTTTAGACGCTAATTAGAAGTATCAAATGTAGACTAATGACAAAACCCATTCCATAACTTTGGACTAATTCACGAGACGAATCTATTGAGACTAATTAATACATGATTAGACTATGTGATGCTATAGTAAACATGTTCTAGTTATGGATTAATTAGGCTTAAAAATTTCTTGCGAATTAGCTCTCATTTATACAATTAGTTTTATTATTAGTCTACATTTAATACTTCTAATTAGTGTTCAAACATCCGATATGTCAGGCACTAAAATTTAGTCCCTGGATCCAAACACCACCATAGTCTTAGTCTCTGAACGGTGGTAGTAGGTGTACAATGTGTGTATATTTATTGAAGTGAGTGTGTATGCATGTATATATGAGGCACATTTGTGTATCGTGTTTAGAAAGAAAAAAAGTAGTAAGAGTTAAAATACATGCATGTGGGATCATATCAATCTCTCTCTATCTATACCCTATATCTATACTAATTGGGCACTCTTTAGTAGCTCTCACGTTAATTAGAAATATCAGAACATTAAACATGGTTGTAGGATCGAACACAAGTAACCAAGCCTACCGAGGGGGGTGAATGGTAGGGAAAACCAAAAACCCAAAACTTTTAGCGGAAATAAAAGTTACCCTCAAATCGATGGAAATCTCGACGTAGTCTTGTCGCCGCCGGTCGGACCGCTCGCACACCGCCGGTTAGATCGCCTCCCTGTCACCTGAACCCGAAGAAACACAAATCGAAGAACTCTCAAAGTAGATGATAACTTTATTGCTTCTCTCTGTGTTTACAAAGTGCACCAACAGCACTCACAAAAAATCTCGACTAAACTCGAAACCCTAACTAAACTAGCAACTCAATTGCTCTCAAAAGTGATACAGGAAGCCTCACGCTCCCTCCCTATTTATACCATAAAACCCCCTACTCAAAATACTCAAAGTAGGTATAGAACTACTATTTACAATAGAACTCAGTACCTCAATTTCCTTTTTCTCCGAATCCGCAGCCGCACCCAAGTCAGACTCCTGCCCTCGCTGCTGCTGCTTGGCGCCTGAGCCGAGTCGGCTTGCCTCTGCATGGATCAAGCCTGCCATCGACCAGGACACATACAACTATCATACATGCATCAGCATGCACACAGCACACATGCACATCACGTACATGCAAACTACACGCTACAGTACATCGAGTACTGTAGCAACCATGCACTCCACCGTACATGAACATCTCTACTTCTCTCATTTCTCCTCGCGAGCACCAACACTTGCACGCACATCTCGTGAAGCCCGTTTGTGAAGATCACTCCCACACGGTGTCCATCCACCGTGCGCCATCTCGTATCCAACTTCGTCACCCGGTATCCTTGACCATCTGGACCTCAACTCCTCCCTGAGTTTAGTCCCGATCCCCACCGTTGACCAAAGTTGACATCCAAGAATCCTGACTCTAGTCACCTTCTCACATGGTATCCCGACCGCACTAGACCTCTTTTCCTCTCTGAACATAGTCCTGATCCTCACCATTGACCAAGGCTGACCTCAAGTCACCTGCACACAATCAGACAAAACAACCGTTTATGGGCACAGATATTACAACCTGACCCACATTAGTCACACGCACTCACACCAATATCCACACATCTTTTCAAACCAATTCATCAATTAAATCATTTGTAACGCCAATTGTTCATCACAAATATTAATCATGACAATGATTTCACAATGGTAATATCACGACCGTAGATTATAATACGTATTAAACATGGGTTTCTTTTAGAACGAATCAAACATGTTCCAGAAGCCCATCTAATATGCAAGTTATAGGTGGTATTATTTTCATGGAAAAAGTACGAATTACCCCCTGAACTATCGTGGTCGATTGAATTACTACTTGTTAATAATGGGATTTGGTATTAGATTCGGAAAAGAAGGAAGAAAATTGAAGCGGATTTGGTGTCAAATCGAATTGAATTTGGAGTCGGACTGCGCATCGGCTGAATATCGTATCGGATGAAAACAGAGTATGAAGTTGGTAAAAGTTGATGAAGCCGATGGCCGATACAGCCGATATAACGTGACTTAGGCTTAGCATGGGCCTAGATTGGGATAACTGTCATTGCCAAATAGAGATATAGCTCGATTAAGGCAATTGTATCTATGAATTAGGATGTTGAGTCGGTTTATTAGTGATTTGGTAAGAGACCATCATATATGGTCTTGTTTGTATCTTAATTTTACAAAGGTTTGAGTTGCATCCATAATGGACTAACTTTGTACTCGGGGTATAAATATGAGCCCTATAGCATTATAATAAGGAAGCAAATCCAATACAACTTCGGCGCATCACTACCCTTTTACTTTTCTCCTTTTTCGGTGAGTTCTTCGCAAGAGGTAACCCGTCTCAATGGCCTGCGCTATCGGGGCTAACATGTCGCTTTAGACGTGTTAGGCTCGATATCGCGAGTCGTTGCTATCATATGTCTTAGTTAATTTATTCTTAGCTTCTCAATTGAGCTCTATCGGCTGTTACTCGCTTTAGGGTTTATGTTGGTTTTGGTTAAACTGTCTTGCTAGATTAGATTAGCTAAGGCATCTACCATTGTAAAAAGTGTCTAATTGCTTGATTGTCTAGACTGCATGTTTATTTTCATACTTTGAGATGCATCATCCCTAGTCATGCTTAGAACCATACAAACTAGCCGGCAATTAGGCATAATAAGAATAGTATCGGGGTTTCAGCCGATCTTACCTAACATGCATGTTTCATCCCCTGTTTCATGTATATTCGCCACTTACATAGATAGATTGTTTTATATAAACATATCAAGCTTTAGTTAGTATCGGCTAGATTCCAAAACTTTCATGCTTGATTTATGTTTGATATGTTTATATGAATCAATCTATTTATATAAGTTTGTACTAGAGTATTAACTAGTATGTTATCTTTCTTGCGCCAAATACTGTCACATCGGCTACTTTCGTAATATTGTCTTAAATCAATCTGTTAAACTCTATAGATAGTATTATAGCCGATTGGGCGTGTTTAGGGTTTATTATTCTTTGACATATCCAGTCCATAGCCGATTTGGTCTAACTTCATCTGTTTAGACCATCAACGATATGCTATCGGCCTATCGGCCGATCGGCTATCGGTCGACTGATTCTGCTTTTATTCTTTCTTGCTGATTGTAGAATCAAATCAACTAGCATGCCCTTGACACACTTGAGGATAGCCTTGGACCTACACTGGAGTTAAGCAGATCTCCCATGGCGTCGTGTTTTCACATCAACACACTTTTGGCACGTCCACTGGGACAAAGTTTCGTTATTCAACCATGTCGTCACCATCTGACATTGTTAAAGACATTGTTAAAGAGCACAAGGCAGAGATGGAGCAGAAGATGCAACAACTGAAGGAAGCATATCTTAATTCTTTTTCAGTGACTCAGCAAGGAAAAGTGATTCAAAAATACATGTTCCAAATGCTAGAAGGAGAAGGATCATCTGGTGCCAAAGGAGAGCAGAAAGAAGATGATGATAATAAAAATTAGTTGATGACTTTACAAGATCGTCTTGATTCAGCTGTGCATCATGCTTTCATCTACTAATCTGGAATCTTGGTCAACACGTTGTAAAATCTGATCAAGTCAGTGGTTGATGGGTTAATTGCTGAGGAGAAGACAAGAGGACCAGTATATTTACCAAGTGGTGTTTTTCCCAAATATAGAGAAATCAAGACTAGTCTTGGGAGTGGTCAACCTCAAGGAAATCTCATGTCGGCATTAGGATCAGCACAACCAAAGCAACAGCCAACGTCAGGAGCTCTGGGATCAAGCACCATGACACCTGAGTAGCTGGCTCAATTATTCAAAACAATGCAAATCTCTGAAAGTTCACAGCCATCGGCCACACAGCCAACGGCAAGCCAGCTGCCAGTAATTCCTTCTCAGTTAACTCAGCCATCTTCAGGACAGCCGATTGAGAATCCATCAATCGAACCACAATATTGCATAGTGGACCCTAATGTTCTACAGTATCAACAAATTCCAGGGTTCAACTTTAATCAGTTTCAGCCTCCATCACCTCTACAGTATCGGCAGGATACACCTCCTTTTGTCCAAGCTCCAGCACAACCAATGTACAATCAATATGAACAACAAAATCAAGGGGGAGTTCAACAACAACCTTTAGCCGATATAATTGCAGATGTGGTGAGGGAACAGTTTGGAATCAAACCTAAAGACAATGGGATCATGTATCGGCATCTGTATCCAGAATATTTTGATAGAGTTCCATTGCCAAGCCGATACAAGACCCTAGATTTCTCAAAGTTCTCAAGACAAGATAATGTTACTACATATGAGCATATCAGCCGATTTCTTGCACAAAGTGGTGAAGCATCGGCTATTGAAGCTTTGAAAGTTAGGTTTTTCCCTTTGTCCTTGTCAGGATCAGCATTTACTTAGTTTTTGTCATTACCATATATTTCTATGAAGTGTTGGGCTGATCTAGAAAAATAATTTCACAAGTACTTCTCCAGCGGTGCTCAAGAGATGAAGTTATCATATTTGACAGCAATTCGGCAAAATTCTGATGAATCGGTTCCATATTATATTCAGAGATTTAGAGATGTGATGAACAGATACTTCAGTTTAAATTTGACCGATTCACAGGTAACCGGTTTGGCTTTCCAAGGATTGACTGGGCCGATAAGAGAGAAATTTTCATCACAAGACTTTGAGAGCTTATCACATTTGGCTTAGAAGGTATCGGCTCATGAGCAATGTTTCCAAGAGGCCAAGAAGTTCAAGAAAGTTAACTATGTCTACAATTATGTTTCTGATTCTGAAGAGGAAGACTCGGAGATCAGTTTGGCTAAGTGGCCCAAGATTAAGAAGAAAACTATGTGTCGATGGGTCAAGGATATAAACAAGGAAGAGAAATATGACTTTGATATCAATAAAGCCGACAAGATCTTTGATTTACTGTTGCAAGAAAAGCAAATTTAGTTGCCAGTAGGTCACGTTCTGCCATCGGCTGAAGAGCTGAAGAAGAGGAAGTTTTGCAAGTGGCACAATACAGTATCTCATCATACCAATGAGTGCAAAGTGTTCAGGTAGCAGACCCAATCGCCTATCAAACAAGGAAGAATCAAGTTTGATGATGGAAAAAGGCCGATGAAGATTGATGAACATCCTTTTCCTGTAAATGTGGTGCATGCCACGATTGACAGCAGAAGATTGATCAACAAGTACCGGAAGAGGCATGACATCAAGTTCAGAGGAATTTTCAGAATTTTAGTCATCACCAAGATGATATATATTATCAAGATGACCAAGATGAAGAATATTATCAAGGTGATAAGTTTAATCATCATTGAAGTTGTGAGTTCTTCAGGTTTTGTTGGAACGATGGAATGAGGTTACCATCAATCAACAATTGCCCTGGGTGTGGTGGATCGAATTCTTACAATCAGTCTTCCCAGGGTAACAGTCTTAAATCACATAGGAATCGGCCAGAACCCAGGAGATCAGTTCATTGAAGATTGGGGCCGATTCGTCAAGATCATATGGAAGATCAAGTTGAAAATGACGAAGTTGATCAAGCTTAGAACCCTCGATGGTGTCCAACTAGAATTTTTACAAGGAGTCAGAAAAGGAGAGTTCAGAGATTGAGAAATAGAGAGCAGATACAGGAAGTTAATGAGGAAATCGATCATCGGCTGAAACGTACAAGGAAAGAGTGGCGAGTTGAATCAAAGATTGTGCTAGCCAATGAGGTTGAAAACGATAAGGAAAGGAATAGAATTTCAACATCTGCCGAGGGAAAAGCAATTGCTTCAACTTCGATCAATATGGTATTTATGTTGCCTACCGAATACAGCATACACACGGCCGATAAAGGAGAAATCGAACCATCGGCTGAGTTAAAATTAATATCAGAACAAGCCGTGTTTGAGAAGCCTAAAAAATAACAACATTGACATTTGAAGCCACTTTATATCAAAGGTTATGTCAATGGCAAGCCGATGTCTAAGATGCTAGTCGATGGAAGTGCTGATGTCAATTTGATGCCTTATACTACTTTCAGAAAGTTTGGCCGGTTTGAAGGAGATTTGATCAAGACAAATATTGTATTGAAGGTCTTTGGGGGCAATTCTTCTGAAACCATGGGAGTTTTAAATGTTGAGTTGATAGTAGGTAGCAAGACAATTCCTACCACATTCTTTGTAATTGATGGAAAGGGTTCTAATAGTTTGTTGTTGGGAAGAGATTGGATTCATGCTAATTGTTGCATCCCTTCAACAATGCATCAATGTTTGATTCAATGGCAAGGAGACCAGGTTGAAATCGTGCAAGCCGATAAGTCAGTTTAAGTGGCTAGTGCTGATTTAAATATTTGGGAAATGGAAGGGATTGATTGTTTATCTTGAAAAGTTTGGAAAACAGAGTTTCTTAAGATTACGGATGGTGATATATTGCCTATTGGAGTCGATGAGCCCAAGCTTGTATTCTCAAAGATGGAATATCATGTTGACCGAGAAGTTTGGATTTAAGTATAAGGCCGGCATGTTTCTAAGTTGTTTTCGAGGATTTCAAACCTAGGTATCGTTCCTCAAAGCTATCTTTCTCAATATGTAGTATGTTTCTGATGGAATCGATCACTACTGGGGAAGAAGCAGCATCAAACATAATTGAACATTTTGCCAGATTGATGAGTTGTCCTGTGCCCAGAGCGTAATCATGGAGAACTTCCTTGACAACTTCTGCCTCCTTGGTATCAGCTTTAAAAATCCAGTGTGTCATCCGTGAATAACAGATGAGATATACCGGGTGTGTTGCGAAAATTTTTTAATGAAGATAATTCATTCTGCTCCACCTTTTCCTTTAAAAGAAGGGATAATCCATCAGCCACAAACAAGAATAGAAAGGGGGACAAAGGATCTCCTTGTATTAAGCCCCTACTTGGAGTGAATGATCAGAGAAGGGTTCCATTGAATTTTACGGAATACCTCACCGTGGTCACACATGCCATAATCCAGCTGACCCATCGGTGAGCAAAACCCATTCTAACCGGTGAGCATCCCCAGATCTGCGGGGGGTGGGGGGGGGAGGGAGGGGGGTCGCCGGACGCCTCCTCCGCTGGCCTCCTCGCGGGGGATCTAGCGCCGGCGACGACGGAGGGAGGAGAGGGCACCGCCGGCCTCCAGGCACGCCCGCACTCCAGGTCGAGCTCCCCCTCCGCCGTCGAGCCCGCTACCGCTCCCGCCCGCCGCCGCCGCTGCCTGCCCCGCGCCGCTCTGCTCTCGGTGAAAGTGAGTGAAAGAGAGAGGAAGTGAAAGAGAGAGAGAGAAAGTGAGTGAGTGAGAGAGAGAGGACTGAGAGGTTGGGGGTGAAAATTTTAAACTGGTTGAGAGGGAAGTAGGACGGCAATCTGACATCAAGGCCGATCCTTAAGAGAACCGCATGCAAAAATCGATTTTTTACATGCGGGTCTCTTAAGAGGACCGCATGTAAAAATGAGGGAGCATTTTTACATGTGGACCACTTAAGCATCTGCATGCAAAAATCGATTTTTTTACATGTGGCTTTTTAAACTTTAAGTCGATTTTTATGGTACTAAATCAACTCATATGAAAAAGTTGTCAAATTCAAAATTGTAGAACTCATTGAGATGTACCATTTTTCTTTTGTTCATTTCTCCATCCGAGTTTGATTGACTATATAAAATTTGAATTTCAAAATATAAGAAATTTAAATAATTTTTGGTATTAAATGATTTCAAATAGAAAAGTCATCAATAACAAAGTTGTATAACTTATCAAGATCTTGAACTTTTGTTTTGGTCATTTTCTATATGACTTTATTTGAACAGTTTGAATTTAATTTCAAATTATGACAACTTCAAACAATATTTTCAAATACTAAATGATTTTAATTAAAAAAGTCATCAACAACAAAGTTATATAACTTATCAGGATCTATAAGTTCTATTTTGATCATTTCTTCGTCCGACAAAGTGATTTGTAAGATTGTTCACAAAATATACATATCCCTTATATAGTTTCATAAACTATAAAAGAGATGTAAATTTTGTAAAAATGTTACTATCACTTTGTCTGATGAAGAAATGACCAAAGTAAAAGTTATAGATCTTGATGAGTTACACAACTTTGTTGTTGATGACTTTTTCAACTGAAATCATTTACTGCTTCAAAATATTATTTGAAATTTAGAAATTCAAATTTTTAATAGATAAAACAAAGTCCCAAGAAAAAATGGTCAAAATAATGGCACTAAGAACACAATAATATGATAGAGCATGATTTTAGAAACATTTAGGAAAAAAAATCATCCAATTTAGTGTTCATATGAGTGAGACACACTGCTTGAAATTTTTCGTATTTTATTTTCTCATACGGCTACTTGAAACGCCCGCATGGAAAAATCGATTTTTCCATGCGGGCGTTTAAGTGAGCCGTATGCAAAAATGAGCGGACCTCTTAAGAGGCTCGTATGGGAAAATCGATTTTTCCATATGGGCGTCTTAAAGGAGCCGTCTGTGAAAATGCAGCTCGATTTTTTGCAGACGCCACTAGTTATGGTCCATTTGTAAAAATCAAGGGGTTTCGTAGAGAAAAATCACTTTTGTAGTAGTGTAATTTGAATAGTTGGAAGTATTGTAATACAGTACAATCATACTTTTTTTAATGAAGATGAAGTTTACATGGGTCCAAAATGCGTGTAACGAAAATAACCCTCTAATGAACGAATTATCAACTAATTTAAATTTGAGAAAAAAATTGAACATTGTTTTTGAAAAAGCTGTGGAGTCAGCTGGTGGCCCTTCACCGCGCACACGTACAGTTTAAGTTTCATTTCCCGCCGGCGCCTGCCGCTGCAGTCGCCGACGACGGCGACATGGCCACCGGCCGCACTTGGAGCCCTCCTCCAGGCCTCTCCTCGACCACGTAGGGCATATGCGTCCCGAACACCTTGTCCCACGTCACGAAGAACGGCTGCGAGAAGTTGTACCGGCCGCCGCGGCGCTGATGGTGCACGTCGTGGTAGGCGGCGGTGTTCCGGAACACGCGCTGGAGCGGGCTCGCCGCCGGCAGCCACAGGCCGCAGTGGTCGTCGACGCCCTTCGCCGTGCACAGCGAGAAGAAGACGACGGAGGCGCGCGGCGACATGCCGGAGGCGAGGAAGGCGACGGCGCCGCCGACGGTGTCGAGGAGGAGGCCCTCGGCGGGGTGGTTGTACTGCGCGCCGAACGCGTAGGGCGCCACGAGGCGGTGGTGCCACGAGTGGACGCGCCGGTACAGGAACCGGTTGGTGTGCATCCACCGGTGCCACGCGTACTGCCACCCGTCGAGCACCACCATGCCCACCGCGAACCGCGCCGCCACCGCCAGCCACGACGACGGCGACGCCGTCGTCGCCGTCGTCGTTCTCCTCTCGCCAGCGAGCTGCACCATGCAATGCGAGGACGTGTATGAACACAAGAGACGGAATTAAGCTAAGCATTGCTTGAAATGCCATGTGCAATGTCGTGGTCTGACCGTGAATGTGGCGGCGGCGACGGCGGCCTGGACGAGCTGCTGGAGGAGGACGCCCATGACGACGTCGCGCTTGGAGACCAAGTTCTTGGCATCCTCCTCCTCCTTGGAATGCAGCCGATACTTGTCCATGGAGATGGAGTGGCCGAGCGCCATGTACAAGCCAGAGTAGAGCCAGTACACCACGATGGGAACAACGATGGCCAACGCTTCATCCGACAAGGGATCCATGTGATCGAATCGTGCGTATGATGATACGTACTACGTAGCTGCTTCAATAACACACTATAGCTGGATTAATTACTGGAGTATGTGTGATCAATTTAGCTAGCTAGCTAGCTCGATGCCTCGATCTGTGTGCATGGAATTAACTAACGGGTGGACTATATATATATAGGTAGTCCTGTTGTCCTGATGTTTACATTTTGACGTGGGATGGTCAAGATTGTTAATAGTTAGACAACCTTGAACAAGTATCTGTATGAATCAGAGGTTATGTAAGAAGCTAGATCCGTATCCGTATTAATAATAGTCGTTCAATCTTGGCGTTCCATGGACGTATACGCGTGGAAATAACGTGTGTCCATAACAGTCGGGGATTGATTGTTTCCAAGAACTACCAGACAAGTTTTACTCTCCCGTTTGGCCGTTTCTCCAATCATTTTGCAGTCCATTTTTGGTTAATTTGGTCGACATAAACAGCTCTATACACGAGTCATTAATCTAGCTGGGAAAAGAGTTCTATAGTTCGGCCATTTCATTGTAAAGAAACGTGAGTCATAAAATGTGTATCATATATAATCCCTTAAAATATCTCGGCGGTAAGAATCATAATCCCTTCCGCCCCTCCGCTTTCTCTCTCCCCCAATCAGCGGTGACATCCCTCTCCCCCTCCCCTTCCTGTCTCGATAGCATGGTGCATCAGCTGTACGTTTCGTGGCACGGAGCGACGACGGTGAGGGTATAGCACGAAAGTTGTTTGCTTGGCACGGCGCAACGACAGCGGGGATATGGCACGACAACGGCGGGGGCACGACCGAAGCTGTTTCGTCGGGGCGGTGCAGCGACGGCAGGGGTACAGTGTGGTGACAACGATGACGGTGTGGCAACAACCTTCCCTCCCCATCTTCCTCTCCCTATCGGCCTCAGCAGCAAGGAAATGGGCTCGAGGACGACGACGGTGGATCCAGGAGGATGATGGCAGTGATGGTACGTTGTTGGCGAGTTCGGTTCGATTCGAGCCAGCTTTATTTTTTTCTTCTCGTGCAAAGCTAAAGATGTCGGTTCTATTTTCCTCATAGGTGTTGGTTGCTGGTATTGGTACCGATAAATTGGTACCGGATGAACGATCCTTTACGAACCGGCACATATGGCATCTTCTGTAGTAGTGTTAGGATGTTAGGTGCCTTCTGATATAGTCCATTCATCTTCTTTAAAATTCATGCGGTTTTTAATAAGGGGTATTAAAGCACATCTTACGTAGTAAAACTATTTTTATTCGGCGAATAGTAGGAGTACACACGTACACAGGATAATCTTTTTCTTGGCTTTTTTGCCCAGCGAACAGTACTATGTATTTATACGTACATGGGACATTTTTTTTCCCGGTTTGTTAAGTGTTATTTTCCTAATAGATATGATCTAATGGTATAAAAAAATGGTCTATCGATTTAAAGTGAAAATCAAGGGTCGAATGTTTTGTATTTTTCTCGGAATATTTAGGATCTCCTATTATAATTACATAATTTTTATACTAAAATGAATGATTAAATATATGCTCAAATATCAATAGCATAAAAAATCTTAGGTGAGACAAATGTATTGTAGGGTATTCAAGATAAAACTAAATAAAGAAAAGGTTAAATGGAGAGTAAAAAAAGTGGGGCACATATACGTTACATGCATACGAACGGAATAAGAAAGGCGTATGTACACGCGGGTGAGATGAGAGGGAGGAATAACTTCTTTTTTATTATAACCTAATGGTCTAAAATAATAGACCACCTATTTAAGTAAAAATCAAGGGCTAAATATTACCTCCATATGGTGGTATAGGAGCATTTTTAGAAGTCTCATGTGACGGCTAAAGAGCATTTCTAGGAATTTTAATGTTTTCTTAGTATATTATAGATAAGTATATTGAAAGTATGTGTTGTCGAATAGACAACTGCGTCACGTCGAAAAACGTGGTTCTCTCAACAGTGGATGGGAAATAAAAGAACAATTGTATTACTTTGACCAAATTTTTTGGGATCCCCCTATTACATGGCCCTAGGGGCTATTTATAGCCCCATTATAGGTTCCCACTATTAGGGTTTAGATTATACATGGGAATTTACATGGTTACGTTTATGATAGGGACATTATTGAGGGCACACTGTGTCCTTTACACACACGGGTCCCTACTGGGCTTAAATGGCTCGGCCCATATATCTGGCGAAATCCCTTGAGGACGTAGCGGCCCACTAGGCCTCCCGGCAACGAGGTTCGGTACTTTAGCGAAACTCGTGCCGGGTGTGCCCAGGCTTTCGCCGCATCATCTTCGTCCGTGCAGCCTTCTGGCAAGGACTCCACTCGGCGAAGCTAGTGTAACCCAAGCCATGGCATTCGCCCATATGGCTTTATTCTCAACCTTCGCTGCCTGCCTTCGGAGTGAGCTTGTTGCCTGAGTTTTCGGTTTCGGCAGGTTCGGCTGAAGGCCCTCCGTGGTAAGCCTCCAACAGTATGGTTCAAACATACATATGAATTGAATTTATAATTTAAAAGCTACAATTGTTAAAAGATTGTCTACTCCCTTCGTCCCAAAATATAAGCATCTTGGACTCTGACACGGTCTCTGAGATGCTATTTTGACCAACAATATCTATAAAAATAAGATGTTTTAATTACAAAGAGTTTCATATTATGATAGTTTGTTTAATGATAAATCTACTGACATCAATTTTACATGGTTAATATTTTTTTTGTTATTAACAGTCAAACTTAAAAATATTTAACCTGTCATTATGCTAAAAATGCTTATATTTTGAGACGGATGGAGTATTTATTTGTAAAACCCACCAAGGTCATGCAGCCCTTGAAGTGCACAATGAGCTGAGCTCACTCTAACCGAGTTGAAAATAAGTTGGGATTAGATATCTTTTTGGCTACCATACATAAAAAGTGAGAGTTCGTTAGAAAAAGGAAAAAAAACAGAGAGATAAAAGGAAAGGGAGGTTGGGTGTAGATCGTACGTGGGTGTACACACGTACACGGCAAAACAAACCATTGGAAATTGGGATTCGTTTTTAATTTATAGATAGACTAGTAATATGTCCGTGCTAAACGCTACGGTGTAACTCTATTTGTCTTTAATAATTTTTAAAATTTTCATGTTAGCAAAAAAATATTACTATATGAACTATACATTTGAGCTTTAATTCAATTTACTTCGTACATTAAATATATTTAATATAAAGTATAATAATATGATATACCAATTGATGCAGATATATAATGCATATATCTGTGCCCCATGTCATAATGCATAATAATATTATATTAAAGATATATGATAATGCGCATATCTGTGTCTTAAGTCATAATGCATAATAATATGATATATAATGCATATATCCGTGACACGCAAAATAATTTACAATGGCGTTGATATCAATATTTATTCATCTCACAAGCGTCATTTCTGTATGTGGTGTGCGTGTGTGTATATATCTGCGTCATTATAATGCACCACCAGTGGGTGATATTTTTTTATATAATATAGTGCATTTTCATATTATAATTATTTTTCTATTACATGCCCATGCTAATGCTATGGGGTGACATTTGATAACTCAAATTGAAAAAGATATAACATCATAGTGACTTGTGCTCCTTCCTGTGAGGTGCACTTCTTTTTTAGGCTTTGCCAAAATCTTTATCGTTTTTCTTGGCACCCCTCTTGATAATGCAACATAAAGTTGCCCATGCGAGAATACAGGCTCTGGAAGATAGATACCGATATTCGGGATGTTTTGTCCCTGTGATTTATTAATTGTCATTGCGAAACTTAGACGTATTAAAAATTGCTTTCTCTTAAACTTGAAAGAAAGGGAAATATCATCTGAAGGAGACAGAGGGATCCTTGGTATGAACACCCTTTTTCGTGCATGATGTCCACCAACGATTTCAGCATCAATTGCATTGTCTTGGAATGCCCTGTTCATTAATCTTGTTCCATTGCATAATCCATTGTTAGGATCAAGGTTGCGGAGGAGAATAGCATGGCAGTTGACCTTAACTTTCAGCTCATGTGGAGAGAGGCCATTTGGAGTTATCATGTTAAGAAAGTCCAAAGGGTAGTTATTTTGGGAATCATCATCGATAGAATCAAAGCTATGGTAAATCTTTTCCTCGCCAGGAAACCTGTCGATCATCTTCCTGTTCAGCTTATCCACGAAATCATTTTCTGTTGAGAGAATGGCCCGTGTGCTCATATATTCCGCGGAGGTTGTATATCTCTCATCATTGAGTGAGGGGAACACATATTCACATATTCAATCAGTGCGTGCACTGAATTTTCAATGTCTGCATAACCAATGACAATTTCATCAGGCAGACGGACATAATCATCTTCGATCGTGTTTTCCGTCCCGTTAACACCGCTGATATCAGCACGATATGACTCGTATTGACCTCGGTTCATTGATTAATTGTAGTTGGGTCTATAAAATTTCGCTGAGTTTTCACATTGAACATATGGGGACCTATACTAACATATAACCTTGTGGTCACCATTGTACAAGAAGAGACAAGACACTGCATGCATTTAAAAACACACACAAATTAGCTCATGTAAAGATGAAACATTTACACAGTATCATTCACTGTACACTAATCCTATCTTACTATAAAGTTATCCCCAACTAACTCCTTAAGCTTAACATGCAAAGATGCCACATTATCATCCACTAACAAGATGGTACATCATCATCCACTAATAATCATCACATTTAAACATCAAGCAAACATGCTATATCTTTATAGTTTTTATAATTTAAGAGCTTTTCAAATACAAACATGTTAAATTATTATCCAACATAATTCACATAATGTTCCAATGTATATCTTTATTATATTTTATGATATCCTATAAACTTATATAGCTCATCCTCACTTAGTTAGTGCTTAAATGATTAATCTATGGTTCGAATTATATTTTTCAGTTTTTCCTCTAATTAAGTCATATCACATCAATTGTTTTTAGAATTTAGATGATTAATCTACAGTCCAAACTATCTCCCTACTTTTCTTCTTCCATAAAGTCATACCACCTTACCTTTTACGTTTGAATCACCATTCTGCATACTATTTAAATTTAAATTATCATAAATCACATTAATTTACTTAATCTGATGTTATTTAGCTATCTTACATATTATTTTTTTATTGTTATCATACTAAATTCTCGCAACAATGCGCGGGGTTTCACCTAGTAAATTAAAGAATTGTACCCTATAGCAAAGGAACAAAGTGGTTAAACTTGGGTTCATGGAGAATTTCCTTTAATCAACTGGAAGAAAATTAACACTCTTTGTGGCCGCAATGTTCATATTTTATAGCAAAATAAATTTCCATATTAATTCCAAGTGTGATTGAACCCAAATTCCCAAAAAGGACTTCTGTAGCATAACTGTTCATAAGAGGTACGGTGTTTCCTATAACCTGACACAAAGATCAAATTAAAATACACTTAGAAAAAGGATCAACACAAACATGAATAATGTGAGCAAGGTTGATATTTTCATTTTACCTTTCTCTTTGCATATAAGATCACAAAAGCTTCAACCATGCAGAAGTGGCTTTTTTAAATCGCAACACATTACACATGAGTTAATTGATATGACATCTACCATGTTAATTCACACACACCGCACGTGTTTTTCTAGAGGAAAGTACTTTTGTATTTTAATGAAAGCTAGGCTTGAATATATGCATTTGGCATGATATGAATTTATGTTCATACTTTTCATTCAGTAAGCCATTTTCCTGCTGCATTGTGCCCCGTACTGTTCAGTTTTTAGATATATCCATTAATTGTATATGAGAGACAACTAAAGGAATCAGTATATATATTTGGTATATATATATATATATATATATATATATATATATATATATATATATATATATATATATATATATATTTGTGCACGCTGCATTGCTAGTGGTCATAATAAACCACAAACCATGATAAAGACCATAATGAATACTTGCAATGGTTGGCGGTAGAAAATAGTACTGATTCATAAAGCATAACTTCAGCACTATAGGTTTCAATAGAGGCTGATTTATATCACGGAATAAATCAATTGGCAGAGTAAAAACCTTTGTTTTTTAAGGAGTAAAAATATTGGTAAACTGCTTTTACCTTCAATTCAGGTCATGAACCGAGGACATGGACTGGAAACAGCAGGATATGCGCACAGGAGGTTTCCAATCAGCGGGGTCACGCACAGTGGTCTGCTGAACTTCTGAAGAATCTGCTAAGACATCTATTTTCAGTTTTTTACTCAGAGGGTAGAGAATAATAATCTACAAAATGTCTGCTATTGTGATTAACCTTGCACCAATTAAATCATATCCTACTTAGATAGCTCACAAATTCTACTCGCTTAGCCGCTGCATCTCAAAACTAACATATAGCATTGCAAGAAAATAGGAGCACGTCCAGCTATTTAGTTGTGAGCAGGAATTCTCATTGTGTAACACTATATGACAATATATCTGAAAATCGAAATTTGGTTGAGTTTGCCCAAGTGTGCGATTATCTGGACAAAAGGGGGGAACAGGGATCAAAGGAGTGGAGCAGGCAGCGAATTGGGATCAAACCTGAGTGGAGCACTGGGTGTGGATGGAGCTTGTAGTTATCAAATCAATCCGGTAGGGCATGAGGGTCTCTACCGTTGGTGGAGAGGGATCCGGTAGGGCCGAAGGTGGGATCGTCACCGATGAACGGTGGGGGGGAAGGGAAGGGAAGGGGCGACGGCGGGGTGAGAAGTTTCGTCGGCAGTGGGGGGAAAGGGAAGGGGCGACGGCGGGGTGAGGAGATTTGTCGGCGGCAACATGCTGGAGATGGGGCAGTGCGAGAGAAAGAGGCGGGGAGAGGGATGTGCGTGTGGGATGAGGATGGAGAGGAGACGCGGATCTGGAAGGCGAGAAAGAGAGAGGGGGGGAGTGCGCAATTCAGGGAGGTGGAGGTGGGATTGATCTCGATCCTTCGATTTTACACTGGACGATCTGAACCGTTGAGTGATAAATGTAATAGTGTAGGAGTGAAAGATGAGTAAAATGAGTTGGTGCATTATAGGGTAGATATGATGGTTTAGGATATTGGACCCACTAATTTACTTAAAATCAAGGGAGTATGTTTTTTATTTTTACTAATTTATTGGAATGCCATGTGGTAATTTAGGAGCGTTCATAGGAAATTTAGGAGCGTTCATAGGAATGCCACGTGTCGATACGGGAGCGTTTATATAAAGTTTAATAGACTTTTAGTATATAATAATACATTTTGTAACTTTCCTTTGTGTGTTTGCTACATATGGCTCTGAAAATCATCAAATTTGTGTTTATTGAATGAATTGCCAACATCGTACTCAAAATTCTTTTGAATAATTTCACCTAGACTTAACTCTATAGATTTCCATATTTCACATGTGTGAAATAGGATTGCATTAATTGTAGGAGAGGAAGGAATTGTAGGAACGGTGCTTCCTTGTATGGTATATCCCCTTGTTAATTTGTTCCTACTTTGTCTACCAAATATAATATGAATCAGTTAGTTATTCAAAATCTCCAAAAAAAAAAATTGATACGATAGCAATATATTATATCACTAAATTTCAATTCCAAATTAATTAAACTTAATATACATATTTAGAAGAAAAACAAATTAAATTCTTTTTTTTCATATTCTGTTTTTTTTCAACTTGTACATATAAATCAAATTTAAAACTATCATTTTTACATTACAAAATGATCTACATTCTCAAGTTTTTATGATTTTTTTTATTATTTAGGTGGAAAATAAAGATTTAGAGAACATTTATGACTATTTTCTAACGGAACATTCAATTCTAGCGTCAAAAAATGCACTAATAACACTACTGGAGAAGATGTCTTTGGAGGGTCGGCCGATTTCCACAATAGTCCAGGTTCCAAAACGAACCGGGACTAAAGTGGCTTATTAGTCCCGGTTTATTACTTCAACGGAACGAAGGGATCTTTAGTCCCGGTTGGTAACAGCAACCGGGACTAAAGATCATCTTTAGTCCCGGTTCGCCCCTTGACAGGGCATGTCAGACCTCTGTCGGGGGGCTTGGGATATTTAGTCCCGGTTTGTATTACCAACCGGGACTAAAGATCATCTCTTTAGTCCCGGTTGGTAATACAAACCGGGACTAAAGTGATTTGTGATTTGACTAAAGTTGCATAGCTTTTATACCCCTTCTTTCTCCTCCAGCCCGAGCTATTGCTTCAAAATGGGGTTCATGCGTAGCTACAATTGTTGGACCTCTCACGGAGAGGTTGGGGTTGCAATGGAAGAAGATGAAGTAGAAGATGAGAACATTCCGGACTGGGCTTAGTATGGCGGATTTGAAGAAAACACAATGGATGGATGTTGAAGGGAATGAGGGTGCTGATGAACTTGGTCAAATATTACGGGACTTACAGGAGGACTGCGAAAGTGAAAAGGAGGTGCAGAAACTAGAGTGCATGTTAGCGGACCACAGAACAGCGTTGTACCCAGGTTGCGAGAAGGGATACAAAAAGTTGAGTACCATCCTAGAATTCTTGCAATGGAAGGATAAAAATGATGTGAGTGACAAGGCGTTCGGCGAGTTATTGAAACTCGTAAAGAACATTCTTCCGGAGGGGAACGAATTGCCCGAAAGTACATACGAAGCTAAGAAGACAGTCTGCCCTCTAGGTCTGGAAGTATAGAAGATACACGCGTGTCTGAACGACTGTATCCTGTATCGCGGAGAGTACGAAAACATGGAAGCATGCCCTGTTTGCAAAGCACTACGATACAAGATAAGACGAGATGATCCAGGTGAAGTTGACGGAGAGCCTTTGAAGAAGAGAATTCCTGCTAAGGTGATGTGGTATTTCCCTATAATACCAAGGCTGAAGCGGTTTTTCAGGAACAAATCACATGCTAGAATGATGCGGTGGCACGCAGAAGAACGTAAACAGGATGGGATGCTGAGACACCCCGCTGACGGGTCGCAGTGGCGAAATATCGACAGAACATTTAAAGACTTCAGCGAGGATGCACAAAACGTGAGGTTCGGTTTAAGCACGGATGGAATGAATCCGTTTGGAGAGATGAGCAGTGGCCATAGCACCTGGCCAGTCACCATGTGCATCTACAATCTTCCCCTTGGCTATGCATGAAGCGGAAGTACATCATGATGCCGATTATTATTCAAGGCCCGAAGCAACCTGGTAACGACATTGATGTGTACCTAAGACCATTGGTTGAAGAACTAAAAGTGCGGTGGAGGAAAGAGGGCGTCGCCGTGTGGGATGAGGACAAGCAGGAGCAATTTAACCTATGAGCGTTGCTATTCGTTACAATTAACGATTGGCCTGCACTTAGTAACCTATCCGGACAATCAAACAAGGGGTACAACGCTTGCACTCACTGTATGGATGAAACTGAAAGTACGTATCTGAAGCATTGCCGGAAGGTTGTGTACATGGGCCATCGTCGATTCCTTGCTGCAAACCACCCTGTACGGAAAAAAGGCAAGCACTTCAAACAGAAGGCAGACCATTGTACTAAACCTAAACATCGCAACGGGAAAGCAGTGTTCGAAATGGTGAAGGATTTGAAAGTAGTATTTGTAAAGGGGCCTGGCAGCCAACCTATAGAGAGCGAAGATGGTCACGCGGCGATGTGGAAGAAGAACTCTATTTTTTGGGAGCTACCCTATTGGGAGGTCTTGGACGTTCGCCACGCAATCGACGTGATGCACCTCACTAAGAACCTTTGCGTAAACCTGATGGGTTTCTTAGGTGTATATGGGAAGTCCAAAGATACACTCAAAGCACGCAATGATCTCAAGCATATGGAACAACACGAGGGCCTTCATCCGGAACCGAACGAGAAAGGAAGCCATTACTTGAGTCCGGCGAGCTACACCCTGAGCAAGGAAGAGAAGGAGAGTATGTTTCAATGCCTAGAGAGCATCAAGGTACCATCCGGATACTCCTCGAATGTAAAGAGAATAATAAGCACGAAGGATAAGAAGTTCACAAACCTAAAGTCTCATGACTGTCACGTGCTTATGACACAGCTGCTTCCTGTTATAATTCATGGTATCCTTCCTGATAATGTGCGGGCAACAATAACGAAGCTTTGTGCTTTCATGAACACAATTTCACAGAAAGTCATCGATCCAGAAAGTTTAGCCGCCCTTCAGCAGGATGTGGTGCAATGCCTTGTCAGCTTTGAGTTGATCTTTCCACCGTCATTCTTCAATATAATGACGCATCTTCTGTGCCACCTTGTAAAAGAGATCGGTATTCTCGGTACTGTGTACCTACACAACATGTTTCCTTTCGAGAGGTACATAGGTGTTCTAAAGAAGTATGTTCGTAACCGTTCTCGTCCGGAAGCAAGCATCGCGAAGGGGTATGGAACAGAGGAGGTCATTGAGTTCTGCGTAGATTTTATTGAAGACCTCGAGCCAATCGTGGTACCCGAATCAATCCATGAGGGGAGACTACGGGGAAAGGGCACACTTGGAAGGAGAGCAATTATGACTGTAGACAACGATTTATTCCGTAAAGCACATTTGACGGTTTTGCAACAATCTTTGTTGGTTGCTCCTTACATCGATGAGCACCTGGCGATTGTTCGCTCAGAAAACAGTGGCAAGTCCGATGCCTGGATTAAACGCCATCATATTGATACTTTCCCCGCTTGGTTGCGAGAACACCTCCTGGGTAACGAGACGATTGACCGACAACTAGCCTTCTTGGCTAGAGGACCCTCCGGCTTGGTAACTACATTCCAAGGTTGTGAAATCAATGGATACACTTTTTACACAAGAGCCCAAGACAAAAAGAGCACGAACCAGAACAGTGGTGTTCGTATCGATGCCATAGGACACGATGGTCCAACTAGCACATATTACGGTGTCATCGACAACATATGGGAACTAGAGTATGGACCCCTGAAGGTTCCTCTGTTTCGGCTGGTGGAGGCGTAACGATTGATGATAGCGGGATGACAACGGTTGACCTAAACAAGGTTGGATACTCAGATGAACCATTCGTTCTAGCCAATGATGTAACGCAAGTTTTTTACGTGAAGGACATGGATAACAAACCAAAGAAGGGGAAAGGGCCCAATGAGCCCAGACGCCACGTTGTTCTCCCAAGCAAGAGGAAAATCGTTGGAGTCGAGGATAAGACTGACGAAAATTACGATCTGTTTGAGGGGCAACCTCCGTTTGCAGTGACGGTTGACCCGAGCATCGTACTATCAAAGGAGGACACGCCGTACTCACGCAATGATCATAGCAAAGGAACAATAGTGAGGAGAAAGTACGTGAGGAAGACAGTGACATAGGTTGTTTGATGGAAGATGTAAATTATTTGTATTGTATTAAAGGTCGAACAATTTGGATCAATATATTATTCTCAACTGCTTAATTTGTAATGTATTACTATTTTTCAACCATTTAAATAGGTCATATGATATTTATAAATGGTTACTTCCATTTATTTACACTTTGAATACAATTAATTCGGCAATATGTTATTATTTATAAATGATTATTGGTATTTATTTACACTTTGAAAACAATTAAGTAGGCCATATCTTAATCATAAATGATAATTTCTATTTATTTACACTTTGAATAGAATTAAATTGGCCTTATGTTAATTATAAATGATTATTTTTATTTATTTATACTTTGAGACCATTTACTTAGGTATTATGTTAATTATATATGTTTATTTCTATTTATTAAAATTTTGAAAACATTTAATTCGGCCATACGTAAATTACAGACGATTTTTGGTATTTATTTGGACTTTGAAACCATATAAATCGGCCATGTGCTAATTATATTGGATTTATTGGTATTTATTTCGACTTGTAAGACAATTTAAAAAGGCCATAACTCGGTTTTGTGTAAACATCTTTAGTCCCGGTTATTAACAGTAGTCGGGACCAATACAAATTTTGAAATAGCGGGAAAACATCTTTCGTCCCGGTTCGTGGCTTCAACCGGGACTAAAGATATCGATATCTTTAGTCCCGGTTGGTAGTAACAGTCGGGAGTAAACATTTGTTCTTTACTCCTGGTTGTTACTACCAACTGGGACTAAAGATATCTTTAGTCTTTAGTCCCGGTTGAAGCCACGAATCGGGACGAAAGATGACCGGGTATAAATATCCACTGCATCGGCTTCCCCGCGCCACACTTAGACTTCTCCACGATCGATCTTCTTCCTCGCGCGCCATCACCACCCCAGACGCCACCGCCGCCTTCGCCTCCGCCGTTGTCGTCGTCGTGCTCGCCGCGCTCAGCCACCCTCCCCAACGCCACCGGCAGCGCGTCGCCTCCCTCAAGGTGAGGACACAAATCTTGCGCCTCCGATCTCGCATTCTCTCTCTGTCTCTCTCAATCTTGACACGTGTCGGCCGACCGGACCTTGCCGCCATCATCATTGCCGGCACCATCGTACTTTGCCATCGCCGTCGCTGACTCCACCGCCGCCACCTCGCGCCGACTCCACCGCCGGCCGCCGCCGCCGCGCGCCGACTCCACCTCCACCGCCGCCACCTCGCGCCGAATAATCCACCGCTGCGCGCCGACTCCACTGCCGCCACCTTGCGCCGAATCCACCGCCGCCGCCGCCACCGCCACGCGCCGACTCCACCGCTGCCAACCACGTCGGCCTGCACAGCCGCCGCCGCGCGCCGTCGACGCCGACAACGCCGCCGCCGTCACCGCCGCCGACACCGATGCCGCCCACTGCCGCCGCCGACACAGCTTGAATGAAAACACTCACGGTCGAACGTTTGAACGAGAACGTTTTAGCGAACGATGACTTAGCGACTTAACGAGATGGACGACTTAGCGACTTAGCGAGAACGACATCTTAGCGACTTAGCGACTTAGCGACTTTGACGAACGACGACATAGCGACTTTGACGAACGACGACTTAGCGACTTAGCGAGAACAACGTCTTAGCGACTTAACGACTTAACGAGAACAACGACTTAACGACTTAACGAGAACAACGACTTAGTGAATTATACATGTATACTTGTAGGGTTTAGACGTATGACCTGTACATGTCGATGTGCATGACTTCACTGTCTTTTTTTCTTTGCACGTACAGATGGCAGACCGCGATGACGAACAAATCCTGTTAGACACGATCGCAGAGGGCAGCAGTCAGTACTAGGTGGATGAGGAGGGAAACGAGGATCTCAACCAATACCTGAACGAGGAGGGCAACGATGAGGGTAACCAGGAGGCTAACCAAGAGGGGACTGATAGTCAACCGTCGGCCGGATAGAAGAGGCCACGCGGGAAAAGAGGTCCCACGAAGAAGCTGGAGGGAAGGCACATCGTTACTGAGATTGCCCCAGACGGCGAACCAGTAGCCCCGGCGGGTATAGGACGAAAGTTTGTGAATCATTGTGGTTGGGTCGTGAGAGACAACGTCCCCCATCAGCATAGTGTACTGGCGTCGAACTAGGTCACGCGGGGATGAAGATAGCTTTCTCCCTGACACAGAGAAGGACATGTTGTGGACCACCATGTTGGAGACATTCACGATCCCTGATGCAGATCGTCCCAGATGCAAAGAATGGACCCTGAAGAAAATGGCAGAACTATTCCAGAGCTACAAATCAGATCTGTACAAGAGATACATCCTCAAGGGCTTGACACCTGATTTCAACGTGCATAACAAGCTAAGGGATCACTGGGATGCGTTTGTGGCATACAAGACTGGAGCGCAAGGGCAAGCACAGATAGAAAAGAACAAAGCCAATGCAGCTAGGAAGAAATACCATTGCCAGCTTGGGTCAGGCGGATATGGAAAGGCAATCCCCAAGTGGGACAAGTTGGAAGCCGACTTGATAGCAAGGGGTATCGAGCCGGCCACGGCTAATTGGCCTGAGCGATCAAGGAACTGGTTCTATACACACGGTGGATCGCTCAATCCAGGTGATGGCTCCCTCATATTCGGCGATAAGATTCGAGATGCAGCACGCCGACTTGCGGATGCAATTGAAGCCTCTACGCAGGGGACTTTCTGGCCCGACAGAGAGAAGGACGAGCTCACCCTCGCACTACAGAATGCTGAGCATCTAGGACGAACGCAAGGGAAAGGTGTCCTTCCTTGGAAATATGGATTCAAAGAGGACATCCACACGTATAGGAGTCGGATGAGGAGCAAGAGGGATACAGAGGCTAAGATCGTCGATCTTGAGTACAGGGTGTCCACCTATGAGGCAAGGATGCAAGAGGAGGTGACAAGACAGGTGGATCAACGCCTGGCCGAGCAGCGCGGAATGGAAACACAAGCGCCCGTCATGGTGAGCCCCTCGCGCAACCGCAGCAGCTGCGCATCAACGGGCCAAGTTGGATCAGAGGGTATTAAGGCAGTGGCAGCTCACGAAGCAACCCACTTCCCCGTTGATGATATCACGCAGCGAACACCCTGCGATATGCATACTCCCTTCAGGAACTTGTCTATCAAGGTATGCGAAATGCGAAATTTGTTACATATATATGTTGATTAGTAATTAATGAACTATATTTCTTGTGAAGGTCGCGTTGGGCATGGCCATACCCACGGACCTTTCGGGTACATACCATTGCAGGCCCATTCCACATGGATATGCGAAGGTCGAGATAGAGCTGGTGGAACGAACCTACGAGGATCTCGAGCTTGACATCCCAGGAGGAGATGGGGAGAAGAGACTTGGAGACACAGCCCAAGCCATCATACTGTGGCATAAGAAGTACATCGTGTTTCCCGGGCAAGAACGGCCGCCCGCTCCTCCTTCCCTGCCGCAAGCACAGTCTCCTCCGCCATCACCGGCTCGTCAATCTCCTCCGGCTCCTTCCCCTGCACCACCACCTCCTCCGCGTGCACCAGCTGCCAAGTCTGCACCGTCGGGCCCACGGGCAACTACTCCTCCGCGTGCACCTGCTGCCAAGTCTACGCCGTCAAGGTCCCGCCCATATGAACCCGCACCGTCAAGGCTGAAGAAGAAAGCCAAATCTGACGAGCCACGGCTCCCCGCTCTCAAGAAAAGGGCGTACGACTTGACTCCGGAGGAGCTCGATGAAGCCGTTAGAGTGGAAGTTAGGGAGCAGTTGAAGCCACGTAGTCCGGAAAAGAAGATCCCTATAGCCCCGGAGGTTCAGGATTACTTTATTAAGATGGCCGAACCGGGCAAACCGGTCGAAGTTTCTGACTATGATCGAACATTGAGGAAGGCTCTTCAAGCCAACCTTGCAGCAGTGCAGTGCGGAAAGGAAGTCCCTCAGCTGGGGCAACAGCCACGACAAGAGGTTGAACCATTCGTCGTAGAACCGGCACAACTAGAGATATGCAACTTCTTGAAAGATACGGGACTGAGTATGGAGCAGTTGCTAGAGGACGCACCTATCGAAATGGCTCCGGTCATGTACATGTTTAAACTCGGTGAACCGCTAGTCACGCCTGATAAGATCAGAGAGCTACCTACACAGATGTACCGGTTCCATCAATGGTACATGGACAAATCAGTGATGGGTAGAGAGATGTTCGGAGCTAGGGTGCGAAACTCAGATTATTACCAAGCAGAAGATGTTATTTGGATCCGCCACGAAGAAGTCTTCGACTTATACCACCTGAAGGCCCTCGACGTCTCTATTCTCAGTGCGTGGACTTTGTAAGTACTGTTTATAGTTCAATTTTGTTCCTCCTTTGAACGTTGCTCACACACATTCCTTTTCCCCGTTGGAGAATGGAGATTCAGTTGTGCCGTCAGCACAACAAATTCAATACTGGATTCATTTCTTTGCGCAAAGTGAACACATCGTGAAACAAACCGAGGACAATATCGTCCATTTCCTGGTGCAGCAGAATTATAAGAGGTTCATACTACTTCCTGATGATACAACAATACGAGAAGGCAACAGAACCAAATTAAAAAAAAAAACTTTATATATAGATATAGATATACATATAGTGTACACATATATGCAAGTGTGTAATATATACATTTCTATATTATATATATATATAAATAACAAATTTACTATATATATATATATATATATACATATATATATATATATATATACATATATATATATATATATATATATATATACCTATTTGCTACTACCGGGAGTAGTTACTCCCTCCGCTTATTGGATCAGGTTAGTGGAATAATCCATAATCCAATAATATTTGCACAAAATTTTAGCTTGTAGTTAGTTCAAATAATTTCTAAATCATCGGTTGCATGCAAACCAATTTTAAAAACCGGTAGAACGTCAGCTAAAAAAATGGCAGAACATAACTGTTTTGAAAATATCGTTGGCAGAACATAATGTGAATCGGGAAAGGAGCAGAACATGAAAAAAAAATACGCGGACAGAAGATATTCTGCTCACATGAAAAAAATTTAAGCGGACAGAAGATATTCTGCTCATCCAATTAGGAGCAGAATAGAACTGGAAAGAGAGCACAAGATCGAGCAGAGATTCTGTTTGAAAGGAAGCAGAACATCAGCTGTTTGGCGGCACATGAAATTGTTGATGTTCTGCTCTTTTCAAATTGATTTTCTGCTACTAGCCAGCAGAAGATATTTATTAGAGCCAACAGAAAAAATTGGCAGAGCATCAACTAAAAAAAATGGCAGAAACTAATCTGCATCAGAGAAGTATGCATGCGCATGCAGCAGAAGCTAATCTCCCGTTCCTTAAACTATGGATATGTAATAGAATAGCTTCTGGTCCTTCAAACGATTTAATCTACTATTAGAGCAAGGCCCGTCCAGAAACGAGAGCAGAACATTCCTGCTTCTTCTGCGCTTGTAGCAGAACATGGATCGTAGTTTCTGCTTGTGCTTGTATTTGGGTTTAGAGATGTAGCAAATCATGGCACACGGCAGAACTGGGAGCAGAACATCACTTCTTTTTTTGGGTTTAGAGATGGACATGCACTCATTTGGAGCAGAGCATGATCTGCTATCTGATTTCTGAGGAGCAGAACATGTTGCAGATTTGGTAGAGATGTTGCAGAACATGGACGACGGCAGCAGAAGTGGGAGCAGAACATTACTTCTTAATTTCTTATCGCCTAATTACATTTACACCAGCATGATAGTTTCTGGTGAAAACAGAACTAGAGCCACCACCACCTGATACATTTGCACCTGCTGCAGGACTGCAAAGTTGCTACAAATGCAAAACATAAAGAAAGCGAATTAGGAGCAGAAACGATCAATAAAGGAATCGAGATCAGGAAAAGAATCCAAAAGATGAAAAAATAACAGATGAATATAATAGCAAACCTTGGAACTGGAATCCTCCATGCCAGGGCTTTCACCGTTATCTGCAACACAGCCGCCGGCGAGGCTACAAATCTGACTTCAGTTGGGTTATGAACCCTCCAAACGCAGAGAACAATTTTAGATAGATAATGTTCTGCTCTTCCTTAACGACGGAAGAAATATCCTGCTTTCTCGCTTTGGATAAACAAACACAAGTTTCAAATTTCATATCTACAACAAACTCGGGAGGCTTCGTTCAATTTTTGGATCTACTGTAGAAGATAAACGACCTTCTGTTGACCACCGAGAAAAATAAAAACGGGCGGGAGTATTCGATTCATTAGACCTGGTAACAGTCATTGGCATTGGCATTAGTAGCGATCAAATTGAGGGCGCATAGGGAGGGAGTAGCTACTCCCGGTTGTAGCATATAAATTTCATATATATATATATGTACATATATGTATACATATATGTGTATATATACACATATACATATATATATATATATATATATGTATGTATGTACAGCAGGCAGCAGAACCAAATTAAAAAAAAATAAAAGAAAAATCTTTAGTCCCGGTTGGTATAAGTCCCAATACCAACCGGGACTAAAGATTTTTCTTTTTTTTTTTTTAATTTGGTTCTAAGATGGAGATTTACTCCCGGGTATTTGAACTGGGACTAAAGACCGCCATCTTTAGTCCTAGATTCTCCCTCTCGGTTCGCTACCCGGGAGTAAAGGAGGTTACGAACCGGGAGAGATGAGCACTTCTCCAGTAGTGTAACTTGGTAACGCAAGCCACCGCGTTATTCTTGGACAACAACTGCCGTCCATATTACTGGTGTTTGACTGTGTGAGTACGAGACAAAAAAAATACAGTGTGTTATGTTATAGTTGTCATACTTCATATAACGTAATAGAATATTAAAGTAGGCCGGGGAAAAAAAAGAACATGAAAAATAAGATATACTACGAGACAATTAAGTTAGTAATCATGCCGTACAAGAATCGTTTTAAATGAATCCTCTTTTGGCCGGATTAATGGTAATAGATACTCCATCCGTTTTGTAAGGTAAGTTATTCTATATTAATAAATTTAGATATAAATATATGTCTATATTTATTAACATCTATATAAATATAAATATAGAAAATGTTAAAATGACTTATATTATGAAACGAAAACAGAGGAAGTAATGGGCTCGCAAGTCGCAAAGAGTATTTACAAGCTGCACGCTTGCAGCAACGCGCAATTCCGGCGTGCCCGTCTGCTCCCACCATTTCTCCGCTACTTTAAAAAGTCGTCCTCCTATCCCTCTTCTTCTCACTTCCTCCTAAAAACAGATTTATCAAAAAAAATGGAATAATAATAATATAGAAAACCAATAAACCTACCATTCACTAAACGAATAAAAAAACAATTGCAAGGCATGAGCATATAACTAGCTAGTCTTTAAAAATTACAACTTCCTTCCGTTTAAATTACTCCTCTTTCTTTTTGTTTTTCAATTACACAGTAGACGTATACGCACAAACACCGCTAACATGTCGCACCACACTAACGGTCCTTTAAATATGCCCACTCACACACGTTCAACTAGAGCATCACATCCTTCGTCTTACTAAATTTCCGTTGAAAACGTATTTGTGGGCGTCAAGATTTGAATCTAAGCACTAGAATTTAAATCCTCGTGAGTAGAACCATACACCCATAAATCCACAACTAAACCACTGCTTTATAATATGACTTAGACTTCTATCTTTAACCACCAATTTTAAAAATTCATGTAGTTTAACAACATATATTATGAAAATATTTCTCATGGTCATAAAAACATAAAACCTATAATGTTAACCTATATGAATATATAGAAATTTAACGATTAAACTGTAAATGTTTGGTTTAGGATAAAAGTAGAACGACAAGTAGTTTTCAATGGAGGGAATAGCAAAATGCACATGGCATGATTTGGGTTAAAAGAAAATATATTATAATATGTTACAACAAAAAAAATTATATTAGTCAGAACTACTATTAGGAGCACAGCTATTCCAAGAGCCAAACATGCATCAGCCCAGACCCACCCCACCCCACGTCCCGTCATCCCACTCCCACCGTTGTCGGAGTAAACGATTTACTCCTATCGTACGCCTCAACCACCCGCCTTTATTCGAGTAAACGATTTACTTTGATAATAAAAACAACTCCCCTGCTTTCGATCCCACCCCACGTTCTGCATCGTGCTCCCACCATTATCGGAGTAAATGATTTACTTCGATAAAAACAACTTCTCTCCTTGCGATATATATTCATTTTTTTCCGTACCCAACCAACCACTCTCGCCCCCACTTCCTTTTTTCCTTTTTTGCGGATCTAAATCGATCAACCATTCCAGCCCACAGATCGGCGACACACCATGGAGGAGGACGACGACACCATGGCAGTTGATGGCGGTGGCCGGCGGCAGTTGAGGCGAAAGCACTGCTTCGAGCCTCACTGCCGAACGTTAGGCAGCACCTTAACCAGCAAGAAGGTGTTCACCTGGGCCAATAGCAAGAACTAGCGGCTACTCCACGTCGACGATATTAATAGAACAAGCAAGTAAGCAAATGACACTCTGATTTGTATCTGCATACTCTCCTTCTACTTCACGCATGAAGGCCCAATTTTTTTTTTTTTTGCAAATCAAATTGACGTGCAATCTCCAATATTACCTGATCTCAATTGATGGGCTGCACAGGTCCTACATTTGCACATCATGCTCCATGTTGCTGGCCGCAGAGGATAGGGTAGAGTACGCCGGTGATGGAGGTTGTTTACTATTTTTCTTTTGCTCGTCATCTCTATTGACATGAACGAGAATGTTTTTGCTTTTTTTTCGTGCTTGCTAGATGATGGATGGCTGTTACTGCGCAACGTCGAGCTCAATTCTATACCACACCACTACATCCTTCCATGATTCCATCGTCGGCTACTGCTTGCCACTCGGTTGCCCTCTCCACTACTAGTCACAAGACACAGACCGTTCTCTTCATCCTTATAACAAGATCTAGCAAAGCCAACAGATAGATTTTTGGCTGAATCATTTTTTTTCTTTTCTAGTTTGATTCACTTGTGAGTAATTTTATCACTTGTGTGTGATTGAGCCTATAATTTTTTCATTCATACGACTATTTTGTGATATAGATCAACAATACTCTTAGTATCAGTTTTTTACTCTTATACTGTACATTGAACACATCACATCAGTAAACATATTACTACACGGTGACTACGAGATCATGGCTATATCGAGAGGAAGGTGGTAATTGTTTTACTTGCAGACCATGAAATCTCAATTTTTACTCTTGTACTGTGTATTGAACACATCGGTAAACATATTATTACACGGTGCCTATGAGATCATGGGCTATATCGAGAGGAAGGTAGTAATTGTTTTACTCACAGACCACGAAATCTAAACAATATTTATAATATTGGTAAAACGATTACTAGCGTTGTAAGCTGGTAGTAATTCTTTTATGACCATCCAGTTATGGCGTCATACGATGTGGAGGCATTCATGCGAGTAAATTTGTTACTTTTGGATGAGTAGATGTGGGAGGCTGGGAGTAAATGAAAAATTCCACGGAGTAAATTCGTTACTTTTGAAGCGCGCGGAGATAAAAACGGAAAACTCGGAATGAAAAATTAGACGGTAAATATTTTACTAAAACGCGAAAACAGAAAAACTACATAGAAGGAACAAAAAACAGAAAAATCTAGATGGTTAATATTTTACTGGGGCTATTGATGAAGCACGGATGAGATGGAAAAGAGAAAAAAAACACGGAAGGTTGAGTGGTAAAAAACGAACCGAGAGAAGGTGGGATTCACAGAAAAGGTGGGGTGGTAAAAAAGGGGAAAACTGGAAGGAGAGGGCGTTGTGCGGCGCTCGAACTAATATTCCGCGCTGTAGAGAGTGGAATAGCGCTACCGTATATTAGTATCATTATTATTTTCTTATTTAATATTCAATTTGTTTGAATCAAATATTGGACTATCCTATAATATCAAGAAATATTAAATTAAAAGCAATAGTGGACTGCAAATTTACTTTGACCACCACTAGAGCCTTTTAGAGGATCATAGATATGAAAATGAATGTGATATTTGTACTAGAATTTAAGCACTTCTATAACAATGTGAGATTTAAGTACTATTTGTCCTATAAATCACTTCCAATATTTTATTTCCATCTTACTCTCAACCACCCTCCTACCTCTAACACCATTCCTTATGTAATGACATGATGAAAGTCTTTTTCTCGGAAACCTTAATCTATACCAGTAAATAGAACTTATTTTGAAACGTAGGGAGTATAGTCAGTAGTTTTGTGACTTCGGCGCTAGGGCCAGAACTAAATAGGTTGAGAGAAACGGGATTATATAAGAGCAAGCTCAACAAATGCCCCAAATCCATCTCTTAAAATTCTATTTTTGAAATTCCTGATTTAATTGTAATGTTTAAATATTTTTTTTATCTCCAAGAGATATCTTAAAATTAACTTTCAATAATAAAAAGACGACCTACCTTTACTACCAACAGAAACATGAACAGAAATCGCTTCACCGATCCTCTCCCCATACACGATCTCTCCGTGCCACTCTCAATCAGGAGGGAGAGCATCTCCCGACCAAAGAGGGATCTACCACTATGGCATGCAGTGGCGTGCGCCATAGCTAGCTGGTGACACGAACACCCTCCACCCCCCACTTCCCCAGGGTCCATTCTAGCCCCGAGCGGCAGCCGAGATTCAGCGTCTCGAGCAGCATCGCGAGGTAGACGAAGATAACAGTCGAAGATGTTGTGTTGCTATGGCCTGGAATGGGGGGGCTTTAGAGCTTGACATGGGCCTCCAAGATGAGTACTGGGCCTGGCCCATAGAGTGCAGCCCACCTATTTTTCTCCCTAAGAATTAATCGTTCCCCATTTGACACTGGGGCTAGGAGTGACTGCTTGATCGATTCTGCCCTGCGATTGGCGCTTGTTGGCGGCCGGTGGGCTGGCAGAAAATGGCGGCCGGCGGCTCAACGGTGAATGCTGGCGCGGCTACGGGGACGACGAGCGCGCCGGCGAGGTGGCGGCGCTCAGCCTGTGATAGCCAGCTCATCTCGTGCTGCGGCGGCTGCTAGCGGATAAGATTGATTTATTCTCCAAGTTCGACATGGATAAGATTGTTTGACTTACAGAGATATATAATCAAGATATATTTCTCAATTTGTGACTGTGCATCAACCTGAAACTTTTATTCTTAACGTGCGAAAAATTGAAGATTTCACTGATTGCCTAGATCTTACTAGTCTAGCTGAAAAGATGGTTCAAACTGAAAGACACGTTGTATTTCCATTTGTCTACCGTCTTATCTGTTAGTATTATTGCTTCTACCTATTGCAATGGCATCTGTCGAAAGGGTGTTCTCGGCGTCAACAGACTATCCAACAACTAGCTTAATAACTTGATGTTGTGCTTGTGCTACATTGAGCGAGATTTATTCAAGAAACTTGATCCTAATGCCATAAAAAGCGGTTCCAAAACATGAGAGATGGAAGAATGCAGCTACCTAAGCCTCAAGGTCAAAACTAGTGATTTTACGTATTTTCTTACATGTGCTACTAGTTTGCATTCTAGAATAGATGCTGACTTATCAGAATATGAATATCATTTTTTTTCACAATTGCAATGTGGCTTTTTTGGACGCAATTTAGAATCGGGCTGTTGGCAACTTTTTTGATAAGTTGACAAGCACGATCACAGCACCTTAAGCCTTGCGGTGATCCTAGAGTCGCCAACCACCTCGATCTAGCAAAGGGCTAAACCTAGATGGGTTTTGATAACTAAACCGTCTAGCGGAGCCGATTTCTAGATAACTACCCGTCTCATGAGCAAAACGGAAGATTTTCAGGACAAACCTACAAAGAGATGTCGCACTCTCGCAGCGGCGGCGGACGGTTTACAGCGCAAACCGGCAAAGATGGACAAACTAAGAGAAAAACGAAAAGTAATATGAAAAAACGATTCGATTGATTGATAGTAGATTGTTTTTTTACAATGAACCGGCCATGTCCCTTATATAGGGGTTGGTCTTGCCCTCTACAGGCCCTCCTCCACGTCCAACTCGGGGTAGAAACCAAAGGAAACCCGAAACATGCCTTCCCGAGCAAGAAAACCCCGAGACCCGACGAAACACAATCGGACTCGGTCCTGCCGGTCAGACCGGCCGCATACCGCCGGTCTGACCAGCCCTCAACCGGCGATATGACCGCCTAACACACGGCGGTCAGACCGGCCCACTCGAAGAAAACCGGTAGACTTCCAAATTTTGGCAATCTTTCCTACTTTAATCCTAGGTGCCAAATTTGGGTGTAAACACATGCCCCCCTGCCTTTTTGATGAACAACGTGAATCTAAAAGCATAGAACATGTTTTTGGTCTTAGGACGATAATCCAATTACCGGCCATAGTACCTCCTAAGCGTCTTGCCAAACGCTCGGGAAGTATTTCTTCAAGTATTTCCCGTTGATTGCTCACTGAAAACGCTCCCCTTGAAGAGTCTCCAAAAAATATGCGTTTCCTCGAACAATGCCGCATACTCGATAAGGACCCTCCCAACTAGGAGACCACTTACCGAACTCCTTGGATCGAGTACCCAAAGGCAAAATTGTCTTCCAAACCAAATCTCCAACTTGAAACAACTTTACTTTTACCCTTTTGTTGTACGCCTTGGCCACCTTCTTCTTCTCTTTCTCTATTTCTTCCAATGCCTTCAAGCGCTTGTCGATGACTTCATCAAGATTGTCTCCCATCAACGCCTTGTAATCCTCACTTGACAAATCATCTTGCTTCATATAACGAAGAGAACCAAGATTTACCTCCACCGGTAAAACGACTTCTTGACCATAAACCAACTCAAAAGGAGTGACTTTAGTAGCACCATGTTTAGATATCCTATGCGCCCACAATGCTTCAGAAAGCACCTCATGCCACCTCTTTGGGTATTCCTCAATCTTCTTTTTCACTAACTTCAACAACGTTTTATTACTCGACTCGGCTTGTCCATTAGCCTGAGCGTAGTAAGGAGAAGAACTCAACAATTTAATACCATAAGATTCGGCAAAACTCTTCACTTCCTTAGACATAAAAGAAGCACCTTGATCCGTAGTTAATGTTTGTGGAATACCAAATCTATGAATAATATGCTTCAAAATAAAGTCAATTACCTCTGTATGAGTCATATTCTTCAACGGCACGGCTTCGGCCCACTTGGTGAAGTAATCCGTAGCAACTAGCACGAACCTATGCCCCTTTGATGACGAAGGATAAATTTGACCAATGAAATCTAAAGCCCACCCTTGGAACGGCCATGGTTTGATTATAGGGTTCAACACGGCGGCGGGCGCCAATTGAACATTGCCGAACCGTTGACAAGCCTCGCATCCTCTATAATATTTGAAGCAATCATCAATCATCTTCAGCCAATAGAACCCCGCTCTCCTAAGCAACCAATTCATCTTGTGGGCCGATTGATGAGTTCCACAAATTCCTTCATGTACCTCTCCCATAGCCACTCTAGATTAATCTTCATCTAAGCACTTCAACAAGACACCATCTATATTTCGGCGATACAAATCTCCATCAAGCAATGTATATTTGAACGCTTGCCGCCGAATTTTCCGATCAACCTTAAGTGTAGGATCTTTCAAATATCGAATCAAAGGAATTCTCCAATCCTCTTCTGTTTCCTGGGCACAAATGTCCGAATTCACAATTAATTCGGCCTCCAAATTGATCGAAACGTGCCCCCCAGCGCTCTGCCCAGAACCGGTTGTGGCCGGTCAGACCGCTCGGGGTTGCCGGTCAGACCGGCGGCATGCGGTCGGTCGGACCGCCCCTGGTCACTGGTCAGACAGGCCGTGCAATGCCAGTCAGACCGCCCCTGGTCTCCAGTTTTGCCAATTTCACATAAAGATTTAAAACCAAGCACCGGCTCTTCTAATATTAGAAATAATCCCTTCTTCATATTATAGCCAGATGCTTGTTGTGCCAAGTCATTTGCTCTAGAATTATCATGCCTAGTAATATGTCTGATAGCAAAATTATCAAAATTGGCAATAATATCTAAACATGAATCGAAGTACCTATTTAGTGATCCGTCCAAGCATTTGTAGACTCCGGCGACTTGTTGCACCACCAATTCCGAATCACCAAAAGCCTCCACGTATTTAGCTCCAACCATCTCCATAACTTGTAAGCCGAATAATAAAGCATTGTATTCGGCTTGATTATTTGTACAATAATACTCCAAATGAACCGATGCCTCATAACACATGCCATTAGGTGAAAATAAAACTACCCCTATGCCTTGACCTTCTTTGCAAGAAGAACCATCAAAATAAATTCTCCAAGGTATAACTTCAACTAAGCAAACCTCCCCCTCATAAGCAATATCTATATGATGGTCTACTATAAAATCACATACAATTTGGCCTTTCATAGATTTCAATGGTTCATAAGCCAAATAATATTCTATCAGAGCATATGCCCACTTGCCAATTCTCCCACTTAGAATTGGCCTTTGCAACATGTGTTTAATAACATCGGCTTGACAAGTAACTATGCATGTACTAGATAACAAATAATGCCTCAATTTGGTACAAGCATAGTATAAGCATAGACAAAGTCTCTCTATAAAGACATACCTCGTTTCGGCATCCAAAAGACGGCGGCCCAAATATGTAATGATATATTCCTTGCCATCTTCCTGTTGCGTCAAAACGGCACCAATGACTTTGTCTTCGGAGGCAATATATAACCGAAACGGCTTTCCGGCTTTAGGCGCTCACACAACGAGTGGAGTAGACAAATATCTCTTCAACTCTTCAAATGCCTCTTGTTGTTTTGCCCCCCAGGTAAAATCGGCTTCTTTTTTCTAACGAAGTATGGGAACAAAAGCAACGATTTTACCCGCTAGGTTAGAAATAAACCTCCTCAAATAATTCACTTTACCTAGCAACTTTTGAACCTCCTTCTTTCATGTCGGCACTTTGAAATCACGAATATTTTCTATCTTCTTAGGATCAATCTCAACTCCTCTCTCATGCACCATGAATCCTAAGAACTTCCCCGCCGACACACCAAAAGCACATTTAAGTGGGTTCATCTTCAAACCATACCGACGCATCCTCTCAAAAGCTAACCTCAAATCGGCTATGTGTCCTTCCATACCATCCGATTTGACAACAATATCATCAATGTAGATCTCTAAGATAATACCTAGCAAATCATGAAAGATTAAATTCATTGCCCTTTGATATGTTGCACCGGCATTCTTCAACCCAAAAGTTATGACAACCCACTCAAACAAACCAACAAATCCCGGGCACCTAAAAGCCGTCTTGTACATATCCTCCTCCGCCATAAAGATTTGAATGTAGCCGGCATTACCATCTAGAAAGCTAATCATCTTATGACCCGAGGCATCATTAATCATCATGTCGGCTATAGGCATAGGATACTCATCTTTGGGAGTGGCTTTATTTAAATATCTAAAATCTATGCAAACTCTAATCTTACCACTCCCCTTCTTCTCCACCGGGACTATGCTAGAAACCCACTCCGCATAACGACATGGCCTAATAAACCCCGCCTTCAATAACCGATCAATCTCCTCTTTGACTCGGTCATATAGCAAAGGATTAAAACGACGAGGTGGTTGCTTATAAGGCCTAAAACCCGGTTTAATTGGAAGCCGATGCTCAACAAGCTCACGGCTAAGACCCAACATCTCATGATATTCCCATGCAAAGTAATCAACATATTCTTTAAGTAGCTTGATTATCTTAACCTTATAATCGGCTCTCATATTTTTGTTTACAAAAGTCGGCTTTGGTTTGGTTCCATCACCTATGTCTACTTCCTCCAATGGATCAGCCGATGTAAATCCTTGTCCAAGCTTCTCCACTTCATCAAATCTTCAACGGTTTCACCAATATCGTTCTTTGTAGACCGATATTCTTGCACCCTCTTTTGTAACCACTCTAAATTAGCCTCTTTACTCATTATACAAATTTATATGGCTTAGCCGTGCCACACTAGCCAGCTTTACAGAGATAGGTACAAATTTGCCATCGGAGATACTAATAAAATCATAGCTAGAAAGATCCCTCCCCGATAAGCATTGGATATTCCCATGACGCCACTCGAAAGTAGCATCGGCCATTGCAACCTCGGCCGATGTATCCGCTTGAACAATTTCAACATCATCACCATCCCTTTGAATTAAACATTGATGCAAGGTAGAAGGCACACAACAATTGGCATGGATCCAACAACGACCCAAAATAACATTGTAGTTACCTTGCACATCGACGATGAAGAAAGCGGTTGGTAACGTCTTGTTTCCCATGGTGAGCTCCACCGAAAAGATACCTTTCGCCTCCGTTGGTTCACCATTGAAGCCATTGAGAATCATGTTGGTCTTCTTCAACTCATCATCCTCACGCCCCAATTTCTTGAATAATGAGTACGGCATCAAGTTCACAGCGGCACCTCCATCCACTAGCATCCTAGAGACCGGCTTCCCATCAACATGGCCTTTGAGATAGAGAGGCTTCATGTGACGGTTTGATTCATCGGGCTTCTCAAAAACCGCATCTTTAGGACCTAATGAGAATTGAGAAACCTCGGCTTCATCCATAGCACAAAACTCCATAGGCAACATACATACCATGTTGATATCCATGTCTTCTTTTGGAGATGATTCACCTTTATCTACCGATTGTTCTTCCTTCTCCTCTACATCAATCGGTTTTGCCTTCTCTATGGATTTAGGCCTCCATACCGGTGGTGGTCGCAACTTATTAAACCTTTTATCCCTTTGCTCTTCGGCCTTTTTCTCTCTTAGCTCTTGGGCCCGAAGACGTTGCAACCTTCTCTTTTGAGTTGCCGTCAAATCCTTAGGCATCCACCTAGGATTCGGCTCTGTTCCAGGAGGTAAATAATGCCCTCTATTAACTTTGTTTGAAGACGATGAAGCTTCCACATCGCCCTTTGCAATCCTCCTGTCAAACCGGCGCTGGAGCCCGGTCAGGCCGGCCATAGACCACTGGTCAGACCAGCCAGACGCGCCGGTCAGACCGACATCCGGAGCACGGTCAGACTGGCCTGAGGCGTCGGTCGGACCACTATAGGGCCGGCGGTCAGACCGGCCTGATGGCTCGGTCAGACCGGTCGCATGACTGCGGTCAGACCGGCCAGAAGGCCTGGTCAGACCGGCTGACTGCGAGGAGCTGGTACTGGCTTTGGATTTTTTGTTCGGGGACACTCCAACTCCATCTCCAGTAGGTATTGGCACATCATGAGACCCCACTTTGATAGTAATTACCTCCGAAGTCCTCGTCTCCACCTTGACGCGCTTTCCTTCCCTCTTTTCTTCATTAGCCTGATTCTTACCATAAAACCGGCTATTGTTTGGTGAAGACAAACGCTCATGAATCGGCCTCCTTGGTCCTCCCCACCCTTGGTTGAATTGCATTAGAGGCATATGATTAAACATTGGCGGCGTTGCCCCCCATGGCATGAAGTAAGGATAAGGATAACCCGGCGGCGGCATTGGATAAGAACCCCATGACATGTCTTGTGGATGATGATATGGAGGTGAATACGACCGTCTTGATGAATGACCAAATCGCTCCCTAGGAGGTGATCTTGGTCTTTTCCCTTTGTTGCGACCTCTCTCACCACCTTGCTTCTCATACTTCTCCAAAAGCATATCAAAAGTTACTTTGGTCTTCCTAGGGGCCTTAGAAATTGAAGCTCCACTTTTATTCTCCTTCCAAACGCCAACCTCCGGCTTCTTTGGCACTATCATCTTAGGCCTCGGTTCACCAATGACCACTTCCTTTCCCTTAGTAGATTCGGCTTGCTCCGGCCGAATCAACACCTTCTTATCATTGAAATTAATTGTATTCACCGGAAAAGGATCATGATCAAGCTTCATCTTGGAGCCATCGGTGAACTTCAATCGTCCTTCATCTATGGCCGATTGAACCTATCGTCGAAACACATTGCAATCATTAGTAGAATGAGAATGAGAATGAGAATCATGCCATTTACAATATGCTCGACGTTTCAACTCTTCTTGAGATGGTATGACATGGCCTTTAGGTAATCTAATTTGTTTCTCTTGCAAAAGATAATCAAAAATCTTATCACACTTGGCCACATCAAAACTATATTTAACCTCACTTTGTCGATCTTTGCGAGGAGTCGGCATTAGGTTAGAGCAAACAAAAGGCTTATTTTTATTAGTCCATGACCATTCGGCAATATAAATATCATGATCACCCTCTTCCTCACTATCACTAGCCTCAGGGTAATCAACCACATTAACATTAGGCTTTTTGTCAAATGGTCTAGCAAGTTTTCTATTATCCTTAACCCGGCTTTCTTGAGCCAGAGCCCTTTGCATGAGTTGACTAACATCAAGAAATTGTTGGCCATCTAGTCTTTCTCTAAGAGGAGCAATTAAACCATTAAAAGCAAGACCAGCCAAATCTCTATCAGTTATATTCAAAGTATAACATCGGTTTCTAACATCTCTAAATCTCTTAATATAATCAATGACAGATTCATTATACTTTTTCTTAACCGATGTTAAATCACATGACCTAAGCTCAGTTTCTCCAGTATAGAAATAATCATGGAATTTTTCTTCTAATTGAGTCCAAGTATGAATAGAATTTGCCTATAAAGAAGTAAACCATGTAAAAGCATTACCGGACAAAGATAAAGAAAACAAGCGCAATTTAAAAGTATCACTATTAGCCTCACCACATTGCGCCAAAAATTGACCTACATGCTCCCATGTGGTCTTACCATCCTCACCACTAAACTTGGCAAATTCGGGAACTCTATAATTGCGAGGAAACGGCACATTATCATAATAATCAGGATACGGCTTTTTGTAAGTTCTAGCACGATTCCTAGTTTCAATCCCAAATCTATTCTTAATAATATCACTAATTATATCCTCCATGTTATTAGGCCCTTGTTGATTTGGCGGTGGATTTGGTGGCCTAATATGTTGTGTTTGTGGCACAATATGATTATATTGGCCTTGTCTGGTATCGGGAGGATACCCCCTAGAAACATCATTATGAGCATTAGGAACATGTGGGGGGAACTTGGGGACTACTTGTAGCAGTAGATATAGGAGGATCGAATGTTCTAAAGTGATACAAATAACTAGCATTAGTCATCGGATCTATTCCCTGTATCGGAATAATTGCGCCGGTCTGACCGGCGTCTAGAGGTGCGGTCGGACCGGCCTGAGTCCCGGTTTGACCGCCGGGGTGATACCCAGTCCGACCGGCCGTCTGGCCGGTCGGACCGACGGCTGTGTCGCGGTCTGACCGGCCGTCAGGCCCGGTCGGACCGGCCGTGAACGCTGTTCCGTCGGTTTTACTACCCGTCTCATCTATAGGAGGTTGGTTAGCAGTGGTAGAGGCTTTATCCTTTAATGTGTATGTCACGCCCGGAATTTCTATCCAAAATTCCAAACGCTTACATGTGTGTGAACCCTCGTCCAGGAATCAGCCGAGGCACACAATAACAAATTGATAATAGAGTACAATTATTACTCTAATTAATAAGCGAATAAAATGTCATTACAGAGGTAGATAGTCCCTCTCAATCAATAAAGATCTAAGCAGCGGAAAAAATAAGATAAACGGCGCAGACGACTCCACTCCACAGGCAGCTTGACCAAGGCTACACCTAATCCTCCACACCATCGGCATCACTGTAGAATTCCTCCTCTGATGAATGATTGCAAGGTGAGTATATAACATACTCAGCAAGCTACGCAGCAAATATGCTAATGCACAGGATAACAAAGGATGGCATAGTAGGGTTTCATTTGCATAAACAGCATTTAATAAACATTTTAGAATTTAATAAAACAGTTAAGTAATAACTAAACAATATTAATCCAACGCTATACAACATACCCTGTTGCATAGGCCCAACCATTCTGAACAACCAACCCGGCTGCACAGTTCTATCTCCAAACCAGGAATATACCATTCCAAACCAGGAGCTAATCAGATTATTACCAGTTACAGCATCTTTTATTATGGTGAGAAGTGTGAAACTAATCACGAAAGACATTGTTAGACCCGCCCATAACCGCGGGCACGGCTATTCAAATAGTTTTACTCTGGCCAGAGGTGTACCACTGTACCCACAAGACACAGCCCCACAACATGTCACCATGCGCCTCAATACCACCACGGTACCTTAGAAAGGAGTTGTGACAGTACCCCTCGCACAACACAACTCAAAGCAGTGCACCGTTCCTGGATCATAATCACCCCCTTATAAACAAGGCATGGACTCCCCAGCGGCCCCCGTGGGCTTATCTCCGCCACTTCTCAGTCTGGTGCTCCGCAATGGACCATGCTATACAAAAGGTAAAGCCGTTGCCCACGCTGGCTTGTGGTTGGCACGGTTAATGTTTCACAACCGAAACTCGTGAACCGGTCCTTAATTGTCATGAGCACGACTCTCAAAACCATGTGCTCACAACCCACCATTATCAGGTTTTAGTTGGCAAATTAATTAATTAACCAATCACGATTGACCATCGTGAGCTATAATTAAATATCCATCATTAAGTAATAGTGAAACATTAATTATCCCAATAGTGTGCTAATGATTCTAAGCATGGCTAAGCAATTTTGTCTAACATCTAGCTGAACCAATATATAAAGCTCAACTAGTCAAATTATAATAACCCAAGGTAATCAAGAAATAGGGTAATCAAGAACAAAAGGGCTATAACAAACAATAGGTTAATTCCACCCAATGACATTCGAAAATAAATGCAATAGTTGAATAGAAACAATAGCTTTAAACGGGATCAACATGCTCAAAGGGTTGTTTGGGATCTGTGTGACTTGCCTTGCTGGCCTCGGAACTCTTCAAATTCTTCTCCTGCTAAAACGGACTCTCCAGAAACGTCGGAATCTAAAGAGAAAAGAGCAAAATCACCCAAACAGCACATAAACAAGCATGAACAGTACATGTGGATATTTTTAACATGTAGATCTCAATTTTAGAAAAATTTAGAGACTTGAACCAACTAAATCCGAGCTAAGATGAATTAGTTATGAATTTTTAAAGATTAAATCGGATTAAAACACTTATATGGATTTTAATTGAATTATGACGCAATAATGAATTAATTTTGAAAAGGAAAAAGGATTTATTGCGTCAGCGGCTAGGGTTCACGGTGGACCGGGCGCACGGCGACGGTTCACGAGAACGGACGGCTGAGATTGATCCAACCGAAACGAACGGCCGAGATCGATCGGGTCTACCGCGGCTCACGGGAGACGACGACGACGACGTCAGCGGTGACGTCACCACCGGCGGCGGCTCGGCCTCGCATGCTCGCCGGCGAACAACGGCACGACGGCACGAACGGAGGGCACCAGCGAGTAGCGGACGGCACGGCGAACTCACCGGTGACCAAAACGGCGGCGGAAGATGACCGGACGACGTCGGCGACGAGGAAGAAGCGGCGGTGACCTTCGGCTTGACGACGGCGACGGTGTTCCGGTGGTCGACAGCGACGGCGGAGGGGCGGACGAGGACGGCGACACGACGGCGACCACTATGGTGACCTCCCCGAGCGACGGCGACGACTGGAGCGACGGCGGCGCACGGCTGGAGCGACGGCGACGACGGCGGCGCGAAGCTACACGGTGCTAGGGCTCTACCGGCGACGAGAGGCGAAGGCGAGGGTGGCGACGGGTAGCGTAGACACCGGGGATCCTTTTAAAGGGGCAAGGAGGCGGCGGCGAAGGCCCACGGCGGACGGCGACGCGAAGGAAAGGTTAGGGTTCGGGAGAGAGAGACGAATCCGATTCGAGATCGAATCCACGAATTTCCAAAGTGAGATAGACGAGGATTCCAAAAGGAAAAAGGGTAGAGGAGATCCCGGAGATCATTTCCCCTCTATTGATTCCACCGGAGAAGGAAAAGCGCGGCCGGATTTGGAAGGAGACGGCGGTGACGCGGCGCTAGGGTTCGGGCGGCGGCGGCGGCGCGAGGAAGACGACGGATCCGACAGGCGGGCCCCACCTGTCAGCGGCGAACGCGCGCGCGGGCAGGCGGCTGCGAACTGGGCCGGCTTGGGCCGAGGAGAGAGAGAGGGTTTTGGGCCGACTTTCGGCCCAAAGCCAAAAGAGACTTTTAAAAACCTTTTTCAATTTAAATTATTCATGAAATGCAATTCCATTTATTAAAAGTACTTCCTTAGCTCAAATAAATCCCAGAAAAATCTAGGAATTATAGAATTAAGCAAAGTATTTAATGAAATTTTATCTAGCCTCATTTTATATTGAAATTTATTATTTAAAATTAGATCTTCTTTTCAAGACTTTTAGAATCAATTCTAATAATTCCAATTAAACAACATTTTATATAATTAGGATTTTTAGGGTGTGACAGTGTAATCGTCCATAAGAGGGCCGAATTTAATCCTTAAAAACTCATCAAATTTACCCTTAAAAATTGCATCTAACTGATCTTTAAAAGCAACCATAGATGAATCTATTGTAGATGCAATTTGTTGTTGGATAGATTGTGATACCTCATCATTGCTTACCAAGTCGGGAGCGAGCTTGGGACATGGCCCGGGCTTGATGGTCACGCCTTGATGAGTCCTAGTGCTTGCTCTCATCAACACCTCCCGTGTGAGCTCGTTGATGTACTCCTTCAAAGCTTTACGATCTTCTCATTCGAGGTCATCCAATGTGACCGTTATCACATTGGATGGCTCCACCTCCGTCTTGGATGGCGGCTTCGTCATGGCGAAGTCGAAGTCGAGTTGACGATGAACGGATCTTTTCCCCAGCGGAGTCGCCAAAAATCGTGTTGGCAACTTTTTTGACAAGTTGACAAGCACGATCGCAGCACCTTAAGCCTTGCGGTGATCCTAGAGTCGCCAACCACCTCGATCTAGCAAAGGGCTAAACCTAGATGGGTTTTGATAACTAAACCGGCTAGCGGAGCCGATTTCTAGATAACTACCCGTCTCGTGGGCAAAACGGAAGATTTTCAGGACAAACCTACAAAAAGATGTCGCACTCTCGCAGCGGCGGTGGACGGTTTACAGCGCAAACCGGCAAAGATAGACAAACTAAGAGAAAAACTAAAAGCAATATGAAAAAACGATTCGATTGATTGATAGTAGATTGTTATTTTACAATGAACCGGCCATGTCCCATATATAGGGGTTGGTCTTGCCCTCTACAGGCCCTCCTCCACGTCCAACTCGGGTAGAAACCATAGGAAACCCGAAACATGCCTTCCCGAGCAAGGAAACCCCGAGACCCGACGAAACACAATCGGACTCGGTCCTGCCGGTCAGACCGGCCGCATACTGCCGGTCTGACCGGCCCTTAACCGGTGGTCTGACCGCCCAACACACGGCGATCAGACCGGCCCACTCGGAGGAAACCGGTAGACTTCCAAATTTTGGCAATCTTTCCTACTTTAATCCTAGGTGCCAAATTTGGGTGTAAACACGGGCGCCCGATCCCGGGGTGGGAAAATCGGGCGCCCATGTCATGCTGATATCAGCACGACGTCAGCATGACACATGCGTGCAAAACCACTTTAAACAATTTTTTTTCTCTTAAATTATTTATCCAAATCATGATCCGATTGCACCATTAAATTCGTTGCAATTAAATCTTTAAAACAAGACCGCACATGGTTATATTCCGATGAAAGAAAATTAGCTTATTATTGAATTATTTATAAATGTTGCACGTTGTTCCACCAAGTATATCGGATTGTTTCACTAAGTAGATCGAAAATGTTTCAATCGTTTAAATCGGGCGCTGTTTCACCTTATATAAAGACAATGTTTCAGCAAATAGCGGAAGAATGTTTTAATTCACTGCAACATTAGATCTATATATAGTGAAATATTATGAGTACACTAGGTGAAACATTTTTTGTGGAACAAAAATTGAAACAAATTCCCTTAATAGAGGGTTTCCTAAATATATGGGTGATTTGTTGCACAAGAATGTTTCAATTCACTGCAACATTTGATCTATACTTCGTGCAACATCATGAGTATACTAGCTAAAACAAACTGTCCGTGTACGCGTGGCGGCATACGGACACACGTGATGGGGTCATGTGGCAGTGGCGCGTGCGGGCCGGCCGATGGGGCGCCCGACGTTGAGGATTATCAGGCTTTTTTTTAATGTTTTCTTCATAATAGTTGGATTGAAATGTTCCTGTCCACACATTGGACTGCGCCATAGCAACGATTTTATATGAGTAGGCCGGTCTGCCTAGCTACAACACAGGTCGACTCAGGCCCCAAAAACCACTATATGAATATTGGCCTAGCAATCACCCACTAGCTGACTAGCTCATAAATAAAACATTAAACTAATAAAATACTCTAGGCAATTAATCGTTGTTTCGGTTAGGACTCAGATTTGGCATCTAAACAAACAAAAAAGGGATATGTGGTTAGATTTAGAAAAGACCTAAGCTTTTTGCGCAAGTCTAGTCTGACCCACAGCAGGTGATCGGTCTGATCAGCAGAGTTCGACTTGAGTCTAATTTAAAATTTCTCGGGTTCCGTCATTGAGTTTGATGTTTGTCGAGTCCTAACTGATTTCTAGACCTAGTGGGACCAATTCCTTTTTTTTAGAAGGCAAGACCAATTCCTTCATAAATGCCATAGCTCGTTCAATTTAAGAAACCAATGTACAATCAACGCAATTAGCCAATTGAATCTTTTTTCAGTTTTGCATTTTTTTTTGTGTTTATAGTCTAGCTCGTTCATCTTCGTCGATTTAAGCTGAAAGCCACCTGTCTTCACCGTAAAAGTGCAAATCCTCTTTGTAGATTTGTCCTATAAATCTTCCATTCCACCCATGACACGGGTGTTTATCTCAATTTATCTAAATCAGCTCCGCTAGCCGATTTTGATCTGGTAAACCTACCTTGATTAGCAGGTTTCTCAAGGTTGAGGTGGTTGGCAACTCTATAACACTGCAAAGCTTTAGGTGGATCCATTTCGTGTTGGTGGCATGTCAAAAAAAGAACAATAGTTTCATCTTCTAATTTTGTGATTACGTACCCCTTCATGTCGAGCCTCCAACTGTTCGTCTTTCACTGATACCGGTCCCCTTTGCTGCTTTAATGACTATGTTAATTGTCAACGTCAATCTGCACGGGCCAACTCCATGCCATGCACGGCCCAAGGGCATGCGGCCGTGCCATGTATCAGCATGCGTTGTGTTCGGTTATCTTTGTTGAGCATCTCCGTTCTATTTTTATCATAGAGCTGCTTGTGGCACAAAATACTACTCCCTCCATTTCTAAATATTTGATGCCATTAACTTTTTTAAATATATTTAACCGTTCGTCTTATTCAAAATTTTGTGATATTTAAGTAGTAGTATATTTAACAATGATTCAAATGATAAGAAAAATATTAATAATTACTTAAATTTTTTAAATAAGATGAACGGTCAAACATACTCTTGAAGAGTAAATTTCACTTTGAGCCAGGTTTAATAGCCAAAGTTTCACTATGGACCAGGCCGAGGCCCATATTTTCACATAACACCGGGTAATATTACCTTCCATTGCACTTTGGACCGGGTTGCACTGATTTGGGCCACCACGTCGTCTTCAGCCCAAACCACGTGAGCAGCGGCTGGTGGACTCAGTTTACGGTGAGAAGAACCACGCGAGAAGTCACGCGCTAGGGCGCGAAGCTGACGCCACGAGGGTTCTAGCGCCACCACCCACTCAGTAGATGGCAGCCCTCCCTCCCCCTGGCTACAGCACTGCCCTGATTTGGATATGGTCGGCCTAATCAGGATTTCACCTGCGCTGCTCTGTGTGGCCGCTCGGCTGCTCTCCTCTAGTAAGGATTTGGTCATCTGTTGTAGCCATTAGAGCAAGGATAATAGTAGAGCTCACTTCCTACTAGGGATGAAAACAGATCGGAAACGGACGGAAACTAGCTTTATCATATTCGTTTTCATATTTTTTTTCGGAATCGGAATCAGAATCGAAAACTCGGATACGGAAATGCAATCGAATATTATCGAATACAGATACAGGGCGAATACGAGACGGAACGAATATGGTAGCGAATATTTACCGGTATATAAAAACCCCCTCAAATTAAGTTTCTTGATCAAGGAAGAGATATCGCTTATTATTTTAGTTCAACATCTCCAACATTTGTATCGTCAATGTAGACGGTCCTACAACCATATGTGAAAATCTATTTTCATGGATGTTCCTCTAAGAGATTCATATGCAAATATGATTATCATTTTATATTCCCAAGACCTTTTACTAGATGTATAACTTACTTACCATTGTATGAATTGGAGATGTTATTTATTTTATTTCACATCTTCGAAATTTGTAATGTTTGTTTTATACTTTAAATGCTTTCAAATACAAATGTTATAAACTACAAAGTGGTAGATCCCGTTGAGCTCTACAACTTTGATATGGAACACATCTCTGTCGACGTTTGATGTCGCGATTCCGGTATTTGCATAGTATGGGGATCGTTGGTACTAGAGTATACGCGAGACTGAGGTAAAAGAGACAAAGACAGGGATTTTTATACAGGTTCGAGCCCTTGAATTGTCAGGTAATAACCTTATATCCTGTTGGCCGAAGCCGGTCGTTGCTCTTATTCATCATAATCACACCAGTACAATATTTTGGGGTAGCCTATCTAACTGTTGTCGACATGGCGGTATGAAGGTCTGACTCATAGTCGACAACAGGGTAGTCTTCCTCCTCGAATCCGTGCCCGGCGAGATCAAAGATAGCACTTTCGTCTCTCCTGACAGTATCCGGAGACACCGTAGGGAACTAGCCGTGCCTATCCTTGAAGTCGATATCCGGCGTCTTGTCTTGGCGTATGTTGGCTTGTATGTTGTGGCTTCTGTTGTTCCGTGTATGTTGATTGAGATGATCGTGTCCCCTCTCCTCCTAGGGGGTCTTGTATTTATACCCATAGGTGTCCCCTTGTCCAAGTAGAACTAGGGAAACAAATATGGATACAATCCGAGTAGTCCTTGTCGTTTCCATGTAGAACTCTGGTTGTCTTTCCTTATCCGGAACTCCCTCGAGGTCAGTTTCCGTATTAGACATGGTATGTGGTGGGTCCTGCTGAGATTTAGTCAACTACTATTAGGTATGTGGTATCCATAACCCTGACAATCTCCATCAGATGTCGTTTGAATTGTAGATCTTAGATTTTGTAAAAATTAATATGGTATATTGTAATGAATATTTAGACCCTTAAATATCCTCAAATAATAAAATAGTCAATAATAAAGTTGTAGATCTCATCGATCTCTACAATGTTGATATAAAGTTTGTCTTCATCTGATTCTGTAGTAAAAGTTATGTATATATACGTGTTATTTCTAAAATTTGCTCAATGTCTGCGGATAACCGAAAAAAATTCCGGATAGTTTCCGACCATTTTCCGATTCCGACGGATAGTACGGTACCCTTACTGTATTCGTTTTCGTTTCCGAAAAAAAATATCCGAATTCGTTTCCGAATCCGAAAATTTCCGGATAGTTCTGACCGAAACTATCCGAATCCCAAAAATGGTCCGGACGGACGGAAACTATCCGAACCAGTTTCAACCCTACTTCCTACTATTAGCGCATCATAAAGTCAATATATATAATGGATTAGCTATAAGGTTGGCTACAATTTTATTTTCCTCTCTCTATCTCTCACCTATACATTTAGTGTATTTACCTAGGAGCTTGTTCTAAGCTAGCTCTTGCATGAGAGCTAACATACCTGATTTTTTGTTACCTCTCTCCTTCACATAAGCTTATAGTAAACTTATAGCTCACTATTATACTTGCTCTTAAGCAGCAGTGGCCCCATCATTCTTGATTCTTGCACGGATTGTAAAGATAATCTACTTTAATCTTCTTGTCTCCTGTGTGTTGGTCCCAAAAGAGCACATTTCAAAGTTCAATCAGTGCACTTTTGTATGCGATGCAATAGTAATCAGGATTATTACATAAATTGCACACACTGCATAGATGTACTAATATCAGAGCTTCTGCAATTGTGTACTGAATGAATTAGTTTAGTTTCTGAATGTGTGTGCATTTGCGCAAGTAAGGTTGCAACCAACCATATAGTAAGATGGAGCTGTCAGTTTTACCACTGAAAACAAACAAAGGAGGGCAAGGTATATGCACATGCATATACCAGATGATGAGGGATGAAATGAGGCCTTGTACAGTGAATTATTTCAAGGACATGCTTGATGCACACGAGATTATCGGGAATTCAACATTCACCCCTCGATTCGACCAATTCTTGTTGCTCGATACCACTGCTACTGGAACCTGGTTGAGGTGTCAATTCACCGGAAATCACTAAAGTTGACATTAGAGATGGATTAAGGGTGGTAAATTGGATCACCTGATGGCTGCTGAGTAGTGCTCCCATTATGCGAGCTTGTGTAGTCCCCTCAGCGGCGGTGATGGAGACGGTGGCGGCCGCGGCGACGACGACAGCGACGGCGATGGTGGCGGACGCGGCGACAACAGTGGCGATGGCGGACACGGTAGCCACGGCGACGACGGCAGCGGGGCTCGCGGCAGCGGCGGGGCGCCCAACCTTGTGTTGCGCTAGTTTTCTCTCAAGCAGAGGAGGCTGGCGCTAGTTTTATACGCATCGTGTATCGGCGGCTCCATATGATTCTTCCATGAACTGAGTCCACCAGCCTGCTGCTCATGTGGATTGGGCTGAAGATGACGTGGTGGCCCAAATTAGTGCACCCTGGTCCAAAGTGCAACGGAAGATAATATTACCTGGTGTTATGTAAAAATATGGGCCTAGGCCTGGTCCATAGTGAAACTTTGGCTTTTAAAACTAGCCCAAAGTGAAATTTACTTTTCAAAAAGTCAACAGCTTTAAATATTTAGTAACGGAGGGAGTACTATTTAAGTATCTTGACAGTGTTTAGAGTACTAGTTTGCAAAATCATCGTAATTTGATAAAGTTAAAATATTTCAAGACAACGGATCAAACAAGCTCCAAATTCAGTTACGAATCTATTACTATTTGTAACAAAAAAAATGACCAGTTGCACGACGAAAACCATGGGCCCAAATTTTCCACCCCAGACTAATAAATATTAGTCATTTTGAATAAGGGTAAAGTCAAACTTTAAAATATTTTACTATAAATAATTTTTAAAATAGTTATCTTAAAAATATGGAAACCATATGCGTGATTAGTCTTGAAAAGTACTTTAATAAAATCATATATTTGTTGATATTTCTATATACATTATAATAGAAAATAGTTGTCTTTTGAAGACCATGCTCTTATCTAAAACGACAGGTATTATCAACCTGGAGGGAGCAGTAGACGAAATACGACGCATTTGGAGAACCATTAGTGAGTCAATAAAAACACAAGCTCCACGGTGGTTGTTAAATATTCTCCCTCCGTTTCAAAATGTTTGACACCGTTGACTTTTTAGTACGTGTTTGAACATTCATCTTATTCAAAAAATTTAAGTAATTATTTATTCTTTTCATATCATTTGATTTATTGTTAAATATACTTTTATGTACATATATAGTTTTACATATTTCACAAATTTTTTAATAAGACAAACGGTCAAACATATGCTAAAAAGTCAACGGTGTCAAACATTTTAAAACGGAGGGAGTATGTGCGTTTTAATTTTCCAAAGCAAGCTGATGTGGCGCCCCTAGTATTCCAACGATCGATAGATTAATATTCCCACCAACAATAATGCGATGCTCTTAAGTCAACTTCAGCTAACAATAGAAAATGAGCAGCAGGGGATCACCTAATCACAAACTAATCACACAGCTCGGATTGCTCAATCATGGACGCAGCTGTGTTCTGCTGCTTGCTAGCTCTTCTTCCTCTTCTACACTACCTCATCACGCTCTTCCTCCATGGCTCACGCGACAGCGACCTGCGGCTACCTCCTGGGCCATGGCGCCTCCCGCTCATCGGCAGCCTCCACCACCTGTTCTTCGGCGCGCTCCCGCACCGCGCGCTGCGCGACCTGGCCCGCCGCCACGGCCCCCTCATGCTCCTCGCCTTCGGCGACGCCCCGGTGGTCGTCGTCGCGTCCACGGCCGCCGCGGCCAGAGAGATCCTGCGGACGCACGACGACAACTTCTCGTCGCGGCCGCTGAGCGCCGTGGTGAAGGTGTGCACCAGGCGCGGCGCGGGCATCACGTTCGCGCCCTACGGCGAGCACTGGCGGCAGGTGCGCAAGATCTGCCGCCTCGAGCTGCTGAGCCCCAGGCGCATCCTGGCGTTCCGCGCCATCCGCGAGGAGGAGGCGGCGCGGCTCGTCCGGGCCATCGGCGTCGCCTCGCCGCCGCTCGTGACGAATCTGAGCGAGCTCCTCGGCAACTACGTCACGGACACGACGGTGCACATCGTGATGGGCGAGCGGTTCCGGGAGCGCGACGCCCTGCTCCGGTACGTCGACGAGGCGGTGCGGCTGGCGGGCAGCCTCACCATGGCCGACCTGTTCCCGTCGTCGAGGCTGGCGCGCGCGATGAGCAGCACGACGCTGCGCAGGGCGGAGGCGTTCGTCGAGTCCCTCATGGAGTTCATGGACCGCGTCATCAGGGAGCACCTCGAGAAGAAGAGGTCGTGTCAGGGAGGAGAACGCGAGGAGGACCTCATCGACGTCCTCCTCCGGCTCCAAGCAGAAGGAAGCCTGCACTTCGAGCTCACCATGGGCATAATCAGAGCAGTCATTTTTGTAAGCTCCTTCATGCTGCTATCTTCATGTCACGAATTGTGTTAATTTTTTGTGATATATATTTTGTACCGATTGATCGTTTGACAAGTTGAGAAAGACAATATATATATATGTATATAGGACCTTTTCTCGGGTGGGAGCGAGACGGCGACGACGACGCTGCAATGGGCCATGGCGGAGCTGATGAGGAACCCTGGGGTGATGTCCAGAGCGCAAGCCGAGATCAGGGAAGCCTACAAGGACAAAATGGAGGTAACCGAGGAAGGCCTAACTAACCTAACCTATCTACAATGTATCATCAAGGAGACCCTGCGGCTGCACACTCCCGGGCCATTGGCTCTACCAAGGGAGTGCCAGGAGCAATGCCAAATACTCGGCTATGACATGCCGAAAGGAGCTATGGTACTCGTGAATGTATGGGCTATTTGCACAGATAACGAGTTTTGGGATGAGTCGGAGAAGTTTATGCCAGAGAGGTTCGAGGGTAGTACAATAGAACACAAAGGTAACAACTTCGAGTTCATACCATTCGGTGCTGGGCGAAGAATATGCCCTGGGATGCAATTTGGGATTGCTAATATTGAGCTGGCTCTCGCAAATCTTTTGTTTCATTTTGATTGGACTCTCCCTGAGGGCACTCTCCATAGTGATTTGGATATGACGGAAACGATGGGGATCACTGCTAGGAGGAAGGAAGACCTTTATGTGCACGCTATTCCATTTGTACAACTCCCCTAATCCTAGTTGTTTCGTGTCATTAGCTTGTTGGTTCTCCTCGCACTACTGTACTTCGACTCTTGGAGAAGAAGAATAAAAACACACATGCCATTTTAATCCTATAGTTTTCTTTGTGTGTTTAGTGGATTTTTTTTATAGGTCGTGCACCCTCTATCTTATAATATAAGAGATTATGTCTTTTTTTCCAATGATTAAGAAAGTATCAAAATAACAAATGAAAGTACAAAAGCTAATAATTGATGAAATAAAGTAGTACAAAATGTGGGTAGGTGAGTAAAAAACTAGTACAAAAGTAGATAGTTGAGGAATAAAGTATTGTCTTGAGATCATAAATACCTTATATTTTAGAACAAATTTGAGTGGGATAATGTTTTATGGAATGGAAGGAGTACTACACCAACGTGCCAAGAAAATAAAGGAGTACCATGCATGATGCATCATGCAATGTTTTGATAATATATGTGAATGGTCCAGTTGTTGAGCAAAAATATCCATCCACAGGTCCCCCCCACGTCGCCCAGGCGCAGGCAACACGGGGGGCGAACCCTACCGCTGCTGCCGCCGCCTCCCTCTCCCCCCTCCCCCTACCTCGCCACCGCCGGAGCTCACCACCGGCAAAGCCAGTTGGTGAGCTAGGATGGCGGCGGCGGGGCCTTCTCCGTGGCGGCGCTCCCTCTTTGGCGTGGGGGAGGTGGTGTTTGCCGGCGTCGGTACGCCGGTGAGAGGTGGCGGCGAGGTCTCCCGGCTAGGCAGCGGCAGATCCGGCGTCGCCATAGTCGGATCTGGCAAGCCCTCAGATTTTCGGCGGTGGAGGAGGCTACTGCGACGCGAGGCGCGTGGGCGGCGCGTGGGCGGAGTCGGCGCGCGCGTGGCAGGCCGGCGCTGGCGGCGGCCGCTAGCTCCGGTGGTCGGCAAGGTCGGGGCCGGCTGGGGTCTCCACCCCGCCACTTCTCCCTGGTGGCGCGTGGGCGGCGGAGGCCGGCGCTGGCGGCAGCCGCCGGCTCCGGTGGTCGGCAAGGTCTGGGCCGGCCGAGGTCTCCACCCCGCCACCACTCTCTTCCTCCTACTTCTCCACAACCACTCTCTTCTTCCCCTTCCCCCCTCCCCTCATTCCCTTCTTCTTTCTTGTGATGTCCCTCTCCTCTCTGTGCCGTCGGCACAAACGAAGCAGAAGGGGAGGTCGCTACTCCATTTGTACAACTCCCCTAATCCTAGTATTTTTCGTGTCTTTAGCTTGTTGGTTCTCCTCGCACTACTGTACTTTGACTCTTCGAGAAGAAGAATAAAAACAGACGTCATTTTTAATCCTACAGTTTTCTTTGAACGTTTAGTGGTTTTTTTTATAAGTTGTGCACCCATCTGTCTTATAATATAATTGATTATGCCTTTTTTTTCAAAGATTAAGAAAGTATCAAAATGACAAATGAAAGTACAAAAGGTAATAGTTGATGAAATAACACTACTACAGAAAAGGGTTTTAGTGCCGGTTTCCCAACCGTCACAAGGAGACGGCACTGATTTGAAAATCAAAAAGGTGCTGGTTCCTTAGAACCGGCACCTTTTAGGTTCGATGAATAAAAAAAAAAAGCCGGCTCAAGCTGACGCATCGAGCTGAGTTGTCCCTCCTCCTACATCCGCAAGAACTCCTCCCACATCCACAAGAACTCCTCCCACATCCACAAGAACAGAACAAATTTTGATCCACAACATTCATCCCACAACATTCGAAGATGGATCCATCCGACAACATTCATATCACAACACAAATTTATGCAATAAAAAAAATCACACCGCCGCCGAAGAAGCGAGAGGTGGAGGGTAGGGAGAGGAGGGGTTTGCTTGGCTTGGTGGCTTGCCTTGTTGAAGAAGATCCGTGTCACGCCCGGAATTTCTATCCAAAATTCCAAACGCTTACATGTGTGTGAACCCTCGTCCAGGAATCAGCCGAGGCACACAATAAAAAATTGATAATAGAGTACAATTATTACTCTAATTAATAAGCGAATAAAATTTCATTACAGAGGTAGATAGTCCCTCTCAATCAATAAAGATCTAAGCAGCGGAAAAAAATAAGATAAACGGCGCAGACGACTCCACTCCACAGGCAGCTTGACCAAGACTACACCTAATCCTCCACACCATCGGCATCACTGTAGAATTCCTCCTCTGATGAATGATTGCAAGGTGAGTATATAACATACTCAGCAAGCCACGCAGCAAATATGCAAATGCACAGGATAACAAAGGATGGCATAGTAGGGTTTCATTTGCATAAACAGCATTTAATAAACATTTCAGAATTTAATAAAACAGTTAAGTAATAACTAAACAATATTAATCCAACGCTATACAACATACCCTGTTGCATAGGCCCAACCATTCTGAACAACCAACCCGGCTGCACAGTTCTATCTCCAAACCAGGAATATACCATTCCAAACCAGGAGCTAATCAGATTATTACCAGTTACAGCATCTTTTATTATGGTGAGAAGTGTGAAACTAATCACGAAAGACATTGTTAGACCCGCCCATAACCGCGGGCACGGCTATTCGAATAGTTTTACTCTGGCCAGAGGTGTACCACTGTACCCACAAGACACAGCCCCACAACATGTCACCATGCGCCTCAATACCACCACGGTACCTTAGAAAGGAGCTGTGACAGTACCCCTCGCACAACACAACTCAAAGCAGTGCACCGTTCCTGGATCATAATCACCCCCTTATAAACAAGGCATGGACTCCCCAGCGACCCCCGTGGGCTTATCTCCGCCACTTCTCAGTTTGGTGCTCCGCAATGAACCATGCTATACAAAAGGTAAAGCCGTTGCCCACGCTGGCTTGTGGTTGGCACGGTTAATGTTTCACAACCGAAACTCGTGAACCGGTCCTTAATTGTCATGAGCACGACTCTCAAAACCATGTGCTCACAACCCACCATTATCAGGTTTTAGTTGGCAAATTAATTAATTAACCAATCACGATTGACCATCGTGAGCTATAATTAAATATCCATCATTAAGTAATAGTGAAACATTAATTATCCCAATAGTGTGCTAATGATTCTAAGCATGGCTAAGCAATTTTGTCTAACATCTAGCTGAACCAATATATAAAGCTCAACTAGTCAAATTATAATAACCCAAGGTAATCAAGAAATAGGGTAATCAAGAACAAAAGGGCTATAACAAACAATAGGTTAATTCCACCCAATGACATTTGAAAATAAATGCAATAGTTGAATAGAAACAATAGCTTTAAACGGGATCAACATGCTCAAAGGGTTGTTTGGGATCTGTGTGACTTGCCTTGCTGGCCTCGGAACTCTTCAAATTCTTCTCCTGCTAAAACGGACTCTCCAGAAACGTCGGAATCTAAAGAGAAAAGAGCAAAATCACCCAAACAGCACATAAACAAGCATGAACAGTACATGTGGATATTTTTAACATGTAGATCTCAATTTTAGAAAAATTTAGAGACTTGAACCAACTAAATCCGAGCTAAGATGAATTAGTTATGAATTTTTAAAGATTAAATCGGATTAAAACACTTATATGGATTTTAATTGAATTATGACGCAATAATGAATTAATTTTGAAAAGGAAAAAGGATTTATTGCGTCAGCGGCTAGGGTTCACGGTGGACCGGGCGCACGGCGACGGTTCACGAGAACGGACGGCTGAGATTGATCCAACCGAAACGAACGGCCGAGATCGATCGGGTCTACCGCGGCTCACGGGAGACGACGACGACGACGTCAGCGGTGACGTCACCACCGGCGGCGGCTCGGCCTCGCATGCTCGCCGGCGAACGACGGCACGACGGCACGAACGGAGGGCACCAGCGAGTAGCGGACGGCACGGCGAACTCACCGGTGACCAAAACGGCAGCGGAAGATGACCGGACGACGTCGGCGACGAGGAAGAAGCGGCGGTGACCTTCGGCTTGACGACGGCGACGGTGTTCCGGTGGTCGACAGCGACGGCGGAGGGGCGGACGAGGACGGCGACACGACGGCGACCACGATGGTGACCTCCCCGAGCGACGGCGACGACTGGAGCGACGGCGACGCACGGCTGGAGCGACGGCGACGACGGCGCCGCGAAGCTACATGGTGCTAGGGCTCTACCAGCGACGAGAGGCGAAGGCGAGGGTGGCGACGGGTAGCGTAGACACCGGGGATCCTTTTAAAGGGGCAAGGAGGCGGCGGCGAAGGCCCACGGCGGACGGCGACGCGAAGGAAAGGTTAGGGTTCGGGAGAGAGAGACGAATCCGATTCGAGATCGAATCCACGAATTTCCAAAGCGAGATAGACGAGGATTCCAAAAGGAAAAAGGGTAGAGGAGATCCCGGAGATCATTTCCCCTCTATTGATTCCACCGGAGAAGGAAAAACGCGGCCGGATTTGGAAGGAGACGGCGGCGACGCGGCGCTAGGGTTCGGGCGGCGGCGGCGGCGCGAGGAAGACGACGGATCCGACAGGCGGGCCCCACCTGTCAGCGGCGAACGCGCGCGCGGGCGGGCGGCTGCGAACTGGGCCGGCTTGGGCCGAGGAGAGAGAGAGGGTTTTGGGCCAACTTTCGGCCCAAAGCCAAAAGAGACTTTTAAAAACCTTTTTCAATTTAAATTATTCATGAAATGCAATTCCATTTATTAAAAATACTTCCTTAGCTCAAATAAATCCCAGAAAAATCTAGGAATTATAGAATTAAGCAAAGTATTTAATGAAATTTTATCTGGCCCCATTTTATATTGGAATTTATTATTTAAAATTAGATCTTCTTTTCAAGACTTTTAGAATCAATTCTAATAATTCCAATTAAACAACAATTTATATATTTGAGATTTTTAGGGTGTGACAATCCGGCCGCTGGATGAAGTCGTCGTCACGCCATCGGTTAGTCGCCTTCGAGCCGTTGCACCATAGCCCGCCATCACGTCTCCTCCGCAAGCCTGCCGCCCCTACCGCCGCCTCCCCTCCCGCCAGATCTGGCGGAGTGGAGGGCTCCTCCCCGCCGGCAAGCCCTCCGCTGCCTCCCCTCCTCAAGCCCGCCGGCTGCCACCACCTCCCCTCCTCGAGCCACCCCGCCTGACGCCGAAGCCGAATCCGGCCACCCCGCCCGCCGCCGACCCCGCTGGCCCTACCTACCGCCGACCCCACCCGCCGCTGACGCCTCCCCTCCTTCCGCCACCGCCTCCCCTCCTGTCGGATCTGGCGGAGGGGAGGACGCGATCGCCGCTGCTGCCTCCGCCGGCCAGCCGCCGGCGGCGGGAGAGAAGGGAGGGAGAGAGACGAGAGAAGAGAGCGAGACAGAGAAGAGGCGAAGAAGAGAGCGAGAGAGAGACCATATCTCCTCACGTCGCCTTGTCGTGGTACGGCCCGCCGGCTCGGCTCGATTTCTGGGGTGTCGTTTTTTTAAAAAACCGGCACCTATAATATCAAATAGGTGTCGGTTTTTAATTAACCGACACCTATAATATATTATATGTGCCTTTTTAAAAAAACGGACACCAAATATAATAGGTGTCGGTTTTTATTTAGAAGCACATGTAATTACTTAAAGGTACTGGTTTTTTGCGATTTCAACTCATGGAGGTGGGAAAAGGCCTATAGGTGCCGGTTTTAGCACTACCAGCACCTATAGTGGCGACACCTATTTGATGTTTTGGAGTAGTGTAAATTAGTACAAATGTGAGTGGGTGAGTAATAAACTAGTACAAAAGTAGATATGTGGGGAATAAAGTATTGTCTTGGGATCATAAATACATTATATTTTAGGACAAATTTTAGTGTGATAATGTCTTATGGGATGGAAGGAGTACTACACCAACGTGCTAGAAAAATAAATGAGTACCATGCATGATGCATCAAGCAATGTCACTACAACAAACCTGGTAATCCATCACGGATTAACAAGATTCTTGTAGTGTGTGCCAATGTTTCGATGATATATGTGAATATGCGGAGTATACTGAACTTATAATGAAACATTAAACTAAGCAAACATTAGGCAGCGAAGAAGGGAGGGGTAGATGGAGGGAGTGTGGAGAGGAGGAATTCGCCGGATCTAGCTACCACAAGCTCGGGGCGGTTAGATCCGACCTCCATGAGCTCACAACGAACAGATCCACACATGGGGCGACTAGCACAACAGTGGCGGGCGGACAAACTTCTTCACAGCAGCAAGTGTTGGATACTCAGGTGAGAAGTGGGGAGACTCTACACCACCATCCTTGACTTTGTTGAATCCGACCGCCAATAGGTAGGTGGTGATGGCTAGATCTATGCATGGGTCCGCATCGTGTTTCCATGATTCAAGCTTCATTGATTCATTTATATTTTGCTCACCGATCTCAATAGGACAGATTCTCAATCCACACTCATAATGCGTACAAATATGGCGTTGGCACTAATTCCTTTTCTAAACTGGTATAAATTGCCTTTTCTGTGGCAGTGAAGCTAATGTAATAAAAAAAATAGACAACAAGAAAGTGTATCAATTAATATCATAGAATTTTGGTGAGTACAAGGAATTGCCACACAAAATTTGCATCTTCACTCGAAAACATAACATCAGGATAGCAGTGTTACTGTTAATGAGAGACAATAATAAACTTCCTTACCTGTTCTTCTTTTCTGATCTTCACTCACCAGTGCATCCTCGTTCGATCGTTGACATGCCCGGAGCTGAATCGACATGCCTTCCTCTTCATCATCACCTTCGGCCTCCATCTGGCCCCATCACTATAACTGGCTCCTGAATACCGATCTCAGCATCTCTCGGGATGCCCTCTGCTCCTCCTGATCACCCAAGCTCCACGCAGCTGAAGATTCTTCAGTCTTCACATCTACTTAACCAGTTACCATAAAATTTCTTCAAGTTTTTGAATCTATAGGTAGTGTTTGAAAAATTGTAGGTATGAGATCTTTCACAATTTTGTGTACACTTTAAGAGTACAAGTTACCAAAGTTTGGTTAAGTTAAAACAGTTGGAGGCAACAGCTCGTACATGCTCAAAATTATGTTTCAATATATAGATGACTACATTCTATTGTAATTAAAACATTTATGACCAAATGTTAAGAAAGAATTTATCATATCCACTGTTGGTATTTCTTAACGACATTACTAGAAATATAATTCCCAGCAATGGCGTAGAAACACTTCTGGTATATTATGGTTACAGAGTTTATCCGCAGGCGCACGGATATACCATTTTAGCATTTCACTCGAGAGTATTCCAAGGGTATCGTATTTGTTTTATCCCGTGGGAAGATCATGTAGATAGAACTCAACTAATAATTTATATATTACTTGTGATAATCATATTCTAAGCAGGGGTTAATATAATCTAAGGGTAGAGTGACACACAAGCATTACTACTCATCCTCATAATAATAAATAATCTAAGCTAGGTGGAAAGAAAAGAGAAAGAGAATCTATTCATATACTTCTAATATACATAGTATACGTACATTTTAGTTAACTGATATACTAGCCAATACCCTCTATCCAATGCCCTCCTGGTACTTCGAGAAGCCACCCCTAACTGCCGAGTTCCTTACGACAGCCCGTCATGACCATCCAACCGGGGCTAAATACGGAGGAATACCCTCCCCAGGAAATTAACTTAGGATTATATATAGGCGCGGAGGAATACCCGTATTGAGCTGTCACCATCAGCGGCCCACCTCTCATCCGCAATATATAACCCCAAATAATGATATCCCGTAATCTAGACACCACGTCTAAACTACCAGATACTACTCTAATGTTATCGTCATGACATAGAGTAATTGCATAAGCAAACACTATACCCGCACCAAAGGATCTCCCAGATAAGCTAGCAGTATATTCATTATAACTTGAACATAATGTAAAGTAGGTACTCATATACTCGGAAAGTATTTCAATACCCGGAATGTATTTAGAAGAGTATACTAATAAAAGTACAAAGCTTACAAAAGAGGAAAGGAAAGCTACTAGAGCCATACCCGAACTCTTCCGAAGGCTTCCGGACTCCTGATTCCTATTCTAATTCTATTCCACCAGCTAGATACTACTAAACTAAACTTGAGAGGAATGATAGAGCTCTTGCTTGAGGTGTGTGTTGAAGTGAAGAGAGTAAGCTCTTTATATAGAGGTAGGTATGACGGTTGTGGAAGGGGAATTGTCCGAAGTACCCTCCAACCGTCATTGGGGTGCAATCTTGGACGTCCATGCCAAACCCTAGCCTCAACGGTGGAGATAGGGGTTCGGCCGAACCCCCTGGTTCAGCCGAACCATGGACTGGCCCAAACCAGCCCATCTTCGGCTGGCGACTTCCTCTATTGCTCCACTCTGCAGACTTGTGAACTTTGGCCCAATTCATCGTGTCAATTTTGAGTTCTTGGCCCATTCATACATAAGTCTGGTTGTCGACATTGTCCGATTGATTTATCGTTTGTGTTGATGTCGATTCTCCTCCACTTTGTTGTCATTCTCTGTAAAAAGGTTAGTAGATCTAATACTAGTGAAATATTATTATTTTAACAAACATATGCATTGCAAGCATCACCAATTCTCTCATGTTTTAGTAATATTGACGGTCGAAACTGATCGATAACAACCGTCAACATCCACAATGAAAACATGTGCCCAAATTGAGCTATCTCAATTTAAGTTTGCCCAAATGCAGCCCATCTCCAAAACTGCTCACATCAACAATAATATGATGATAATAAATCATGTTCAAACAAAAAAAACAGCAACCAAAGATGGCAATATATGAGAATCGATCCCTCTGACAAGGGGTCCAGGAGGCGATATGCAGACTATACCAAAACCCTCGCACGCCAATCCTCCTCTCACTACCGGCGATGCATCAGCTCCCTGAAGGGATTCATCAGAGTTTTGACAGTATAAGAGGTAGATACTACTGGGCTGGTGACAAACATGCTAGGAAATATCATATGATTAAGTGGACTGATCTAGCCTTTCCAAAGGATTTTGGTGGTTTGAGTCTCACTGAAACAAGAGCTTTAAACATTGCCTTGATTGCTAAATGGTTGATAAAAATAGAGTCCCTGGATAAGAGTTTGTGTGTTGAGCTTTTGAGGAAAAAGTATGTGAGGAATTCTGGGGTTTTTCAATGTCCAGATTCTGGATCCTAGTTCTAGAAGGGGATTATGAATATCAGGAAATGGATAAGATTAGGTTCAGAAACGTCTTTGGGAAGGGGAGAGCACATTTGGTTTTGGCATGATGCGTGGTATGGCACTTGCCCTCAGAAAACTTGCTTCCCAAGGATCTTTGAGATTTGCAATCAACAAAATATTTTAGTTGCTGAGGTCTCTACAGATGCTAGTGTTCTCACTTTTAATATGGTACCTCTCGATATCTTCTAAAGGATGGTAAAATTATTCTAGGTAAAAACCAATAGTATAGCCTTTGCTAGTTGGATCATGACAAGGATGGCGCGTGCGTGTTCCATTTTCTTATGGAGGCATTGCCTTTGGAGGTCTATTCTCGCAGTCCAAAGTGTTGCTGTAGTGGTGAATGAAGAAGAAGCTCGTTGCGGCATGAAACTTGTTGTCATGTCGTTCTTCATTTTTCTGTTTATTAATAATTATATGATGACCGAATCCTAGCTATTTAGAGGCCACGAATTGTGTTGGGTTAATTGTATCACCTTGCTACAATATCGGTGATCGATAAAGCTTCTAATGGCTAATGAGACTAGACGAGAGTCTAACGACGATTGACAAATAACACGTACACATAAATCCATACAACTTTATAGGCCATTTATCATTGACAACAGTAAAGCTGATAATGGTGAGTTGTAATTTGTGACTGGAAAATTAGTACGACAGATTCTATCAATTGATATAGTAATTTAATTTCTAATTTAATTAAATTTGTTATTCTAAATTTTAATTGATCTTGTAATGTTCCTTTTTATGCTTCTTGTTATTATTTATTATGGTCATGGTTACCGGCAGTAGCAGCCGGCCTCGTGGCCACGGGGGCATCGGCGGCGACGGTCTCCCCGTCGGTGGTGAGGCCCAGGAGCCCACCAACGGTTGCCTCCCCTTTTCCCCATCTCTCACCATGGACCACCGAATCCGGCCGCCTCCGACCTCTCTGCCCTGCATCCCTCCACCGGCGACTCCAACCTCGACGTCTATGCCCTCCTCCTGGCCGCTATGGCGTTGAATGCATCAGGGATGGAGGCTGCCCCCATCCCCGAGGACTACTGCACCCACAGTGCCTACTCCGAGTACGATTATATATTCCTGCCGTGACATGTGCTTTACTTTTAATCATTTGTTGATTCTTGATTTTTTTTTCTCCATCTGTTAGATAAACATGCATGCGATCTATTTATATTTATTAATGGGTCTTAGTCGACTTGATGAATTTTTTTTTAATGAACATGTCGATGATGTGTTGGTGATGCGATATACTACCTCCATCCCAAAATATTTGACGCCGTTGACTTTTTTAAAAATGTTTGACTGTTCGTCTTATTTAAAAAATTTAAGTAATTGTTAATTTTTTTTCTATCATTTGATTTATTGTTAAATATACTTTTATGTATACATATAGTTTTACACATATCACAAAAGTTTTTGAATAAAACGAACGATCAAGTATGTTTAAAAAAGTCAACGGTGTCAAACATTTAGGGAAGGAGGGAGTATTAGTGATGTTGATCTTAATTGGATATGTCATATTTGTCTACTTGTCTATGTTGATTGGGGGATCTCGGGAGACCTGAGGTTCAGTTGACCACTCGAAGAATAGGTTCAATGCAACGGATTGATCGAGCTGCCCTTTTTTATTTTTTTTCTTGTGGGAACCATCAGTGCCGATTCTTAACCTAGCTGTGATGACCATATTATCAGTTCTGAATGTTTACTGTCGGTTCGATTTCTGGCACTGACTAGGGGTTACGACTTACGACCCGACGATGTGGCAACTGGCAAGCTCTACCCGCTTCATCTTCTTTTCTACGTACGGCTGTAGAAACCTTATCTACCAACGTACAAGGAATTAATGAATACGTACATTGCCCGGTCGTGCGATTCCCAATTTTCTCGAGTTAATTAATCAAAGAAAGACGCTGGAGAGAAGGATTTACGATTCACGAAACCTGTTGTCTGATTTCTGGAGCGCTGATTGTACGCCATTCCGGTGGCGCGCGCGCCCGGCCGCCCATCCGCGATCAGCGCGGCGCGTCCGTCCGGCTAGGTAGACCTCGATCGCAAGCGCCGCAGAAGCCAGAGGCGGCGGCGGAGCGGAATGGCACTCCTCCCTTCAATGGCTCTGTCCTCCCGGGGTAGGGGCCACGTTGGATTTCTTTTATACGTTGGATGCCAACTCGGGCTTGTTTAGTTGGGGAAAAATTTTAGATTTAGTTATCATATCGGATATACGGAAACGTATTTGAAATATTAAACGTAGTTTAATAACAAAACAAATTACAGATTCCGTCAGGAAACTGCGAAACGAATTTATTAAGCTTAATTAATCCATCATTAGCAAATATTTACTGTAGCACCATATTATCAAATCATGGAGCAATTAGGTTTAAACGATTCGTCTCGCAATTTACACGCAATCTGTGTAATTAGTTTTTCTTGTCTACATTTAATACTCAATGCTTTTTTTTTCCACATTTAATACTCCATACATGTGTCTAAACATTCGATGTGATGAGTGAAAAATTTTTGTTTTGGGAACTAAACAAGGCCTCAGGGTATGGACACAAAAGAAGGGTGTTCTCAAAAAGAAAAAGACACAAAAGAAGAACCCTTTAGTTCAAAAAAAAAGCAAGAAGAAGAAGGCCCCATTTGGTGAGGCCGATCGAAATCCCAGCCCATTCTGATTGGAGGTTTAAGTTTACGTATGGCCATCACAACTTTTTTGACAAGTCCATTTTATACACCTTTGCTTTCTCTAAAACACGGTTAAACACTTGGTATTTTAAATAGTTGGTGGGTGTTAAATATGGATTAATTAGATCATGCCATTACAATTTTCACAGTTTTAAAAAATATCACTACTTTTTAACCATTTGAAATACTATTACAATTCCATAGCTATTAAAATATACAACTACTTACCCCTTCTCTGTCACACCCGGAAGTTTTCCCTTTTTCTCTAGTTTCTAATTCATTAAGAAATCGCTCCGCGAAATTATTTAAGTTAATTTGGAGTTAACCCTAATTATTAAATGCATATAATAAGAGGAATTAGTATGGTGGAATTTTTATTGAGTTTCCCATGTTTAAATACGCTAACTGTATTTTTAGCGGAATTTACATAGCAAAGAAATAATTTTAATAAGTCACACCAATTCACAGGATTTAGTTTAATTAAGAAAATTCATTCCTCTCTCTCTTCGGCCGTCGGCAGTTTTTGGCCCACTCCCCCATTTCTCTCCCTCGAGCGCGCACGCCCTTGCTAGGCCGGCCCAAGGCCACAGCTCGCCCGCACTCGACAATGGCCGGGTCACTGACAGGTGGGGCCCACCTGTCGGGCCCGTCCCCTTCCTCCGGCCGGCTGCCCTAGCCGCCGCCTCCTCAGTCATGCGCCGCCCCGCCGCGCCATGTCTCTCTCCAAGTCCCTAACCAACTCGGCTTCCCTCCCCTGCATCTCCCGCGCTGAAACCCCCTCCTATGCGACTGAGATTAAACCCTATCCTAACCGCCGGCCGCCGCTAAATCCGCCGCAAACTGCACTCCCCACTGCTACAAAAAGCATCCCCGTACCTAGGGGTGGAAAAAAAGCTCGGGCTCGTAAACTTAGCTCGGGCTTGGCTCGAGCTTGGTTGGCTTGGCTTGGCTCGGCTCGTAAGCCAAATGAGCCAAGCCCAAGCTTCCTTTTCAGCTCGTTGCTGAAATGAGCCGAGCCGAACTGGCTCGCGAGCCGTTTGTTTTGTCTCGCGAGCCTAGGCCATCATGTATTTATATCGACTATTTTACTTTTTATGGCGTTATTATTTGTCAACTTGAAATTTATCATTAAGATTGTGAAGAATTGAATATAGAAACTTATTTAAATTGTACATGTTGATAATTTGTTCTTACTATTTTTAATAATTACAATATATATATATGAAGAGGTGTTTCGACAGGAAGGCTTGCAAGCCAGCTCGAGCTGGCTTGAGCCAAGCTCAAGTTTTAGCTTGTTTCCCTAACTGAGCCGAGCCAAGCCAAGCCAAGCCTAGTTTGCTGTGACCCCTGCAAGCTGAGTCTCGACTCGTTTCCACCCCTACTCGTACCCTCCTCTCTCTTTTCGCTCGCTCGCTGCTCGCTCCCGTGCCTAGGTCGTCGCCGCGCTGTCGCCCTAGCCACCGCCGCCATCTCCATTGCTCTGGCCGCCGCTCGCCATTGCTAGCCACCACGCCTCGGCAAGCCAACACCGCCATTGGGTTCGTGTCATTGTGGGCCGCCTCGTCCGCCGGTTCGTGACCACCGATCGCCACCGGATCTCGCCGTCACCCCCTCGGCGGTGAGCCGCCATTCATGTTCTCGCCGCTGGCCTCCTTTTCTCCTTTATCTTCCCTATCTAGTCCTCTTTTTCCCTACCTAGGGCCACCATCCTCGTCGTCGTCCTTCGCCGCCGGTCGTCGCCACCGTCGGTGAGGCCCCCTCCTCCTCCACTTTGTTTTGCCGTGTGTGCGCCACCGCCTCGCCGCATCTCCTCGTTGCCACCGCTGCTTTGCGCCGCCCCTCCGCCGACGATGACCATCGGGCTACGCGCTTGGCCATCTCCTCTCGGTCGGGACGGCTGGCTGCCTCGTTGGCGCCACGTGTGTGACACGTGTAGTCACGTGGTACAATCGCCCCCTGTCCTGTGGACTCGGTCCACCGTGGACTCGCTTGCCTTGAGTCACCGACGGGTAGGACCCGCATGTCGGCGACGGTCCATCCCCTCGCTAACATCAGCGCTATCCTTTGTTGCGCAATAAATCGTTTATTTTAATTTTGCTGATAGAAAATTGTTATTAAAACTTTTAAAATTCATATCTAATTCATCCAAGCTCTGTATTTAATATGAAAATTCATATCAAATTCATCCGAGCTCTGTTTATAAAAAATTGTTCTTTATAATATGAATAATAATAGCGCACTCAACACATGTTAATTTCATGGATCACATTAATACGATTGTAGACTGTGTTGATAGTCATGCAATTAGAAATAGCACGGATTTCAATTTAGTAATTCTAAAATTTATAATTTATAAATATATTATCGTGCCCATCTTGCACTCTCAATTTTAGTGTTTTAATTATTATTAAGAAGTTGTAATTGACGTGGACTTTTTTTAATTTGAGTATCTATAATTTCAAAAGGCAATCCACACATTTAATTAGAATTTAAATTTTTACTGTCAATACTAATAGACCGTGCAACGCATCGGTTGACGACTAGTAAGCACAAAACAGGGGATTAACTGCCGTTGTATAGATCAGACAGATAGACGACGACTCAAGATCGAGTCGACCGCATGCTTTTGTGCTTCCATCTATTCCTCTTCCTAGACCAGATAGGTAGAACAAGTATAGATCCCATGCAAAGTCGCTTTTTTTCTCAGCTGAATTGAAATATCTCCCGAAGCATATATTCTGACTCCACTTCCTTCCTTCCTTCATACTCCCCTTGAGCAATGCAATCCATGCATGGAATAATGGACCATTCTTAATGCTGCATTTAGCTACATAGTATATAGGTAGTTAGGCAGCCAGAGACCGTTCTGAATTTCTGAGACTGATACATATTTGATGATTCTCCATCACTAACTATAGCTCACTACTACACATGTTGTAGATTGAGTTCCTTGCTGCACTGCATGTACCAGCTAGCTTAAAGATCAGTAGCTTCACTCGCTTTGTTAGCATTGTAGGGGAGGGATAGTTTGCATATCAATTGAGGAGTTTGTTTGTTCATACAAGTAGGTTGTTCCAATATAGAGCAGGCCGGCATGCAGTCACAGATGATGTATGCAGGTGAGAGGTCGGCGGCGGCGAGAGAGATGGCCATGGAGATGATGGCACCGGACCAGAGGCAGATGGGCAGCAGCTGCTCTCTCTTGGGCAGGTTCATATCTAGAGTCTTCAAGTGCAGAGGTAAGTGTACTTATCACTTCACATATGCTAAATTACTAGCAATAATAATCCAGCCGGATACATATATGTTGATTAATTATATATGTACACATGCATATATGTAAAATTTGCAAGTGAGAATTAATTTCCGATGCAAATTAAGCTTGGCTAGTTGATGCGATGTTATTTTGTGCAAAATTTTATGGTGAAATTAATTAAGGGCGGCAAGGACGCATGCGGGGCGAGAGGATGGACTACTACGGCGCCACGGCCTACCCTGCCGCGCAGACGTGCTACGTCAGCCCGGCCGCGCCCGCACGCGCCGTGGCCTTCGCCACCGCCAACGCCATGCGCCCGGAGCCGATGCAAGCCCACGCCGTGGTAGCCATGCCCATGCCCGGCGCGACGTACGGCGCCGCGTCGCCTCGGCCCGGCGGCGGCAAGCGCAAGAAGAAGAAGTCCAAGAACAAGCGCGTCCGGTTCGCGCCGGCAGGGGCGGAGCCGGTGCCCACCGACGCGCCGCCGCCCGCCGCGCACTACGCACCACCGGCGGCGGCGGCGGCGAGCGGAGGCGGCCAGCTCCACCACCAGCAGCACTACCCGTCCGCCGACGCTGCCGCCGAGCCGTACTCCACGGCGGCGCACGGGCACGGGCACGGCAGGTACGCGTACGCGCCGTCGCCGCTGGCGCGGTGGGAGATGCTGGGCTCGGCGGGCACCCCGCGGCGGCACGAGTACTTCTCCGGCGAGTACCGGTGGTGCTACCCAACGCCGGTGCGCGAGGGCATCTACAGCCTCGCCACGGACGCCAACCGCCTCACCACCATCTTCAGCGAGGAGAATCCCAACGCCTGTGCCATCGTCTGACCAAGAAATTCACAATTGTCAGAGAATAATCAAAAGTTCTTCTTAGGGGACAAACTATATATATATATAACTAGTGATTAGAGGAATATGATGCTTTCAGCGTTTTAATTTGTAGATAAGGTTGGTGACAGTAGTGTGAGTGAGAGTAGCAGTAGTAGCTTTAGTTGGTGAAATGGACCTGTTCTAATGTTTCGGCTTATATTCTCATTGTCCCATGCATACTGGCTTTTGTTAGCACGAGTACTTTTGTTAACCAAGTTGGCAGTGTTAATTAAGTAGGTCTAGAAATAGAATTTGATCAGCACCAACAGTTTTTACCAGGGAGAACGAAAGGATTGATGCATGGATATGATGCTCATTATTCTATACCCATCATCTAATTTGGCCCGAAATTTACATATGTAAAAGGAGATGCTTCGTTATCCCCTACTCTACTCGCAGACTTCATCTGACTTTGCATGATAAAGGCAGAGAGAGGAGCACAGTACTTGGGACTTTGCATGATTAACGAGTAAATTTCACACTATGCCACCTTAAATAACCAAAGTTTTACAATAAACTAAGGCTCAGCCTATATTTTCATATACTAACATCACACATGGTTACACTTCTTTGCACCTTGGACCGGGGTTTACAACATAGATTAGCACACTAATAAGATATGTAGCTGGTTATATACTACATCCTATCAAATAAATCAAATGGGATTTCATTACACCGGGCAAATACCAAATACTTTTGCAGCATACTAAACCCTGCTTGGCACTCCTCTGCATTATAATCCAAAGCTGATTTTGAATTTTATTTTTTTTATTTTAAGATTGGTTTTATGTGTTTTTTTTTTGTTACTTTTGGTGCCCGTTGTATGTATGACTGCTAAGAATACAAGTAAAAATATATATATCTAATGTAATTCTTAAAACTCAAACTTCAAAATTCGAATTGAATTGAGTTGGATTATAATCTAAAGGAGTTCCAAAGCAGAGCCACTGGTATGTTGCGCCAGTATACCTTTCATGTTCTGTTATTTTCAACCAATTTACCTTTCAACATTGTTATGTTGCACCAACAATAATGCTATGGATCTAAACTCTAAAACATCTTTGATAACTTCACCACTAAATATATATATAATTTTGTGATACGGTGCATTAAATATGTAGTTCCGTGAAATGTTTGATGATAAATCTATAGTTTTGTGAAACACATTCTTAAATCTGCAGTTTTTTTCATAATTTAGTTCAAATATATGTAGTTTTACGAGTAAAGTCCATCACTGGTCCCTAAACTTGTACCTCTGTGTCATCCCGGTCCCTAAACTTGTAAGTCGACCGTTCAGGTTCTCAAACTTGTTCCACTGTGTCATCCCGGTCTCTAAACTTGCAGATCACTCGTTTAGGTCCTCCAACTTGTTTAGTTGTGTCACTCCGGTCCCTAAACAGGACGGTCAAAAAACTTTATATCAAAAAATAATTTATAACTTTTTCATGCAAAATCTAATGAAGACAAACTTTATATCAAAATTGTAGCACTCGACGCGACCTACAACTTTGTAGTTGAAAAGTTTTTGAATTAAAACTGTTTAGGGTCCCAAAATATTGTTGCATGTTTATAGATTTTGAAATTTTAATTTTAAAATTACATTTTGGGACAAAAAATGAATTAAAATAAAAAAATTCAACTACATAGTTGTAGATCGCGTCGAGGGCTACAAGTTTGATATAAAGTTTGTCTTTATTAGAGTTCACATGAAAAAGTTATAAATTATTTTTAAATATAAAGTCTTTAGACCGTCCTATTTAACCTAGATGATATTCAAATCTAAGTTTAAGGACCGGGGTGACACAACTGAACAAGTTGGAGAACCTAAATGAGTGATCTGCAAGTTTAGGGACCGGGATGACATAATCGAACAAGTTTGAGGATCTGAACGGTCGATTTGCGAGTTTAGGGATCGGAATGATACAGCGGTAAAAGTTTACGAATCGGTGATGAACTTTACTCTTTTATGAAATTTACTCAAAAAGAAAAGAAAAGAAAAGATGGCGCTAGAGCTTGTCGCCGCTGCTCAGAGAACTTGCGGCGCTGCGACAAGCTCGCCTCTGGCCCTCTGCTACCTTCTGTTTGCTCCTCCGTTGACGCGACCGCTGCTACTTGCTCCGCCGGCACCCCGCCACTGCTTGCTCCGCGGCCAGCACTGCCGCTTGCTGTGCCGCCGTCGCCGCTCATTGTGTGACGCTGAGGCCCTGCTCGCTCCTTTGCCGCCGCTGCTTGCTTCACTGGCTTCGCTGCTTGCGCCGACGACGAAGCCCTCGGTGCCGCCGTCGTCGCCGCTGCTTGCTTGCTCGGCTAGGGTTTGGAGCTACATTTGGGGCTGATTAACAAAGATAATAGTTATTGTTTCCTCATGTAAAAACATAGATAATATATATTACGGAGCACACACACGTGAGCTAGCCGCTACTCCTTCCATATCGGATTTTGGTTGGATGTGACACATTCTAGTACAGTGAATCTGGACAGGCTTTATATCTAGATTCATTGTACTAGAATGTGTCATATTCAACCAAAATCCATTATATTTAGGGATGGAGGGAGTAGTATTCATGTGTAAGTAATAGCGCTGTTTGTAGCAATATTATTATCAAAAAATAAATAAGAATGAGAAAACAAGAAGAAGATGGAACAATAGAAGAATATAAAGTTAAAGTTTTTAGTTTCACACCATTTACTACAAAGAACAATTTTAATAATATTGATATATTATCGATTAATGTGAGTATATACCATACCATGGATCTGAGCAAGCACCCTCATATGTTTGGGCTAGCTAGTGACTAGCCTCCTCTTTTTCTTACTTGTTTCTTTGAACGTATTTAGGTAAGGCAAAATTTGCTACAGGACACTAAAAAAAAATATGTAATTGACTGTGAGACATAAAAAAAAGTAACACGGCTGATGGACACTATAAAATTTGTGTAATTGGCTATAGGACACTGGAAGTAATATTTTATAATTTTTGAGTCAAAAGAGGTGAGAAATTTTTTGAAATGGCGAGATTGCCCCTGACACGAAGCGCTGCCACAGCCTCGTGCACGGCCAACTCCTGCTCACGCTCCATGCCTCCGCCGCCGCTACCGACGATAAGGAGGAGGATGGCGGCGGCGCAGCAGCCATCGTCACTGTGGTGGGCTCTCGACGGACCTGCCAGGGCTCATGCTCCTCCACCTCTCATCCCTCCCTGACCACGTCCGCCTCCGCTCCGTCTGCCGCTCCTTCCGCGCAGGCGCCGCCGCCAGTTACCTCACCAGCAGCTGCTCCCAGCTACAAAAATTTTGTGATTTCGAGTGGGGGAAGATGGCGCCAGGGGCAATTTCACCATTTCGAAAAATTTCTCACCTCTTTTGACCCAAAAATTATAAAATATTGCCTTCATTGTCCTATAGCCAATTACATAATTTTTGTAGTGTCCATCAGTCATGTCACGTTTTTGCTGTGTCTCCCAACCAATTACATGTTTTTTGAGTATCTTGTAGCAAATTTTGCCTTTAGGTAGGCAAAAGATGTTTTGTTTTGAATAAAAAAAGAAAAAATTTAACTAGATTATATTTTTAGAGAGAAAACATCGTGTGCCGCTGACTTTGTCCATGTTCTATAATATGCCACTGAGTTTGTTAAGTTCTACAATATGTCATTGTATTTTGCTTAAATTCTATAATATACCGTCACCGTCCATTTAGATTCCGGTAGTAATGTATAATTTTGTCCTAATAATTGAAATATCCCTAGGAAAAAAATTCCAAAATTTGGCCGAAAATTACGAAATATCATATTATAAACTAGGCAGAGAAGTTGCCCATCTCAAACTTTGTAAGTTTTACAATCTGTATGATAAAATTGTACTTCCTCCGTTTCACAATGTAAGTCATTCTAGCATTTCCTACATTCATATTTATGTTAATGAATCTAGATAAATATATATGTCTAGATTCATTAACATCAATATGAATGTGGGAAATGCTAGAATGACTTACATTGTAAAACGGAAGGAGTACAATGCTAACGGAGGTTAACTAGACAACGATGGTATATCATAGAAGTTAAGCAAAATGTGATGCCATATTAGAACTTGACAAACCCAACGACATATTGTAGAGCAGGGACAAAATCAGTGATACACAATGGATTGTCTTTATTTTTTATGGTTGTTCGGTTAACTACCTATCTACTATGATGCGGTATTTTTAGAAAAAGTTAAATTTTATGGTCCACATCTTACACATTAAATTACATACACTTATAATATAATTTTCAAATTATAAAATGCCCTATTCTCATTTTATAGGAGAAATATGGAAAAATGATTTATTATCTATTTAATTATGAGAAAAATATTCGTCCAAATTAACATATATGTAGAAAATAAAAAACAATATGAAAGAATTATGGATATACCTACTAATGTAGTCATCATATATCATGCAATGAGAAAAGAAGACCATAGTCGAATGCTTTATTATGGAGCAAAAATGATGGTATTATTTTTATCATCTTTTAGCGGAATCTATCTAACCATAATTAATCAGCCCGTGTTAGTAGAAGTCTGTATCATCATGCATGCAACATATCATGAGATTATTAGTTATAGCTAAGTTCACCGGCCCAACCATACTTAGCATTTCACGAGACTATCGGGTAATGGACAATTATCTTTAATTCTGCTAGAGAAAAAAAAAGTACTCTCTCCGTCCCATAAAAAACCAACCTAGGATTGGATGTGACACATCCTAGTAAAACGAATCTAGACATGCATATGTTCAGATTTGTTGTACTAGAATGTGCCACACCAGTTTTAGATTTGTTTTTTTTGACAAAGGTAGTAAATTACAGTCCATACTATGTATTCTTAAAAATTCTTAAAAGTTTCCATATAATGTTATTCTTTAACCATTCTTTTCATTTAAACAATAGCTAACTTTACATTTCAATTTGGACCACCTTATTCTATCCATCTCCAAGTTCGGTGACTCAGCAATCACTCCGCACATTAACTCTCTCTCTCTCTCTCCATTTTCTTTTTCCCTCCAACAGTTGGATAACCAATAGATCTTGCAAGGAGCCTGGATATAGCGCCTTCGCTCTTCGTCAGCTCAGCTCCTGCCTCCCAAAGTCCCTACAAACCTAACATTCCCGACCTCAACGGCAATCATAACAACCGATAGATCTTGCAAGGAGCCTGGATATAGCGCCTTCGCTCTTCATCAGGTCAGCTCCTGCCTCCCAAAGTCCCTATAAACCCAATATTCCCGACCTCAACGGCAATGATAACAATAGTGTGCATCACGATATGAGAGGAGAAAAAGACATGTCGGCTACTAGAGGGTAAGGCTACACATGTAAAGGCAAAGCGGAGGAACAATGGTGGCTCATGGAGAAAGAGCGGTGATGGTGGTGCGTAGAGTTGGCAGCGGTTGCTGGTGGTACGAGGAATTTGTTGTCGACACAATCGTTTAAGTATTGATGATATGTGGGCCACCAATTATATAAAGAAATAGTACTGGCTAGTTTTAAAATAGTAAAAATATTGAGATACTAGTTTGATGCCCGTGCGTTGCAACGGGTCTTAAGTAACGTGAAAACACAATAAACTTGTGCATTACTGTTCTGTAAATGTATTTGTGAATACAATAATAGTTACTTTAAAAACATTCAAATGATGTCAATCAACTATAACACTATGAATTGGACAATCTAAATTGCAAAGCATATACAATGGATTTAAAAATTGATAATAGACTGCATTTGGGGAGCGAATTATAGAAAGTATGCAATTAGAATATAGTCAGATTGTATGGCAAACAAAATTTTGCAGTTTTATGGTTTGGAGCTAAAACTTGGGCTTGTGCAGGCCTGCGTTTTGAGATAAATTAAGCTAGTAATGTGTGATGTCATGCATAAATCGTTCTAAACTTTAATAGTCTGAAACTTGCACATGTATTAATTCTGAAATCTGAACATGGCGTGCAATTTCTTGTCAACCTATCTGCACAGATAGCTCCCATCCACTTTGAAGGAAGATCTGACGATGATATACTACAGTGCATCTATCACTGCATATTAGTTGTATAACAGAACACAGGTGAACCCACAACTGCATGGATCAACATCCTCCCGTTCACCGAGATGATCTCCAAGCTTTATCAAGTCCCATAACTGAAGATGTCCAAATCTGGCACTGCAGCTTATACTATACTATACCTGTGTATCACGTTCAAACTATGATATATCAGATCATAACATCAGATACAATTGTTTGAGGGAAGCAAAACAAAATAGCAAATCCAGGATTCAAGGGAAAATCCTGATACAGTACAGCGCAATGATGCTATTTCATCTGGCTAACACCAGCATCCATGACTTTTAACCCATGAACAGAGGCAGACCAGCTCAAATTTACAGCATATCCCAGAGTCTGATTACATATTTTGGATACATAAACTCCTGCTTATATCCCATTCCTCCAAGCTGATTTTAGTGCATGTGTTTAAAACCATGAAAATAAGAATCAAGTCAAATAATAACCATGAATATAATTTTCAAACAATCACGAAAGGATCTTGAGTATAATACATCTATGTAAGTGTTGTTCTTGCTAGCTGGCCCTTTCACCGTGATAGCAAGAATCGATGGCAACATAGAATTTTTTTTTTTATAAAGCAACAACTAAAGAGTTTTTTTTTACCTCAAGCAGTGGAGGCAGCCATTCATTAAGTTTTAGAAGAAGCACAAGTACACGCCCTTGTTTACCTAAGTATTGGTGGGAACAATATCAAATTCATCACAAAGAAGAAAACAAAGTGCTTGTAGCACCCCCTTCACTAATAACGATCGACATAGCAATGCATGGTCATGTACTCAGTAATAAGGTAGAAATTTTATTCAACCAGCTTCTCGTTGAAGTTCCTCACCTCCATCCTTGACCACCGAAAAATCAGATGCCTGTAAAAAACAATAAATGGTCAGCATGGTCAAAATTTCTTATCAAGGCAAAACACTATAATGAACATATAGTGGGCAGACTATTGTACTCATGTTGACCTACGCCTCCACACCATGCCGCCTCATATCAAAAAAATGTATTCATTTGTATGACAATTGCGCACTACATTTCTGGGAACATCAATAAGATATTAATATTACCCTCATTCAATTCATATCCACAGAAAAAATAAAGAATCTCTGCATGTCCATTTTAACAAAATGATTAGCTGCTTGCTCATCTTGTTCTTGTAAATAGATTATGAAATAGGATGAAATTCATCCTATTCTGTCTGAGAGAGGCAATAGAGAACTGAGGATATACAAAATGATATGAACATGTTAATTTAGATTGCAGCACTAAAACACACTATATCTAGTGTTGTGGCTGTCAATAACCACCTAACATGTTCCTTATGGAATTGGAAGCAATGAACCAATGAGATCAAATCAGTGGTGGAACAAAATTAGTTTATCCTAAACAGTTATAGGAACAAAACTATATATAAATTATTACTTCTAGAAGCAACCAAGTATACTTTTTGAAACAGAGTCTTGCCATTTTGCCATAGAAAGTGTGCTTTAGTAGCCCTTCAAAAATATTTTTTCACTTATCCAGTATGCATACTGTCAGTTGAAAAGAGTTCATTACTAACCTTGGATAATATTGAAAGCACTATTCAGAAAAGGTTAATCTTTTAAGTGAGGATGGATTATAGTTGGACTAACCATCTTCCTTTGTCATTTTGATAAAGTATAGTTTAATTGTTGTTGATCTACCGTGTCAAATATAGTGCACGCGACATCATGTAAAGAATACAACCTTACCCTCTGAGTTGCCATTCAGGTAATTTCTCATATATTTATTCTATTAGGATGACTTTCAACTTTACGTGATGCTTCAACATATATTAATTGTTATTATGAAGATAAAACATGGCAGCATATGCATTCAGCAGAACTTACCTAGAACTATATTATATTGGAGAGGTAGATGGCATGAGGGATGAGTCTAGTCGCCAACCTAGTCGCGTCCAGCCGGGATCGATTCGCAGCCGCTGGGGAGAGCAGAGAGGCGATACGGTGTGCGACGGTGGTGGTGGTCGAAGGGGAGAGAGCGGAGCGGAGATGTGGAGGAAGGCGTCTACTTTGAAGCTGCTCAATCAATTTATCCCTAGACAATTCAGAGGAACCAAAATAATCATTTGTAAACTGAAATGAGATTAAAATGCAGATGGAAACACACAGACATATCCAAGGAGTAGATGCTATAGCAGAAAAAGACAGATTTTATAACGATGGCATCAAATGTACTGACAAATATCCACATATGAAATGCATTCTCCATCAGTTCAAATTACCTCAACACTGTATAGAACTATAGATAGAGCCGCAAGAAAGCATGCATTTTTTTTCCGTAAGAGACAGATGAACTATTCAGATATATAGGGAGGATTTAGCACTATTAGACGGTAAAACCAAACAATGTCCATCAGCTTTAAGTTAGGTTGGACACCATACCAGGTGGAGGTGTAGGGGAGGGGGGAAGCAGGTGGCTACCGTCGATCCGGTGGTGGCGCAGGTGGAGCGGCAGCGCAGCCGACGGAGGAGGTCGGTCGGAGGATCCCTATGACGGCGCAGGTGGAGCGGCTGGCGGCTCCTGTCGATACGGCGGTGGCATAGTTTGAGCGGCAGCGCAGCCGATGGAGGAGGTCGGAGTGCGTAAAATTTCAGGTCAACACATTGTCCCTCATCTGGCAAGCAAAAGCATAAAAACTTTATGTATAATATAAGCAGTAAAACTGAAACAAAGATAGAAAGCAATATGAACCATGAGTATGTCTAGAATAACAGAGAAACCTACTCAGATTTGCTATTTAAATTTGGTTCAGATAAATGCATATTACAAATAATTAAGGGAGGCAGAGCTGAGGCAAGCTTTAGCTAACAGGTTATTTCTACTTGATTGCAACGTCAGTATCACCGCGAAGAAATGCTCAGTATCGATAGTGAGCTGTGAAGCCCAGCATCTCAGAAATCAGGGTACATTCGATGTCATCCAATGGAAAATCGCATCAGTTGTTCAGAATTTACAGCCGAACCTAAGATTTGGAAATAACAGCCTCAATCTCCTATGGGGAAAATCAGTAACTCCATTTGCTTCAAGTGACTCTAGCATCGGTCTCACTGAAATCAACAAGGCACAGATCGTTCAAGCGTAACAAAACCAAAGCTATTGCAAGAACATACATAGATTGAAACTGAAAGGGAGAGAAGATGAAATCTAGGGTTTGGGTAACAAACACACACCTCGAGAACAAACGAATCGAAACTTGTCTTGTCGTTCTCAATCCTGCTCCTGTGAGGAAAAAAATCGAACACCCGATTAAAAGAAAGCAAGGCAGGAGGCGCCTCGCCCACTCCACCCTGCTCGGGCGACACGATGGCGAGACAAACACTACGGCAAGGGCATCCGCGGCGGCGCGTGAGGGGAGGAGAGGAAGAACAGATACCTGGGTGGGGCGTCGGCGGAGGCGGTGGACAGGGAGCTCCGCGAGCTCCTCCATCCCCGGTGCACCACCCTGCCCCCTAGCCAACCCTCCACATACCCGGGAGGCGGGGTGGATGAAGGGAGCGCGACGGCGGAGGCGAAGAGGAGGTGGACGCGGCGTCGGCGGTTGGATCACTAGCACGATCTGGCCTTGTGGGGAGAAGCGATTCGCGCGATGGGCCGATGGGGTCGCGCGTGCGATGGGCTCCCTCAACACCGTCCGATCTCCCGATCCCACGGTTAATAGGACGTGTGTCTCTAGTCTTAGTGTTAAGTAGAGAAGGGCGGAGTATCGCGTAAAAGAAAAAGAAATCTCCCGTCTCCTTCTCGTTGTCTCCTCCGCTCCTTCTCGCGCCGCCGCCGCCAAGACGAGTCGCGTCGCGGCTGAACAGGGGAGGGCCGGGCGGCGATCTCCATCTGGCGAGCAGCGGAGGGGAGGGATCCTGATCCTGGTGCGTCCTCTTTCTGATTCATCTCTCTCTCTCCCACCCCACCCCCACCCCCACCGGGACTGGAATTTGCTTGCGTTCGTCAACCCTACTAGCTTCTCTTCTAGATCTGGAAGAAGCTCTTCTCCTCCTCCTCCTTAATTTGATAGCCTTAAACCTCTCTTAATTCATAATTCAAGTAATAACAGTTTGTTTCTTCACCCAAACTTAGAACCCCCATTTGGATCCGCCCCTGTTCTCTTCTCTGTTATATATATTGCCTTCTAGAAAATATTTTTTTAGAAAATAATTCAGTGTCCGCTCAGAGACCGAGCACCCTAATAGGCAGAGGTCGAAATCTACCAACAAATGAGAGTTGGGCTGTGTTTAGTTCGTGTGCCAAAATTATTTTGAAGTATACAGACACACATTTGAAGTATTAAATGTAGACTAATAACAAAACAAATTACAGATTCCGTATATAAACTGAGAGACGAATTTATTAAGCAGGCTCAAAAGATTCGTCTCGCAATTTACATGCAAACTGTGCAATTGGTTTTTTTTCGTCCACATTTAATTCTCCATGCATGTGTCCAAACATTTGATGTGACGGAAAAGTTGGAAGTTTGAAGAAAAAATTTTGAATCTAAACACGGCCTTGGTAGGACCAAACCTACCAACAAAAGCTAGCGGCTTGTCTCACATCAAGTACTGGTCATGCCTGGTATATCTGCGAAAAGGTTGGTATGAACAATCTCCACACAAATGTTATCAGCTTGATCACCTAGTATTGTGTCGAACGGGTGTCCAATATGCTTGTAAGTTGGTTAATAAGGTATGTGAAGTTATGCTAACCGCATGAGATACACAACTAGTAACCAATTCAAGTGCTCCTAAAAGTGGTCAAGGTCCTCGTTCGTACCTCGACCAGAGATTGTAGTGATCCTCCCACTTTTACGAGTGGTCGAGATACAACTACACCTGGTCCTTGTTCGACAAGAGATAGTAGTGATCCTCCTACCTTTACGAGTGGTCGAGGTATGACTACACCTGGTACTCGCTCGACCAGAGTGTTAGCGATCCTCCCACCTTTATGAGTGGCTGAGGTAAGACTACAGCTGGTCCTCATTTGACCTATAAATACAAGACCCCAAGGAGGAGAAGGAATGGGGCCAATACAAGAGAATCCAAGACAATCCAACAAGCCTATATATACCCAGTACATAGCTACAAAAGCCGACAAGAGGGATCTAGAGCTATCTCCAATATTGCCAAGTTCTTATTTGAGAAAATGGACTATTACTAGCCGTCGAACATATGTCTCCAATATCGCCAATATTAGATTAGGTCGTTATCAATATTGTGTACTCGTGTGATATTGATATATAATGGCAACACTGGTTTCGATCAAACCTGTATAAAAATCCTTGTCTCCCGTTTCTTTTACCTCAATCTCGCATACGTTGTTGCCTGCGAGCTCAGAGGCGAGCGAGAGGCATACTGTGCGCGACCTCGGTCGAGTGACAGGTGCTAGGATGGACTAGGGCTGAGATTACGCCCCTTCATGCCTACAGAACAAGGGCCCACCCGACCCACAGGAGGATGGGCCAGGTTGTTCCTGTCCAAGCCCTCCACCCTTAACAGCATCTTGTGGAGCGGAGGACGGGTTGCGCTTGGGCCCTCGCGACCTGGCGGCACAACGCGGCCTGCGTTGAGGGGCCCAGATCGGCACAAGTCCCAGCCCTACCTGGCCACATGTTCTTCTCAAGGGTCAAGCCTGACAACAGACAGATCACACTGAGATTTCCAAATCCGGTGCCGCTGTACCCCGTCTCCGCTAGCGCCACAGGGTGAGCATCCAAGTTTTTCCCCCTTCCAGTTCCACCGAGGCACACAACTCGAATTCTCCCTCTTCCTCTCCTCTTCGGCTCTTCCCTCCGAAGTGGTTAGCCCCGAAGAGATCCAGCCAAGTAGCTTCCTTTGGCTAGCTAGGAAGTAAGCCTAGACCTGGCTCGCTTAGATTATATCCCAACTCCTGCTTTGCCGCATTCTTCCATGCTAGGGCGATCCCCGATTGGGGAGGTACTAACCTCTTTTTTCCTGCCATGTTTATCTTCTGTCAGGATTTTGGGCAAAGGTGGGGGTGAATTTGCATGAGGGTTTTGGTTGATGGCGAACATTCGGGCTCTTCTCATCGGGTAAGATGTGGATGCTATTCTACCGATTTATGGTAGGATAGTGTTTATGTTAGGCGATCCACTGCTTGATGATTTGCGCGTGTTGACATCCCGCAGGTTGGTACGTGCCAGGGGTTCCTTGGTGGACATTGGGCGATGCGTTTCTTCTTCAAGGTATAACGTTGGACGATTAGTCGCAAGATTGTTTTGTTTGATTGTTCTCCTGGATCCGTGTAGAATTATTCAATTGTTGCTGGTCTTCGTGTGAACACCAAATTCGATGCTAGGGTTAGCTGTCAATCCTGTGTCTAATATGTTCCAATTCATTTTGGTCTTTGAATTACATTATTGAATATTGTTGAATTGGGATGCCAAGTTTGGGGCATGTGCTTGGTAAAATATATTGCGAAAGTTGCAACTGCTTTATTATGTCGTTACATGTAGCTTTGCATTGCACATTTTTTGACAGAATGTTTATCTTCCAGGCCTTCATATCTAGCGTCACTGGGCAGACATTACAAGGTTAGCCAAAAGATTTATCCCCTTCTTATCCACAGTGTAACTTATATGCCATCTTTTCAGGTTCCCATGGAAATTCGTTGGTTATCCTCAACAGGTACATCATGTTATCCCATCCTTCCAATATATGGCATATTGTAGTATGCATATTGCTTCTTTGGTGTGGATGTGTTGAAATAGTACATCCCTTGGATAGGTCGTTGTATTCACAGGCAACTATAGATTATACAAGACAGAATATTTAATGGCTTATGGAACTCTGTGCTCTCGTCATAGTGCAATTGTTGGAACTTGGAACTTATCTCCTCATGGCTTGCATCAATTGAATATGTGAAATGTATATATTTTATCATAAATAACATGGACATGTGAAGTTTTACTTGTTTATTTGCTTCTTGTTTGTTCCACAACATTATCAAGAGAAAAATCTCACTTGCCGCAAAGAGAAGTTGGTATGCTAAGCAAGACATCCATTTGTACATTATGATACGATTATTCTAATTAGCGTAGGTTAGTTGATAAAGTACATCCATTTGTAGAGTTAAGTACGCAATCCGTAAGCCATTAATGTATCATTCTATTTCCTTTGCACATTTATGTGGTGTCTTTAGTGTTCTGGAAGCAAACAACACGGAAGCAGCGTTAGTTTTAAACTAATCGACTTCCCTGCGCACCTGCATGGCTAGGTATATACATGTTCTTTTGTATTTGAAAATAGAGTATGTATTTCATATACAGCTATTGGGCCTGCTCGGCTGCTGTGGCAGCAGCTTATTGGGCTGCAGCAGCAGGCCATGGGCACTGTTTCTGCATGTAGCAGCTGGATACGTCCCACAGCACGTGAGCAGGGCCCTTGTGCCTAATGCTGTAAATACAAATAGTCTTTTTATTGGAGAAAAAAATAAAGGATTTGGATCCCTAAGGATTAATTCCTATGAGTGTCATTCGGTTTGTAGGAATGCTGTACAGGAAAATCAAAGAAATTTTCCTTTCCATAGGAATTTTTCCATCTACTCAAACCTCTTGGAAAAAATCCTATGGATTGATGTGTACATGCATTCCTATTCCTCCACTTTTCCTATTCCCATGGGTTGAAATTCCTCCAAACCGAATAAGCCCTGAAGATGCTAGTATAGTTTGGACAGTTCACAATTAACAGTGCATACCTTTTTTCCTTATATCATATTATTATGTTGGTTTCTAGACCTTGAGAGTGAAATTTGAAGCCTTTTTCTACTGTTATAATATGTAATACAAAGATATCCTTTAAATATATCCTTAACTCTCTCCAACAGGGTTTCCTCCTCATCTGGTGGTTGGGATGCCTGCATTATCCCCTACTATGGTAAAAACATAAGCATCGGCATATTAATATTTACTGATGGCTCATTGTGTTCCCCCTTTCTACATCATTGGCAATCTAATATATTTTTTCATTAGAATCAAGGTAACATTGCAAAATGGAGAAAACAAGAAGGCGAAAAGGTTAGGATTTTGCTCTGGGATATTTCATAATAGAATTGAAACATCTTGTTTCCAATTCAGAGTTCTTTATTTCTTTTTATATATTAGTTTCGATCAAAAGTTATCTGTTGTTTGCAGATAGAAGTTGGTGATGTGATCTGTGAGATAGAAACTGACAAAGCTACGCTTGAGTTTGAGAGCCTCGAAGAGGGGTAATGTCCTTTGTTTGAGCTTTGTCTTTGGCTTGAAGCAAGATTTCCATGTTATTTCCTTAAAATCAGTGCTCCCTCCGTCATAAAATATAGCAACTTATAGCATTCAAAATTTGTCCCAGAAAAAGGGACTGAACTCGTTTAATCGTAGATCAGAGATTATCTGTATCATCTTCTTTGTAAAAACTAGTTAATTAGGTATTATCATCTTCTATAAACTAGTTATCTATGGCAGAGATTATCTATATCATCTTCTTTGTAAAAACTAGTTAAAATCAGTGCTCCCTCCATCGTAAAATATAGCAACTTATAGCATTCTTTGTCCCAGAAAAAGGGACTGAACTATGGCAGAGATTATCTATATCATCTTCTTTGTAAAAACTAGTTAAAATCAGTGCTCCCTCCGTCATAAAATATAGCAACTTATAGCATTCAAAATTTGTCCCAGAAAAAGGGACTGAACTCGTTGATTATTCTAGTAGCTTAAGCACTGAAATGACTGCGTCTTCAATGGCTCCAGTCCAAATATTGTGCTGGTGCTATAAACAGTGGCAAATGAGAGTAGCCTTTGGTGTTTAGCTGGAGACCATGTGCTCCTCCTACGGTTGCTTACCCTGGACGCATAGGGGCTGTTTAGTTGCCACCCTGATGCAAATATGCCTGGCCAGAGCCAAGCCTGAGAAAACAAACTTGTTTGGTTGGTGCCTTAACTCCTTCATACCCAGCCTGGCCTGAGCTCTCTGGCAGATTCATTAGCCTGACTGAGGCGATGAAATTTGGTGGCCTGAGCTCCATGCAGCGGCAGGCTGAGCAGAGTGCTTCCATGAGTACTACTGTAGTTGACTAATCTCATGCTGCAGCTGGTTGCTTTCTTTTATATGTATCATGCACCTAGACCAATAGCTTTTTATTGGGAAGTGTACTGGACTGGTTAAAATACTACAGGAAAAAATAATACCTAATTAATACTTACATTTTTCATGTACATATATGGATCTACGATTAAACATAGTTTTTACAAAGAAGATGATATAGATAATCTGTTTTTACGACCAAACATATTTTTCTCAAGCATATGCCTCATGCATGAATCATCCAAACCTACGCAACACTCAGCCACCTATTTTTTTAGGGATAATGCTCAGGTTGCCAACTAAACAGGCCCTTAGTTTGTTTCTGGGTGATCTGGTCAATTAACACTGTGGTGCGTTTTCTAGTTTTGAGGGTGTTTTTTAGGGGCCCCTTCTTGATCCCCCTCCGCCCTTTTGTATTTTTAAATTATAATGAACTGCGGTTCTCCTGTGTTTTGTAGGAAAAAAAATAACTTCTCTGCTTACTCCCTCATCTCAACCAATAACAATTATCCCCCATTTAATTTCACCCCTCCTTAATCTCTGTGAAACTCTGGAAGTACTTATATTTTGGAATGGATACAGTAGTATTTATCCAGTATGTAACAAACTAAATGTTGTTTTTCCTAGCTTGTACATATACGTTGCTAAGCATGAGTCTAGTGTTTTTTGTAGCTACAGATAAGTGCTTATCATTAGAATTCCCATTTGGTGATAGAACATGTTATGATTCTCCCAGAATAGCATTGAGATATTACATATTTTTCTAACTTCCACTTTATATGTACGTCTTATAACCCTTCTGCCTATTTTTTTCTCGAAAAAAATCTTTTGCCTGTTTCTTTATGCCATTTGGATTGTGGGTTAGAGGTTGGGAAATGATGGTTCTAATGGATCTGCACCCATGTTTAATTGGAGGAATGGGATATGCTGAGGCTCTGGGAAACGGATATGGAGACCTAATGTTAGTGAAACGGTGATCTGACAAAAGTGCTCATTGTTTCGTCCAATATACCGTTGCGGAGCCATTATCCTATCCAACAGCTACTGCGTAATCAAATTCCATTCCCAGCGTGCCATTTGAAAGAACATAATGTGTGATTTACTGGTTAACTAATCCAAACATGTTGCTGTTCATCCATTCAAGTTTAGCCAATCTATTTTTCTATGTTGAAGCGAATTTGAGAAGATATATTCCTTTATTTCCCTCTTTTGTCATATGACATGGAAATGGGCAGCATGTTCACAGTGCAATTTTGTTTAATCTATTCCATTACAGCATGGGAATAACATGACAGATGACAGATCACAGTTATATGTAACTACCTGCATACCATGGTTGGCTAACATGCTTTACATTTTACAAAATGAAACATTGATGTTCTTCTCCTAGCCTCCTAGATGTATTGTGGATTTAGCTTTGTTATGAGCTTTTCACACTTGCCTTTCTTTTGTGACACTATCTTTTCTTATCGTGAATATTTGTTTAACCTGTGTTGGAGGATATGCATCTTAATTCCTAGGGCATCGGAAATAGACTAGAGACCCATGGAATGTACATAAGGAATACGCTAGGGAATATGCCATGGATTATACACGTAATGTAAATAACTACCCTTGTTAGGGCCATGCAAGCGAGGAGCAGAATGAGGATTTTCCCTTCCCCCAATCTCTCTCTCTATATCCATGGATGAACCCTGGGGGCAACACACTCTTTACACAAAAGCCGTTTTCACTCCTTGTTCTCTTCCCTCACTTGGTTTCCTAAGACTAATGGTACCCGTACCCCGTTTGTTGTTTATGCAAAAATAATCTGTGCGTACCCTTTAAATTTCTGAGTGACTATTTGTCAATGTTACAGGTATCTGGCCAAGATCTTAGCACCTGAAGGTTCAAAAGATGTTCAGGTTGGACAGCCCATTGCTGTCACGGTATAGCTTCATTTCATTGAACCGTTCATTTCTATGTCTGAATCAACTGCTTATTTACACCATTGGCTTGTGTGCATTTTCTTTTTAATTTGGCCATGAACTGTTTACTCATGCCATGTTCTTGCAAGCATAATGTCATACTAACTATCCACAATCCATTGGAAGGTTGAAGATCTTGAGGATATTAAAAATATACCTGCTGATGCTTCCTTTGGAGGTGAACAGAAAGAGCAGTCAATTGCAAGTGAAGCACAAAAGGTTGAAACGTATGCTGCAAAAGAGAGCTCGATAATAACCCGTATAAGCCCGGCAGCAAAATTGCTTATCAAGGAGCATCGTCTAGATCAGTCTGTACTGAATGCATCGGGTCCCCGTGGCACTCTTCTGAAAGGGGACGTTCTTGCTGCATTGAAGTTGGGTGCCTCCTCAAGTTCAACCAAGCAAAAGAATGCTCCAGCTGCACCATCATCTCAGCCAACTCATGATTTCCAAGCTCAATCAGTCACCATTCCACAACAAAATGATGCATACGAAGATATCCCCAACAGTCAGATACGCAAGGTATTCTTTGTTTCATTATTTTTATGATAACAGACATCATGAAATATCTAGTCACACTTTATGATATCTTGTGCATGTGAAGAAAAGCTAAAAGACTAAAAGCATGATCCAAGGCTGATCTAATGGAAATTAATTTCAGTTCATTAAGTCTAAAACGTCAAGAACAAATTTTCATACTACTAGGTTATTAATATATAATAGCATAGTTTGTCACATTTTGAGTTGTTAAAATGTTGAAATGGCCGTTAGGTCATTGACAGGCTTGCAATCACCTTCGTGAGGACATGGTTTTGCCCTTGCCCATGCCAAACTCTGCTTATCCCCCATCTACCTATAGAGATGTCTGTAGAGTGGTGTAAAGTTTTTTTTGAACAACTATGCATAACTGGTACAGCCACTGGTCACAAAAGCATGCCGTTTTAGATGTCGGCATTGTCTGAAAATGCAGCTTTGACCACTAATTTCTCTTGCCACATATTTGTAAAAGTTAAAAGGAAATAATAATATTTGGAAATTATGTTTTGAGACAATCTACATGTGATCGCCATATACATATATGCAATATAAATATCTAAGAACAAATTGATGTTTAAACTTTGAAAGTTTGATTGGAAGCATATCCCCAAAGACATTATTTTGACTAGTGGGAGTAATAACTAGAGATTGGCTTTGGCTTTGTGCTTTCAGGCGTCAATTTTATAGCCTTTTATCATTAATTCATTTTCTTTTCTTTTTCTCATAGTTGCCTTGTTGAGCCTTTAAGAAAATGAACTTGCTTAAGTTTGTGTTTATAGCATTACAATGCATAGTGAATGATGCATCTTCTATTCTTGTTCTCAGTGTCCAACAGGTTCTTTTTTATATTGTAGGTGATTGCAAAAAGGTTGCTTGAATCAAAGCAGACCACTCCACATTTATATTTATCACAAGGTGTGTATTCATCTAATGCACATTTTGCAATACCTTGGTTGTGCTGGCATAATTATACGTTACATTGTTGTCAGATGTTATACTGGATCCCTTGCTCGCTTTCAGGAATGAACTGAAAGGTGTGCTATTTATCTTCTTTAATTTGATATATGAAGATTGGTTAGCTAACCTGAAAAGGTTTTTTTTCTTTCTCATGCTTTCTAATATTTCAGAGCAACATGGGGTTAAAGTTTCAGTAAATGACATTGTCATAAAGGCTGTTGCACTTGCCTTACGGAATGTACCAGAAGCAAATGGTAATTCTTATCTGAATTCATGCAAATGTGAAACTTGGTGGTTGTGTTACTATATCTTTGATTGTAATAGCAAGCATATCAGGTGCAAATCCTTGTTACCCTTCTTGCTGTACATTTAATCTCCACACTGATCTTGAACAAGTAATGACAGTTTTCAATCTGTTTGATCTTGGAGGGCTCATGCACCATCATCCGTAGTTATACTTCCAGCATTATTGTTTTTACATATGCTAGTGTCGATAATGTCACAAGATCCACAAGATCAAAGTCAGTGAACATGAATCATTCTCAAGTTGTTAGATGGCATGCGATGGAGATTTGCATGTTGGCACCGAGAAGGCGCACATGATACATCACCGTTGGAATACTATGAGCTATACTACTGGCAGTTCACAAATAACATGGTGGTACTGGTGGATATAGGCTAATTTCGTAACAGAATGGCAAAGGGTAGAAATACTATCACCTGACTACAATCATCTCAACCACTATTGATTTGCACCGCCCGACCAAACGGATGAATCCAACGATGTCATTGCATTGGAATGTTAGAAACTTAGAATTTTTGCTGCAAATGGACTAACTGAATATTCAATTTACACATAGTGGTTTAAGTCAACTTCTTTGTTTGGTCTAATGGATAGCTCATCATTATTCTTTTCTCATGAATTTCCAGCATACTGGAACAATGACAAGGAACAAGCCCAGAAGTGTGTTTCAGTTGATATATCTATCGCAGTTGCTACAGAGAAGGTATTAAAATTAAAAAGTACTGTTTATAATTTTTATTAGCCTATCCATGCACATTAACAATGACCTTTGCAACTTTAGGGCCTGATGACTCCTATTATAAGAAATGCAGATCAAAAGACTATATCAGCAATATCCTCAGAGGTATGAGAGAATGTTTAAAAGGTTCAACCTGACTGTCATAGTTTCAGAAGTTCTTTAGCATGAAATGTCACAGGCACATGTAACGCTTGTAATCAACTATCTTAAGACATGGTCTTGGAATGATTTAGAAATGTAAAATCTGTGGTCAACAGTTTTCATAGATACCTGACTGCTGGGACTTTCTTTGGAAAGTTGAGAACCATTTCTGGAAAGACCTGGGTTTTGTCTAGTGGAAGACAAAAGTCTTTGTATATGAAAGGCAGGACTATAAGTAGATAGTTGCATCTCGCTATCAGTTATCATATATTCCTGATTTTCGACCTTTAAAGTAGTCTTCATGTTTATGGTTATGAGATATAATCAGTTTTCCTTTCCCCATCACTGTAGGTTAAGCAGTTGGCTGAAAAGGCACGTGCTGGGAAGCTTGCTCCTAATGAATTTCAGGGAGGGACTTTCAGGCATGTGATATTTTACCCTTTTGTCATTGCTTTTGGGAAATCCTGTACTGCTGTTGATATTTGAATGTTTTGACATTGCTTCTGCAGCATCTCAAATTTGGGAATGTACCCAGTCGACCACTTCTGTGCAATCATCAATCCTCCTCAGGTTCTACCTCCTATCCTTCGATGCAATGGGATCCTTGAATCTGTGCTGATAATTGTTACTGTCATTTTTCTCAGTCTGGAATTCTTGCTGTTGGGCGTGGTAATAAGATTATCGAGCCTGTGGTGGACAGTGATGGTACATTTCCTTGACCATGTGTAATTCCTTCTAAAAAACAAATGCTTTTGTATTTTAACTCATATTGATATGTCCACTTGTTCAGGAACCGAGAAGGCTACAGTGGTTACAAAAATGAGCTTGACATTGTCCGCTGACCATCGTGTATTTGATGGTCAAGTAGGAGGTACTGATATCCTTAGACCTGTAGTTTAAATGTTCAATTAGCCATCATTGTTTTCTCCTTTTATTTGTTTTAAACATAAGAGTAAATTTCACAAAACTACAGGTTTTGTTGTCCAAGTTGCAGAAAACCACACATACTTTGACACTTGGCACTCAAGTACATATATTTTGGTAGTTTAGTTTCACAGAACCACAATATCAATGAATGGATTAACTCGTGATATGACGTGGCTGTTCCACTTAGGACAAGGACGTGGCATCCTATTACCAACCATCGCACGAAATTAATAGGATGCCTCGTCCTCATCCTAGGTGGAACAACCATGTCATCTCACAGGTGAATTCATTCATTGATAGTGTGGTTCTGTGAAACTACACTACCAAAGTATATGTACTTGAGTACCAAGTGTCAAAATGTGTGTGGTTTTCTGCAACTTACACCATAAAACGTGTAGTTTTGTGAAATTTACTCTAAACATAATCACTGATTCCATCTCTTAATTCGTCTTTCCTTTTTGTTTTTCATGGGAAGCAGGCAAGTTTTTCACAGAGTTGTCACAGAATTTTGGTGACATTAGGAGACTGCTATTGTAAATGAAAGTTAGTACTAATCGTGCTTTCAAATATTCTGTTGGAGAAAGGTTGGCCAAGAAAAATCTTTCCCATGCAGCTCGGAGCTTGGTTGCTTCACCTCCAGCCCGTACAAAAGTAACCAATTATTTTTTATTTTCTTAATAAGGTTAAATCGGCATTTCCAAGTATTTTTTTTTCTTAATTAATAATACTGGGATTAATGCCCCAAGAATTTTGCAGATACAGTGCCATTTCGTCTTTATGTGGCTGTGCAACATTTAATCCTTTATTAGATCCCGTTGTTTCATGAGTATTTCTAGCTGACGGAGCTCGCTCAACATTTTTTTTCAATGATTTCTGATACACATTGCAGCAATAAGAAAATGCTATATTTTTGAAGCATCATCATCACATTCTTTTCAGTATAGCTCCAGTCTTATAATTCTTGCGTTCTTTAGCTCTTTTATCGATTACCGAGCGATGGTTGGATTTGTACAATCATTATTTGGAAGTTTTACGCGTGCCAAATGTATCACGGTATTTCACGGGGTAATGAGAATAATATATGTTCCCATTTTGTCTTTTAGTTGGTTATTTTATTACTTCATCCGTTTCACAATGTAAAACTTTCTAGCATTGTCCATATTCATTTAGATGTTAATGAATCTAGACATATATATGTGTTTGGATTCATTAACATCTATATGTATGTGTGCAATGCTAGAAAGTCTTACATTGTGAAACGGAGGGAGTAGCAATTTTCAAGTGGTGGCGGAGCTCGGGCGATCACGCTTGGGAGGTTGCTCGGCCTGACAGTTAAATCTGGCATAAACGAATAGTATGCACCATTTATTCATCAATTAGAAGTTGATCTACATGATCTCTAGCAGATTTATAACTAAGGCTATGTTTGGATAATGGCTTAGTTTGAATAATGGGATGGGAAATCTTATCCCACCTTTTAGAAGGATAACTTTTAATCCTAGCCGTTCATTCTTCATATCTCGTTTCATCTCAACCCTTCACTCATATCCATATTTCAATCCCATCCCTCTTAACCTATTATCCAAACAGTGCCTAAGAGTTTATATCTATCGTCTATCTCAAAAGGTTGAGCTATCCGTATTACTGTGGCTCAAAGCCCATGCATCTACATATCTATCGTCTATCTCAAGAGGTTGAGCTATCCGTGTTACCGTAGAAATAATACATAACTATCGTCTATCTCAAGAGGTTGAGCTATCCATGTCACTGTGGCTCAAAGCCCATGCATCTACGAGTATTTAAGAGGAATGGAACAGAGGGAACGAGATGTGTGCAGAATTAACAAGAAAAATCTTCACCTCCTGATCTCATTCTGATATTCTTAAAACAATCATCTACTCCCTCCGTTCCAAAATATAAACATTTTTAGCATAGTAACAAGTCAAACTTTTTAACTTTAACTATTGATAGCAAAAGAATAAAAAAGATCAATCATGTAAATTGATGTTACTAGATTTATCATTAAACAAACTACCATAATATGCAATTCTTTTTATTTGAAACACCTCATTTTTATAAATATTGTTGGTCAATATAGCATCTCGAAGACCGTGTCAGAGTCTAAAAATGCTTATATTTTAGAACAACGGGAGTATTTAAAGTAATCCCATGATAGTACAAGTTGATTAGCAAACCCTACTAAGAGCATCTTCAAAAGACTATTCAAATTGGACTCTCCAAACATCCACGTAGCTAACTATCCAAATGATCTTTTCACAAAATACTAGATCATGAGTGACAATGTACCCAATCTAGGAGCTTTATCAACCGTCAAAAACAGGGGAGTTCCCTAGCCCATTATATAACTAGATCAATGTGATGCCAGCTATTTATTTAACTCCGTTGGCACAAAATTATCGTAATGATCGTTTTTAGAGACACAATTGACAAAAATAAAATAGCAATACAGCCCGAGTCTCTCCGAGATAGAGCCCAAATCGTTACACCTTTTGTGTGGGTCAGAACTTACCCGACAAGGAATTTCGCTACCTTAGGACCGCCGTTCACCGGGGCTTCAGTTGCCGACTTTCCTGTCATCAGTTCTTTTAACTTTCTTGACTTTTCGGTACTAGGCAAGTATCAGTTCCCATACATGATCTTGCGACTTTGCAGAGACATGTTTTTTTTAAGGTAAACAGCCACCCATTCCTCGAGTCTACTTCACAGTTACTCTGAAGAGACTCAAAGAGCCGACAGAAACACAGGTTGCAACTTGCAAAGACCAAATCGAGTGCCCATCTAGACAGACATCCAAAATCCGGACATGGCGATTTGGTGAGGGGAACTTTCCCAGATCCCAAATCTTACCAAGTGAAAAGAGAATTTGACCATAGAAGCAGGAAGAGCCACGTCATTTGGTGCATGATGGTCATCCGATTGAAAAGCAGGCAAAAATAATAGAACGAATCAGAACCGTATGATCATGCTGATCAGTAAAAATATTTGTATAAAAACCCATATATTCTCATATATTTACATTGAACACCTTACATCTTATTTCTTAATACATTACATTATTGTCTCCCCTATCATTATTTATAACTGTACTACAGAGCTGAGATGAAAACTCACATGCCTATTTATCCTAAAATAAGTTCAAATTTAATTTACAGGTTTGTTTATCCCATTAATTTTTAGCATTCATGCTATTATAAATGATGCATTACAACGTTTCACGTAAAAAGCCAGTCACAATCATTTCTGTTACTTCTTTTGAAATGTCCACCAGACAGACATGTTTCTTTTTTTTAAACTACAAATATATTTCTTAAAACTTCTTTTAAAATTTATTATCAGAATGGTTAAAATCGCGCGAATGTGCGACTTCATAAGCTAGTAAATTGGATAAAACCTAAATATTATGTGGCTCAACCAACTCCTGTGGTCAACTACACACCCCATCGAAAAAAAAGATAGATAGATTGACTAGTACACAAGTGGATGAATGATTAGATGGCCTATGGGTTGAGCCCTACAACAGATTAGCCTACCATTCTGACAATATCGGAGAAAATTAAAGAGAGGGTGGATTCTGACACTTTTCGAGGTGACGTACTCGCTTCCGCTTGTGTCCATGTCGCCCCGCTTCCTCCCTGAGTCTGGGATGGTTGTCAGCCCGGCTACTGCCATTCCCGCGCTTTTGCCGCGCCTTCTCCCGCTTTTCCCGCCGTCGCACTCCATTGTGTTGCCGTCCTCGTCTGCCACTATCGCCCGCCGCTGGCCTCGTCCGTCACCGTGCCACCGCCACTGGCCTCGTCTGCCATGGCTACTGTCGCACTCCACTGAGTCGCCATCCTCGTCCGTTACTGCCGTCGTCGCCCTCGTTCGTCGCCGCGGCATCGCCGCTGGCCTTGTATGTCATGGCTACTGTCGAACTCCACTGAGTAGCCATTCTCGTCGGTCGTCGCCGCCGCTGCCGGCCTAGTCTGCCATGGCCGCCGTCGCACTCCATAGGGTCACCGCCACCCTCGTCTGCCATGGCTGTCGTCTTCGTCGCGCTCCACCAGGTCGTCGCCCTCGTCCGCCATAGTTGTCGTCGCCTACATCCGTCGTGGCCACCACCGCCCTAGTCCCTTGCTGTCGCCGTCGCCCTCTTCCACGGTCGCTGCGTTCCTCGTCCACCCTGGTCGCCTATGTCCGCCTCAACCGTGGCCCCTATCCACCGCGGCCGCTGCCGGCGCGTTCTTCCACCACAGCTCGTCCACCGCGTGCATGCGCCGCTGCCATCGTCCTCTTCCGCCGCAGCTGCTATCCACCTTCGCAGCTACCGCCGTTGTTGTCCACTGCATCCAATCCATATCGGAAGAGAAGAGGTAAGAGGAAGGAGAGAGGAAGACATGGAAAGATGATGTGTCCATAAAAGATAAAATATTTATGGTACAGTAATTTCTATTATATAGACATTAGGTAAAACTTTTACTATAGATGATATGGCTATTTTTTTTAAGTCAATATTATTAACCTTGCTCTATGGTGTGTTTCACTCTCCCTTGCTTCAGGGGCAGCACCACGCCGTCCGACCTGTACCAAAATGGAGTAGGCCACTGACTAGTGTGGGGTTAAGCTGATAGTGTGCTGAGCTACGAGTAGTCCAAAGCTGAGTGATGTTGTTTCCAGCTGCAAGTCAAATCCGATACTACTATTCACAAAGCTGATAGTTCCCCTCTTCCTCCCTGTGCTTTTCCCCTTTCCTTTCTCTGATTTCTCTCAAATGAATTACTGTTACCAGTTGGTGTGATTCTCCAGCCGAAACTTCACCAACCAAGCAGGAATGGCGCTCCTGCTGCCGGAGTTCGACCCGGCGGACGTCCGCGCCGGCCGCGACCTCATCCACCGCCTCACCGCCGACGCCGCCGGCATCCAGCGGCGCGTCCTCCGCGAGATCCTCTCCCGGAACTCCGGCACCGAGTACCTCCGCCGCTTCCTGGGCGGCGCCGCCGGCGACGACGACGACGTGCGAGACGCATTCAAGAGGCGCGTCCCCGTGTCCGGCTACGAGGATGTCAAGCCGTACGTAGACCGCGTCGCGTCCGGCGGCGAGCCCTCCTCTGCCCTCCTCTGCTCCGACCCCATCACCTGCCTCAGCAGTAGGTAAAATTTCCGCAAATCGGGGGCGGCGTTGCTCCGAGTTGGGATAAACCCTAGCTCTTTGCCCTCACTCACGGTGCCATCTAATTTCCATGCGAACGGCGGCAGCTCCGGCACGTCCGGCGGGCAGCAGAAGCTGTTGCCGTCCACCGCGGAGGAGCTCGACAGGAAGGTATTCTTCTATGCTGTCCGGGCGCTCGTGAGGAACATGTAAGAGCATGACTTGTGGTGCTTTGCTCATCATTAATCAACTGGCATATTCTTGAATTTCTGTAGCAATTAACTTGCTCAATTAATATACTATATTTTGTGCATTTCTACTAGGAGCTTGCACACCGATCATGGTGAAGACGACGACGGCGGTGGTGGCGAGGGAATGTACCTCATGTTCGTCTTCCACGGTGACCGGACATTGTCCGGCCTGCCCATCCAGTCTGCTCTCACTACCTACTACCACAGCAGACAGTTTCAGGAATGCGACATTGGCGGGTTTGATAAGTGCACAAGCCCCCTGGAGGCAATCCTCTGCCCCTATGGCGAGCAGAGCATGTACTGCCAGTTGCTCTGTGGCCTACTTCACCGATGCAGAGTGGACCGTGTTGGTGCCAGCTTTGCCGCTGGGTTGGTTCGGGGGATCAAGTTCTTGGAAAATCACTGGGAGGAGATGTGCTCCAACATCCGGAGCGGGCAGCTCAGCGACTGGATCACGCATGCTCCTCTGCGTGATGCGGTCACTGGACAGTATCTTCAAGGATCTGACCCAGCTTTAGCCGATGAGATTGCATCCGAGTGTGCGAGGAAACCTTGGGATGGGATAGTCAGGAAGCTATGGCCTAGGGCACGGTATATCCGGACCATTGTGACTGGTTCAATGTCGCAGCACATTCCAATTCTTGAGGTGTATGGTGGCGGGCTACCGTTGGTCTCACCGATCTATGCATCTACAGAATGCACTGCCAGGATAAATCTGAGGCCACTTGATCCACCATCCCATGTGTCATATGCATTGCTTCCAAACATTGCTTACTTTGAGTTCTTGGAGGTCAAGGATGAAAATGGTGAAAAGGTACAAGGAACTACCAGGCTTGATGACAATTTGGGTGAGGTAAAAGTTGTTGACCTTGTGGATGTCAAAGTTGGTCGATGCTATGAGTTGATTGTCACTACCTTTGCAGGTAAGCTGTTGGGCTACTTTTTATCCCTTTTTTTCTCAGACATGGCTAGGTTTATCTTCTATCTGATCATTGAAAGCTCTCATCGATTTCTTGTAGCTATGCTTGCAATCATAATTTGTGTTTCATCGCATTTTTCAAAATCAGTTCTCTCCAATGTTAGGTAAATTGATTGATATCTGGATAATCATCTTTCAAGACCCATGACACCTATTTAAGTCCTCAATTAGCTTGTGAATGAGAAGTCCGAAATTTTATACTTGTTATATCAGCTACTATACGTTTATTATATTCAGGACACACATTTAGTGGAACAATGCAAATTTTGAATAATTACTTCAGATCCCATGGAAAAGGCAAAACCTAACATTTTTTTACGGAATAGCAGAATGTCTGCTATTAACTTCATTAATGGAGGAGCATACAAAAACAAGGTTTAAAGTTACAAGAAAAAGATAGCACTTGAAAGTTGAAAACTCAATCATAAGTAGAATGGACCAAGAAAACCTTAGAGCAAGATTCTCCATTAACAGTAGAATGTATCAAGTGCACCAAATGAGATTGTTTTTTTTTTTCTTTGTTAATTGTTTCCCCCTCAAGTTCTATTACTTATATGTAGTCCTAGTGGTGTATTAATTGGATTTTGCTTGTGTCATCCTGGCTTTGTTTTGCTTGTATGATATCCTATATTTGTAAGACAAATTTTGCTACAGGACAGTCAAAGTTTGTGTAATTTGCTGGTGGACATCGTAAAAACGTGCCACCGTTGAAGAACACCCTAAAAAATAGTAATTTGTTAGATGACATTTCTAGTCTAATTGGGGAGATAACTCTTCAAGAAGACGAGAATGCCCATACGGCCACAAGCTTCTAACCTGTTGTTGAAGTGAAAATTTGGAAATTATACAACTCTCAATATCCAATTATTCCAAGCATATCTCATATTTCATCTTCACTCTAGCGCTAGGTTACAGGCTTGTGGCTCCAGGGGCATGCTCGTCATTTTTCTCTCCAATTGGGCTAAAGATGTCCTTGCGGCAAATTACCAGTTTTTTGGAGTGTCGTCCAGCTGTGACACGTTTTTGTGATGTCCACCAGCAAATTACGCAAACCTGACCTGTAGCAAAATTATTGAACAAGGGTAGATTCCAACATTTTAGAAAAATAGGATTCTGAATCAGCCCAGGTAAACAGCATCCTGTATTTTGACTTTGTGACTTGTACATTTATAATAGGTCTTTACAGGTACCGGGTGGGTGACCTGTTTACTGTGAGTGGCTTCTACAACGCGACGCACTGTTTCACTTCTCAGGACGGCATGATTGCATCCTAAGCATCGATTACGAGAAGATAAGTGAGGAGGACCTTCTCAATGCCATTGCAGAAACAGATAAGTTCCACCTCAGGCCTCTTGGCTACAAGCTTGTTGGTAGCACTGCATATGCAGACATATCCACTTTGCCTGGCCACTATATCCTTTTCTGGGAGCTGACCAATGCCTGTGATAGCAATGTTGCCATTGACATCGACCGAACTGCCATGGAGAAGTGTTGCTTGGCAGTGGAAGACCGCTTCGATGAAATGTACCGAAAAATTAGGCACCGTGGCTCAATCAGTGCGCTCGAGATAAGGATTCTTAGCCATGGTGCGTTTGATGCTCTGATGGATTTCTTTGTGTCTAGAGGCACATCAGCGAGTCAATACAAAACTCCGACAGCCATTCGGTCGAAAGAGGCGATGATGGTATTGGAGGAAAGGGTTGTAGGAAGGTTTTTCAGCCAAGCAACTCCCAGCTGTCGTTCAGCCGAATTTGAGAGGAAATAATAATTGTACTGCCTGTTCGGTTGGCGTCTCGGTGACAGGAGAGGGCATGTTCCTTATGAAAAGTTCAGTCCTGATCACGAATAAGTGGCGCAGCATTGCAATTCGTGCACTGGAGAAGGATGATCCACTCATCTCCATCTTGGCACGTCCTTTTTCAGTCTGGAATTTGGTCTCAGGAGTATCATTTCTTCTTGTAAATTCAGAAAGAACTTCTGTACTGCTCCTTCCACATAGCCTTTGGCCTTCGGCCGGCGTAACTGTAGACACAACCCTTGCTCCGAGGTTTATAAGTTACCTCCGAATTTACTGATTGACTGTGTTCTCAAGTCCAAGTTTCCAACCTCACTATCTCGTTTACTGTGCACACGCTTTTCAAACTGCTTAACTATACGTGTTTTGCAAAAATTTTCTATAAAAAAGTTGCTTTAAAAAACCGTATTAATCTATTTTTAAAGTTTTTTAAGATAATAATTAATTAATCATGTATTAATCTATTGCTCCGTTTTGGCCGTTAAGCTTTGCAGCAAAAATGTGTTACTTACGTTCCTGCAAATTTTCGTATGAACTTGTTTTGCCAACTTCATATTAGAAAGAGAGATCCATTCCTTTTTTTTAAGGAAGAACAAAAGGCTGTTTTTTTCCTTCGCTATATTACTACCTTTTGTGATCAAAATTATTTATGGCACGTACATTTGCTTCGCCTCATTAGCATATGCAACAATCCACATATACAAGCTTTTTAAACAGGCATACAAAGTCGCGCAAAGCGTGATTATTTGGCTAGTATACAGTTGGAAGTAAAAGAGAAAAAAAAGGGCATCGCTTATGTGCTGCGGGGAAAAAAATGAATATTGTCCTGGTAGAGACTAACTTATTGGATCCTTTCTGCAGCCAATACACCATTTCTGCTGAACCCGACATAAACACGATGGACGTGAGAAATCACCGTCTCTGTCTTCTGTCGGACCCTGCCCACAAGCTCTTCTGCAGCACGGTCCAGAGTGAGCTCCTCAAGAGTCCTGACATGTTAGATACCGTAGGGCAACTGCTTTAGGTTTGGACAGACCAAGAGCTTGAGGTCAGTTAGGCTTGCCACAGCTCCTCTTTTCATCTCGATTTCATTCAGGTGTGGTGCACCTCGTATACTGAGCTCCCTGAGCTTGGGAAATGAGTTCTCATGGAAGTATATGTTCTTCCCATCATAAGCATCATAGAGTTGTAACTTCACCAAATGTGGTAACCTCTCAAGATTAAGGAATGTATCTCTGTCAAGCCTTGATCCCACAAGACGCAGAGACCCGAGGTTATTCAGATTACTCAGTGACATGAAGTGAGGCAGTGATTCCTTAGACAATGTACCTTTCAAGTACAGCTTCTGAAGTAATGGAGGGGGTCGAAGTGCTTCAAGATTCAACACTTCTTGGCTGCTATCTGCCTGGATCCCGAGTCGGGTAAGATGAATCATATTGGTGATGGCCAAGAACAGATGTTCACAATGGCAACTTTGCACCTTGCTGATTCGGAATGTTCTCAACTGTACGAGAGCACCTAGGTGATGAACCAATTCAAAGCTAGCTTCCATCATCAGCAATGTTCGCAGGCTTGTTAAGGAACAAATACCGACAGGTGCTGGCACACCAATGGAAGGAACAAATTGCAGAGAACCTACCACTGGTTTTGAGGTGACAATCAGATGTGTTAGCTTATGAAGCTTTGTGATCTCTAATGGTAGCTTCACAATTTTACCCTTAAAGGCATCCAACACAAGGAGATTTTAAGCCTTCCGATGGATCGCGGAAGCTTGGTGATTTTAGTTCGCCTGAGACCCAGAAAGCGCAAATTGAACAAGCCAAACACCTCCTTTGGTAACCTATCAATTGAACTATCCATGAGATCCAAAACAGATAACAACTTAGCAGATCTTGATATTGTTGTCAGTGAAGTAAAAGTTGTTGAATTCTTTAAAAGTAGCAAGGAGCGGAAATGCGGTGCGTGGCCTGCAATTTGTGCAATATCCCCTCTTTGAACTGATAAACGCCGTGCTTCTCCAATAAGATGGGTGCTTGAATGGTTAAAGGCAATGCAGAATTGTTGTTCGCGTGCCTTGGAAAGGGCAAGAACTCGAAGGACATCGTGCATTTGGAATTCCTTGACACATCCAGATTCATTCCTCTTCATCACCAATAATAGGCATCGGTTGACAAGTTCAGTCAAGTAATCCTCTGCTGTTTCCTCAGGTGATTTCTGCTCTGTTTCATCGATAAATCCCTCAGCGACCCAGAGCCGCACCAGCGACTTTGTCTTCATAACAAAAGCTTCAGGAAACATGGAGCAGTACAGAAAGCGGTTCTTGATATTGTGCGGTAGGTCTGCCAAGCTGATCTTCAAGATTATGTTCATCATGTCCATGACAGAATTGTTGGTAAGTTGCATCTCAAGATTTTTGTGCACCTTCTCCCAGTCTGAATGTGTCGAGCCTTGAAATGACAGAAGGCGCCCAATGCATATGATCGCAATTGGCAAGCCATGGCACTTGTCAACAAAATTTTGTGCCAATTGGAGCAATTCTGGTGGACAATCCCTATTTCCATTCTTCCAGAATGCCTCTTTACAGAATAAATCCCATGCATGGGACTTTACCAATGGCTGCAAATTAATTATGTTCGTCTCAGGTGCAAGCAATGCCACATCATAATTCCTTGATGTAAGAATTATTCGTCCAATAATATTGGCACCACCAAATGCATCCTTGCTATCAAACCAAACATTCGTACTCCACACATCATCTAGAACAAGGACATACCTTTTGTTCTCAAGGTAAGAGCGAATCGTCTCGACTAGCCTTCTGTAGCTTGATGCACCTTCATCATCTGGGAAATCTTTCTTCCGGTCGTTCTTGCGAAACTCTTGAACAGTTGTTCTTAGCAGATCATCCGCGTCATAGCTCTGTGACACGGTGATCCAAGCACAGGTGTCAAAGTCATCCTTGACAGCATTGTAAACATTTGCAACCAGTGCCGTCTTGCCAATTCCGCCCATCCCCCACACACTGACTATCCTGTGCCGCTGCTGCTGATCTTGCACCCATCTCATCAGCAAATCTCTGTTCTTGTCAACACCAACGAGGTCATCATCCCTCTTGAAGTGCACGGAGTCTGATCTCCAGTTTGAGTTTGAGCTGCTTCCCACCACCGACTTCACGCCTCTCACGACGACGCCCTTCAGATCATACCTAATCCTCCTCTCGGCAGCGCTTTTCAGGCTGACCTTGATGTCCTGCAGGTTTGCGGCCAAGCGAGACCATGTGCCGATCTTGCACATCCGCTTGAATGGCATCCTTCCACCTCCTTCGCCGAGCTGGTAGGTGAACTCGTCGACGGCATCCTCGATGCCGAAGGCGAGCCTCCTGATTTGCTTCACGAACGCGGAGGTCGTCTCGTCGGCGTCTTTAAACCGCTCGGCCGCCTGCAATAAGGCACGGATGCTCTCCAGCTCCCCCTTCACATCCCGGATCTCAGAGAAGAGGCGCTTCAGAGCTGATCCCTCCAGCCCGAGCAACGACTTCGCGAGCTCCACTGCTTCACTTGCCAGGGCATTCCCAAGTTAGACGATTAGTGAGCCCACAACACCCTCCGCCATGGCTTAGCTAGCTTGAGCTAAGCTATCGTTGGGAGTTGAACACACATTTCTTCAGTGTTTCTTCCTGCGGTTGGTAGCTAACTCATCTTGATCCCTTGTGTTTTTTTTTTTCCAAGAGGAACAACCGAACAAGCTCAGTTGCTCACTGCTTTATAAAATAATCCATCTCTCCCAAAATAAATCAACCTAATATGGGATGTGACATATTTTAAAACAACGAATCTGAACAATCTAGAATAGGTTGAGTTATTTTGAGACGGAGGAAGTAAGGCTGAGTTGGACAGCGCAGGTTTCGGACCGTGTAAGGGCCGGTTTAGTTCCCAAACATAATTTTTCACGCTATCACATTGAATGTTTGGACACATGTCTAAGGTATTAAATGTAGAAAAGAAACAATTACGCAGTTTGTCAGGAAATTGCGAGACGAATCTTTTAAGCCTAATTGCGCCATAATTTGACAATGTGGTGCTACAATAAACATTTGCTAATGACGGATTAATTAGGCTTCATAAATTCATCTCGCGATTTCCTGGCAGAATCTGTAATTTGTTTTGTTATTAAACTATGTTTAATATTTTAAATATGTGTTTATATATCAGATATGACATGTATTGGTAAATTCTTTTGCCAAACTAAACAGGTCCTAATTGAGGTTGGTGTCGCGTAAAGAAAAAAAAGGTTGGTGACCCGTGTGCACTTTCATGTACTGTAGAATCATTACTGTAGATGTCGGACGGAAGGTACACCGCGCACGCATGGCGCCGTTTGGTCAGCAGACAATTTCCAAGGCTCACCTATTTTATAATAAGGTAAAACGGTTTATTAGAAAGTAAAAATTATTTTATTGATAAAATTTTTATATATTTATTCGTAGCAACTTAAAGGTTAACGTTAAAAAAATTATGTTAAAAATATCTAACGATCAACTTTAAAATCAAATTTTAGCTTTTTTTTTCTGGTTTATTAGACCAAGGTGGTGTTTGGATCCAGGGATTTAACTTTAGGCCCTGTATTTAAACACTAATTTAGAGTATTAAATATAGACTACTTACAAAACTAATTACATAAATAAAAGCTAATTCGCGAGACAAATTTTTTAAGCCTAATTAATCCATAATTAGAGAATGTTTACTGTAGCATCACATAGACTAATCATGGATTAATTAGGCTCAATAGATTCGTCTCGCGAATTAGTCCAAGATTATAGATGGGTTTTATTAATAGTCTACGTTTAATATTTATAATTAGTGTCCAAACATCCGATGTGATAGGGACTTAAAAGTTTTAGTCCCATCTAAACAGGGTCCAACTGATGGGATCTCCCGTCAAGATGCGAAGGAGCCTTGAAGAAGATGGCGCCGTTGTTCTACCATCGCAAAGCACACGGAATCAGCTAGTTACAAAAATGCCTATGATTACTAAGGCTAGGTTCGTTGAAATGGGTTGGGAATCCATCTCCTGTGCATGGAAAACGAAGCAGTCCATTAGCATGTGATTAATTAAGTATTAGCTATTTTTTTAAAAAATATGATTTTTAAGCAACTTTCGTATAGAAACTTTTTATAAAAAACGCATCGTTTAGCAGTTTGGGAAGCATGTGTGCGGAAAACGAGTCGGAGGGAGTTGGGAACTACTCTCTCCGTCCCAAAAAAAAACTCAACTTCCAAAGTTTGGGCCTGATTGGTACAGCACTAATCCCGAGAACGCAAGCCACCATAACAAGTTTTACCTCTTGTTGAAGATCGAAACCGATGCAGCTCAACCCGAAAGTAAGAACTCGTTGAAGCAAAACGAAAGTAAAAGGGTGGCGATGCGCCGAGATTGTATTGAACGTGTGTTAGTTTGATTACATGGGGCTCGGGTCTATTTATACCCGAGAATTACAAAATATGTCCATATCGGACACGACTCTTATCTCTAACAAACTCTAAGATACTATAAGTCTTTGCGGCAGACTTTTGCCCAAACATATCTCTAAGTAAATTACATAAAATATCCTAATCAATAGATACAATTGCTTTCTTAGGACTCTATCCATGCGTGGCAATCATCATGAAGCACGTTAACCTAACCCGACAACATATGACGTGTCATATTGTCGGATTCGGCTCAATCGGTTAACCCTGTCCGACTCGAACTATGCCGATCTTAGTCGTAGCCGATTCGAACTTCAGCCGATCCTCACTCTGTTTCCGGGACAATCTCTATCTCGAACTCCGTCTCGATTCCTCCTCCACATCCGATTCTTGGATTACCAAATTTGGTCGTTAACACACATCCCTTGAAAGTTGGAGCAAATGTTTGGAGACAGTGTTCTCCAAAATCAGCATGACGTAAATGGTCGTCGTCTTTATGTAACCATCATCACTTTGATCTTCTAGCTCGTCGTCAATGCCCAACAAGTCTTGTGCATGTGTAGACCTAAGTAATAACAAAGTTCTTGATTTATGCAGTATATAATTGTCGTCAATATTGAAATATGTTTCAGCTAGGAGCAAGTTCACCTCTTGTTGTAGTTTATTTGCACGGCTACATGTGATTGGTCCTTGAAATGGTGTACGGATTGTCTCTCATTAGCGGCTAAGTCAGTTGATTGTCTTGTGTGTTCATGTGACGGGGGCTGGGGCATATCATAATGTTATAATATTTTTTTAAATAATTTCACATGATAAAAAGGATCAACTTGGTACCGCTTGACAAATATATAACACTAATTCAAATCTACATGCAGGGAGAAACATGTGATCATCGGTTTTACTTATTATTTAGAAAAAGTCAGAAAAATAAAGTCCCCAATACCTCGTCCTTCCCAGAGCATGCACACAACAATGAATAAAGTCCCCTTTGGCTCAGGATCTTCACACTCCAATCCTCCCCCCTTCCTACCTTTTATCTATCAAATTAAAAGACAAACTATGAATAATATTGAAAAACCCATATTTTTAAGCTATACATCTAATTTCTAATCTAATTGTTGCTCTATTAAATAATTAAACCAACAATTCATGATCCATAATGGAACATAAAATAAAATAAGAGTTGTATGAAGTAAATTAGAAAAATAGAAAAATGTCAATATGGATTGAATTAAATCAATTGAGCAGAATACAATAAATTTGTAAAAAATAGTTATTACTTTTCACAAATTGGAACAACCAAAGTGTATGTTCCATTGCCATAACCATGTTTAAGTGATTAGATGTTAATGACCTTCCATCTATGCTATATATCATGGCATTATGAATTTCTCAATGTATTATTGCATATATAAAACACATAATTGGTTAAAAACTCATATATGCTACTATTAACTTTAAATTTAGGACTCATGTTGACTGGTCTTTTTTTAGAAAAAACACTATAGATCACATATAATAGGAAGCGAGTTGTACAATATGTATGTCTCCTACGAATTTATTGACAAGTTTTTTTCTAGAAAATGAAGAATTACTGATAATTGTTTATAGTAATAAATTAAATATTATATAGTTCAAACCTTACAAATATCATGTAAAATAATATCTGAGCAATATAGATGGAGAAAATTTATAAAGAAATTGTACTTTTTCAAGCATGAAATGTGTCATCTAGTCGATATTCCATCTTACAAGTTAGTCAAGCTTATCCGACTTTACATTTCACGCGTGCTATCTTTCTAGTTAATCTTAACATATATATGTGCAACATTCGTAAGTCATAATTGAAATCCTAAAATCACGTTATTGTGCTTCCTCTCAATTGTAATATTAAGAATCAACGTGCTCATTAAAGATGCAATGGAAATGGTTTAAAATTTCATGTTCAAAATTTTCAAACCATACACGATGACTTAAAAACGACGGCAATTCATTTCGACGGCTAGGGGTGCCTGTGATTTTGGTGGTGTTTGAATCCCGAGACTAAATTTTAGTCCCGGTCACATCGGATGTTTGGACACTAATTAGAAGCATTAAACATCGATTAATGACAAAACCCATTTCATAACCTGGACTAATTCACGAGACGAATCTATTGAGCCTAATTAATCCATGATTAGCATATGTGGCACTAAAGTAAACATGTGCTAAAAAAACTAATTGCATAGTTTGCATGTAAATTGCGAGACGGATCTTTTAAGCCTAATTACGTTATGATTTAATAATATGGTACTACAGTAAACATTTGCTTATGACGGATTAATTAGGCTTAATAGATTCGTCTCACAGTTTTACATGTGGAATCTATAATTTATTTTATTTAATACTTCAAATGTGTGTCCTTATACATAAAAACGAAATTTGAAAAGCAACTAAACATGGCCTTTCTCTGAGAACAGAGGATAAGCCTCCTCTACAACTGACGAGACAATACGAGAGGTGAGTATATAAAGTACTGAACAAGTGTACGGAACAATCCACTATATGATAGAACAAAGAAAGGCTAAGGATCATTTTGCATAAATTGCATTTTATTACTACAAACTTATAATACGAGGGCAGTAAAAATAGAATTTAAATACCAGAAAGTAAATACATAAACTAAGTTATGAAATTTAGATAAAATCCAACAAACCCAACATATTAATTTATCCTGCACACACAGATCACTCCAAAAAAAAAATTCACAAATCTATCTCTCATGTGAAATCCCGAGTATGTCCATAACCGAAGACGCGGCTATTCGAATGGATTGACGCCCTATAGAGGTTATACAACTTTATCTACATGATACAGTTTGGTGCCACTAAACACCTAAGAGTAACAATTCCGCTACCTCACCCTAAACACTGGCTTCCCTCACGGACGGTCCAGTTTTTGAAACATCGGTATACCTCGTGGTAACCGCACAGTTTTCACAGTAACCGTGAAACCGTGGGCTGGCGGTAACTCTCCCAAAAATGGTCTGGAGAACCTTGCTTGGCATGCGCTTATGTTTCGTTGTTGATGATCAACGAATGATTAAATTCATGGTGGATGAAAAGAGTAAATAATATAGGATTAAATGGCCAATGCTCGCATTGATCGGGAGATGTAAAGACTGATGATTGATTTTCTCTTCACTTTTTTCTTAACTGCTGGTGGATGGGATTGAAGCAGCAGGTATGGCAGCCGTTGGGTGGCATGTGCGCGTGAAGGGAAGGCGCAAGGTCAAAAAAATATTGTTTTATGTGTAAATTTCTAATCTCACAAGATTTTTACTCATATTAACATGCAACATTCGTAAGTTATAATTGAAATCCTAAGATTGGAATCATGTTTAGATTGTGCTTTCTCTCGATTATAATATTAAAAATCGACGCGCTCGGTAAAGATGCAATGAGAATGGTTTGAAATTACACAATGGCTTTAAAAAGATTGTAATTCATTTCGACGGCTAGGGTGCCTGTGATTTGAGATGAATTTTGATTTTCGAACACCATTAATGACAAAAAAAAAAACCAAACGAATCTCATTGTTATACCAAAAGTTTTGCACTTGCGGAGTTGCAGTGGGCACTGGGCAGTGCCATCGTCCTCTCCGATAAACCCTAGAGCGAGATTTTTGCCAAAAATCCCCAAATGCCCCTCCTCGTCCCCTAAACCCCGCCCCGCCGCTTTCCTCTCTCCGCCATGCTTCTCCTCCCCCCTCTATGCCCCCTCCTCTCCCCCTCCGCCGCCGCCGCCTCCCCGACCCACCCCTCCCCGCCGCCGCCCGCCTCTCCCGCTCCGAACCCTTCGTCTCCTCCTCCTCCGATGACGACGACGACGACTCCCCCCTCTCCGCGGATCTCTTCCCGCGCGCCGGCGCGCCCACCCTCCTCACCGTCGCGCGGGGGCTCGCCGCCGCCGACGACCCGGTCCCCTCCGCGTCCACCGTGCTCGCCTTCCTCCGCCGCCTTCCCCACGACGCCTCGCCGCACCTCTTCCCCCACCTCGTCGCCGCCCTCTCCCGCTCCCGGGGGGGCGGGGGCGGGGGCCCCCTCCTCGCGCTCCGCCTCTTCCTCGCCCCGCTCCACCCGGCCGCCGTCACCCACCACTCCTTCAACTCCGCGCTCCTCCGCTTCCCGCTCCCGCCGCACCTGCTCCCGCCCTTCTTCTCCCGCTCCCTCCGCCGCTTCCCCGGCCGCCTCGCGCCCACGCTGCTCTCCTTCAACCTCCTCCTCAAGTGCGTCTGCTCCTCTCTCGTCCCGAGGGATCCCCGCCGCTACCTCGACGTCGCGCTGCGGATCCTCCACGAGATCATCCCGGGGTGGGATCTCGCGCCGGATAAGTTCACCTACTCGACAGTGGTGTCCGCACTCGCAGATGCCGGCCGGGTGGATGACGCGGTGGCGCTGGTGCACGAGATGGTGGCGGATGGGGTGGTTGCGGCCGAGGCGTTTAACCCCGTTCTGAGGGCGATGCTGCGAGCCGGGGATGTCAAGGGAGCAGCCAAGCTGTTTGGGTTTATGCAGCTGAAGGGGTGTGTGCCGACCGCCGCGACATACAATGTGTTGGTGCATGGTCTGTTGGTGTGCGGGAGGGCCGGGGCGGCAATGGGGGTGATGAGAAGGATGGAGAGGGAGGGGGTGGTGCCAGGGGTGATGACGTACGGGGCAGTGGTGGATGGACTGGTGAGATGCGGGAGAGTGAAGGATGCGTGGAAGGTCGCGGAGGAGATGGAGAGGAACGGTCTTGCACGGAATGAATTTGTGTACTCAACTGTCATAACAGGATTTTGCAAGTCTGGGGAAATTGACTGTGCGTTGAAGGTGTGGGAGGCGATGGTGGCAAGTCCGGTAAGGCCAAATGTTGTTTTATATTCAGCAATGATTGGTGGCCTTGCCAATTTTGGGAAGATGACGGAGGCTGAATTGTTATTTCGAGAGATGATTGATTCAAAATGTGCGCCAAATATCATTACTTATGGGTCGATGATTCAAGGATATTTCAAAATTGGAGATACGTCTCGGGCTCTTTCTGTCTGGGAGGAGATGATAGGGGCTGGGTGCGTGCCAAATGCTGTTAGTTACAGCATATTGATCAATGGACTCTGCAATGTAGGGAGATTGAAGGATGCTATGATGGTCTGGAAGCACATGCTTGACCGTGGCTGTGCACCTGACACAATTGCTTATACTTCAATGATCAAGGGCTTATGTGTTTCCGGAATGGTGGATGGTGGTCTTCGATTATTTTATGACATGCTGGCAAGTGGTCATGCTGATCCAGATGTCATCAGTTATAATGTCCTGCTGGATGGGCTGCTCCTGGCCAAGGACCTCCCACGGGCAATGGACTTGCTGAACAGGATGCTTGACCAGGGGTGTGATCCAGACACGGTGACATGCAATATTTTCTTGAGGGAGTTTGGAGCTGGAGAGAGGAAGGGGAGGGAGTTCTTGGAAGGCCTGGTTGTGAGGCTATGCGACAGAAGAAGGAATATGGCAGCTGGAGAGGTTTTAATGGTAATGCTGGCTAAGTACATTGTGCCAGAGGCTCCCATTTGGGAGATTGTGGTCAGAGATGTTTGTCGGAGGAAGAAGGTTTGGAGAGTGATTGACAAATGTTGGGATGAGATTTGGGGGCCTTGATGATTTCTTCCTTTATGATTTTTCATTCTTGATACCAAAGGAGCATGGAGCTCACATACTGGAGGTTCTTGACACTCCATTTGTTGTAAGTTGTAATTTGTAACACTGACTCATTCATTTCTAACAAGATTTTGACTAAATAAATTGATTTCTATACACCATTGTGCTTGTCGTTGAGCATCGAACTTCCCTTTTGTCCTGATCTAAATGGTGTAAAGTGTATACATTGCTGTATGGGAATGCCTTTGGTGGAACTTTATGAGTCTGTCACTTTTTTCTCTCTCTGATTGGCCTCGCCGCCTACTTTATGATTTATATCCCTTCTTCATAGAAGAAACGGGTTGCTTGGGAGTTATAACAAAAATATCATGTTAAAAAATTCAGCACAACTATTATTTGTTTTGTCTACCAAATAAATTTGTAAAATATAAGTTAGTTCTATGTGTAACAACTTTGTAATGTCCATGCTTTTGTTATAGTAGGCTTTGTAATTTTCTTGTCAATTCTCTACTGCAAGATATGGTGCCTTCAGCTTATTTTGACATGCCAATTGATTGGAATGGGTAAACAAAGGTGGCAAATATATTATCATTATTCATATGTTTTTGCAGGAGTTGCACTTTGGCAGTATGGGTTTTATCATATTCTGGATTTCATCCTACAAGTAAGTTATCTATTTTTGTTTATTCTGCCTCATTCAATCAGCATAAGTAATGCCCTGTAGTTTGGATTCAAACGTTTCGCCTTAATCCATGCATTTCTTTCCTCAGACCTGTGCACTGTTTCTCACCTTTTTTGTCAGTTACTATATTCCAAAGAAAGACATGTGGGTGCTTCAGTTGCATTGCCCTGGATTCCGTCTTGCTGATGGTCGAAAATCATACAAGTGAAGTGTTTTTAGAGCTTGTTGTTTTACCTATTTGAAATTCTGAAAGGTTTTATCCCTTAGTTACTTATGTAATTCCTATCAATGGTAAATTTCTTACTCATGGTTTACAGGATTTTACATTGGACTGGTTGCAGACAGTGACTCAGTGAGCCAGTGATGCGAGGAGCATTCCTGAACCTTCTAGTTGCTCTTTTTGCCTTGGAACGTGACAACGTGTCAGAACCTGAAATATATAACTGAATTTCTTAGTTCATAGTACTATAAAAGAACTACACCTTGTGCTTTGTATGGCCAATTCATTATGACAGCATTTTAGGAGTATAGCTATGGCTTCTCCAGCATTCTTGGTTTCAGAGATAACTATACAGTGTCTCTTTTTCATTGACATGGGTCTTCATACATTTGTTTTTGGATACCAGAGACATGGGTCTTCATGATCAGATCCTCATATTTTTACTTAATATTTCAAAATGTTAGTGGAAGAACTGCTCATGTGCAAGAATTATTCTGAATATCTATATGGATGTAACTAGTTATTGTAAGATGTAAGTACTTACCTGAGGAATAGTGTTATTGGAGATAAATTGTTCATTATTACAGATCTTAGCTGCAATATAGATTTCGCACGGAAACACAGTGTGGCACAAAGATTTATTTTGTATGCTTCAGTACTTCCTAAATATCAAATGATTTTGGATTGCAGTGATTTCGAACTTGCTTGCCTCTGTTATTTGTTTCGTTGTTAACAACATGCTTGAAATTTGTTTTGTGGTTCTTATAATATTCCCAATATATTGAAATTTGTGCTACCCTGACATGCCCTTTTGTGGTAATTCATCAACTTTTTACAGAGAATTCTCATCTTTAAATAAGAGGATAATTTCTGTTTGTGAAACTTTTTGCATCCATAGATTATTAACTTCTGCTTGATATATATGAGAACAGCATCAGATAAAACAACAAAGTCGGTAGTATCTGCTGAATTTTGATATCTGAAGTAGATCAAATTTATCTACTGCTGTATTGCGTGCTTGCCTAGATTAGTTTAAAGCACCATTTGGTGCTTGCAGATCTCTATTCTCGCTAATCGCTATCTTTCATTGCTTTAGCAGAACATTTATTTTACTATAAATAGGCTGCTCTGGCAGTTTTGCATATATGCTAGAATTACCAAGACATTGCTGTGATCCAGTACTAGTTCTAACATACTACTTAATTAGAGCCTGATCCTTCTGCATCACTAGCCTTCATTGAGAAATCATCTTTTGTGCTATGCCAAACTATTGACCGTTTATGAGATTGTAGTTTCTTGTTTTCACATAGTAGATATTCTTTCTGAAAACTTGAAAATGTACCAATTATTTATAGGTATTTATTGAGTTGTTTGTGCAGGGTGAAAATAACATGAACTGCTTTATTGTGTGTACATGATTCTTTCCTTTAATCATGTGCTCGTGATTTGATGTGGTCGACACTGATTGTAGAATGGCTCAAAAAGATGGCCTGAGCGATCTTAGAAATTTGTCTCCTCATGTTCTTGTGAGAAGCAGTTTTCCTTCTGTGCAAAACATGATTGCTTAATATTTCCAACACACGCTGCTCTGTCTTTGCAGGCCATACTTAACATGTGTGACAATATTGGCGGTACCTTAATCGACATGAATGGACCTCTGCCTATGGCATACTAAATGGTAACTTGCCAATGCCCTTCCATTTTTGAAGCTGTTAAAATCACAGAACTTCTCTTTTTTGCTTTTCTCCGAGATGGATTTCTTGATTTGAGATATGGTGCTGCATTCACTAATGTCCAGAGCATGGTGGCACTGCACATAATGAACTGCCACGGTTTGCCTTCAGCGGCGTCTGTCTACTCACCTGTGTGCTTCTTGTGAGTTGTGAAGCATCCATCCTGACATTGCGCCATATTTCACATGGTGGTTATTAGTAATATAGAAGAAAAAAGGTAAGTGAATCAATGAGGATACGGATTGTTTCTGGAAAAATTTTACACTGTAGCATGTTCAGCCATTCAGGATCATTCCGAGTTATATCATCTTCCAAATGTACCCACATCTGTTGTAGGAATTTTACAGGATTATGCTCAATTCCTCCAAAAATCATTGTAAGTGTCCCTTTGATTCATAGGAACAGTGTAGGAATTTTAGAAGATTCCAATCCTATGGAAATAATTCTTATGAAGGCCTTTGAAACAAATGATTGAATCATATCTTATCATTTAAAATTTCTATGGAAATATGGAATGAGCAATGCTATAGAGATTTTGGAGGAAAGCTAGTAAGAGGTTCAATTTCTTGGAAAAAAAATCATTCGAGTTTATCTCTCTCATCCGATTCTTATATTTTTCTGTGGTCTAATCGAACAGTCATTCTTGTGTTTTCTCTGTTACTCTATTTTACCAATCGTGCGTGAATTCAAAGGGGCCCTAAGGTTCCACCATCCAAAGGAAGTCCTTAATTGATTCTCTTTTGTGGTAACCTTTCTGTTAAACCTCTTAAAAGTTTTATCCTCATTTTCATTCGTTCTGCTGCAGGGGTCGCAGCTCGTGCATACAGCATTCGGAGGAGCAAGGTTAAACCGTTCGATGGAATCATCATGGAAATTACCAGCTTTCTATATCCTCGACATGTGTATGTCTGAATAAGCAGAACATGAAGTCTACAGTTGTACGGTGTACTGCATAAAGTCAGAAGCTGCGTATCGTTTGTTAGGTACAGTGCCATGTCGAGGCATTTACTAAGTGGCCCAGGTCAACACTGATGAGAGCTTTCTTGAAAAGTGGAGACGCGATGGTTACTCCTTGGCCAAAGGACAGTCCTTCCATTTCCATCACAAGAACGGCCAACCATGGAGGATTAGCTCTCAAGTCATGTGGGCAGCCGTCCATTTTACGATGGACCGCGAGCCCTTCGTCGATGCCTTTCGTGGTCTGAAATACTTCATGCCCTGTCAGGTTCCCCAAGCTAAGGGTGCATTTAGTTTCACGTTAAAATTGAAAGTTTAATTAAAATTAGAACGATGTGACGGAAAAGTTAGAAGTTTGTGTGTGTAGAAAAGTTTGATGTGACCTTTTTTTGGAGTTCAAAGTTTGGAACTAAACATGGCTAACTGAATTTTGGCTATGTATGTCTGTTTTGGATATAGAGACTGGTTTAATCCATTTCTTTAATTAAAAAAAGTGAATTTTGATTACTTTCTTCTGGGTTCAAATTATGGTTTATATCATCTAGCTTTTCTTTATTGCTTTTGAGTTAATACTGATTGGCTTAGATTTTTTTTTCTTATTACTCATGACACATGATTGATGTAACAAAAGAAAGCCAACTCTAAAGAATTAGAAAACGATTAAAGAAACACCTAGACAAATTTAAAAATGAGTTATAGAATTCAAATATGATTCTGGCTTATAGGTTGACGAGCTGACAATAATGGAGAGCGTATTTCAGGTCACATTTTTGGATGGCCATTATATTCTTTCCATGTCGAAGGTGAAGATAAAAGCTCCTGACCAGGCCAAACAAATCCAGCGAGGCATCCAAATCCAACCAGTCAATCGATTGTCCCCCACTGCAAGTACTCATACCAGTACACTACAAGCTGACCTAATGACCATGACTTGCTCCTTTACTTGTGCTTTTGAGTCAAACCATCCTGCACCTGCAATGCAATTTCCACGGCAGTTACACGATGGAGACAGCCCAAACCGAACATGCCAGCCTAGGCACGTAGAAGAAGAACAACGGTTTTTTTATGGGCGATGCAGGCTAGTAACAACATTTCTTATTCATGACGAAATGGAAATTTGACGATGTGGTCGATCCATACCGTATAAGATGTGTGAATTTGTCATCCTTCTTGCATTCGCGTCTCCTTGCATTGTAAGATCGATCGGCTCAATTCAATTCATGTAGGAGTTTGGGACAACTTCATAACTTCTGAAGAACGCCACAATATTAGGTGGTATCTCATTTGTGGATGTTGAACAATTGGTCCAAATAGAGTTAAATTCGTTACGCACAAACTATAGCTGTTATATTTCCATTCAAACAAAGTAATAATGTGCATGGAAGATGTCAAAGTTGTTACACTATAAGCAAAATTACCCAATATGCTTAAACAAAATATGGCTGTGTGCGTCCTGGTTAGCACCAAAGGTAAATATACTACTATTAAAAGATAATAGTGGTGTTGGTGACGAGTCTGCCACCACCACCATCACTAACATGTGGGCCATGATATTAGAATTTTGGGAGTCATTTGTAGTATATAGATTGCAAATCTTTAATTTTCTAAGCATGATATTTTTTTTATGAAAGGTTGTGTTTCAACCAAATAAAAATATATTTTTTCAACAAGGACTTAATTTTGCTATTTTCAATACTTCGTTGCAACGCACGGGTTTTTGGTTAGTTATTGAAAAATGAGCAAAATCCCGCTACTGTTTTTATCAGGACTCCCTTTTCACTTTTTCCTTCTTCATTCTAGCCTTCATAAATCCAGAAACGTTGCGAAGAACAGCCGGCTGCTAAGTAGGAGAAAAGCTAAAGACCGATCACCAAGCCGTACGCAGCCGTCATTTTAGACATTACACTCTTTCATCGCAAGTTAGGCAGAGCAGCAGATATGAACTAAGCACATGTTTGCCAAAAGCAAGTCAAACTATTCACGGTACGCCCGTATGTGCCGAAATCTGCTTTCAGAGATCGGATGCCAGTGCCCTTGCCACTCGATACCTTTTTCATTTTCTTTCAATAATCATCTTATGGTGTGCTAATCATATAGGCAGCCGAAAATCAACAGCGTCGTATATTTAAATATACAACATCATACGGAAGAAGTAACAGAAATTCTCAAGACTATTGTAATCCTCTCTTCCTCCTTATCTCCTTCACAACATATATATATATATACCAATCATACAACATATATATATACCACACTCAACTCGCACATCAAGATATAAAAAAACAAATGCAACGTATGAATAGTAACGTATTGTTCACATTCGAATTTATCTTTTTATTTCTCTATGTGTAGGTTGAATTTAAACTTAATTTTTGTGAACTGATAGATATATACCATTATACTCTATATTATAGATTTTTTTTATAACTGTTTGCATTAAATTTAAAATAAAAAGGTATACGAGGGAACATCCCCGATCAAAATCGTCTCCCCAGTAACGGAGCACAATCTTTTTTCAAAGCTGCACTTCTTAGATGCAGTAATTATCTGCCCTTTTTTCTTGTATGCAAACCATAAAATACTTGCAACTAGAATTTCTGTTAGGCAGTGTGGAGAAAAAGAAATTCTTTCTTCCATAGTTCCATGAAGCAGGGGATCTGCCCCATTTCCTGTATAACCAACACATGATATCAAGTAGGTTGGGCTCTGTTTTTTCTCCTTTTTTAGCAGAAGTAGATGTTGGTGGTTATGACTGAAGACTCAACGAGGATGTACTAAAAAAAATCATATTCTTGCAAAGCACCACCTCCTAGATGCAGCAATTATCTGTTTATTTGCATCCCAAGCCATAAAATATTTTCCAAGTAGAATTTCTCAGAGGCAGTGATGAGAAAAAAGAAACCATTTCTTCCATGAAGCAGGGGATCTGCCCCAATTTGATATTGACATCAAGTAACTTGCCATGTTCCTGAAGATGATCTCCGACAAAAGATGGCAATGGAATCTTTGTTGGTAGGTAGGGCTCCTTTTTTCTTTCCTTAGCAGAAGTAGAATTTGGTGGTGGTGACTGAAGAAGATTCAGAGAGCGTGTGATCCTAACTCCTAAGCATGCAATGATGCACGTGTTTGGTGAGATACATAATTAGTAAAGAGATGTTGGTTATCACCTAACTGAAGCGGGTAATGACCGTCGTGTTTTGTAATTGACTGCCTTGACTAGGAAATCCTGAGATTATGCGTGATGCTCCCAGCTGCTGAATTTTGACTTGAAATGTTGAGACAACCTACTCTGATGGATGGAGCATTTTGTTTGTCTTTTCAGTGCATCCATTCAACGGATTTCATCCTGACTGAAATAGTTGGACCAACTAATTCAACAGCAAGCATAAGTATGAAAGTAAGGGAATGGACTTCGCAATTTATGAGGTTTATGTCTATGGATGTCTCACAAACAAGACACATCTTGTTTTCTTGGACAAAATGGCTTGAAACAAATACACATCTTGTTTCATGCAGAAGCAGAAACTACCTAAGCATACCCTGAACTGAGAAATAATTTTCCTTACAAGCAAATCATCAATTTACATACTAACTCTCAGTTACATTAGATCCTTGCATTGCTAATGAATTCATAATTTTGTAACCAATCAATTTTCAGAATTATTATCAGGTTGAAAACCTTAGATTCATTTGGATCGGGCGATGTCGTCGTTCTGTCGGTGTGTACTTCGAAGGCTTTGTTTTTAAGAGTTTTTCCCTTGTTGAACTGCTGTTCTTTAGTTCAGTGTGTCCGGTTTTCCTTTAATTAACCGTGCCGTTTTGAGGTTTTTGGATTCGGTTTTTCTTATAAATTAGATCAACTCTCTTCTTCTATAGTGAAATTGCATGAGCTCTCTGCCTGTTCCTCGATTTTTTTTTCAGAATTAACACATGACATTTTTGTGGGTTTTCAGTTCACCAGCAGACAGGCCTGCATCACTTGCGAGCTAACTGAAGTTCAGGTTGGTAGGATACTTCATTAAGATTCAAAGATATCAACTTGACAGATAAAATGGAACTCCAAACTTATCTGGAGCAATACATATCGCACGATTTCTTACCTGAACCCCGTGTCCAACAACTCATAGATTTGGTCTCTTTAATTTCTTTCTCTAAGATAAAATGACCCAGCCTCTTTTCTTACCTCAGGGGGTGAAACGATTTGGTCAGGTCTCTGATGTGCACAGAATTGAAAATCAACTCTCCCAAATGTCAAATGACATCACTGATCAAGACTGTTCCTGGTTAAGCCTGATGCACGCCGCAAACCATAATGCCATATCCTAATTAGGAGTTCCATTGGTCCAAGCAATACCAGAAAGCGACAGAAATGTAAGCCGACTAGTTAATTTCTATCGAGACAATCGAGGTAAGCATAAGATATGATTTCATCTAGCAAAGTTTAAAATCATGATGATAATAAGTATTATCATAGTTTTACTAGGATTTTAATAAGGTTAGAGATTTGGCTCTGGCATTTATCCCTCGGAGTTTATGTGTTTGTTGAACGTACTAATGAGTATATATATGGTTTCGTTTGGTGGAAAACTTTTATAGTAGCTGCAGTTTTTTTCAGAATTTTAAGCTCTCTCAAATAATTAACAATCCAGATTCTTATTCATATTCTGACAGTACGTAGTTATAGAAGTCAAAAGAAGTTAGAAAATCCAGCTTCTTACCATCTCTCTTTTCTCCCCTAATCTTGAGCTCTCGAAACAGGGCCTAACATACTCATGTGATGCATGTAACGGCGAAAACTGTTCTCAAGCAGGCCGGACGTTCACCTAGCTCTCTGTCATTGTGCCTCCAATGTACCGTCGATGTCTGAAAAAAGTGGTCGACTGCTAGCTCCGTCAAGAGACGCGTGCATGTATTAATTCCATGTACTCGAAAAAATGAAAACGAAGGACGAAGAAGCGAAGCATGTTCAGATTTCTTATGGGTTTTAGGCCTTCACCGTTTTGTTGACGGCTTCTTGCTCTTCAAAAGGGTCGTATTTACGCGCGTCAGAACTGCATAAAAACGCAGCTGACGTATATATATCTGGCCATTCATGGCCATGCGTGGCCGATTGCCCATCGACACGAGAGATATGGATCGATGTAATATATTTATCGGATCATAAATAAACACTAATATCTCGAGAGGACGTTAACTCGTTATTATATACCATCTAAATGTTATAAAATATAATATACGATATATCGTTCTTCAAATTCGATCTTTACAAGTTTAATAATAATAATAGATTTAACTGAAACACTTTATATTTAAATTTGTTGTTTTAATTGTGAAAGATAAATTTAAACTTGCATGTTGTGAAGTGATATATCATATATTAATTTATCTTGCTAAAAAAATTTTAAGGACACGAGGAAAAATGAAGGGAAACCCTATCTCTAGGATTAAAAAGTCTCTCACTAGAGATGTTATCAAAATATTGGTCGTGATTCAATGACGGGCGAAAAATGGCCGCCACAGGTCAGCCGCCATGGGGGCCGTACATCGAGGAATTAATAAACAGCAACGTGATCAATAATTCGTTAGTCAATTAACTTGATGGTATTTTCCGAGTGACAGTGCATTAATTTGTTTGTACAGTTATCGCCGTGCAGAGTCTTAGTACGGACTCCCTCCGTCAACAAATAGATGTCATGTTAAGGTCCGTGCGTCCAGTAGATCGATCTTCTAAAGCTATTTATATTTTGGTGCTCCGTATATGGAAAAATGAGTGCTGGTTTAATATATTTGAAATTATCATGAGATTTAAATTTGTCGTAGAGAAAAACATTGGATATAATATAAACTTTATGAGTGAATTTTCACAAAACTGCATATATTTGATAAAACTGTTATGTGCACTAAAGCTTTGTTTTGCGAAACTATAGATTTAACACGGAACATGAAAAATTTGAATTTAGTTACAAGGTTGATCCTTGTCTTATGTTCAGTTTTTGTTTTTTAGTTTTGTAGTATATAAAACTGCCACTAAATTTAGTTTTGCCATAACATGGTTATAGGATCTGCATTGGTGCAGAGTATATCATAGAGTAAATTTGGCAAACTACATATCCTTATCAAACTATTCCAAAACTACGTATTTAAGTCGGTGTGTCATAAATCAATAGTTTTATAATAAATTTAATATTAAATTTATAGTTTTGTGATACAACGTATTAAATCAGTAGTATCATGATTGTTTGGTCAAAATATCTATAGTATTATTCTATTCTATCTTCATTATTAAGTTTCATGAAGAAAATTGACTAAAAGAGCAAAATATTTTAATCATTCCTCTGAGGCTCTCACCATGTAGGCTCCCCGAGGCCAAAGCATTTTGAGCCGCAACAAACCAACAGTTAAGTTTTAATAGTGGAAAAGGCAAGTCCTTGACTCCTTGTGCTTATGATCTCTTCTGGACCTCTCCTTGTGCTTATGATCTGTTCTGGACCTTGTTCAGTTTATGTAGCTTCCGGTTCACCCAAAAGCCCATTTTTTAGGTTAAACTCCAAGAAGCAAAAGATGTCTTTATTAATGATATTTTACTTCGACACTATATTGATCGAGCTTGGCTTAGATACAGTAAAAAAATTGCTCCACCTCCATGTATGCTCCGTCCATGCCTAGAGACATGAAATCGACATGGACCACATTTTTTAAAGTTGTATGAGTATAAACAAAATGAGCATACGTCTAGTACGTCGACACATGCATGGTTTTATATATAAAAACAGTTGACTCCAATTAAATCACATAATTATATATAAAATGGTGTTCTTTCATTACAAGTAAAATCCTCAAAAGTTGTTTCCAAATTTCATGTTTCATTACTACATACTTCCTCCGTTTCACAATGTAAGTCATTCTAGCATTTCCCACATTCATATTAATGTTAATGAATTTAGATAGATATATATGTCTAGATTCATTAACATCAATATAAATATGGGAAATGCTAGAATGACTTACATTGTGAAACGGAGGGAGTAATTTGAAAAGAAAATCGAAATGTCGCTACCACAAATGAAAGACTTATCACCACCGCCACTGCTATAACGATGTTCATGATCCAATTAGACTCTCCTACCGCTATCTCTATCATCTTATTTACGTCAATTTACCGCGTGGATACACTTGAGCCAACTTTTAGAGGTAAAAAAGACCCATTTGCATAAGATTACAATTACATTAGATCAGACTTTAATTTGCAGTGCTAATTAATCAGGCAAATCTTTCCATGACCCCACAAATTAAGTCTGACTTTCCCCCCATCCACGGCTATATATGGCGCGAAATCAATCAAACCCGCCGCCTCCAAAGCAGAAAGGAAACCCCGCGAAAGGAAAAGCCTCACAAATTAAGCTGGAAGCCAACAAGGAGAAGGCGACGACGGCGGCGGCGAGCGATCGCAAGGTTATGGCCGGCGGCGCGAGCCTCCTGCACGCGGTGGCGGCGCTGATGAGCACGTGCACGCGCCGGCTGCAGCGCGCGGCGAGGCGGGTGTCGTCCGCCGCCGCGGGGGCGGGGAAGCAGGGGGCGTCGTCCCGCGCCGTGGTGCCGTGGAGGAAGGCGCTGTCGCTGCCCGCCGCGGCGACGGCGAAGGTGAAGGCGGCGGCGGCTGGGGCGAGGCGGGAGGAGGGGGACTCCGGCGGGCTGTGGCGGAAGGAGATCCTGATGGGTGAGCGGTGCCAGCCGCTGGACTTCTCCGGGGTGATCTACTACGACGCCGACGGCCGCCGCCTCGCGCACCCGCCGCCGCCGCGCTCCCCTATGCGCAGCCCTCTCCCGGTCTCCGGCAAGCTCGCCGCCAACGCCCGCGCCGCGTACTAGCTAGCCCGCGCCGTGTTCTTGGGCAGGGCAGCCTCTCCGCGGACGAGCGGCGGTGGTCGCCGGCGGCGAAGCTTGCTCGCGGCTGCTCTGTTCTTCTTGTGGGTGCTCGTGTTGTGTACATGTAGCTGATCATCACTAGATTAATTTAATTAATGGTGTTCTTGCTGCCTGCCCTTCTCTTAATCTCTCCTTGTGTCTTCTCTAATGGTCATGTGTAATGATAGATTTATTATGCAGGGATTTTATTGATAATTATATATATTGCAAGTCGATCAGCAAGATTTGGTCATTTGGAGTTGTGTTTGCAGTTTTTCTTCTTGTTTGAATTACGTTACGCACTTACGCTGATGGGGTTTATCAGTGGTGCAAATTGATCTGATCTTCACCGCAATATATTTATTTCATTTTGCAATTATTTTGCTCGCACAATATAATTTCTTAGCATTGTTGTACGTCAACAAGTCTTAAATAAAAGGACTCCTACAGGCCACTTGCAGGGAAAAAACATCTTTTTACTGGAGTGAAAAAAAAATATTGGGAGTAAAATTCTGGTGATTTTTACTGACGCACACATGCTCGCCTTCAAAACTGAACCTGAGTAAAAAAAATAAAAATAGAAATAAAATTTCATGTCACTGTACTTTGTGATTAATGGTAGAGTGTTATGTTTTATTAGTTCCTTTCTGATTGTACCTGCAGTATGCATCATTTCTGTGCTCATCAAGCAGAATTTTTTTTTACAGAATTAATGTATGTAAAATACAGTTTGATTTCCTTCATTATCTATTATTCCGTGGTTTGTGACGCGGGCAAAGTGGTACAAGCGCGGACTTTGCAGGTAAACGAGAAAAAGAAAACACCAATAGCATGTCAATTGGGACTTGTCTTAGTCACAGTCTCGCAGATGATCAAACTTGTTTGAAGATATTCAATTGTGGACGACAGAGCTTAGATATTTTAAGCAGGTCATAAGGGAGAAAATTGTTTGTAAAATAAACCCAAAATAAATGGTGTATTTCTTATTGTTTGTCAAGACCATTAATTATATTCCTGTCAGATTTTGGCTCCCAAGTATTACCTTTGGACATAGAGGGAGGTTCTTGGCTGTCTACTATTTGACAGAGCTACATTGACAATTTGGGGTATCTAATGACATCATGTGCTTGATCAAAATGATTAATCCAGCTTCTTATAATGTGCAATCATGTGCCAAATAATACACAGATTGTGTACATTTGAGGGGCAGAATTCATATAATCTGCAACATCATGTCCCATGCAATGATATCCCAACTGAAAACGGTGTATCACTAGATCTCCAATAAAATGGTTGCACTTGGCACTTGGAAGAGGGCCAGCCAAACTTATACAATCCAAGCAACAATATTATTATGCGTGTACGGATGCATCATGCTGGCTTCCACGAGTCCAAAGGCATAACACTGAAAGTGAAATCCTCATAGAGACATCACTCCCTAACTCCCCTATTCTTGTAGCCTCAACGAACCCTATATCTTGCTTCTTGGACACTTTAGGACCATTTTGTTTTGATGAATTGGATGAGTAATTGACTGTTCGATCCTATAACTTGTTTGGTTTGATGAACATGGAGTATTACCTCTTCATAGAATTATCAGAAAAATGCACCTGCTTAATTTATCCAAAAATAGAGAATATAGTCATCTCACCAAAATCATGCATGGGATGATATCTGAAGATTGATCTACCCGTCCTAGATAGTTTGATTCCTCGATCTAAACAACCCATAAAGTTACAAATCGTCCATCTTCAGTTACTCAATATTTTTGTTGCTGTAAGTGTTGTACCATTTATTGTGTTGCTACAATGAACCACAGCAGGTAGCATATCGCTTAACTTAAACAGGAAGAGTTGTCCATGCATAGAGAGATTTGGTGAGACCACTCATGGTCATGGATAAGATCTAACAGTGTGCATATCAATGTGATGAGTGTTACTTGTGGTTCAAGACATGTTTTGCCCAATTTACCAAGAAAAAAGAACACGTATATCTTACAAGCAGACAGGCACCAACCAACCAGTGACCAAACATGAACAGGAAGCTCATGGTGTGATCATTTCATGCCATGATATGATCAATATAATCAAGTTCGGTTCTATATATAGATCAATCAGATATGCATCATATCCAAGAGTCCCAGAAGCAAACATCAATTGCTACCGGTTTGCCCATGGCGCAATCGATGGCAAAACAGCTAAGAAACCATGAGACCACACCACCGGCTGGTGCCCACAAGGCTGTAATGGTCTGAAACTCTGAATTTCTTATAACAATTGCAGTCAGATGGGTCTCAGCAATAAGAATTTCTTGCAATCATGTCCGTCCATTTTTATATCCAACCGTGTACAAACCCTTTCGCATCTTTGCGTACATCAGATCAAAAATAGACGGCTCAGATTGAAATCCACCGGATAGATTTGAGGAAAAGGGTGCACCACATGCCATTTTTCAGGCCATGCCATGTTGCCATGCACATGCGCCCCACAGTGCCACACAAAACACCCCAAGGAAATGTGCTGATGCCACCACCCTCAAGGATCATCAAAGAGCATCCCCATTGGCAAATGCATGATTGCAGCGGATTGTTCACAAGGGCCCCACTCGGGAGAGGGAAACGTCAGAGGGGAAGTGTAGGAAACCGGGAAAGAAATTGAAGGCATTAATCGAACAACCACCAACTATTTCAGGCTTGCCAATGAGCGAGCAGTGGACGTGCCCTACACCATGTTTGCCTCTGAATTTTGCGTGTGAAGGAACTCCAGCTCCATAACAGCAACTTCATTCAGTGTCTGAGCTTGTGTACGAGCTCTTTCAGAAAGAGAAAGAAGATGGGTTACTTGACGTTTTGTAGCTAGCGACAGGGCGTCAATCAGCTCAGCTACCCTGTTGCTGCACCTGATCCATCCTGAAGCTCACCCATTTCTAGTACTCCATGAGTTAGCACAGTGTCTACATGGCTCAGGATTAGCAAAAAAGTACTCCAGAAACCATTGAAACCTACAATCACGGAATTGGGTCACGGCTAAGTGTAAAGGAAAACACATGCTTCACTTCATGTTTATTACTCAAATGGAATGGTGTACACCAGTGTGAAAGATAACTGTCCAGGTGAAACAGCATCCTTGGAGGAAGGCAACATTAATATCTACATAGATCATGGTAAATGAAACTATGAACAAACCAGGGTTTTACCGGTGACACTAAAAGGCAGGAAGCCACGAGGAAGCACAAAATGAAAATAATGATTCTGGGCCCAAGGCAACATGCACTGACTTTACCCTACTACGGACAAGGAATTGTTTATAACTGACAGCCGAAGCCCTGATACCACAGAACATAAAAATGTTAAGAGAAAAGCTGACATACAACAATGCAAGGGCAGGTTAGTTTGCAGGCTTAGTCAGCTGGGACTCGCCATCTCCTTACAGCCCTCTCAAGTACTTCAGCTCGTTCATGTACACGTGCTGCTTCTTCTTCCACCCAAGACCTGATATCATTTGGCCAGTGTAAAAAATTCATGGGTTAAAATTGTTACAAAATTCATGGGTTAAACAGTGTTAAATACATATTTGAGCATCCAAGGTGTACACTTGTTTAACAATACCTGATATCACCTTGGGTTAAACTTGTTAAACAAGTGTACACCAGTGTTCTTAAAGCGACAAGGCACCAGTGTTCTTAAAGCGACAAGGCGAGGCAAGGCAACGCCTTACACACAAGCACAAGAGGCATACTAGAGATATACGAGGCAGAAAAGAGAGGAAGAACATGAAGGGGCGAGGAAGAGCAGGGAGACAGATCCATTGGCGATGAAGGGAGCAGCAGGAGGGAGACAACCATCTCCTCTTTCCATCTTCCCCTCTTCTCTTTCCATCTTCCCATGTCGCTATGTTTCCAATCTCTGCCCGCCCTATTCTCTATTCTCTTTCCATCTTTCACCCTTCCCTCTCCCTAAATCGTCGCACACGAGATTTCCATCCTATCTTCACGCGATTTCCTTCCCAGCATGCGCAATTCACTACAGCGCATGCGCCCTTGACCCCACCTTGCCCATGTCTACCTGATTTCATGAGATATTAGGATCCAAGACGTGAGGAAGGGTAGGCGGTGGCGACGCTCTGCTCCCTGATGGTGCTCAGATGCCTAGGCAACGCTTTTAAAACCATGGTGTACGCCACTGTTAAACAAGTTTACCCCCTCCGTCCCAAAAAAAAAAACACAATCCTAGCTAGGAAGCTAGACACATGCATGTCCAGGTTCATTGCTAGAATTGGTCTTTTGTTGGGACAGAGTAGTACTTACCAAAATACTCAAATACCATGGCTACAAGAATTGGCCTGATCCATAAGTATAAATTTTGTGGGTTAGTCTGTCTTTGGGCTTTGAACTCTTCTAGAAGCCACTGTCCATCTGGAACTTAAAAACCAGTTTTTTTCACCCTTAACTTTCAGAACCTGACAAACACCCTAGAGCCTATATTCTACAGCAGTTTGGTTTGAAATAGCAGTGGGTTTCTCTAACATGAACTTTCTATTGGACAAGTACCACTGATGCAGAGCTAAGTGATGTGCAAAAGCAACCATTCTTTCAAACAAAACCACTATAGAATAGGTTCCAGGGTGTTTATTGTCTGGTTTTAGAAGTTGAGGGTGAAACAACCCTTTTTTTTAGTTCAGGCTGAAAAATAGACTTCAAAAAGAGTTCAAGACTCCAAAATGACCTTTCTTAAATTTTATTCTGATGACTGATCTTCAGCATTTCTTCAAAACCATCAAATATAGTAGAATTTTAGAGCGTTCATGTTAAAAGTTCAGTAAAGAGTTACTTTATTGTTCGGAATCTAAGATATGCAAACTAAATCAAATCTAAGAGTTGGGTACATAGTTCACATCAGATTAACCAGCTACCAAACTACTTGCATGTGTTTGCAAAAGATCATACAGATAGCAGCAACATCTATGAAGATATATCCAGAAAAATATTTTCAAGTGAAAGAGTTGGGTTTAAACCACAGCATCTAAACTACCAGCTCCTTTAAAGGAGTAAAGAAAGCATCTAGTTCTGAACTACTGCGCATTACATTACATGTATTCATACAAGTGCAGGCGCTAATAGTTTCAAATATGAAAAGATCAGGTAATAATTAAAAGGAAAATGTAAAGACTGTATAAAGACAGACCTTAGCATAGTAAGAGCTTCCTTCTCAGCTTCAAGATAAGATTTAGATTCAGAGACAGCTTGATGCTTCCTATTCACATCAAATGAGAGCTTTTCCAGGTTTTGTTCCTCAGTCATGACCTCTAGACTTTCCATGGCTAGTCTATCATACATCCCATCAATCTCTGACCTCAAATTCATAAGTTCCTGATTCTGATGTTCTAGAGCTGTTCTCTCTTTCAGTAAGACCGCAAGTTCCTTTTCTCTATCTGTTTTCTCATTTGCAAGCTCTTGCAGCACATGTTGAAGCTGCTTATCAACTGCAACCTCACGGATTTCCTCCACTTTCATCTTGTCCTCCCAATATCTTTTTATATCTCCTCTATTAATTAACTCTTCCATTATTTCACCCATAACAGAAAGCTGGGATTGATTCTCTGCTTCTAGTCTGTTCAATTCATCACGTATTACTTCTTCCATTCGGCCACTGGTCAGTGCAGCAGCTGCTTGCGCTTTTGTAACAGGTTTATGTGGTTGAAGGCATCTTGTGTTTCCTACAAAATGTAATTATTGTTCAAGTCAGCTGAAGTACATTGAAACAGGATAGCTATGACCTTTTCTTTGGTCACGGGACACAAGGATATGGATAACAAAATCAGTCACAAAAAAGGCAGAAGAAAGAAAGGTTTAGAATCAGACTGAACTACATCTTATACTGATGGGAAACATGTCCATGCACGAAAATCAGCATAGACAATGTTCTTCCATAAGCTCTATTTTCATAACAGTTAAATTGAAACAAATTACGGAATGGCAAGCATCATATTTTTTTTATAACTTTTTGAACCTTTAATTTTTAATAATTTTGAAAATAAACCCTTCCAAAACTTATTTTCAAGATTTGAACCTTTGGCCAAGCCAATCAGGCTGGCGTGGCAAAACAATACTGCCACGCCGGTCTGGCTGCCGTGGCAGCATTGTCTGTCTTGCCACGCCACTCTAGCTGGCGTGGCAGAACAAAACTATCACGCCTGCTCTGGGTGGCATGGCAGCGTTGTCTGGTGTGGTAGGACAAAAATATCACACCTGCTGTGGTTGGCGTGTCAGTGTTGTTTTGCCATGCCATGCGGGCTGGCATGGTTAAAAGGTTCAGAATTCTGAAAATAAGTTTTGGAGGGGTTCATTTTCAAAATCAAAATTTAAGAAGGTTCAAAAAAAGTAACAAAACAAAACGAATATTCAAACCACTAGTATAAGCACACAATGCTTTAGGGAATAATAGGTCTTGCTATGCCTAAGTTAGCATAACAGAATAACCATAATCTTAGTAAATTAAGAATCATTCGGTCAAAACATCAACACAAAATAAAGACTACTAACAAATCATACCAAAAACTTTGCTGATGATGCTCTGTTCACCACCCATCAAATCTATAAGTATAGATGATGGTACATCAGGCCAAGCCCTCAAATCCAAAATGCGAACATTTTTACTCAGCATCTGGACTGTAACCAGAGTCAGGATTTACAAAAGAATGAAACCAAGTAATATTATAGAAACATTGCAGAATATCATAAGAACAAAAGATATATGTACCTTCTGGTCTAGTTCAGTTGCAAATGGATGCTCCACTAGTGCTTTCCAATTAACAAGATCAAAACGTGATAGATAACTAAAACCACCACACACAAAAGAAAAGAACATAACAAGTAAGAAAAATGTATTAGCTGTCAATAAAGGGATAACAGAAATTTCATACGTACCTGTTGGGTAGGAAGTTTGAATTTCCACTGTCACTAGAAGAACCACTTGTTGATGTTCCCAGGAAGTTCGATAACTTGCTAGATACAATGCCTGATTCTCCTAAAGCTTTTTTTTTTTGTAATGGACAAAATTAGAGTTTATAATCACACGCTATTAAATTATAGGCATCTGGAAATCCAATGGAGTACTCCTTAACAAGAAAATCATGGCCAAAGTAGCGTAGAGAAGGCAGGCAAATGAAGACAGGCTCCGATATCTAAGAGCATTGTTGAGTGAGTTCAGTAACCATCAGTATAATAACAACTTACATTGGATGTACAAGAAATCTGGGTCATCAGCATCTATATCGTCGAAGGCACTTCTGACTGATCCAAAAGTTAATCTATTAGGGATGATCCTATGCATCTTTTTCCTGCAAAACAATATCATAAAGAAGGCAATACTAAAATATCAAGCAAAAAATATATATGGCTTTGTTTTGCTACCTTTCTAATTTTGAGTGTAACTTAATGAACCATCTTGCGAATTCCCTTCGAGAACAAAAGTCGCTGGAGCTAGCATCTTTTTCAATTATCTGATCAAGCACAGAAGTTGATGAGAATATCTTTGGATAACATTTGTAAGAAATAAATCACTTGGTCATATGTTGAAAGTAATGGTATCATTAAAAATAATCCAAGCGGTCAAGCTTATTTATTGTGTTTTGATCAATCACTAGTCAAATGATACTCCACAAGAATGGACCAATTATTATTCAATGAAACTGCAGATCAAACTTAAAGACAAAATTTACAAATGTACTTCCTCCGTTTCACAATGTAAGTCATTCTAGCATTTCCTATATTCATATTCATGTTAATGAATCTAGATAGATATATATGTCTAAATTCATTAACATTAATATGAATGTGAAAAATGCTAGAATGACTTACATTGTGAAACGGAGGGAGTAAGAGCAATATCACATTTCTAAAAATCGACCCTATGCACCTATTAGGCGCGAGACACCAAGTAGCCACCCAGATTAGGCATTAGATGGTGCACCAGGTGGCTAACTAACCTTGGGGTCTCTTGTCCTGCTATTTTAGTGGTCAATGGTTAACTTTTATGTAATTTTATCGCTAATTGCTTGGTATTTACAAGCCATGTTGGTCCTAGGTGCCAGAGCTGCTGACCCTCTAGCGCCTAGTGCCTTCTTGAACCATGACATCAGATATCATATGAAACTGGAGTTGGTAAATTAATAGAAGGTAGCTAGAAGGATAAATAAAACTTTAAATTAAATTCATCCTAGCAAACTATGTGGAGTATTGAGATTTAAGAATTATAGCAACTTCTGTTGAAAGAACTACAGACCTTCAAATTAATACAAAAATAGCAGTTGTCTCAGTAGCATGCAAGTGCATAATGTATCCTACCTAGCTAATCATTTTCAGAATATACTGTGTAAGACCCAAAAAAAAGAGAACACAAGGTAAGGTAAATGAGCAGCTTATTGTCAAAAAACAATGCTTCAACAATACAGAGTAGGTAGCAGGACATTTATGATTTGATATATTTCAACAAGCTACAAACAAGTCTGGCATACCTGTAGCTTCTTCAATATAGAGAAAGCCTCCTCGTGCATGGGATCTACAGGAGCTCTAAATAGAACATGTACACCACCAGCTGGCATGTGGTTTTGGCTTGAATCATCAGTTTTTGTATCAACCCTCTCGTCATTAGCTGTCTTTGAAACATCAATATTATCCCACTCCCTGTCACCTGCATCCTCCTCGGGAGTCTCTTTTGACTCCAGTGTTGATAACTTCTCTTGAACATAGTGTAATGGGGCATGTACAAATTGCTGCAAACCTGAAACACAGCATTATTTTTTACAATTTATTTAATTGTTCGAAAACAATGTCAAGCAATCGTGTGTTCACATATTGCATTGAGGATCTCCAACACAATGCACTGAACAAAGCATATTCAGTATTTACAAAGCAAAAGGTAACTGAACTCTTAACACCAGAATGAACATAGCAGATTCCAACCTAATTTAGCACGGGCTGATTTTGTACAAAAGTAGACAGTTCGCAACAAGGCAACAACCGAAAGTAAGAAAATACAACAAGCAGCAAAACATAAGCAGCAGGGATGACGATTGAGAATAATTTATGCACTAAGGTAACATGAATTAAGACAATCTAATCTATGATGCTCAACTGCATTCTCCTTTCCCCTTGTAACTAGCGGCAGCAGCAGCCAGCAGATTCTCTTACCCTGTCATAGCTAAGCGTCCCACTGGAATGGATAACTGAAGCTCCTCAATCCATCCCATACATTTAGCATTCAAACACACAGTGAAATAGGCAACACCACCGAAGTATGGTGTTCATAATCAAAATGGAGATAAACCAGTGAGCAACTCACACTTCCTCGACGACGGCAAGTGCCACATCATCCCCACCAATGCGATCGCCGCCGAAGCCCCCAGCCCGACCGCGAGAGCTCTTCGGGAACCCGCAATCCCAATCCCCACTGCAGAAACAAAAGAGAAGAGATCCGCTCAAAGCCCTCATCGAGCGATCGAATCGGACAGAAGAGATCCGCCCCCACCTTCCCTCCCGCGCTCCGCCGGCTGCTTCTGCTGCTGCTGCTGCTCGGGGACTGGGAGCCACCAGCCGCCGAGCCCGTCGTCGCTGCCGCGGTCCGTCGGTGCCCAGCTGGCCGCCGCCGCCGCCCTCGCGGTGGCCCCGCGGCGGCTGCGGGGGCGCTGGGGGAGGAGCGGGGCGTGGTGGTGCTGCTGCCGGCGAGGGGATGGCGACGGCGGCGGCGGGGAGAGGCGGAGGGTGTACGCGGTGGCGGTGGCGGTGGCCATGGGTGGCAGGGAGGGGGAGGGGGAGGGGGAGGTGGAGGGAGAGGGCGAGAGCTAGGGTTTTTGCGGCGGTGGCCTCATCGGACGGCGTCCATTTTGGGCCGTGCGCATCGCATTCGCATCGACCGAAGAGCTTTGTTTTATCCTCCTCCTCGACGCACGTAGGCGCTGCTAATTGAGCTGTTCACAGATGATGGACGACAAAAATCAAACGCATCAATTTCGAAAGTAAATTTCACGAAACTTCGGAATATCCGGTCAAACTTACCAATTTACTATACTTTTAATCGGGCATTTTACAAGGTTATAACAATATTAAACTATTTTATCTGGGACTATAATGCGTGTTTAATATGTAGACTCAACTTAGACCCAACTTATAACAATGTATTCTCTCCATTTCATAATATAATAATCTAGTAGCACTGGAACGTGTCTTATCCGATACTAGGTTACTATATTTGCAATGAAGGAAGTTAGTAGGAATAATACCTTATCTTAAAAAACAATGTATTATATGTGTACTTGTAGACTGGTGGATCAGATCTTAGTTGAACAAAAATTCTATTTTGTAAAGTTCTCTGATAAAATCACAAGCACTGTTGGAAGTTCTATTTAAAGTTGCAGCAAATCGTTTTGACGTAATAGTTTCACTTTTATGAAATGTATTCTAAAATTACAAATATATATAAATTTTAACACTATGAGAGTAAAAAATCATTCGCTCATTAAAAAGTATACACCTGGATGTTGATATATCGCAGTCCAAATAAAATCTAGTTGAAACTTTGACCTATAGATAAATCTACATGGAAGAATGTTGAGTATGATCTTTTTGATAGTAAGCAAGAGCTGTTTGGTTGGTATCTAAGTTTCCCACGCCTAACGAAGTGTGGCATGGCACAAAAGTATGGTCATGAAATCTATCTTTCAAGTTTATGGTGGTTAATAATTAATTTCTCGTTTCGTTTGCGCTGAAAGTCTTTCTCCAAACAAAAAAACTAATGCAGCCTAAGTTATGACAGTGAAACAAACATTTACATAACAGACTATGGCATAACTAAGGTGTGACTTGACAAGGTGAAGTAATGAATCAAACGACCCCTTGGTACCATTGATACTGTGAGTTGTGGTGTATGGTTCCATCCAAATTAGTCACGCACAATGGTGGTGTTCTTTTTCTCCTGAATATATGAAGATGAAGTTTTTACGTAAAATGAGGTGGTATTAACGTATGATTAATTGAGTTTTAATTATTACAAACTTGAAAAATAGATTAATATGATATTTTAGAGCAACTTTCATATAAAAAGTTTTCTCACGAAACACACCATTTAGCAGTTTGAAAAGCGTGCCATGAAAATCTTAATCTTCATCCAACTCTTGTTGGAGAAAAGAACGAGACCAATGTGTTTTTACTGTGGTAAGCCGACATTACGTGAATGAAGCAACCAGGTCAATTTGATGGTTTATAAAGTCAATTCGAGGAAATAGACGATAAATCCCTAAATTAGCTCTAAAATTAAGTTTAAAAGTTTAAATTTTGGCTACGCCTGATAGCAAACAAATATTAAAGGCCTATAAATTTGGTTAGGGCATGAATATATTGCTAGTTTCTACTATCTCTTAAGCATATAATGTGCGTCTTGCATGCCAATAAGGAAAAAAAAAAGAGGTAACTCCTTATGATAATGATATATGATTTATGTAGATATTTGATGAAACTCGTGTAGTATTGAAAAGTTCCAAGTTTCAATCAACTCCCACATTTCATTGACAAGTTATATTTTTTCTGTTCATACTTCATAGTGTAGCAAGTAACTTCTTTAACAAATTGATCACACCACTATATCAGATTTCATAGGATGAAAGGGAAAGATGGACTTCCAACATTCCTCCTATAGAATTGTCTCGTTGCAGTCGTCTTATCAACCCGATCAAAACATAGACGATTCACATCAATGCAATGGAGAACTGGAGAGGATAGTGAGCTTACAAAAGAGCTATTCCCCTTTCAACTGGATCTTTGTCTTCGGGGCTTCAACTTAGGCTTGAATCGAACCATACACTGCTTTGACAAAGATTAACAGACAGTTTCCAGTAATCGTTCCCAGAAAAAGACAAACATAGCCAGTTCAGAATATGTGCTCGGACTAAGAAATACTCCATCCATTTTTAATAAGTTTTTAGAGAAATATAGCAATTGTTATAACATCAAATTAGTTTTATTAAATGCTAACATTCACAAAACAATACGTTTATTTGGTGTTGAACATGTTGCTTTGTTTTTCTATTAACTTGGTAAATTTAATAAGTTTGATTAAGAAAAAAGTTCATTATAATATGATATGAAATGGAGCGAGTAATAAACAAGGAATATATAAAACTTTCATCGATGCCTATTGCTACAAAACAAATGTTTCCATTCCAAGTAAACATTCTCACACAAAGATTACCTATTACACTCAGGGGCTGCCTCTCGCTAAAGAAATTCAAGAACTATTCTTTTAACAACAAATGTATGCTTCTACTTTCTATCCTGAAAATGATTTCTCATTGATCAACTTGAAAAATATGTTTCCTAGTGAGTCATGTGTCAAACTATATGAGCACCTCCACATCATCCTCGGCGCTTTCTTCCAAAAGGAGATCATCTCTTTGCTCAGCCTTCTTCCTTCTCTCATTCTTCTTCCTGGTCTCCTCACCTATAGCATTGGCGATGGCGATGGGTAGCCAAAATCCAGGCCTTTCGAGGAACTGAGCTCGGTGAAGAATCATCGCATCACGCTGTGTCACATCAATGCCATCGAAAGTCCACACCGCAACTGTGGCATTTCCTTTCAGGCCCAAGGAATACCAGCCTAACCCCGAAATAGCAATATCCATACTGTTCACATCCCAACTGACCCCCGACACATCAATCTGTCTTTCCGTCCAGTGACCTAATTCGGCGACTCGCTCTGGCCTGATCGGTGGCTGAATAACAACAGCATATAAATCAGTTTGACAAAGATGGAAAAAGTATGTTTATTTTTGTTCCAATGCTTCTCTTGTCAGTGATAATAACCCAACTACATAAACACTTATAATAGAGCAGTGGTAGCACCGGCAGTGCTCTTCAAAAAATTAACAGAACTTTGTCTGTGCAACAGGTGTTTAACCCTTAGATTTTAGACAACCAGAATTTCACATGTGCTTGTTTATTCGACTAGCATGTGGGATACACTACCGTTCCATAGAATAGCCTTACTTTGATGTAATCTTCAAGTATTATGTTCCCATTAAATATAGTAAATTACTCTATATTCTATAATTAAATGTACTGTTGGGCATACCTGAAGTCTGATGCCAAAATGTTTGTCCCGCAGTTCTTCAGCATTTTCAGTCTTCCCCAGATGGAGGGACACACTAGGAGATGCCCAAACAGTTATGTAGATAGTTTGGACTGAAGCTTTTAACACATCAAGTCGTGTTAAACCTCCAATATGTACAGATTGTCCTGCCTGAAACATTTTACAACCATTGGAGGGATCAACGGAATCTCACAGATCATGACACAACATAGAAGTATGGACAACCATAATGTTTGAAACTTTGATAGTACGAGTTGAGGACTGATAGAGGCTGCTAATGTGTGAAGTGTTTGATAGTACAAGTTTAGGTCACTAAACCATCCAAGGGATACTCAGTGCAAAGTGTTTCAAAAGTCAAAATATAGTACTACCTCTGACCGACACTGTTTAATGTGTGATAAACTATACTATCACTAGTACACAATTTCATCAATATTAATAAGTTACTACAAAAGGAACCTAGGAGTAACTACAAGTACGACATTAAGCCTTAAAGTGATACAGAGTGGAGAACTTGCACATGTTCAGATTTTGTCATGTGTCTATATTTATACATTTCAAGCTTGAGCAGTGACCACAAAGCTAATAAAGGACTAACAAAAGCTTGAGGATACTGTTTCGCTTCAAACAAAATGAGACTATTGGCACAACAGATTGAATGAGATAAGTCATTTCTAGCTATGAACCCCAGTAGATAAACTGTTCTATATAGGCAATAGTTAGTCATTAATAGGTCAAGTACTTTTACAAGGAAATAACATGATTAGTAGAAATGTAATAGACTAAAAAACTACCTTCACCCTGAAGCTCCTTGGCCGGAGTTCTTTCCGAATTTCAACCATCTTGCGTTCCTCACTGTTTAATCTCATTGACATTATATATGGATGCAATAAGCCAGGAGTGTCATACATTTTAGCCTTTGCTGGCAAAACACCTGTTATTCTCAAGATTCCTAATGTAGTTCCTGGCACAGCAGCCTCAGTCAACCTTGTGATTTTGACACCTTGTTTCTTTGCAAATGCATTAATTAGAGTGGATTTCCCAGCATTCTGTGCACCAATCACCCAAACATTGCTACGGGGCCCGGCTAGTTCCTTGACATATGAGATCAAGTTTCTGACAGACAAATCCTTATGAACACTGATCAAGAAAACAGCATCCAGCTTTGGTGCTCCGAAAGCCTTAGCTCGGCCTCTCACCCACTTCTCCAGCCTCACTCCCATTTGCTGCCATGGCAGCAAATCCACCTTCGTTCCAACAAGAACAAGCCTTGGCGTTTCACTCAACTTAGAAGTTCCCCGCCCCTCGAGCGCCTTGAACAGCGACTTGGCAGCCCTCTTTGGGAATGAGCCGTCAAAGTCCGCGCAATCCGCTACCATGACGATAACCGGTGTGCCAGCTGAACGTTTCATCAGACGGGACGATATGAACCGATCGAAATCGAAGTCCGGGATCAAATTCTCAGCCTTGTCATTCTTCACATGCCCATAATTCCTCAGTGAGTGGCACCGGGCACAGACCACAGCGGCGTCCTCCTCGGCCTCGGCCTTCTTGGCTTCCCGTGCCCGGCGTTTCCTCTCGGACTTGGACAGCTTCTCCTTCTTCCATCTCTCGAGTGTCTCCTCAGTGATCTTTCCATACCCAACTCCCGGTGGGGTGAAACCATCCAGTTCTTTCCTCCATTTCTCCTCCTCGTCTTCCATCTCCTCATCCCAATCCGAGTCCCAGTCGCTCGAGAAGCCATCGATCTTGGCATCTATGTCAGCCTTCATCTCCGCCCCATCCTCTCCATTCTCATCCTCTTCTTCAAGAAATTCATCCAAATCGCTGTCCAGACCGTCCAATTCGGCGGCAAGATCAGATTCCGACGGCGCACCGTCCTCCTCGTCGTCTCCAAGAAATCCATCAGGCTCGGCGGCAAGAGGAGGCGACCCGTCTTCCCCCATCTCGTCGTCGGAGAGGCGGGAGGGGTTCTTGAAGAAGCCGGGCAGGTTGGGGTCGGCGTCCTGCATGAACACGCCGCAGCCGGGGCACACGGGGCGGCCGACGGCGGCGTCCTCGTCATCCCTGCCCTCGCTGATGACTGGGCTCGGCGGCGGCGGCGGCGACCTGCCGCGCTTGCCGGCCGTGGACACGGCGGAGACGGGGGAGAAGGAGAGGCTGCGGCTCTGAGGCGGCGGGCAGAGGAAGAAGGGGAGGACGCGGAATGGCGGGGCCGCGCCGACGGCGAGGCGGGAGGGGAGGCGAGCTGCTTCTGCCGCCGCGACGGTAGCGGGGAGGAGGAGGGGTTTAGCCATTGGAGGCGGCAGGCAGCGCCCAGCGCCCCAGCGGCGAGAGGATAGGGGACAAGGGAGCGAGTGATCGTTTCCAGTCCAAATTGCGGGGAGATCTCCGAAATTTGGAGAAATTGTGAAACAACCCTCCACAAATATCAATCGATGCCTTACAGGCCTGTTTGGCACAGCTCTCTAGCTCTAGCTCCAACTCCTGGAGCTAGAGTTCAGCTAAATAATTTTAGCTCCACCTAAAATCTTATATACCGATTTCTGGGTTACAGCTCCGTCTTGTGATTGGGCCACGTGGCACCACGATTATAACTCAGCCTAGATTCTCGACTGGAAAAGTGTGCCACGTATTCCCACTCATTCGCAGCCATCCGATGACATATTAATGGTGACAAAACGTCCAGCAGATCTAAATGTAAATTGCAAATTTTAAGAGGGATTTTTTCTCAAATGAGAAATCTCATCTAGAACAACCAGGAGCAGAGGAAAACATACTAGGAAAAAAAAGAATCCAACAAAAAAAAGTCTGGCAAGAACAAGATTTCTCCTCTCCGAATCACCATGCCATCGTCTAGCTAACAATGACAGCGACGATGACCTTAAGCTTGATGTACCTTCGGGAGCTTCTTGGTGCCGCCCTACCTTGATCTACACCACCAGAGCCTGCTTCGGGTGACCTACCTCCACCTAGACATGAGCCAGATAAGGAGGATGCGAGAGACGAGAGGCGAGAAGCGGAGCTGGCGGAGGGAGATGGAGGTCCCCTGCGCCTGGTCGCCTCAATCTGATCGTCTCTTCACCTAAAATAGGAGCTGAAGCTGGGTGGAGCGCCATCACAAAATGAACTAGAGATTTGAAGTTGGGTTTTAGCTTTCCACAACTCCACTCCAAATCCAACTCCTAAAGCTAAATTTTGGGGTTGGAGTTGTGCCAAACAGGCCATGAATTTAGGCTACTCTACAACTCCACTCTAGATTTAACTCCTGGAGATAAATTTAAGAGTTGCAGCTCTACCAAATAGGCACTCTAAAAATATACATATCATCTAAAAATCTATGTATCATTTATATCCAATTTAATAGTCTGTTTATATAATAGTTACATATAAATATATACTTTATCATTAAAATCTAGTCACACATCTCATACAAACATGCAACCATAAATCTATATCTCCTTGACATATGCTTATAGTTGGCTTAGGACATGTACAATAACCCCATCCCAGTCAACTAATAGCCAAGCCACGTCACCATACATGTTGGTATTTCTTAACCTTACAGATAAAATCCGCAAGCGGACGGAAAATACCGATGTAGCACTTCACCTGGGAGTATTCTCAGGTATCGATTTCCACAGGGAACATGTGTGTTAACTCCGGTTTAGGTTCATCCAAGGACACGAAGCTAAAGATAGGCCAAGGATAGAGAGATTTCACCGGTGGAGAACAGTGTCTATGGAAAGCTTAACTTTAATCCTAATGAGGTACTTCGGGCACTGGCCAGCTCGCTGCTCCCAGATATCGCTCTACTGTGCACCCGGGAGGACTTCAGTGTCGTGAGGACTGTCACCACCTCTATACCCACCTTACACCTATTGTGAGATGCAGAGCAAACACCAGAAATTAATTACCTAGACACCACGTCTAAGCAGATTAATTACTTACTTTAATGTTAGCTACACACCAAAGTAAATCACTATATTTTAGTTGATTATAGTGAACGATGATCCCGTACTCTAAATAGGAACTAACCAAGAGATAATTCTCACCAAGCAAAACTAAATTACTCAAAAGATAATTCTATTATAACTAGAGTAATTAACAGAGCGTAAAGAAATAGGGAGAGGATTACCGACAACTCCGGAATTCCTCCGACTTCTACTCTACTCTCTTCCCAATCTAGTATACAATATAGTACAGTAGAGCCTCTTATAATTTAGCTTGTGTATTGGAGTGAGTGAGGTGAGGTCTTTATATAGGGGCAGGTATGACGGTTATGGAACGTGAAAAGACACTTCTGCCCTCCAACCGTCATTCAGGAGCTCATCTGGACTGTCCACGCGAAGCCCCAGATCGAACGGCCGTGGGAGTGAACCCAAGTCTAGCCCGACAGAGCCCATCTTCGGCCTGTTACTCCTTCTCTGCCTCCTCTATCCATTTCTGCTAGTGGAAAGCCAAATTGATGATGCTCTCCGGTAGTTTCTGGCCCACTCGTAGTATGGATAGGAATTATTCTTCACTCAAGTCTATTTTTGGTCCAACTTTGGTGGTTTATTACCTGCATACAAATATACGCCAACACTCGTGGAATATGTCAGAATTTAACATTTTCACTATGTTGGATGTTTTATTTTTATGGTTTTATGCAAGTATTGGTGGCATAAAATTTGTCATTAACAACCGCCAACAATACACCTACGTGGAAGAGAGAGGACATGAGAGAGGGAGAGAGAAAGGAGTAGACGCTTAATCTGGTGCTAGCAGAACATGAGTTTCTAGATTAGTTTTACCTCCTGTGAAAAAAATACTGGCTTATGAACGAATAAAGAAAGGCATCTCCGGTGTCGTAAAATGTGCATAGAGATGGCTTGTGTATGTGTCGGTTGTAGAACCCTGCTCTAGCTGATTTGGACAGAGTTCAGAGTAATCAACCATCTTTTTTATTGCTCTTGCCCTTATAACCTACTCTCTCCGTCCCAAAATAAACCAACCTCGTACAGGATGTGACACATCCTAATACGATGAATCTGGACACTCCTATATAAGGTTTGTTTATTTTGGGATGGATGGAGTACTATTGTACTTGTTCTACAAAGAACTTTGGAAGTTTATAGAAAGTTTCACTATTGATAGTGAAAATTTTCCATTTCAGTCAGAGCTTAAGATCATGGGATTTAGTAATTATTTTGCGCTGAATGGTTGAATGGATTCATGCTTTCAAATGAGTTAATTAACTATTATAAAGTTGAAAATAGAATTAAAACGATATTTTAAGAAATTCAGATATCATTATTTGAAAAATATATTCATATGTGAATATTTTTTGCAAAGATCTCACAGTTTATGAGGTCAGGAAGGGGTGCATATTCATCATTTTATCTAGTCGTTAGAAGCAAACGGGTACATTTACAAACTGAGATGAAATGAATTTGATTGCCACAAAAAAATTGAAGCTCACAATAGAAAAACAATAGAAAGTACCTCCATATGTGTTCAACTATATGTGCAATAGCAAAACAAATTGAAAAATAACAAAAGAACAAATTGAATACAAAATTCCAATCTTGCCATGTGTTGACATTTATACATCTGATATTTTTTGTGCCGGACTTTCTTCCATACTTTTATGTCCCACTTCATAACCCAAAATGATGTTGATTTTTAAGTGAAATTTTGACTAGTACTTTGAAACTTTGAATTCTTACCTAAAAATATTTCAATAGAGGATAAAAGGTAAACCCGGTTATCGCAATAAGGGAAACCCTGCCTCCATTCCACAATGTTAGTGCTTCATCACATCATTACTAGGTATTTTTGTTGTATTGCTCCAGTAGTAATTCAGTCGGAGAAATAAAATAAGCATGGGACAAAAGGGTTAGATCTCAAATATTTAAACTACTAAATCATGTCCCAATCTTAGCGCTTCATTACATTGCTACCAGGTGTACTTGTTGTATTGTTCTAGTAGTAATCTAGTTGGAGAAATAAAATAAGCATAGGACAGAAAAGAGTTAGATTTCAAATATTAAAACTGCTCAATCATGAAAAATCAAACAATAAATATTCAAAACAAACGTTGAGGATCAACTACTACCTTGTATTTGGAAATTTCAAAATTTTCAATTGTTAATGTTGAAATAATTACAATTATTTTTGAAAAAGTAGGATCTAAATAAAAATAGTAAACATTGCCTATAAAAAAATAGTAAACATTAATGTTGGAAGTATAAAAATATAAAATTTGAAAATTATTAATTCAGATTTAAATCAATTTTTAACAAAGAGTAAAAATACATCGTCGATCCCCAAACTTGTCTCAAGATACCATCCAGATCCATAAACATGGAAAACGAACAAATTGACTTAGAGACAAATATATCTTTTGATTCAAACTAAATCTTGGTACGGATTATAGCTGGTAATTATCATTAGGAAAATGTTGTCTCTCATCTCTACTCTTGATTTAATTTCCATCCTACTCCTAAATTGGGAAATTTGATCATTCTACTTTGAACATTGGGGATACATCCATCCACCCATTTAACATGCTTTGTCATTGATCTACAAGATATCCAAGTTGATATATTTAACATAGCATCGGGTAGGACCCACACGCACTATTATAGCTGATAGTGGAACCGATGATTTCCTCTCAATTTCTCTCCTCAATAATAAGTGAAGTAGGTCTTATCACAAGCTCAAATCCAACTTGGCCTTGCCACACTTTATCATCTCTACTCAATTTATCCCTAACTATTTAGAATGGAGAATTGAATGTGCTTGGAAACTTTGTAATATCTAAAATGACCTAGGATAGAATAGAAGCGCCACCTACACGCGAATTAGCTTCCGAGGTCGAGCAGTCTCAATTTCACTACAGGATTTGCGAATGAATGCTAGGCTGGGCCAGATTATATATATTAATCTTGTTTTGGGAAGCTACATAATATATGTTAGCTTTTTTTGTTCAAAGCTACAATTTTTATGGTATATTGGAACATATGATATGTAGATAAGCACAAACCATAAAGAAAAGCTATCCACCTTCAAATAATCAACTTGCACCATATGTCCATGCTTAGCATTTTGTGCTAATTCAACTAAATCTCAATTCATATCTAAGTTCATTTATTTGCAGTTCTACGCACTACACAGAAATGAATAGTATTTATTGTGTTGAGGAAAATTTGGGAAAATCATCACTGAATAACAAATAACAATAATGCAACAATGAATAGTTGTTGCATACAGTTTAGTGATTGTTGTGTATTTTGTTGTCTGCAATTTTATTCATGAAGGCTTATAAAAAATGTTATTCACTAGTTAAAATGTGGCCTGAAATTTTAGGTGCTGTTAAATCGTAGAAACAAATCTTAGCAATATAACCATTGCACCTCTCTATTTATATATATCTTTTTTTTTCTGAAGGGTCTGTTTATGTGCGTGTATGTGTGCACACGTGTTTCATTATACATAAGAACACAATAGCACCCTCACTGCCTCACATATATCTTCTCATATATCTTCTATAGATTAGCTCCTCATATATGCTAGACAAAACCAACTCACGTTGTTTCATCTTCTCTGCTGGCCTCCTACACTATTTTATATCCTTATATCAAGTTTCTTGGTCAAGATCACAAAATACCCTTTAAACAAAAGGAAAAAAAAACTTTCCATCTTCTTTACCGGTACATATATGTTAAACAAAAGCAACAAAACTTCAACTTCACGTTTGAAGATAGCTTTGCCACAAAGCGAAGCTAATTTAACTTCCGGTTCATCTTCTCCGCTTAGGAAAAGCAATTACGTACCACTGTTTCAGCTTATTTTGCTACTTCCTAGCTTTAGTTTTCTTAAAAGTAGTTTTATCTGGTATCTAGATGCAGTTCCTGAAGTTTCTTGGCTAGTAAGCGCAGGAAAAAGAACAACTTATATATGATGATCTCTTAACTAACTCATTCTAGCCTAAACAACTTATTGCTGATGTTGAAAGGTCCCCACAACAACAGCATTCCCCATACCTAGCGTCCACAGTATGCAGGGACAATATAATTTATTGATGTAAAATCCTCTGTAGACAAATTGACTAGGGAAGTTATAATGTTTAAAAGCGATTAAAAAAATTCTCCTTGCTTTAACTGGCATATAACTTCCACACCCACATCTCTAACCTATAGCTAAAATAAACTATATATTTTTTTTGCAAACATGCAAAAGTTTTAGGTGTCGAATTATATTAGGTGGAAGCAACATAGTACACAATGCAAACTGTAGATCAGTAGGAGGAGAGTTATATGGATTGAGAGATTACACCATTGAACATGTAAATTTGTAGACAATTTCAGCAGGGGGAGAAATAGGGACCCAAAGAACAAAACGTCATAATAAGTCAAAATCGAGCAATCCCTCACAAATGTCAAGCAACTAAAGCCTAGTCGCTCGCAACATGTGCATCATCTAGCTACTTTAGAAGGAAAGAGGATCGTGGCTAGAGAGAAACTAAGTACTCCATATTTTTTTTTGACATGAATTACTGTCAGGCATTAGCCCAACAGTATAGCTTTTATAAAAAAAAATGGAAAATATTTACATCTAAGTACTCCATATTCATATCTAAGTTCACTTGTTTGTGTTTCTACTATGTGAAATAAAATTATTTGTATGAGAATTCGAGGACATACTAGGAAATTCATCACTCGATAAAAAGAATGACACATATATAATTAGCATGCCATTCATCACCCGATACCAAATATATAATTAGCATGCCATTCATACTCGCATTTGAATGTTAAAATTCTAACAAATATTTAATATGCAAAATCTATCACTTGTTCTCTTTCTTTTTCTTTTCCATTACCTTTCTCTCCTTTTTCCTATGACATGGCAAGTTTCAGTGGGCCCAAGGACTACATATAGCAACATGATAAACTGTAGATTGCAGAGGTTCTATTCTTGTATTGTTATCTTGATGGATCTTTTAAAATAGATGTAGCTTTGTGATAAACTTTATGCTAAATATGCAGTTTTACAATACCATACTGTGATGATTTCAATATTAAATTTGTAGTTTTGTGATATGGCATATATTAAGTCTATCGTTTTGTTATTGTTTTATCAATTTATCTCTAGTTTTTTTTAAGGTTTACTAGCTCCAGTTTCAATATATATCTCATCACAGCAAAACAAATGGAGTAAATGAATTCTTTGCCAAGATTGATGGTCCCCGCAGAAAAAAGGCACTCCTTGTGCCTCACACCTATAATGCCGAGACAATATTTTGTTGTAATAATTATTGATGAACAAACTAAAATAATCAAGCTACAGGGACTAAAATGTTTTTATAAAAAACTCTACGCTTTAACCGACATAGAATTTCCACACTCCAATCTTTACTCTCCAGCTCCAGAAAAAAAAAGAAATAAATGATATAACTCTATATTCTTTTATCTGTACACGCAAAAACTTTAATTATGTCTTGAATTATATTAGAAGAAAACGGCATAGTACACACAACGGTAGCTTTAGTCAATAAAGTGAGCAGTTCACAAATTAAGAGATTACATAATATAGAATTCCAAACTATTTAGGAAGTTTTAGCATGTAAAAGTGGGAAAAGAAAAGAAAAGAAAAAAAGAAACAGAGGCCGGCCGGGACCAAAGCGTAGACATCTTGAATCGAATGCAAGTGTACTAATTCCTCAGGCGTGTCGAACAACCAAAGCCCCTCGGCAACATGCGGAACATCAAGCTATGGCACACCAACTTTAGAATGAAGGAAGATTAAACCAGGAGCTAGCTAGACACAGCAGACAAGTTAAGTAGATATTAATCCCCACACAATCTCCAAATTAAAACCATGCATGCTTATCATCATCACCATCACCACCAACAAGAATGTCCATGTCATCCTTCCACCATCGATCTCTCCATCTCTTTCATCCCCCCTCCACCTATAAATACTGCTAATTAGCTCCCTCTCTTCTTCATCCAAGCTAGCTATAGCTAGTATATATCTGACAAATTCAGAGAAATTCAGAGAGTCACCACGAGAGCTTAAGCTAGCTAGCTAGCCGGCCATGGCATCGCATGTGGACCCGCTGGTGGTGGGGAGGGTGATCGGCGACGTGGTGGACCTGTTCGTGCCGACGACGGCCATGTCGGTGCGGTGCGGGACCAAGGACCTCACCAACGGCTGCGAGATCAAGCCGTCCGTCGCCGCCGCGCCGCCCGCCGTGCAGATCGCCGGCAGGGTCAACGAGCTCTTCGCTCTGGTCAGCACACACACACACACGCACATGTGCAGCAGAATTATACTTGTGTTAATTACTAGTCCCTTTTGACATAAGCATGCTTAATTACTGCCTTGATCTGACTATTTGATAGACACATGTCGTGTTTTGTTGCGACCTGTGTGTGTTCGTGCGTGGTTAGGTCATGACTGATCCAGATGCTCCTAGCCCCAGCGAGCCGACTATGAGAGAGTGGCTTCACTGGTAATTAATTATTATTACTGTTACTGTTTTTCTTTTAGTCTTTTAATAATAAATATGGTATATACCTATATATATATCTCCGGCGTGTGGCAACATGCACACGGCTAATTTACTGTTACTGTTATGCATGAACTCGCCATGAATTTAAATGGTGATTATTTCGCATTGTGTCTTTTTCCTTTTGAAGTTACCGTTGCGGTTTTCTTTTTTTTTTTTAACTGTTCTATTGTTTTGGACCAGGCTGGTGGTTAACATACCAGGTGGAACAGATCCTTCTCAAGGTAAATAATCATGCAAGCATGCTAGCACCTTATAATTTCCTAAACAAGCTTAAGTGATATATATAGTACAGTATTACTTCCTAATTGACACTCTTTCTTCCATGCATCTTCACTTTTACTGTATATAGTCAAATATATCATGTATTAGGGTGTGTTTAGTTCACGCTAAAACTGAAAGTTTGCTTGAAATTGGAACGATGTGATGGAAAAGTTGTAAGTTTATGTGTATAGGAAAGTTTTGATGTGATGGAAAAGTTGGAAGTTTGAAGAAAAAGTTTGGAACTGGCCGTGTTTAGTTCACCCCCAACTACCCCAAACTTCCAATTTTCCATCACATCACATTACATCCAAAACTTTCCTACACACATAAACTTTCAACTTTTTTTCCGAACTTTCAACTTTCTCCAAACTTCCAACATTTTTTAGGAAATAAACTCAGCCTAAACAAGGCCTTAATTCCCCACAATGCAATTAACGAGTTGCATGCACTGATTTTGCCCTGTGCAAGGGAAGGTCGCTAGCTAGCGCTAGTAGTAGCAGTAAGCAAGTAGCAACCGACCGGCTAGATTCGGTGTAGCTATGCAGAGCCTGTGTCCATTTCAGCCAGCTATAGCTGCAGGCTGCGCACAGTAGGTGCCAGCCGGCGAGCGGCCACCTGTCGGCCGCCACGAGCAACACGTGGCGGGGCTGCGGGCCCCGCCGAAGGTACACGTGTAAGCCCACCTCCGCACTCCGCGCCGCCACGTGTCGCACGCCGGACGACGACGTCGGCCGCCACCGTCGTCATCGTCATCCGGCCGGTCGTCTCACATCGCTAGCTGGATTTAATTAGTTTAATTCGTTGGATTAATTAAACAGGGAGGAGGCTAATCTAGTCTAGCTACACGGTTGTTTTGGCTCTCATCGACCCTGATCCAACGACTAAAAAGACGTCGCCTAGCTTTTTTTGAGTTCGTCCTGGTAGGGTGGGTGGTGTGACCTGCTGGCGTGATCTTTTTCATCTGGCGACTCTTGGAAGCTTTTGGCCAAGGACACGTAGTCGCTTATCCATGATGATTAATTCACACTGTACATTTGGTATCTTCGTAGACAAGAGTAAGATTGCTAGCTAGCTAATTCAACCCAAGATCACCCGTCAAGAGTTATAGTGGAGTTGGTTCGCACGCGCACGGTTGATCTTGTAACAGCGACCGTCGTCTTATCGTTGATTAAAGCTGCATCATAATTTGATTTGATAATTAACACATGAATTATATTACTCCGTAGGCAAGCAGCAGCCAGAAGCTGTTTAATTACTGATTTTGATGTGTTCGTTTAATTTGTGGATCGATGCAGGGGATGTGGTGGTGCCGTACATGGGGCCACGGCCGCCGGTGGGGATCCACCGCTACGTGATGGTGCTGTTCCAGCAGAAGGCGCGCGTGGCGGCGCCGCCGCCCGACGAGGACGCCGCGCGCGCCAGGTTCAGCACGCGCGCCTTCGCCGACCGCCACGACCTCGGCCTCCCCGTCGCCGCCCTCTACTTCAACGCCCAGAAGGAGCCCGCCAACCGCCGCCGCCGCTACTAGCCTCCCTCCCCTCGCTCGGCGTCGCCCATCCATCCATCCATGGACGGCGACGGCGACCTAGCTAGCTAATAAGCCATCGGTCGGCCATGCTCGCCGTCCAAACTATCATGCACCATATCATGTCGTCGTTTATGTGGTTAATTAATTATTTCCGGCGTTTTATTACTGTGTGGTGATTAATTAGCTGAACTATTGTTTTGATGATGGTGATTGTTTTAGTACACTATGGACACACGCATATACAACACTACACGCACAACCACACTCACATCCTGTGAATGCACCCCTAACATACGCGTTCTAAGCGACGGAAACCTAAGACACATTCAGTACCCCGGATCAAGTCATCTCTGTCGGACCTAATCTATCACCTCTAATAGGTTCGGTCCTCACAAGATATTAATCGTCAGTGATGACTCCCCTCATATATGGCAGGTGAAGACCCATCAGTGACGATAAACATCTCCGATAGGCCGCATATAGAAGAGGCCCACCATATGTAAGGTTGACCACCTTGACTAGGTAGTGTTTGCTAACTGTTACAGGTAATTTGTGACGGATCTGTCACAGGTAAATCTCATATGTGATGGCTTGACAACGTAGTATAAAAAATAAGTCATTGATGAGTTAATTGGAAAAAAATAAATTTTAAATATTGGCTAGCCTCAGGATTGCTAGCAATGCTCTAAAAAAACAAATCATATCACAATCACATATATTCCCAGCCGTTCTCCCCAATAGGCAATAACTCCCGACCAACAACCAAAAATATGTACAAAAACATACAATTCAAACTCCCAAGTTACATATTCACAATGCAAATGTCTTCCTCATATATTTATTTTAACTCTTAAAGCCAAAAATTTACACAATGTTATATACTTGACGCCCATGGTTTCAAACAATGACATGTCATGTTAATAACTAGAAAAGGAATTGAATAATACGTAATACAAAATGATGATTGGATGTAAATGTTGAAAATATTATGATAATTTAGTAACCTATCCTAAATTACCAAAAATGACAAAATGTGAGGAGTTCGGGGTGCCAAGGTGTTTTAGTCTCTAACAAACCAACTTGGCACCCATAGCACTCCCCATTTTGTGATGATTTGATAATCAAAGAACTAAAAATAAATTAACATTGCATATATATGATTAAATAACATTGTCAACCACACCGAATAATACTTGTATGTTACATAACCAAGATTGTTTAATATATTGACCACAACTAGCACTTTGATCATCTACTTATCACGAAATACTCCTTTCTACTTCATGATTTCCGCGAGCATGAAAGCAACAATTTCCCATCTTATAGAAGATGGGTTGATGGGGCTAATTTTTCACATAGTATTATGTTGAATAAGACCTAAGTATGTATTGAGGAATAATATCGGTTTATATAAACAAAACATGATTTTGAGCACAAACCTCAGGGTCGGAGTCATTCACTTGTTTCATTATTGTTGACATGTTGTGGCACACGTGGAGAACCACACTAGTCCCCGATCTGTGATGCACATTTGAATTCGGTGTTGATGATGGTATCACTAGCTCGGATATGACCCTGATTACCTTATATATTCATCAACCAAATATGGATTCTTTCTATGTGAGAGTTATGTGTTATATATTTGAACAAGTATTATTGCATTATGAATTTTGTGTAGTCTCATTTGCAGATGTACTTGCTTGGATAAAGGGAAAGAAACCGAGTGCAAGAAGTAAAGAAGTTGATTGGGGATCAAACTAAGACCTTCCAAAGTTTACTCTAACATTACCACATCACTTTTGGTCTATAGAAGGCAAGAGATGAAGTTTTGTACGTTTTGGATTTGTATCTAGGTCTCCTTACAACATAAACTTCAAACGGACCTAGCCGCTGATCTAGAATGAATCTCAAGGCCCATGAGTACTTGTTGTAAAACAATCCATGTACCTCATTTAGTTCGAGTTTGATTTGGACCTTGGGCCTTATAATTGCGTCGTGGGCTAAGCCCAGGGGTGGACGCCCTAGGTCTAACACTAGGACGTCCCTAATTATATTTATTCAGTAGCCACATAGTATAGACTGGGGGGTTTTGCTTAGATTATTTCTACCATTGCAGTTTCATCGCTAGTACGGTTTGTGGAATCCCATCTTTGAGATCTTAATCATTCATCTATGAATTGAGCTACAATATACCTTGTTCTTGCTTGTGTTTTTCGATTCGCATGTAGGGATTAGCCTTCTCCACGAGGTCAACTAGGCAGCGCACTGTTGATAACCAAAGGAGACATGGCGCTATGATCTAGAATGAATCTCGAGGCCCATAAGTACTTATTGTAAAACAATCAGCGTACATCATCTAGTCCGAATATGATTTGGACCTTAGGCCTTATAATTGTGTCATAGGCTAAGCCCAAGGGGTGGACGTCCTAGGGCTAACACTAGGACATCCCTAATTATATTTATTCAGTAGCCACATAGTTTAGATTGGGTTTTTTCTTAGATTATTTCTACCATTACAGTTTCATCGCTAGTACGGTTTGTGGAATCCCATCTTTGAGATCTTAATCATTCATCTACAAATTGAGTTGTAATATACCTTGTTCTTGCTTGTGTTTTTTGATTCGCATGTAGGGATTAGCCTTTTCGGCGAGGTCAACTGGGCAGTGCACTGTTGATAACCAAAGGGGACATGGTGCTATGATTGTAGGGTTCGGATCATATTGATCGGAAGTCAGATCATGTCTGTCAAGTTTCTGCCAGGTCAAGAATTATCAATACCTATCAGAAGATCGGGGTCCAGTTTCTCATTAGTTGATATCAAAGTGCCAGATTGTCTGTTAGGTACACCCTGTATCTTTTAGGCTAATATTTTTTATACCTATAGCCAAAATATTGTCACATAAAAATATTGCATCCATTATATTACCTAGCCAATTTGAGACGTTGGATTTTTTGTTTAGATTTTGCTTTGTTGAATTATAGGTTGCATTGTTGTGTCAAGTGTCGGTTTAGTTTTAGACTTAATTGTTTATTTGAGTCTTGTATCTATCGTCACTTTGGTCTAGGGTGTGTGTTTGTCGCAGTGAGTTTTGGTCCAATTTTGCATCTCATCATTTTTTTTGGGACCTTGAAAAATTGAACCCTATCGTCATGGGGTTTCCTTTTATAGTTTGCGGAAGTTTGCATCATTTAGTTCTGGAGTACATTGCTAGGGTTCTTGTGCCTTTATGGTGCTTGTTTGTGCATCTAGATTAGATTGGAGAAGATATCCTCCACCACGTCAAGGTTGACCCTGCTCCACTTAGTTGGACTAAGTAAGTGTTCATTCGAAGTTGGTTATGATTAGGGCCTTCAGTCCTTCACTTTCTATAGTGATCAAATTTTGGTTTGCATAAACGGTACTTTGCATTTGATTCTCTATAGTTTTTGACTTTTACATTTGAGTCCCTATAATATTTATATTTACTTTTTAGTCCCTAGTCGAAGTTCATTCCTATTACAAAACAAATAAAAAAGCAAAAGAAAAAAAAGAAAAGGTAGAAAGGTGCTAAAAAAGAAAAAAAATGAAGTTGTACCTAAAAAAAAAAGGCATAGACATAGAGAATGGGCAGCGGGGAAACAGGTGCCCCACATCTTCTTTTTCGTGTAGGCATATCTCACACATCACGGACTAGACATTTCTTTTCAAAAAGAATTCACTACGCCGAATCAGGTCACCTTTGATGGGTTTAGCCCTAGTCAGAGATTAGTGGTCACTGATGATTAAACTCATTTTGATGGGTAAATGCCCGTCACTGTTATGGATCACCTCTAACGGATTGCAAATTACAACCTGTCACAGGTAATGTTCACCCCCTTTGACTGGTCACATCGCAAGCATGATGCGCCCGTCAAAGGTGCTGGTTACCGGTGAAAAAAAAACAAAATATAATATGTTGTTTTGCTAGTTGTAGTTGCATTCATCTCACAAATTCACACACAAAGGATGAAAGAAATGCCGCAAAATAGGTTTACATGTAAATTAACTTGCACTGGCAATAGTTCTAAGCACATCATGAAATCAAACAATCTGGGCAGCACAAAATCAATAGAGGACAACATAATCGATCAAACTGAATCATCACAAAATATGAATCTAGCAAAGGAGGAGAGAAAGACCTCCTGAGCACCACCGTCGCACCCACCTCCACCTCCCAAGCGCCATCATCTGCTCCCACCGGAACTGACCGCTGCAAGGTCAAGGGCAGTCAGATCTAATGACCCCCGACCTTGGGTAGGCTGGATCTGGAGGCGGAGGGGCTAATGGCATTAGGACCTCAAGAGGCGGCCTCCACCCCGAGCTTATTTCAGCGTCGACATCGCCTTCGATCCCGAGCTCCGCCACCAATCTTCCACCGCCTTCGCCTTCGCCTCCGCGCTCGACCTCCAAACACACATTCACATCCAAACACACGTCTGGGCATCACGAAATCAATATAAAATGCGCCAGAAAATTAATGAGAATGAAACAAAGACTTGCCATTGACGATGAAATCCTAAAGCTGCCGTTGCCAAGCTCAACGCTGGAGGAGGATGTCAACGCCGGTGGTGCTTCGGCATCATCGTCGCTTGAGCGGATCTGCAGGAGGCGGCTGCTGATGACCTTGGAGCAGAGGACGAAGGAGGAGGTGGCTGGAGCATGGGGCCATCCAGATCTGGTGGTCTCCAACCACCTTGAGACTTGATTTGGTGCCAAGGAGCACGGGGCGGCGGAGAGATGGTGGTCGGCGACCTTGGGCGGTGGTGGGCGAAGGAGGCGGCGGCCTCAAGCTCCTGGAGGCTAGTGGCGAGCAAACGAGACAGTGACGCGGTCGTGGGAAGGAGGCCGCGACAACCGGTGGTTGGCGGGCTGGTGGAGGAAGCGAGAAGAGAGGAGGAAGAGAGAGTGGAGGAGATGGGGAGGGAGTAGGGGTGGAGGAGAGGATGAGAAGGGGCAGATTGGTGGGTGGTAGGCCCCCTGGGTGGGGGGGTGGGGGTTTTCTTTTTTTTTTAAGTCACCACCGACGGTATAAAAATTGAACATGTTTGAGGTGAGATATCTCAACTGTGACGGGTGCAAACATAAAACCCGTCACAGGTAAGAGGTCATCAGTGACGGGTCTATATGTGGACACATCAAAGACGTTATGTGTTGGGTCCTTGTATAGATCCATCATAGGTGAGTACTTACCTGTGACATGTTATTTTCCTGAGCCCCATCTACGACGAGATTTATTTTAACCTATCAGAGATGACATCAATCATGATGAGACATCACTACTACAACAGAATCCCAAGTCGGTGCCAGTTAGGAAACCCCCTTAGGTGCCGGTTTTCCCATCCGGCACCATGGAGGCGGCACAGATAATGGAAGATTAAAGGTGCCGGTTTCAAAACCGGCACCTTTGAAGCGCACATGAGCCAAAAAAAAAATTAGCTCGATGCATCGAGCCGTCAAGCCGATCCCACAAATGACAAATGACAAATGACAAATGACAAATCACAAATCATCACATCATCAAATCATCACATCAACAAATAATCACAAGTCAAAACATCTTCCGGGCTATCGGACCACCGCCGCCTCCTCCCCTCCCGCCGCTGCCGCATCCCCTTCCGCCGCCACCTCCCCTCCCGCCAGATCTGGTGGAGGGGAGGGCGCCGCCGCCACCTCCCAGGCCACCGAGTCACCGCCGCCACATCCCCTTCCGCCGCCGAGCCGTCGCCGCTGCATCCCTTTCCACCGCCACCTCCCGGGCCGCCGTGCCGCCGCCACCGCCTCCCCTCCCGCCACCGAGCTGCCGCCACCGCATCCCCTTCTGCCGCCGAGCCACCGCTGTGTGGTGGAGAGAGAGGGAGCAAGAGAGAGAGAGAGAGCTGAGAGAGGGGAGGAGGCGGAGAGAAGGGTCTGAGAGGATAAGGGAAGAGAGGCTGAGGATAAGGCTGAATGCCAAAGGAGAGAGAGAAGCCGGGTATTTAAAAGGTGTCAGTCAGCTTGGCTCAGTTGGCTCCGCCGGGTTCTCTAAATAGGTGTCGGTTACCTATAATATAAATATGGGTGTCGATTCTTACAAAAAAAACCGATACTAATCTAGAAGGTGTCGATTTTTATTTAGAATCGATACCTATCTCTTCACAAAGGTGCCGGTTCTAGCCAATGGTGTCCTGTGGATGCGCTTTTTTGGTGGGAAAAGCATTATAAGTACCGGTTTTAGCTGTTCCGGCACCTATAATGGTGACACCTATTTGATGTTTTGTAATAGTGCATTTTGGTCCGTCACAGGTAGGCCATCACAGATGGGCTGATTTGGCGTAGTGATTGGTTTTTATGGGCACAAACGCATTTGGGTAATTTGAGTCATTTGATGTGAAGATCGAATGACTGTGGAATGAAAAGTGAATTTATGTGTATTTTCTACTAGCTAGGTGGATGTAGCAAATAATATAACTACTTCTTTTTATATATATTAGTACAAACCTATAGATAGATACAACGACATTCCGATTCTCATCGTTTCATCCTGGAACAAAAGTGAAAAATGACATTCAGGAACTTTCTCTAAATGGAGGCTGCAATGGCTCCTTTGCTATGTCTCTCCACGCGCGTGCAGTTATAAAAAAACTTAACTTGCATATCATTCATCTTTCAGTTGTACATGCATGATAGTAACCACTTGGAGAGTTAAAGTGCTTATGACGTACAGCATCAGAGTGCTTATTAGACAACCTAACCCCATTCGCATGTCAGGAAAAAGATCGATCTAATTAATTAACAGTAATATAATTAAGAGAAAAGGTAAGAGAAATAGCGGCTATTGGAAAAGTAAAAAGATCGATCTAATTAATGAAAACATGCCCATACGTTGAGATACAAGTGTATAATCTAATTGGTTTGGATATATATGTCCGAATGAATTGAAGGCTATGGCAAGAAAAGTACCTCATCTGAATAGAAAAGGGATCAGAGAAAAGGTAAGAGAAATAGTGGCTGTTGGAATTGGATGCTCAGTCGTTGCTGATTCATTGGGTTCTTCCTCATCATAAGGTATCTGTCATTCTCACCGTGGATTCTTCGTCTCCCACACAGGTGGCCAAGTTCGGTAAGCATCCTTATTTTAATGGAGCTAGGCAGAAATTTAGTAACCACAAATGCAACAAAAAAAAAAAGGGAAGCATCTTTATGTTTGTTAGTAGAAGAGTGATTTTATTGTTATTATTTTAAGAGGTACTAGGAGGCAGTGGTGGAACCACAATCTTCCTAAGCCTACTGCTCAATTAGTACAATTTACATAATTTTACTTTTATTTTATATTTTTTTAAAAAATGTAGCATAATTTGAGTAGGTATTTCGAGTCAGGAGTAACTTAGGTACCCTACTCCGTATTATCCTACCTTAAATCTTAAATATTAAGATACATTAGAAAATATTGTATTTCTGGCATCTTCTTAAGACCTAAATGTCCAGAAGGTTAATTCGTAAGCTGTATTTCAAATAGGAGAAATACATTAGTTTACTTATATAACTCTGGCCATCAACATTTTTTTAATATTTATGATTGTTCTAAAAATATAGGCATTTTTTCTTAAAAATACATGTGGTTAGTGGTTACAGTACTCCCTCTGCTTCAAAATATAATGTGTATGAATCTAAAGAAGTTATATTTTGTAACGGAGATATTGTATAGAGCCCCACTACAGTGCTCTTTACTCGTAATAGAAATCAATCTGAACCGTTGATCTCATTTGATCGAAGGGTTTAGATATATTTATACTATCATCCTAGTTAGCTGTAGTAGAAATATGGAGGGGCATTATTGTAAAAAAATATGTAGAGAGGTATAATCATCATTTAGCTATGAGTAAACTTTTTTTTTCCTTTTTTTTAGCTTTTTCGATGGAATATATGAGCAATATCAGCACAATGGATGAGCACATATCGATTTAGCTGGGGAAAAACATAAATAACAAAGTTAGCCATAATCACTGTATTAGTAAATTATTGATTTAACCTTAATTCAACTAGTAGTATTATATTACTAGTAGAGAGAACTGGAGAATCGCTCTATAGTATATTATACAATGCAAATAGGTGAGTGAAGAAGTTAGTATGAAGGCTAGCTAGTTCGTTGGAGTATGTATGTATTTTATTGGACACATTATAGTGCGCCACCTTTTTTTTTTGTTAGTGGCCACTCAAGATGCACGCGAACTATCTATCACGCGTACAAATTAAAGGCGACAGAGGTGATATCAGTCTCAACCTAGGAAGCACAGATTCTCCATCTATATGGTCTCTTTTCTTCTCTTTCTTTCTTTCTTTTTTTCTCCAGGTATATGGCCACTTCTTTGTACTGTCAAACCATAAAATGCCACGATCGGAGTAGCCAGACTAGGAGCTACTACTTCATACTCATGAAGTTTATACTCATGAAGTTTAGGACAATACTTAAGTCAAACCTTGGGAATATAAATCATAAATAACTTTTAAGTTGTTGAGTTTGAAAATGTAAAAAATATATGTATAGATTTGTCTTGAAAAATACTTTTATAAAAATATACATATATTACTTTTCAATAAATATTTTTATAGAAATAAGAAGTTAAAATTGTGTTTTAGAGACCGTGTCGCTGTCATAAACGACTTTTTTATGAGTATAGAGGGAGTATAAGTGAGAGATCGCTAGCCCTACCTAATAATTTCGCTCCGATGAGACCGGAGGTATATGACACGTTAATTAAGGACATATGGATCAACATTCATGGATTGTTTGGTCGGAGAAAAAGTGAAATATTCATGTGTGTTTTTTTTTCTAATAATTTCGCTCCGACAAGGAAGGAGGCATGGACACGTCCAAGAATCGATCGAGCATGGATTCTTTGGTCGGAAAATAAAGTAAAATATATTCGTCCATCAAATCAAATATCGATAGCTTCGAATAGGTTTTGTGGTCCTTCAACGTTTGCATGCATGAGAGGGCTGCATTAATTTCGAATGGTTTTTGTGAGACACTAAGGAAGAACGTTTTAACAATATGTTAAATATATACGTTATCGGTTACAGTTTAAAATTTGGAATTGTACTAAGTGTTAGATATAGAGTAAGGTACTACCACAGAACAGCACATCAGTGCTCCCATCATCAGTGCCGGTTCAAGAAAACCCGACACTGATGATAGTTTGTCCAAAAGTAAGCTTGCACTATGCATATCTTTCACTGGGCATTGATGAGGAGACATCAGTGCGGTCTTATAACCAACTGATACGGATTGTTTTGCAACATATTAGTGTTGGGTCTTACCAGTTGAAGCGAGATGACTACACTTTTGGTGGGAAAAGACATCAGTGCCGGGTATTCTTAATACATCAGTGTCGAACTTTCATCAGTGTCGGGTTTTTAGAATACCCGACACGGGTGACCTTAATCATACTAATACTTATTTTAGATACATGAACTTAACTTTTTCATATGAACTTGGATTGCGACAAAGTTTACATAGAAATTGTAGCTCTCGACGAGATCTACGGTTTTGTAGTTGAAAATTTTTTTATTTGAAATTTTCAAATAGTCAAATACATGATTCAAATCTCGGTTAGGATGGCTCAAAGGAAAAATATCCATTTGCTGATAGGATTGATGTGTATGTAAGTTGGTAAAAATAGGTGCATGTGAGGAGAGATTGTGGGTTCGAATCTCCATCGTGACAAAATTACATTTGATTTGAAAAAAATATAAAATAGTGGTTGCATTTTCCTATATACACACCTAAGGATGGTAGGAGTATAAATTTTTATGTAGGCCAAATTTTAAATTTGGATCCGTATCATCAATGCCGGTTGTAGCCATGAACTGGCACTGATCAGTCCTCATCAATGCCGGCAGGGGCGGATCTATCCATTAGGCAGGGTGAGTCAACCGTCCCAGCTACGACCCGTGTCGCCCTACACCCCTAAGACCCTCCCTACTCTCTTATAATAGTCATAGGCCATTAAATTTAGGTATAAGAAGGTATGAACGTCCAACAGATTAGTCTCTTTCTTCACAACGCATGCACGTCGCAAACAATGATCGAGACAGTTATGCGATTGAACTATAAATATGATATGTGTTGTGTTTGATTGCTCTAATCGAGTAAACATCTTCGTTCTCTGCCCCATCTATATTTAAAGCTGCGTCCATCACTGAACGCCGGTCCTTAACCCGGCACTGATGACCCTCCCTCCCCCTTCCTCATCAGTGTCAAAAGTTTAGTGCTGGTTTGATTTTTTGCACTGATGAGGGGTTACGACCCGACACTGAAGCTATTATCTGTAGTAGTGAGGGTCAGACTCTATTCTAAACTCTCTCCTAATAAAGGGGGCGGACATGTTGTAATCGCATAATGACTTAGCATAGGCGAGAGATAGTAGCTACATACGACATCTAGCTGAGGACCGTTGTAACTCTGATATATTGTAATTATACTAGATTGGGAACGAGCGACTGTAATCAGTTCTCCGGAAATGTAGGCTTCGGCTGAACTCCATTATCATATCTCAGTGGCTCCAACAATTTTGGATCTCCTATAACGCTTTTCCGCATTTGGTTACTGATGGTAATTTCGGACTGGTTTTATAACAAGTAGTATCAGAGTCAAATTTGGAACCCAAAACGATTTCCATGGGTCACATGGTGGAGAGACACGGTAAACAACTCTTCGGGGTTACATGGGTTAATGTGACAGGGAAGATTGATGGGTCTGATGTGACGAAGGAGATTGTTGGGTTTAGTGTCATATCGGCACGACTTAAAAGATAGGTGTAGTCCTCACTCATCAGATTATTTTTTTGGGTTGCGTAGGTTTTTTTCTGAACGACTGGTTACGTAGGTTCAAGATATAAAATTATGATTCTGGTTAGACCTGTGGTAGAGTAGACTCCATAAAACTTGAATGACCCACGATTGATGAGCCGCACTAAGCACTCTAACCATAATGTTAATAACAATATACCATAGCATTTTGAACTGATTCACGGTTTGTCAAGTAGCATTGTACTGGCTGCTCTTGCCATCTGTGCTACGTACTGTCAAAAATATGGCAGTTTAGTGTTAATGGTGTTAAAAGGAAACATTAATATATTCCTTCCTAGCGTTTTGAACTAGAAGAAATATTGAGCATGCCAACCAGAGTCCAAAGCAGACTGTCGAGTAGCACGACTTGGATATGCCTAGTATTTGACAACCACCCATTATGGGCCTCCGTACTCGTAAAAGAAAATCGTTTAGGATAATGTTTAAGTTAAACATTAGAAATATAGATCATAAATAACTCTCAAGTTATTAAGTTTAAAAATATTAAAATTATATAAATAGATTTGTCTTAAAAATACTTTCATAAAAGTATATATATATATATATATATATGTATATATTACTTTGTTTACACCTAAATTTGGCACCTATGGACGAAATAAGGGAAAATTGCTAAAGTTTGGAAAGTGACGGGTTTCCTTCACAGGGCCGGTCAGACCACAGGTGTGTGGGCGGTTTGACCGGCTTGTAGGGCCGGTCTGACCGCAGGTATGTGGGCGGTCAGACCGTCAGGGTCCGAGTCCGAGTCTGTTTTCGTCGGGTCTTAGGTTTCCTTGCTCAGGAAGGCAGGTTTCGTGTTTCCTTTGGTTTCTATCCCGAGTTAGACGTGGAGAAGGGCCTGTAGAGGGCAAGACCAACCCATATTTAATGGATAAGGCCGGTTCATTGTAAAACCCCCGAATACAATCTACTTGAATCGTTCTTTTACCGTGTTTTCTATTTTACCCTAGTTTAGTCCATCTTTGTCGGTTTGCGCCGTAAACCGTCCGCCGCCGCTGCGAGAGTGCGACACCTCTTTGTAGGTTTGTCCTGAAAACCTTCCGTTTTGCCGACGAGACGGGTAGTTATCCTCATATCGATCTAAATCGGCTCCGCTAGCCGGTTTAGCTATTTTTATACAAAACCCATCTTGATTTGGCCTTTTGGCTAGATCGAGGTGGTTGGCGACTTCATATCACCGCAAGGCGTTTAGGTGTTGCGATCGTGCTTGTCGACTTGTCACAAAAAGTTACCAACACGATTTTTGGCGACTCCACTGGGAACGATATAATCGGCCATATCACGGCCGAATTTCGTTTAATCTAGTAATTACTGTTCATTAAATCAGGAGTTTCGGCTAAATAGCCGAAATCAATCTACACTGTAATTGCTATCGCTACGCACTGGTTTCATCGCCGGATTAATCTGTTCGGCGGCGAAGTTAATTATCTGGTCGTCACTGAATCCATCTGAATACTTGCCGTTCAGCACGCCGCGTATACCGAGGATCATCGTCAGGAGGCAGAGGCCGGCTCGACGGCCTCGTTTCTTTTTGTTTCATACGGCAAACAGAGAAAAGATCAGGCTACTAGAGCCGATCTACCGGCAGACAAGCAGCAGGAGCTTTGTTTCTTTTTATTACTGTGCACGTGCTAAAACAAAGATCAGGCTATCCAAGCCGATCTACTTCTGTTCACATTAAAAAAAAACAACAAAGCCGATTCCTACTGTATCGGTTATTTCTGTGAAGCTTCAATTTCTCCAATTTTTTGCTAGGAACAGTAACATAAGAAGAAACATTAAGACCGTATATTAATCTATTCGGTCAACGATTTTGGCTATAAGCTATATGGCCAGATTTAATCAAGAAATTTCTTCATCAACTATAACGAGCGGGAATGGATTCAACAATATTACTGCACAATATATTAGGACCGATCAAGGCGTCGTGAGAGTAAACATCCCGCTACCTCAAGTTGTAGTTTCACCAAAGGTAACCTCCGATTCGTCCTACCCATACTTTACTAATCAAAAGGTTAATGATCGTTGTGTAGATGCATATACTATTTCTAGTTTTGCTTCTATACAATATGCTTATAGTGCTATGGGGGGATCAACGGGTGTTTATACAGGCGATTACACAGGAATCGGCTATATGCAAAACCTAGCTAACGGTATGACTGGTCGTGACACTAGTCTAACCGCACCCTAGGCCGGTCAGACCGTGCCTACAATAGCTGGTCAGACCGTGCCCTATTTTGGCTAGATCGGGCCTCTTGTGGCCGGTCTGACCGCACCACTTCCCACCGGTCAGACCGGGTCATCGGCCGGTAAGACCGGGTGCTTGGCCGGTCAAACCGAGCTATCTATAGCCGGTCAGACCGGTTCCCTGGGAATTTCTCTAGGTTTCCATACCACGACTAGCAGTACTGATTTTAATTATTATTCATCACCTGTTAATACTGTTAGTCATGCTATTCCACATGTCCCTAATGCCTACAATAGGGATATCCTCCCGATACTAGGTATGGCCAATATAATTATATTGCGCCGCAACAACCACCTCTTAGGCCACCAAATACACCACCGGATCCACATAGGCCTAAAAATATGGAGGAGTTAATTAGTACCATTATTAGGAATACATTTGGGATTGAAGCGGAGGATCGTGCTAGGGAGTACCAAAAGCCGTATCCTGATTTTTATGACATGATCCCACATCCTCGTGGTTATAAAATTCCTGAATTTACCAAGTTTAGTGGTGAGGATAGTAGGACCACATGGGAGCATGTAGATCAATTCTTAGCGCAATGTGGTGAGACTAGTAATATGGATACATGTAAATTGCGCTTGTTTCCTTTATCTTTGTCTAGTGCTGCTTTTACATGGTTTACTTCTTTACCAGCAAATTCTATTTTTACCTGGGCTTATTTAGAACAAAAGTTTCATGATTATTTCCACACTAGTGAAACTGAGCTTAGATTGGATGATTTAACATCGGTTAGGCATAAATACAATGAATCTATTGCTGATTATATTGAAAGGCTTAGAGATGTTAAAATCCGATGTTTCAATTTGAAAATAACTGACAAATATTTGGCCGACATTGCATATGATGGATTACTTGATTCTATTAAAGAGAGGTTGAATGGCCAAATATTTCTTAATGTTGATCATGTGTTGCATGAAGCTCTAGCTCAGGAAAGCCGAGTGGATGACAATAGCTTACATGCCAATTTAGATGATAGTGCAATATCATGTATAGCCGAACCAAGCGATGGTTCGGGTTGTGCTAATAATTTGTGCAATGATGTCGTGACAAGTATAGCCGAATCAAATGTTGGTTCGGATTATCTTACTAGCTTGGATGATAATACAACAACCATTATAGCCGAACCAAGTGTTGGTTCGGATTGTGTTACTAGTTTAAACAATGATAGAATAGCCGAATCAAGTAGTGGTTCGGATTGTGTTGCTAGTTTAGACAATGACATCATTGAAAATATAGCCGAACTAAGTGACGGTTTGGATTATATCACAAGTGAAAGTGAAATAGCATTGTCACCTAAGACCGAATCAAAAATCGGTCATGTGGATGTTGGAAAAAATAATGATAATGTCGTGCGGGATAGTAGTGAGATAGAATCTAAAATAGTTATGCATACATATCAAAGGCCGTATCCTGAACACGTAGATTCGGTCCCATACCCGCAAGGTTTTGAGGTGCCCAACTTCACAAAATTCACAGGTGAGGATGCTAGAACAACAATGGAGCATATCGGCCAATTTATTGATCAATGTGGTAAGGCCGGTAGTAATGATTTGCATCTATATGGTTTAGTTCGCTTGCTCCTAATTCAATTTCTACATGGTCACAAATGGAGCATGAGTTTCATGGTTATTTCAAAGATGCAAGCTTGATGGAGCAAAGACCGATTGATACTTCATCGGTCACTTGTGAAACTATTTCGGTTACATCTATGCCTAAGACCGGAATTGTTAGTGATCTTGTCCCTGTTAGTTCTATTGATGTTGGCAAAAAGAAAGGGAAAAGTGTTATTATTGGGGATCCTCGGCCCAAGAATAGGATCAAAAATGCGAAGGCCGAAGATCATAAAGTTGCAAAGAATGAGTCATCTAGTTCCCAAAAGACCAAAAAGCCGAAGCTCACTTTTGAGATGCTTATGGCTAAGTACAAGAAAGGATTAGCCGGTCAACGATTTGATAATCAAACTAGTGATTCAAAAAGACCAAGATCATCTCGTAGGGAGAGATTTGATCAAACACCAAAGAAATCGAAGCCATCAACTACACCAACTCCATACAAATCTCCGGTTGTGATGCCATGGTATTCACATCCAATGTCGCCATTTGGTTATCCTTTTATGTATTACATGCCATGGATGCCTCAACCACCTATGCCGTGTCATCAAGCATGGAAGCAATCACCTAGGATAGTACCAAGTCATTCTAACTTAAGACAAGACCGTTTCCCACAAAAGAATCGGTCTGGTGGATCAAAGGTGAAAAAGGTGAAGAAGTTGTGGGTGAGGAAAGAAGCCAAAGCTCCGGAGGTCGTTGCTATCAATGAGGAATCTCAAGATGTTCATGTACCTACTGGAGATGTGTTGAAAACTATACAAGCGGAGAAGACTGAAGCCGATGCCGTTGCTGTCGACATCGGCTGTCTGACCGAGACAGCTGTCCGGTCTAACCGCCAGACTACGGCCGGTCTGACCGACCCTCCTGGCCGGTCTGACCGACGGCTTGCGACCGGTCGGACTAGGCCTAGAGGCCGGTCGGACCGGGGGGCATTAGAGAAGAGTGGGAAAATTGAGAGCAACATAGGAGCTTCCACTTCGACCAAAAATATCAAGAATCATTGCTTAGCTCCTGGAAAACAACCACAGCTGAAGTGGATACCTTCTGGCTTATCTCGCTCTCAAAATAGGAGGCTACAACATCTTCGGGCCATAGGTAAAAAAGAAAAGAAGGCCGAAGATGTGGAGAACAAAACATGTAATAATTTAGAGCCTCAAACAACACCTAAGCGAGTGTGGAGACCTAAAGTAGTAAAAGTTAAGAGACCAGTGATTTCCCATAGAAGTAACAAATCCAATTTGATGAGAGAAGAATCATCGGTCATTAGAGATAAGTCTCCTCCACATGATGCTATGGGGATTAGTGCGGTATCCATCTTGCCTTCGAAATCATGCAATCTAGAAAGCCGATTTTGCTTGGGGGGCAAGACATTAATATGCTCATAAAGGAATCAAGAGAGATGAACAGCGATGGATACGACATCAGATCTTTGAGCCGCCGTTCGTTGGATGCTAAGGCAAGGTATGAGTTTATTGTGTTTACTGTTATATGCCTATGCCATGTTAAGAACATTGCTTGCTATCTAGCACATGTGTGTTTTTGCTTATCAAGTTGATATTATACATACATGTTGCAAATGCCAGTTCTAAGTAGTGGAATTGGTAAGTTGGCATATATTTTATTTGAAGTATGATTTGGCTCATGAGTCTTTAATATTTATTAAAAGCCAAATCATACATGTTCTTATGGATCACCATATAATATATAGATTTCATGTTTATCGCGTCATGAAAATTTTTCTTATTAGTAATTCAGCTAATGTCAATGGTCAATGTGATGATTTGTTCTAGAGTTGTTTTATTTAGGAACATTGGCATTGTTAATATTTTGCATACATGCTCAAGCCGATTACTTACATTTGTAGTTTATTGGAATCTATGTATGTGACACATATGACTTTGGTGATTCATTATTGATCATACTTCAATTGGCTAAGTGTTTTAATGCCATGATGATTATTGTTTCAAAAGCCACTTGAATTAGTATTCATCTAAACATGTTAGTTGGATATTATAATTATTTATATGTCTAGAGAAGGAATTTTGGTCCAATAATTTGATACACCAAGCATCTGGCTATAATTAATGTGAAGGAAAAATTATATACTAAAGGCCGATGTTTAACTTCAAATGTTTGGACGAAATTAGCGAAGTCACAGACTAGGGGCGGTCTGACCAGCATTGCACCGCTGGTCTGACCGGTGGTGGACTTGTGGTCTGACCGGCTCTGCATGGCCGGTCTGACCGGGTAGACAGGGCGGTCTGACCGGCATTGCATGGCCGGTCTGACCGATCCCAGGCAGAGAGTTGGGTGCACGTTACAATTGATTAAAATGCCGAATTAATTGTGAATTCGGATATTTGTGCCCATGAGTTAGAAATAGCTTGGAGAATTCCTTTGATTAGATATTTGAAAGATACTACACTTAAGATTGATCGGAAGATTCGGCGGCAAGCGCTCAAATATTATATCGCCGAAAAATAGATGGAGTATTACTTAGATAATGATCAATCTAAAGTTGCTAGGAGAGTAGTGCGTGAAGGGATTTGTGAGATTCATCAATCGGCCCGTAAGATAAATTGGTTGCTTAGGATAATGGGGTTTCATTGGCCGAAAATAATTGATGATTGTTTCAAATGCTATAGAGGGAGTAAAGCTTGTTAACGGACCGGCAATGTTCAATTAGCACCTACCGCTGTGTTGGATCCTATCATTAAACTATGGCCGTTCTGAGGTTGGGCTTTGGATTTCATTGGTCAAATTTATCCTTCGTCATCAAAAGGGCATTGGTTCGTGCTAGTTGCAATGGATTACTTCACTAAGTGGGCCGAAGCCGTGCCGCTTGAGAATATTACTTGTACGGAGGTAATTGACTTTATTTTGAAGCATATTGTTCATAGATTCAGTTTTCCTCAGACGTTAAAGGAGCTTCTTTTATGTCTAAGGAAGTGAGAAGTTTTGCCGAATCTTATGATATTAAGTTGTTGAGCTCTTCTCCTTACTACGCTCAGGCTAATGGATAAACCGAGTCGAGTAATAAAACATTGTTGAAATTGCCATTTTGCCAGTTGAGGTAAATCTTGGCTCTCTTCGGTATTTCAAGCAAGTGTCAGTTGAAGATTACAAAACCTTGATGGGAAGCAATTTTGAAGACGTCATCGACAAGCGTTTGAAGAATTTGAAGGAGATGAAGACACTTCAAGACGGTGTTTTCATAGAGCAATTAATGGGAAATACTTGAAGAAATACTTCCCGAGCATTTGGCAAGATGCTTAGGAAGTCCCATGACCAGTTATTGGATTATCGCGCTGAGATAACATGTTCTATGCTTTTACGTTCACGTATGTTCATCAAAAAGGCAAGGGGGCATGTGTTTACACCCAAATTTGGCACCTATGGACGAAATAAGGGAAAATTGCCAAAGTTTGGAAAGTGACGGGTTTCATTCACATGGCCGGTCAGACCACAGGTGTGTGGGCGGTCTGACCGGCTAGTAGGGCCAGTCTGACCGTAGGTATGTGGGCGGTCAGACTGTCAGGGTCCAAGTCCGAGTCTGTTTTTGTCGGGTCTCGGATTTCCTTGCTCGGGAAGGTAGGTTTCGTGTTTCCTTTGGTTTCTATCCCGAGTTGGACGTGGAGAAGGGCCTGTAGAGGGCAAGACCAACCCCTATTTAAGGGACAAGGCTAGTTCATTGTAAAACCCCCGAATACAATCTACTTGAATCGTTCTTTTACCGTGTTTTCTATTTTACCCTAGTTTAGTCCATCTTTGTTGGTTTGCGCCGTAAACAGTCCGCCGCTGCTGCGAGAGTGCGACACCTCTTTGTAGGTTTGTCCTGAAAACCTTCCGTTTTGCCTACGAGACGGGTAGTTATCCTCGTATCGATCTAAATCGGCCTAGAGGCTGATTTTGATCTCCAAATCGGCTCCGCTAGCCCATTTAGCAGTTTTTCTACAAAACCCATTTTGATTTGGCCTTTTGGCTAGATCGAGGTGGTTGGCAACTTCATATCACCGCATGGCGTTTAGGTGTTGTGATCGTGCTTATCGACTTGTCACAAAAAGTTGCCAACATACTTTTCAATATATATTTTTATAGAAACAAGAAGTCAAAGTTGTGTTTTGAAGATCATTCGCTGTACAAAATGATTTTCTTTACGAGTACGGAGGGAGTACTAAAATTGTCCCTAAATATATAAACACTAAACACTTCTGGAAAAAGTACGAATTACCCCCTGAACTATCGCGGTCGACCGAATTACCCCCTAGACCACAAAACCTGACATTCTTCACCCCCAACTATGCAAACCAGACGAATTACCCCCCTCGACCAAATCCGTGGTGGTTTTGGTCTACGTGGCGTACACGTGGCAGTCCAGTCAACATTCTATTTATTAAAAAGTATGGGACCCACTTATCATACTCCTCTTCCATTCTTCCTCTCTCACTCTTCCTCTCTCTCTTCTCTCTCTCACTCTCGATGATCCCGTCGAGGTTGTCGTTGATATCAATGGCGGTGGTGGCGCCGCCGTTGCGTTAGCAGCACGAGGACAACACAACGATCTCCCTGATGATGACCACCGCCTGGAGCCTCCTCTGCAGGTCGTCGTGCTTGGCGACGTTGGCGAGCAGCGCCACCGACGCGGTCGATGAGCCGATGGCCATGATGGCCTTCTCGTCGAGCGGCATGACGAGCACCAGCGACGCCTGGACGTCGTTGAGCAGGACCGACGACGCTGACGAGTCACTCACTGCGGCGAACGATGCGACCACCGCGGCGAGTGCGCTGGCGGCGCCAGATGACGCGAGGCACCGCCGGTCCCTATCGGACTCCCACGCGAGGCGGCCGACCTCGCGCACCGCCGCGCCGCACCTCGCCGCGTCGCCCGCCCGCGCGGCGGCCTCGACCTCGCCCAAGCCCAACACCTCGCCCGCCTGTGCCAGCGTGACAGGCACCCGCGGCGTGGGGATCCGCTCGACGCCACGGCAGTGGTTGGCGACGCACCACGCCTGGATGATGCAGCGGAGGGCGTGGTTGGGGATGAGGTCGTCGGCGCGGAGGTCACCTTTGGTAACCGGGCACATCGACGACGCCGTCGCTGCCGTCTTCCCCGCTCCGGCGGCGAGCAGCCACGCCTCAATGCCGGCCTGGGCTTCATGCGCGTGCGGGCACGCCGTCGGGCGTTGGGACAGAGAGTCTCGCCGACCTGGGCTTCATGCGCGTGCGCGTCGTCGGGCCGCTGGCGCCGTAGCCCGACGCGTCCGGCAACCGCGGCGGTGAGACCGCCGTGGCCGCGTCAGATCTCTGTGCCTGGCTCGACCAGTTCGCTGACGGTGCCGCTATGCCCGCACTCCTGACGGCGCCAGAGAGAGAGAGAGAGAGGGGGGGAGGGGGAAGCCACGCCGAGGGGGCGGCTGCTCGTCGTGGCCGCAGCCGCCGCCGCCTCCTCCTTATCCCCTGCTGCCACTACTTCCGCGTCACCCCACGCCGCCGCTGCTGCCGCCGCTCTGTGTTCCCCGCCCGCAGCCGCAGAGAGGAAGAGTGAGACAGAGAGTGAGAAGGAGAGGAAGAATGGAAGAGGAATATGACAGGTGGGTTCCACATTTTTTAATAAATAGAATGCTGACTGGACTGTCACGTGTATGCTACATAGACTAAAACTACCGCGATTTGGTCGAGGGGGGTAATTTATCCGGTTTGCATAGTTGGGGGTGAAGAATGTCCGATTTTGTGGTTCAGGGGGGTAATTCGGTCGACCGCGATAGTTCGGGGGGGTAATTCGTAATTTTTCCTATATAATACTCCTCAAGTTGTTAAGTTTAAAAATGTAAAAATTATATCAATAGATTTATCTTAAAAATACTTTCTTAAAAGTATACATATGTCACTTTTCAATATATATTTTTATAGAAATAAGAAGTTAAAGTTGTATTTTGAAGACCGTGTCGCTGTACAAAACGACTTTCTTGACGAGTATGAAGGGAGTACTAAAATTGTCCCTAAATATATAAACACTAAACACTTCTGGACTTTAACGGGGATTAATTAACAAGAGAGGTGAAACCAAATTAGAAATAATAATTTGTCCACGATATGATATTTTCAATTGTTGACAAAATGCTACTTCCACTTTTTATTAATAAAACTCAATATTATTTTTACAATTTTGTACGACTAGGATTCATTACACATTGTTTGCTAATACTATTTTTTATTTAACAGTGTTGTCAAATATAAGAACGAATTATTGGTCTGAAAGTGCATCGCCACCATCTTACGATTGTCGATTCTCCCGGTTAATTAATTTATACGAACTTGGAGCTATCTGAGCTAGATACTGATGAACGGTGATTTGGCTGTGTACATCCGTTTAGATGTAGAGGCCGGTTTAATCCATTATCTTAAAAAAAAAACTGATGAACGGTGACATCATGATCCACAAATACCCTGAGGAACAAAATCGAATTCTTCCAAAGATGGTAACACCAGAGCAAAACACATTTAGTAAGTGTTGTTGACGAGACACGTATGGCTCAAACATTTAGTAGCTAGCTAGCTAGATTAATTAAGAAGAATAAACAATTCATACTAAATTCATCATGGCAAAATGATGACGCCAATGAACCAGATTCTCTATCATGGATATCAGTATCAAGTTTGATCAGTTTAGCACAATAATGCACCTCTGATTATTAGCGGCATGCAATATATGCTTTTTTAATAATTCTAACAATGTCTGCGATTAAAAATTTGTTGCCAGCTTTGTGACGCATATATACCAGGGCAGCAAAATCCTTCTTTCGGGATCGGTAAATAAAAAATGGCAAAAATTTTTGACGTAGAATGTATATATAAACCTATCTTTGTAAGACTACACTCTAGTTTGGTGGTACGTAATTTGCTGAAAAACATTATGACCATTATTTTATTCAATTGGATAGATAAAATTTATAGGAATGAACATTTTTACCCTGTGACAAGTTGATGTTAGAATATGTGTCGAATATACTAGTCCTATTTGATTACGATTGAACTTGGAGTTGTAATAGTTGGTAGGGATGGAGTTAGAGTCAGACTCTATAACCCGGCATCTCTTTTAAATAGAGAGGGGGGCACCACAATGTAACCATAGCGACTACAATGCAACGTAGACACGCAGAGAGATGATGGCGGCGAAGCCATAGTCTCGTAGCGGCTAGGAGTTATATTGGTTGCGGAGGAGCACTCATAATCAGAGCCCCGGGGATGTAGGATTCGGCTGAACCTCGTTAACAAATATCGTGTGTTCATGTGTCTTTATTTGACGTGTCTTGGGTGATCAATGGCTTAAGCGATCAAGAAGGATAGTCGTCGTTCCGCTGTATTGACTAACTTTTATAACAAGTGGTACAAGAGCAGAAGGTTTTAGTATTGGATCAAGAAGACATGTGGAGGAGGAAACACGAGGTGGTGATAGCGCATCGACAGGAGATCGTCAGTAGTGGCGATGAGATCGATGGCGACAACGAGGACGTTGCGGAGGCGACGATCTCGCTCGCGATCAGACCGGCGATGGCGGAACGTGACCGGAAGACGAGGCCGGGCATGGCCGAAGGCGTTCAGAGAGATAGGAGGGGTAGCGCCACGGACTGCACGCCCGACGCACGCGGCGATCATGGATTCGTGGCGGCAGGGAGGCTAGTGTCGGAAGGGCAAAGCCGGCGAGCGTTCGAACAAATATTATTACACTATAAGTTTTGTGTGTTCTCATTTATAGAGATACTTGCCTTGGTAAAGGGAAAATATATGGATGACCAAAGAAGTTGATTGGGGACCAAACCAAGACTTTCCCCAAGTCTACTCCAACATTACCACATCATTTTTGATCCATAGAAGGCAAGAGATGAAGTTCTGTACGTTTTGGATTCGTATTCGTTCAGACCTTCTAACAGCATCAACTTCAAACAAATATAGCCACTGATCCAGAAGGACTCTCGGGGCCCATGAGTACTTGTTGGAAAGCTTATGGAGTCTACTTTGATATGGTTCTGGTCCTACATCAAAATTCTTTCCAAGGAGTTAGGAAACTACAAAACAAGCTATATACCTCATCCAGTCGGAGTCTGATTTGGGCTTTGGGCTTTGTAATTGTTTCGTGGGCTAAACCCTATCCCTAATCATATTTATTTAGTAGTCGCCATAGTTCAGAGTGAGGTTTTGCTTAGATTATCTTATCTAATGTAGTTTCGCTACTAGTTCGGTTTGTGGAACCCAAAATTCAAGTGATAAATCATTCATATGTAATTGAGTTGTAATCTACTTTGTTTTTGGTTCTGTTCTTCAATTCACATGTTTGGATTAGCCTTGTCAGTGAGGTCAATCGGACCACGCACTGTTGATAAAAGGAGACGTGGTGCTGTGGTTTGCAGGTTCGAATCGTGTTTATTGGAAACTGGATTGTGTGTGTCAAGTTTCCACCAAATCGAGAGTTGTCAGTACCTATCGGAATATGATTTTAGGTTTATTTTTAATGTAGTATTTACAGTGCTATATAATATATAAAATAATATTTACAACTTGTTTCAATTGTAACTTTGATTGTAATTTCTATCTTTATTAAGTGCAAATATTTCAAATTTGTTTGTTTTCCTTCATAATGTAATATATATTTTTTTTGGTGAAGTCATATATATGCTTTTTCTGATTAAGTGACATCCCACAAACTTTCTTCGGCATATATGTAGAATGAAGGAGACTTTAAAACAAATAGTTTTTATTGGATACAAACTTTGTAATTCTTTATAAGCTCCTTTTTTTCTTCCTGTAACTTTGTACATATTCTGTTTTAATAAAAATACACTGCTAGGCAAAGCCCTGGTAGTTTTTCGGTAAAAAAAAAATGACATCCCACAAATGTTCCATGAAAAAGATAGACAAATAAATGAAAATTTTGATTGGCCCATTAAGGAATTGACGTGGGCTCCGTCATGACCCTTACAACAGGCAGGCCCATTAACGGCCGAAACAACTCAGCAAACCTATATGAGTGGCATACATCTGTTGTTGGAATAAGTTCACATGAGTCCCTCAATTTGTCACCGAGTTCAAGATTCGTCCCTTGAGCGCAAAACCAGGTACAACGCATCTCCCAACTTACAAAACCATACAAATAAGGTCCGAGAGAAAGAAATAGAAACTAATCCTATCCTACCCTAACAAAACGGATACAATACGATCTTATCCACATACTCTAACAGTCCTTGGCGGGCCTCGCCTCAGGGCTCCCCGCCTCCCCAGCATGATGTACGTCAGGCACCCTGCCAGCGCCGTGATCGACGACCCACAGTCCGATGACGGCCCGGAGCTCCGGCCGCCGCTCCCTCCTCTCCCGTCTCCCGTCTGTCGCAGCGCACAGCTCCTCTGCTATCAGCTGCCACACGCCACTCCTCAACCGCCTCTCCGTCCGATGGTTGTCGCCCCCTGCGCTTCTCCCGCCGGCTGGCCTCCCCACTCGATTGTTGTCGTGCCCCGCCCTTCTCCCCGCCGACCGGCAGCCGCCACCCTTCTCCCTCTCGGCGTGCCTAGAGAGAGGAGAGGGGAGAGAAAGGAGGAGAGGGGAGATGGGGGAGAGGGGAGGAAGAAGAGGATGGGTGAGAATGACATGTGGGGCCCCACCATTTTTTATTAATTTGTGTGTGAAACTGACATGTGGGTTCCATGGGGTTTATTATTTTTTCTCGGATCAAATTGCCATGTAAGCGTCACGTCAATGCCACGTCAAATGAAGACTGAGTCAAATTAACCACGTAGGCGCCACGTCAGCCAAAACCGCCACCCAAACCGCTGAGAGACCTCATCTACACTGGTTTTGACAATTGAGGGACCCATTGTATCTGGTTTTCTGGTTGAAGGATGATAATCAGATTCGTGACAAATTAAGGGACCTCAGATGAACTTATTCATATGTTGTTTTACTACTTAATCTAACGGTGCAAATATTTGGGTGATTTTACGTTGAAAATCTGTCGACACATATGTAGCCCCTCCCAATTGTTAAGTTACAAATTTGATATATTTTAGCAGAAACGAAATATGCAGAATGCGAGTTTTCCATTTTTGAGATATTTTAATTTGTATCTGCATTTTCATTTGAGTACCTGTAATATTCACATTTATATTTTAGTCCCTAATCAGGTCAGTAGTCGGTTCCCGTTGAAAAAAGTAAGACAGAAAGGTGCTGAAAAAAGAAAAAGAAAATCAGTGATCCTTTTGATATGTTTTGAAAGTGTAGAATTATGTTTTGAATTGTGGCTTTGTTCGTTACCGGAGGTTCCCATTCAGAACAGTGCGCATGGAAAACGGAGCGGTCCATTAGCGCGTGATTAATTAAGTATTAGCTAATTTCTTTTTCAAAAATAGATCAATATGATTTTTTAAGCAACTTTCGTATATAAACTTTTTTGCAAAAAAAAACACACCGTTTAGCAGTTTGGGAAGCGTGCACATGGAAAATGAGGCAGATGGAGCTGGGAACTTGATGCGAGCACACTCGCGAAGGGTGGCCCGATCTTCACGACAGTAGGTAGAAACCAATGATAACTTGCTGTAGAAACAGCGGGTAACTAGCTTTATACCTGCCAAGGTTGGATGCGACCAAGCGACGGGGAGAGAGACACCGAAACCGTGAGGACTTCGACTCGATCTCCGAACGACCGCAAAACCACAATCCGGTACTAATCCTCACAATACGGTGCAGCCGAACTGGAAGCCGTAGAGCACGAACTAGGGGACCTCAAAGAGATCTTCCTCACAAGGCCAAGAAGAACTCGCAAGAACAAAGGGGTGTAAGATACTCAAGCAGCTCGGCTGCAAAAACCATTCAGGTTATCAAATCATCAAAAGCTGTTTTCTGGAAGCACATAGGAGATATTTCTACTAGGAACAACCCTCCTAGATAGGTATGAAAAGTCCTGAAAGTTTGAAGGACATAGGCTAGCCCAAAGGTCTCAACAAGCGAATTCCCGAGAATACTCGCGCGTCTGTTTGGATAGTGAGCAGCCTTCAGTAAAAATGTCATTACTCCTCATTGGGAAGTCCAAATGACATGGGGTCGGTTGCGTTGGAAAGCTAACTTAATAAGATTTCACACCATGTGCATAATGCACTACGAAATATTGTAGATTGATACAGTTTTGCATGGAAAGTTGGAAGTCTTGGCAAACTGTTGGCCTTCAGAGCAGTGTCCACTAATATGGCCATAACTCTTTAGTGGGAAATCCAATGGACGAGCGGTTTGTTGGGTGTGAAAATAGACTCAATAAGCTTTCCAGAAAGTGCTCATTCACCTTCATAGCTTTTGAGAATCAAAAGTTATGACGATTTCTTGAACTAGTCCGTTTTGAAACTGAACTGGTCCGTTTTTACTGGTCCTTTTTCACTGTCCGATTCAGCTTCCTCTTGTTGCATATTCATAAGCACAACCAAAGTAGAACGTTTAGGTAGTATAACATTCTCATCTATAGATGCATCTAATCGGTCCTTCCATTACTTTGTCACGTGTAGCAGTAGTTGAACTTGGTATAGTCATAACTGGAATGTCCTCATCAGAACTACTCCCTCCGTCCCAAAAATACTCAACCTAGTATTAGATAAAGTTTTCTAGCACAACGAATCTGGACATACTCTTATCTAGGTTCATTAAACTAGAAAACATCAAATCCAATACTAGATTGATTTTTTTTAGACGGAGAGAGTAGAACTATAGAAACACAGCCTTAGTGTGGTTAGGTGTTTGCTTAATCCGTTTTCGAGTCGTTTGCGTCCCTAATTATAAATATATGTCAATTGAGATGTTAGGTGAATAATGATACAAATCTATATACCTCAATAAAAGATAACAGTGATAGTTATGCTACCTGCATTCGCATGTTTTATAAATTAGTCCCCAGTATGTCCTCCATTATGCAATAGTCTAATATATGTTTAAATATGAAAAACATATATTCAAATAAATGTGTACTTTAACATAGCAAAACATGGATATTTACTAGTGGACAGTAAAACCTACTATTTTTCCCCCTTTCTGCGCGAGCACCCTACACCTTGCGACTACCAATCTGTAGTTTTGCATAGGGGATGGCATTGTTCATGCATAACAATATATATAGATAACACAAGCATGCCACTGTTATATCTTGTACAGCGGCAGCAAACTTGTTAGCCTGGTTAGGTCCAGGCAACAAGAATAAAAGGACATGTCAGGAAATAGAACGAGCTTAAAAAGAAATGCTTGTAACTGCAAATGTGTTACACCCAAAAGCTACGATAAGCTACAAAGTGGGTATGGCAAAATTGTTCATTCTGCACACCTTTGGTCCCTGGTGTGCAAAAATTTCCCCCAAACGCAGCACAACTTAAGCCCTTGAAACCTTTTTCTTAACAGCCTTTGATTTCCTGCTTTTCTTCTGCTTCTTGTATTCCTTGTACAAGTTGATGGATGACAACGTGTGGTTCAGCTCAGCTCTCAATCTCTCATTCTCTGAGATACCTCTTAGTACCGCAAAATGATTTTTTAACTTCTCTTTGAGTTCATCTCCACCCGCAACGCAATCTGATCCCTCAAGCGCTGCAGGGCTTAGGGCAACAAACTCCTTACCACGCCTCTTCTTTCTGCAGTTTAGTGGCAACAATTTATTCGCTGGTTTAGACAATTTCCGTTCCATTGACAAGTCTCTATATGCTTCTAGAGGGTTTGCATTTGAAATTGGAACAGGATTCTGTGTAGGATTCAAATTGGCCATGCTCAAGATATTTGAGGCCATTGAGGAAACAGAGGAATCGTAATGCTTCTGCAGAAGGCTAAGCTCCCATAGGACTGAGGCAAGTCCCCCACTCAGATAAGGATCTTTAGCTTCTGGGTCATATTTCTGCACAAATGAAAGGTAGCATTATTAGGTAAACACAAGCTGTAATTGATGTTGATGAATTGCACAACACAAGGGTAGACAAATACCGCAACTAAGCAAGACAGGGAGCCACCACCAGAATCATTTTCCAACATGTTTCTGCACTTGCTATTCTTTTGAAGAAGATGCTTCAGTGTGATTAATGCTGAAATATTGTTCAAATATGTCAGCAATTATGTCAAAGGAAATGAAACAGATGTTTGTACTTAATACATATTATGTACTGTCCAGGAAGGAAAAACAAATGTACCCCAATGGATCTAATATTTGGACTACAATCAAGGTAGAAAGACTGGGAAAGTGCAAGGCAAAACAAACACAAACCTGCCATGGCTTCTGCAGAACCAAAGGACAAAGCAAAGGTTGCTAGGCGTTTAATGAAAGCAGCTGCTCTTATCATATCCTGCTGTTTGCCTTCCCAGAGAAGTGTCTTCAGAGCATCAGCCAATACCTCACCACGATCTCTGGATAGAGACAGAAATCAGGTTGTGTTCTTAAGTTACTTGAAAACTTTGCAACAGCTATCTTAGACATAACCACCATTCGATTTACCAAAAAATGACAACACGAAAACATTCTGAAAGTGTATTGTTGATGGAAGACACAAAGTGGACCGCCATAAGCCATGAATTAAACATGTTGGTCACTGCTGCCTCCACATTAATAAAATGGTGCTTACCATACGCAAGACTGTATAATGTTCTTCTATTATACATTATAATCGGCATTGGAGTACATGATAAAATGCATTGTCAGTAATCAGCATGGTTATGTGGTATAGCTGTACATAACTACTTCCTCCGTTTCACAATGTAAGTCATTCCAGCATTTCCCACATTCATATTGATGTTAATGAATCTAGATAATATATCTAGATTCATTAACATCAATATGAATGTGGGAAATGCTGGAATGACTTACATTGTGAAACGGAGGGAGTAGTTATTTATGAGTAATAATAAGCATTTCAATGGTGAAACACTGACCAACAATAAGTAATGTAAGCAAAAAATAACGGAAGAAAAATTTGCTATGATGCTACCTATCCATGAATCTGTGTTTTAGAAAGGACAAGAGTATATATATTTCTTCCCCATCACCAGCACCAAAATAAATAGAATTCAAACCTGTCAGGCCAATACTCCAGAATGAGGTTAAAAAGCTGCACAAAGAAGTCTTGCAGGTCTACATTCAGAGCTTCAAGGTTGCTCCTCCAGACTTTAAATGCAACTATGCAGCACTGCAGACGTTCTGATACATTCAGTGTATTGTCATGTACTATGCCAGAGTGATGGTCGGTATACCCAGAAAGCTTCTTGAGGCACGCGACAAGTTCACCCATGAAATCCAAATCAATTAAGTGTGAGAATTTTCCTAAACCCTCCAAACATGGAGCAAGTAGTGGGTGTGAGCCATCTGGGGAGACATTAATGACCTTGCCCCTGATGATGATATAATGACTGTCAGCATAGTAACTTTATTCCAAAGTAAGTGAAAGTTTATCATATTGGATAAACTCGAATGGTACAATGCCAGTAATGAAATTGTTATGGCAAAAACTAGTGTGACAACATTAAAGTGCACATACCTGGAATTTGAAATACTCATGCTATGCTTCAAAATGCGAAAGTAAGTCTCAAAAAGAGCAGAGAGTGTTTCTTTCTGTATCCTTCTCCTTTCCTTTGGATCAAGAGTAAAGGAAACAGATCTAAGTTCAGCATCAACCTGCAAAAATAGTAATAATAATAAATAAGTGAATTTCTTATACAGTTTGAGCTATACCTATCAAATTATGCAACAAATGTTACCTCTTCTCTAGCCTTTGAGATCAATTCCTGTTTGGCTTTCTTATTATCACTCACTGGCAATTGCTTTGGGACTTCCTGGTTTTGTCGTCGTTTGTTCTTCTTTGGTTTTCCCTTTTCTTCCTCTCTGTCATCTTTTCCAAGATCATCATCAAATCTCAAAGATAGGAAGACCTTACAGAAAAAAGTGGCCACAATTAGCACATGGAGTTGATTTTCAGCTATGTTGGATGAAATGGGGCAGTGGTCAGCAGCTAGGAATGAGCTGCTGCCCATAGGGCCCAAGCTGGTGAAGTAAGTCCATTAACATATTAATTGCATGGTGAAGATGCGACAAGACAAATAATAACCACATATCACATGTAATAAATACAAATATTGGCACATACCTCAATGCTATCAGGATGAAGCTGGCAATCGTTTAGCTTCACATGATCAGCAATCAATCTCACAGCTTCAATAGTTGCCTCACCACGATGCTTTCCTTCATCTACAAATAGAGACCTTATCGTTTCACAACACATTTTCCTACAAAGAATTGGGGGAAATGCAAGAATGTGAGGACAACATTAAATGGAACAGTTGGCTAAAAAGGTAACCCAGTGTTTCCCATCATTTTAAGTAGACAATTTAGACCATCAGATGATCAAAAATTAAATAAATAAAAAACAGATGATCCACAAATCAAACTACACAAGACATTATTCAAGGAAATCAGTTGCACAGCTAAATCAACATCTAACAGGAAACAATGATTTTGATATAAATTAATACAGGTTACGTAGTCAACCTCACTGCATCATCTGGAGAACTTAAATTTCTCGCCACGCTAGCAAGTATACTTTCACGGAAGTTGAAATGTGGAGCAGTATCTAGTAAAGTACACATGCAACGAACAGCCAGAGCGGAAAAATTTGGTTGCTTCTCCAAGGAGATTAACTTTTGCAGGTATGCCTGAAAAAGCATAGAAGAGCAAAGGAAAATCAAACCCAAGAAATATAACTTCTGAAACTAACTTCCGAATGCAAGGAAAATGTAACTGCATTCGGCTATAGTGCATGGCATGATATATATGCACGTTATACACATTATGTGTACCTTTTCAACAAGACAATAATCCTCTTACATGGGGAGTTGGGAGGCAAACAAAAAATATGGGGAACAGGCAAAGGTTGAGAATTTTTGTAGCTCAATGTTTTTGTACCATATTCATCCCCATGCAAATCAATTTCAAACAACAAAATAAATGATGGAACCATTCAAACATAATTCATATGAGAGAATTACAGAATAAAGATAATGTCTGTCACTAATTAAAAAGCAAGGAGGTGGAATGAAACCTTGTAGGAGCGAAGAAGTGTGTATTCATAATATCTCATCTTTTTTACATCTTTTGAAACCTCTACCGTAAGCTCTTTTTCTGTCAACTGCCTAATGCGGTAACTGCAGCAAACAGAGAATGAGGCATGAGAAAGACACCTTAATATGTAATCAAAATACAAAATGAAAATCAACCATCACATACCTAGGAATAATGTCCCTGAACACAGCAAGCAAGGACATCAGACCAAGTTTAACAACCTTCTGGTCTTTGTCATTGCATATGTTTAACATATCATTTAGAGATCTAATATGTGATTCAGGATCTTCAAGCATAGACATCCCTATTTCAGCCAGCTGGGCCTTCTTTTTCTCAAATAATTCCTCAGCTGAAAGTTCCTCCTTCACCTCCTCCTGTCAATCGGAGCAAGTACAAGACATATGTGAAAAAAAAAAAAAGCATTAACAAACAAATAGCAACATGGTGATTTTAAGATCTTGAAGGGTTGAAATTGTGGGCCCATCATCGCATAGAGAAAAATTATTAATTAAATTAAATTACTACAGCAATCAAATCACATGCGAAAAAAGGGAAAGAAATACATAAAGATTGATATAGTAATGACACACCTAGTATGGTTATAACGACAAGCCAGAAAACACAATATGCGCCCCTGCCACGCCTTCATAACTCCAAATACCCGGATTCGTTACAGTCATTTGTTTTAATATTGACCCAACATTTTACAAACATGCTTTTTTCTCCATGGTTATTCTTGCACTGCATTCTATAGGCTGTATGATTAATAGTTTAATACCCAGAACTCATATACATACTGTGATGTTCACAGTTCCGTACCATCTGACCTAGCGTTTTCTCGAAAAATCTTAGGTTTTCATGTCAACAACGAATAAGCCAGAGAGCACTAAACTAATACAGGTATGACAGTCAAATTATATATGTGGATGTATGTTGATCAACAATGATGCATAGGATACTTCCATACTGACAAAGTTGCAATCAAGCAAGGCCAAATCATATATTTTTTGTGCTACCGTTATGAAGAAGGCATATATATAGTACATAGCATATGGTTTTTCCAACAACCAAAGCAAGGAGGTCGAGACAGCTTGTCTTCCTAACAGGCATTAAAATTATGTATCATAAGCAAAAGGCTTGTTGAAAAATGAATCTCTGTGATGCAAAAAAAGAACAAGGTAATACCAGCACTTTTGATTGTAATTTTCCATTTGAAGCTTCAGTTTGAGCTTGCACATTTTGCAATTTACCATCTCCCTTTTTGCTTTTGGATTTTTCCTTCCGTTCTCCCTTTTGAATAGTTTGTTTGGAATTTCCTACTTTGTCTTCAGATTTAGATTCAACATTATTAGAACTGTCATCAAATCTCGCTTTCTTGGCTGCACGGCAACACAAATATGTTAACTAAGTAGAATAGCACCAAGTAGCATAGGCATATGACAAAGGCATCTTTAAGCTTCAAAAGGCATCATTCAGTAACACATAGAAACTGATGCATATAGCTTCTTCTGTGCTTAATCAAAATTAATATCCACAGAACAATATTTGTGCCTTTTCTCTCACTATTTGGAGAAGGTCTTGCCGTGATCTTTCAGTTACACTGAACATCTAATTTATTTAAGGAAGCAAAGATCATTATAGCCAGTTCCATACAAACTAGTATGCGTTAGTCCTTTAAAACAATGGATACATGACCATACATGCATAACAGCATAAGCGCCAAAATTTAGCTCTTTCATAGAAAAAGAATGGTGGATTCTATGTACTTGCCAGCTGAAATCCAATGTCCAATTCATTCAACCTGGTACACAGGACTGCATGATTTGCGAATGAAAAGGCCGAAAGACCTAGGCTCAATGTACCGAGTGAATTTGTTCAGTACCCTTGGACATGTCAACTAGTTTTTATAGCTAGATCGGTCAGTCTTTCTTCCACTTGTATAGTTTATTCCAATCATTTACATTCCCAGGGGACCATTCCAAATACAAACATTTGTGATTAGGCATTGGCAATGCATAGACAAATTTCGCTTTGCAGTTCAACATTTTCTCCTCAGTACTGCAACTGTGACAACGAGAGTAGTGGATTTGGAAGTAACGAGTTTGCCACACCCTTTTTCTATTCAATAATATCGAAATGTCCTACCCAATTACTCCATCCGTCCCAAAATAAACAAACCTAGTACAGGATGCCCTGTCCAAATTCGTAGTACTAGGATGTGTTACATCAATTGTTTATTTTGGGATGGAGGGAGTATGTATCTATAGGAAGAGATGTGCAATTCTTACATTGCATAAGGACTATGAATTAGAGTGAGAATTGAATTCTTGCATTCGAATAAGGACTTGAATTATAGTGAGAATTGAATCGATTTAGTAGTGTGTCGCGGCAGCAGAACAACAAATAAGATTAAAATAAAAGTATAGTACCGTTGTTGTAGACCAGCTCCCCTTGCAGGGTCTTGACGGGGAGGGCGTCGACGCGGTCGACCTCGAAGTCGTCGTCGTCGTGGTTCTTGGGCCTGAGGGCCTCGACCGCCTTCCTCCTGCGCTCGCGCTCCTCGTAGAGGCGCTCGACCTCGTCCTCGTCGTGGTGGGCGACCCTGGTGACGTAGCTGTCGATGGACTTCCTGTCGAGCGTGGCGAGCGCGCGGGCGTGGCCCTCGTTGCCCCTGAAGAACTCGACGTCCTCGTCAGAGACCACCACGTCGTCGTCGTCCACCTCCGGCGGCAGCTGCGGGGGCAGGATCACCTTGTCCTTCTTCTTCTTGCTGCTGCTCTTCCCCATCGCTGCCGGTCCTTGGCGAGGCCGCGCGGCTCGGTGAGAGGGAGAGGGAGAGGGAGAGGAGGGTTTTAGCTAGGGTTTCGTCCGCGGCGGCGAGAGGCGGCGCGCGGAGAGGGGAGAGAGGAAGTGAGGAGGAGGATGGCACGGCAGCCTGCGGGGCCAGCGTGGAGGAGGCCTTTTTGGCGCCGATGACCGGCCCAGTCGGGTGGGCTGCCGCTGACGAGTGGGCCGTAGGGGCGGCCTCGCTGGATTGCGCCGACCCAGGAATTTTTTATGGAAAAAAGTTCATTTTAACAAAATAACTATAGGTTGTCTTTCTAACTAAATGTCCAACACAGTTCCAATTTCCAAAATATAAAGCAACATATGAACTCAAGCAAAATTATTTGTTGGATTAGTAGATAGACGAGCACCTAAGAACAATTCACGGATACATTAGTAGTTGTTGGACTAACGGTTCGATGGAACAATCAGTAAACACGTGAGCATATGCCTACAAATTTAACTGTTAAATTTACGTGCGCACATCTAGAATTAGAGGTATGCATGTGTTTAGATGAAAAAAATATCAGCTTAGCCCCGCATGCCGCCCATGCCGCCTACTCATGCGGATAGACCTGCGACCTCCTTCCCCCTGCTAATGCGCGTGGGTATCTGGTCTCTGAACAAAAACGGAGGGAGTAAAACTTATCTCTAGATCGACGCCTGTAAAATCGGCATGGTTTGTTAGTTGTTACAGCCGCCAATCCACACCCGAGTGGAGTCTCGACCTAGTACCACCCACGCACCGCACGCCACACTGCCATTATATATGTTGCGTTGCCGCCACCCTAGTACCATCTCGACACGCTTGTGCTGCTCGATCTCGATATCTATCAGATCGATCGATCGGAACGAGAAAAAGGGGAGCAAATTATGGAGGAGATCGTAGGCCGAATTTTTTTTCATCTAAACACATATGGCTCCCTAATTCTAGATGTGAGCACCTAAGGTTGGGAATTATGTTTCTAAGCAACATACATATGTGACCATGTCAATCAGGTTGAGCTGGTGGCCAGATGCCCAACAAAATAACTAGGTTGTCTATTTAACTAACGTCTACGTTTGATACACTTCCAATTTCCAAAATAAAAAGCAACATCATTAGTAGATAGATGAGCAACAAAAGATAATTTACCGGTGCATTAGTGGTTTGTTGGACTAAAGTTCGATGGAACAATCAGTACACACGTGAGCATATGTCTACAATTTTAAATACTGGATTTACGTGCTCACATCTAGAATTAAAGGGATGCATGTGTTTAGATGAAAAAAAATATCGTCTAGCCCCGCATGCTGCCCGAGCCGCCTGCTCGTGCGGATGGAGCCGCGACCTCCTCCGCCCTGCTAATGCACATGGGAGGGAGTAAAACTTACCTCCAGATCGAGGCATGCGAAATCGGCATGATTTGTTAGTTGTTATAGCCGCCAATCCACACCTAAGTGGAGTCTCGACCTGCTACCGGCCACGCACCGCACGCCGCGCTTCCACTATACATGATGTGCCGCCGCCACTTTAGCACCATCTCAACTTCCTAGTGCTGCTCGATCTCGATATCTATTAGATCGATCGAGCGAAACAAGAAAAAAGAGGAGCAGATTATGAAGGAGAACTTAGGACGAAATTTTTTCATCTAAACATATGCGGCTCCCTAACTCCGGTTGTGAGCACCTAAGGTTGGGAATTTTGTTTCTAAGTAACATGCACATGTTACCATGTCAATCAGGTTGAACTGATGGCCAGATGCCCAACAAAATAACTAGGTTGTCTATTTAACTAACGTATGATACAGATTGTGGAGGAGAACTAACCGAAATTTTTTCATCTAAACACATGCGGCTCCCTAATTCTAGACATGAGCACCTAAGATTGGGAATTCTGTTTCTAAGCAACATGCACATGTGACCATGTCAATCAGGTTGAGATGATGACCTGATGCCCAACAAAATAACTAGGTTTTCTATTTAACTAAATGTCCGATACAGTTCCAATTTCCAAAATATAAAGCAACATCTGAACTCAAGCAAAAATGTTTGCTGGATTAGTAGATAGACGAGCAACTAAGGACAATTCACCAATGCATTAGTAGTTTATTGGACTAACAGTTTGATGGAACAATCAGTACACACGTGAGCATATGCCTATAAATTTAAATGTTGGATTTGCGTGCGCACATCTAGAATTGGAGGGATGCATGTGTTTAGATGAAAAAAAATATCAGCTAGCCCTGCATGCCGCCTGCTCATGCGGATGGACCCGCGACCTCCTTCCCCCTGCTAATGCGCGTCAGTATCATCTGGTCTCTGAACAAAAATGGAGAGAGTAAAACTTATCTCTAGATTGAGGCCTGCGAAATCAGCATGGTTTGTTAGTTGTTACGGCCGCCAATCCACACTTGAGTGGAGTCTCGACCTGCTACCGCCCACGCACCGCATGTCGCGCTGCCACTATATATGCTGCGCTGCCGCCACCCTAGCATCATCTCAATTTGCTTGTGCTGCTCGATCTCGATATCTATCAAATCGATCGATCGGAACGAGAAAAAGGGGAGCAGATTATGGAGGAGAACTAACCAAAATTTTGTCATCTAAACACATGCGGCTCCCTAAATAAATTCTGTTTCTAAGCAACATGCACAAGTGACCATGTCAATCTGGTTGAGCTGATGGCCTGATGCCCAACAAAATAACTAGGTTGTCTATTTAACTAAATGTCCGATACAGTTCCAATTTCCAAAATAAAAAAAAACACCATCTGAACTCAAGCAAAATTGTTTGCTGCATTAGTAGAGAGATGAGCAAGAAAGGACAATTCACCAGGGATTTAGTAGTTTGTTGGACGAACAGTTTGATGTGATGGAACAATCAGTACACATGTAAGAATATGCCTATAAATTTAAATGCTGGATTTGCATGCATACATCTCAAATTAGATGAATGCATGTGTTTAGATGAAAAAAATATTGGTATAAAAAATCTCCAATGGAGCAATGGATATGGAACTAATAAATAGCAGGGTTCAAAATTCCGGGATGAAATTTACGACATTTTGGTTCTATTAGACCCCGATATGATATTATTACATCCGAAATTTTTATTTTTTTCAATTTTTTTTGTAAATTTGGCAATATTTTGTTCAAATTTTGTTCAAAAATTTAAATAATTTTAGTACATTGGTACCCCTGAGACAAACGTTGAAAACAAAAGATTGAACCCTGATAAATAGTGCCTCAAACAGTTTGAATGACAGTGTATGCTTCGTTAGAAACTCGAACAACTATTGGTACCTGTATCTTCTGCACCAATTAGTGTTGGAATTAATGGATGGGTCTTAGCCCATTCGAAAATTAATTCTACGATGGCATGTATCGGGAGACCTTCATATATGATCAGAAATGTTGATGCTACGTACCTATGTATTTGTTCTCGTCCTCAAAGAGTGCATGGCTTCTCACAGGCCCATTACAAACAACTGTACCCTTTTCCAGTGAAACCTCTCCCAAAGCCTCTGCCACTAGCATCACCGTTCCTTGAACTATTAATTCCTCATCAACACCTTGTATGCCTCATTCAGCAGTAGGGTGTAGTCATGCATGACCCTGAAAATTCAAGTGCGAATTTCACGTTTAAACTCCACAAGAAAGAACAAAATAAGCTTGATATCGATAAAGGTATAACATTTCTATCCGGGCTTCCAAGAAACTAAAAACTGAACCCTGTAGCTAGCAACACCAAAATCGAAGTAGATGCGGATGCGGATGGACGACACACCTTGTAGCCAGCAATATCAGGATATGGTGTCGTTTCTGGAGCTTCCTGTAAGCCTCCTTGATCTCCTGAGGCGTTGAATTAACCGTCACTCCCAGCACTTGGTAGTAGTCCTCCCTGGCTTTTCCCCTTTAGAGCTGCAGCACCTGATGATGCTCTTTGGTCTGTACTTAATTGGTCTAATCAGTTCATACTGAACTGATCCATTCCTGAGCTGCATGCGATAATATTGAGTGGAAGAACAGAGGCTGAAGAATCCCACCATTTGTGTCTTTCAGTATTTGGTTCCAGTCGACTGGGGATAGCTCTCTTCAAATATTTGCTTCAGATATCTCCATGTAGCTGTCCATTTCAGAGAACATATATTTATAAGAACTTTCTGATACTTTTCAACTTCTTGGCTTTATTTAAAGGGATAGGACCAAAAGCAAGCAGACCACTGATATTTACATTATCATTGCAGACGCAAAATCCAGTTGATCAAAATAACCTTTAATGGTTTTCAGTAGCCTAGGAGGCTTATTTATGATCATAGTCAGATTACACTTATTGGCGATAAAATAAGCCCTATAAATTAGTGTATTGTGAGTATGCAAGCAAATAATAAAAAAAAGGGCGTAACGTGTTATACATGTCCCACGGCCCGTATATCTTACTCTACAACATTGCCTGATTGACTTGGCTGTAAAATATACATATAGATTACATCTGTGGTCTTGTCTGTACTACGTATAGCTTCCCTTCCTTCACTGCACCCTCAACATCCTGTGGGGACCCATAAAGCTCCTCAATGGCATGACCAGCCCGTGCAATGCTCGAGAGGATAGATTTTTGGAATCCCTGATCTGTAATGAGGGGGTCGGTGGTGTAGTCGAGTATGACTTCATCTTCCTCATCCATAGGGACACTGAAACAAGCAGTCAGCTTAGTTGTAATGCCAAATAAATTCTTGAGCGAACTACAAAAATTATGATGGACTTTCACTAACCTATCATACAGTCCTGCTCCAGCATACCCTTCTAAATCCTCACCGTTGGAATCTGAACGAAAGATGATTGATCTCTTTATGAAGAGACCAATTGGCTTGCTTGGGAAACCCAGTACCTATCAAATGGAATGCATTTAGCTCAGGTAGACCTTAACATACAATTTCAAGTGGTAATAAGAAATCTTTTACCTTGGGAGAGTCAAGGTCGTTTTTCTTACATACAAAGCTCATGGCGCGACCAGGATAGGCTCCTACAAGTGTTTCTCCAAGCCCTTTCACCACTTCAGCATATATCTCAGACGAATCTCCCGATGATGGGTTAGTAGTATGAATGACAAAGGCATAGTCTGCGTTGACAATTTCTTGTACAAGTACAGCCATGGAAAGGTAGTCATGATCAAGCTTCACCTTACGAGTGCTAAAATATGCTCTTTCATTCCATTTTGACGCCCAAACCTAAATACAATAAAGTTAGATATCTGATGACCACTTTTAGAAAGGGCTTCTTTAACATTCGTATTTTACGATTAATAACTCTCCCTACCCATAACAAATCCAGGTGCCATTTGTGGTGTCAAATGATCCCATGAATATATTATGAGAAAATGTACTCTATGCAAAGAAGCTAAAGTTATATGCAAAGAAGTCCAATTCCAGTATTTAAACTGGTAAAACGTATTCTAAAGAGCTAAAAGAAAGAACTAAGAGAGATATATGTCTGGATCTATCTCCGGTATGAATGGTAGGACAGCAGACCTTTTTAATTGCCATCCATGCTTGCTCCCAACGTTGGTCACCTTCATCTCCAGGCCAGGGCATTCCAGAGCCTAGCATCTTCTCCTTCAGTTCCTTGATCTGGTAAAGAAAAGAAATAAGCCTTGTTCTTCCAAACAGAAAATTTAAACAAAGTAAAGATTTAGGTTTTTGATTGGAACAAATGCAAACAAGAGTTTATGTTCTATTTTTTCTATTGAAATATGCGGAGATGGAGAATACTTAATCAGCTTTATGTTGCGCTATAATATCTTACCAGTTGAGTAGGAGCAGTTAAATTGAGAACAGTTTTCCGTATTTCGCCTAGAGCACTAAAATCATCTTGAGCAAGTTTTCCCTTCAGCATTTGTATGGTTTGCGCGACTTCCTGCCAATAAAGAAAAAACAATCAACTGTCTCAAAAATCATTACATATTCAACGTGTCATTGTAAACCAGCTAATTTAGTTGATGTAATGCAATGAGCTAGACCTACCGGCTTCTGAAGATGCTACTAAAGGATCAATAAATAATTGCCTGCTAGAAACTTATCTGGGTTTTGCATACAAAAGAGACCTTTGGAATGCAGAAAATGTCGTTTGATAGAAACATAAAAAGAACTTTGGTTGAGAATATCAAACTGTACTTTTTTTTTTTATTTTTGTAAGTATATGTTGATCTTGAAGAATAAACAGGCTCATCACACAATCACAAGCTCCTGTCAGTATTTAATGTTCACAAAAAAATTGCCAACCTTATTGATTTCATCAGACAAAACCTTCTCAAAGGTCCCAAATGGAATTGCAACTGATGTAGGGACACCAACCCATGAGGGTACTTTTCCTTTGAGGTATGCTACGTTGCGAGACTTGGCCCCAACCTGACAATGAATAGTGAAGCTAGCTCAAGGTCAAAGGTAATGGGAAAAAGAATAACAACAGCTAATGCGGCAAAGTCTTAATTCAAAAAGAAGTCGATTAATATAACGGAGTATAATTGTTTTATTTACCATTTCCTCAGAGAATTCTTCTGCTGATATTGCATATTTTCCAAGAAACTTCTTCTTGACTAATGACACAGATGGCACTGCCTGGCCAGCTTCTGCATTTAGAGAACCTGATTGCAGTTCACTCTCTGGAATCTCCCTATCAAATGGTAGATACTGGAATGTAAACATTTGATGGACAATTAAGCAAAGCTGTGCATTATCAAGAAAAAAACACTAAAAAACTAAGCTATTAAAAACTGGTTGACTTGACTAACTGAAATCACCACATGGTGATAGTAAAGGGACTTAAGCTGCTGGTTATCTATGGGCCTGTTTGGGGGAGCTTAAGATTCGGAGAAGCAGTTGGTTGGTAGCCAGCTTCTGAGAATCTGGAAAAGCTAGGTTTTCCAGCTTCTGGCTTCTAGTTCATTTTCTGGATTCTACAACTACAGCTTCTCAGAATCTGGACCAAAAGCTAGACTGTTTAGGGGAGCTGCTGATTCTGGGAGAAGCTGCAGAAGCTAAAAGCTCACCCAAACAGGCCCTATATAACTGAAGATTTTATTAACCCTGTAAACCAAATCTTACTGGCCATTGTTATGGTATTGAAACTGTCCTTCAAAAAACAACTACCAGTAGTTCCCAAGAGATTTAATTATCCTCACCCTAACCGGAACTTAAGGTATTAAATAAAAACGATCTAGTCTCATAGAAGAAACCTCTGAAAAAAATAAGTTACTAGCATGATGAAATCCGTAGCATAGCTCACACATCATCAGATATATCATATATGTAATTCACAGAACAATAACAAGAATTACCTATAGGTGATATCTGCAGAAGTAGGTTTGAAGGAAAACACTTTCCCATCATGTCCTTGGAGTTCAGACAAGGTGTTAGGATCAAAGCATGTTGCAAATAAAACCTTCAAAAAGAAAAGATAGTCAATGTTACATCAATAAAAAAGACGAATCTTATTAAAGATTGCACATAACTGTGAACTGGGAAAACCTTGCAATTCCTTGCTCGGACTGATACATGGGAGAGAACATCTGGCATATCAGGTGTAATAACACCAACAACTCCATCTGGTATTTCTTCCTCTCCCTTGACACTCTTTGCCACAAGGATAGTTGGTTTATCATAGGATTTGTTTTGAACAGCAAGCAATTCATCAACCACTACAATGTAACCTGATACTTCAACTGGGCTTATAACCTGCCAACTGTTAGGCAATAAATGTCAGGCACAAGGTAAAGAATACAATGATAATCAAGAATTTGCAGTTTACCTTCCAAGCTGTGCAACATTCCTAAGAACAGGATCAATCCGATTCAGAAGAGCAGACAGGGTAGCAGCTGATCCACCACGAATAATTTCTTCTGTAAAGATATTAACCTGCCAAAAATGATACTTAAGACTAGTTCCTAAGTGTCTGGATAGAAAAATAGCTGAAGTTCCTAAGCACTTACTGCCCATTGGTCAATGTTAAGTAACGAGCCAAGATATTCAGCTGAGGGCTGCATCAAATTATAGTATTGTTCTCCCTTGCTTGCAAGGGCAAGTCTGGTTCTGTCCAGAAATGCTTTAGCATAGAGAGCCCATTGGTTGTTTTTCTGTTTAGCCATTTCCAAGGCTTGATTCCATCCCTTCATGACACATACTAGGTTAGTTTGCATTTTAAAAGTTTGTAATGCATAAATCACAAATAGTTCAAATAAAAAAGTTTCTTTTAAAAAACTAGTTATAATCACTCCAGTCCATAAAGAAAGACACTTTTGCATTATATGCCACTCAACCATAGGCATCTTTGTAATGCGAAGATTGGCTACATGAAAATGCTACAACTTCAGCTCCTTTTAACTTTGTCATTTCAGACAGCCACCATTACCAACAAGCACCTTTAACAATTATTTGTTTGAATGTATAACTTAATAAAATTATTAAACATACAACGACATTAATGTTTTTATGGCAAATCTAGTAGTATCATCCACATGACAAATCCAAATAATTTTGTGCGAAAAAGAGATTAGAAAATTAAACTGATGACTGCATACATTCCAGTAAAACATCTAAAACAAGAACGTCGGTACCATATCCATACTTCCATAGTATCATTAACAGTGACTTTCATAATATTATTTTAAAAAATGTTTCTAATTATAAACCAAAACTGATGGTCAAAGTTATATACTGAAGACAGTCGATTCATTCTTTTTTTTTAATTATTTCAGGGAAAAAGAAAACTCAGGACAACAGCCAAACTAATTGCTACATGGAAAAAAGGATAACAAGCACAGATGAACAGCAATATGACAAATATTCTCAGCAGCTGTCTGATATACATAAATAGTTATGTTGTGCTCTGCCACTATTCGTATCTTTGATTAGGAAAATGGAACAACTAAGGTAAATTTCTCTAAACAATTGTGTACATAACATGGAAAAAAACAGAACAGTTGTACCTTTAAGCAATATAGGATATCTTCATTGTCGTCGGTGGATAAAGCAAGATTTTCAAGGACAAGACTGATGAAGTACATAATTTTCTGGATTAGATAAAACAGGAACATGACTTAATACATTTGAATCGTCAAAAAGACAAGATACAATGTGAGAACAAACACATGCCATAATGTAACCTATAGCAACATCCTGTGTTAACCAACCTCTGGTTCTACATTATTGAGCTCCTCATATGATCTTTCAACTGCTGTCCTGAAAGTAGAATCAAGAGCAATGTCTAAAAAGATAAGATCCTTCATGCGTTCAGGAGAGCCAAGGAGCAAAGGGTGTAGTTCAGCTCGAGCCTCCAATAACCCCTGCAAGGTAGCATTTCAACATTGGCAACAAAGGATGCATATGGAAGTTGCAAAGACCAGATGGATTAGGCAGGTCAGCTATCAGTCATTTATAAGAAATCTAAGTATTGTCTTGTAATTTTGTTTTTCTTTATTTTTTTAGATAATGGAACGGAGGTAAACCCCTGGACAAGGCACCAAATATTGCAAACATGCCTGGGTTTAGTATTGCTCACCTCAAGAAGTGGTTCTGCTGATTTATCCTCAACATGGTCAAGTACAAATTCAAGCAATTTCTGTTGAAGTAATGAATATTATGAGCTTTTAATTATGATAAATGTGTTTTTTTTAAAAAAAAAAAGAAGGCAAGGATGTTTTACAGGAAATCCAGATGGCAAACCCTTCACTGGATTAATCTGAACACCAACCATGAAACCTTCACCCTGTATCCCAAAGAAACAATTACATCATATATAACCAAATGAAACTTTCACAGTATAACAGACATGAGAATGGTACCTCTGATTTGTATCCCATGCAAGTTGCTATAGCAGATTCAAGATCAGCACCAGAATGCACTGCCTAAGAAAACAGAAGTAGAAATGTACAATACTATTGAATCAAAGTATAATTATGAAAATGACAAATTTTCTAATTAGAAGACCAAGACAATATACTTGCAATACAGATCTAGCGGCACCATTTAATTGTTGGTCAAAACATACAAATGAATCTTGCAATCTTAGAATGAAATACAAATCTAGTGGTACCTTTTTATATCACTAAATGTATATATAATTAGCCTAATTATTGGTCAAACTTACAAAGTTTGAATCTTGGAATGTGTACGCCTGGTAAATTTGGTTGGATGGAGTAGTTTGATGTTAACACTTGCCTTTTATTAACAATGCTAGTAATAGGGGTGCTGGATAATGGAGACGATTCAAGAGAATGATTGGTAAACTATATGAAACGTAGAAACTATAGTGTGATATTTTTGTTTCATTTCCTTAAGATTCCCATACATGAAGGCAAAGAGATAAATTTCTATTCCTGCCGCAATTCCCTAAAATAATAATAGAAATGGGATTTCACTGGAGATGTCAATTATGCAGATTTTACTCTTAAGGAGCATGTTACCATTCGCAGTGATTGTATCAGGGTACCCTCCATCTAAAACGGACCAAAGCGAAACATTATCAATTAAGCAAAAAAGAAACATAAAGTTAGGTTTAGCTTGACCAGAGTCTCTTAATATCAGGACAAGCTCAGTACCAACGAGAGCAATCTAGCCTTTATCCTAATCTTTCGACCCTTATTCAGCACATATGGGACATAATAACATGTACTGTTACCAGAGAATGCCACCTTTCAGCATATGTGATTAGCAGTATATTGTTTAGGGTAGATCTTGTAATATTTCTTAACTACAAAGCAAAATAAGGCCTTTGCAAAAGCAAAAATTTACGTAAAATCGTAAAGATACTGCATAGATATCTCAATTATCTACGCCAGATGTTTGACATACCTTGAGGCTTCTCATATAATTGCCCAAGTCACGGAGTAAGCCATCTTTCTGTTCACTCCTGAAATTTGGCTCTGAATGAATCGGTCGATCATAGCTCAATAGACGCTCTTTTGTTATACCATCTTTTTTCAAGGTGTCCCAGTAAACACCAATATCAAAATCACTCTTGATATAATCAAGTAGGGCCTACCCATGAAGAGACACAAGTCCATAAATATCAAAACCCCAATGCTGAAATCTGTATGGCATTAAATATCTGCATGTCAATTACCTGGCAGATCACTACATCATCTGGGCTTGTATTGTTGTGCAGTTTCTGGTGCCACTCCTCCATCATTCCACCTTTGCAGTCATTATTTCTCTACAATACCAACCAACTAGTATTTATTGTTGTATAGTTCAAGTTGATCAACAAACAAGTTGATATTCACCTAGGAACATTAATTTACCTGGATTACTAATATCTCATCACGAATGCGTTGACCAACATCACCTTCACCTCCCCGACCAACAGCAGACATTATCATTCTTAAGATCTCCTGATATTGTGGGTAAGTTCTGTACATATTCTCAAGATCATCTGTAAACCTATCTTGTGCTTTGCTTATCTCACTGCATAGTTGTAGATCATTATGGATGTTAAAGAAGATGCAACGAAGTCATGTTTGTGTGATATGCAAATAGAATAGGTTCAGTCTGCTAAACAGCATTCTATTTTTTTTCCTGTTATGCTTTATTAGGACTAGAAGGTTTTTATTCCCATCACAAGAAAAAAGTACTTATGTAGTTAATTTGATTTCTTTTTGCACAGAGAGAAAATTCACTGAAGAATATGAAACAAGTATCTACCGTGGCTTCACATTGTAGTTCTTGTTCCATATTAGTTGCCTTGTAGCCATGAACCTAATCCAAACAAAAATGCCAATAATACCCAATAATCCATTATCTCTTGCTTGGTCAACTAGATCTGCTGCAATATTGAATCTGTAGAGGAATAAAGGTAGTTCAGGGATTTTTTTAACACACAGAACAAGTCATACAAGTAATAGATATTGTGTCACCTGACCTGTGCATAAGAGATCGTTGGGCATCTTCCTCTAGATCTGCTATTCTTTCAAGCAAGGCCTTAGCAGTGCCTTTACCAGCATCACCAGTATCCTTTAATTACGAATATATTCAACAGTTTATTAGTAAGTGATTTTTACCACAATTATTTAGATATTCTTATTTGCCACTGAAAATTTTTAAGGCCTTGTTTGGTTACATCTGGATTCAATCCGGGCCGGGAATGAGAAGTATAGTAACAAATTTATGATAGATGTAATAAGAGACCGGGATTTATTCCAGACCGGGAACCAATTTACTCATGATAGGGACAACAAAACATTCAGATTAGTTCCACACCTCTTGACTAGTGGATTGATTCCCGGTCTCTTATTGTCCATATCATGAGTAAATTAGTTCCCAGCCCGGAATAAATCCCGGTCTCTCATTGTATCTATATAAATTTCTTACTATACTTGTCATTCCCGGTCCGGATTGAATCCGGGCATAACCGAACAAGGCCTAAGTCATCTCTTACATGCCGCTAATTGACATATATCAGTGAGGAAATGAGTGGAAAATAAGGGATATAGCAAATATTCAGTGGCATATGAGGAATTTATCCTTAAAACATATCGTAAAAAAAGTTATCCTTAAAACAAAGGGAAAAAAGTTTCATGGTTGCTATGCAAAAAGTGGACAGAAGCAATTGCCTTTGTATTTTTTGCAACTTTGGTGCTGAAATCCAAGTAAAAGTCAGAGCCATTATTTTTCATCCATGTTTCACCAGACCGGAGAACAAAGGGCATCCGCTTGTATCCACCATCGTCAAGCTCAATCTCAACAACCTGGAAATGGGGAAGTACTTAGATGACAGGAAATGTAAAAGACAATGGAAAATAATAGGCTGATAAAAATTATCCATACCTGACAATGCAGACCATTCAATTCATATTCACTGAATGAAGTTTCACATGCCTTGTCTAGCAATGATGAACCAGATGGCAATATGCTTGAGGGAGGTGCCTTCACAGTTACAAAGCACCCCATCAGTACAGGCCCACATTGTCTATTTCAGATGATGAGTTCATAGCTTTAGGAGTTGCAAACATGTTTGTTTTTACCTGCCACTCTCCATTCTCTTTTGACAACGCCCAGTGAAGTATAAGTGGCTCCATATAGTTTGTTGCCAAGTGAACTTTGGTTTTTCCTAGAGCAACGGTGGTAATTCCCTTAAAAACAGTTAAGCCAGATTAGATTGGTGGATGCAAGGTTTGTGAATATGAAATGTCAGTCAAGAATCCTAACCAGTATCTCCTTGTCACCGAACTTGAAAAGCTTTCTGCTTAGAACCTCACAGTTATCCTGCTCCTGTAATGACTTTGTGAAGAGATCCAGAACAGTGGGTTGTTTAGGAGTCTCTACTTGCGCTTCCATAACAGTAGGCTTGTGTTTTTTAAGTAGTTGCACAATATCTCGTTTTTTCCGCTGAATTCTTTCCACAGAAAAGTATTTTTTGTCCTTCAGCTGCTTGGAAACTTTTGTCTCAATGTTCCCTTTCAAAATTTTGTTCCTCAACTGCTCAACTGAGGTCCCCTTATCCAACTCAGACTGCAGTTCCTTCCTTGCTTCCTCAAACTCGACCTGGCAAAAACAAAATATAAATCTTCATAAAGAGTCACCTTAGCAAAAGCTTGTTGAGCTGATAATTTAGAGTAGTACCAGTTGCTTCTCTGGGGCATAATTTGGCTTGCCTGCTTTCTCCCACCTTATGTAAGCCTGGACTTGTACAAGTTCCTCTGGGACTTTAGTAGTCACAGTGCTTTCAGATCCAGGAGCATTACTATCAGTTGCCTCAGGTGTCTTTGTCAGTTTCGCTCGTAGCTTCTCCAAAGAAACACCCTTGTTTAATTCCTCTATCAACTCAGTTCGTGCTGCTTCATACTCCTCCTAGAGAAAACCACAGAAATAATGAGTTAGTCCATTGAGTTGTATAAGGCAAACCAAAACTAGTACTATCTCTGTTTTTCAATATATGACGCCATTGAATTTTTACATCATGTTTGACCATTCATCTTATTTAAAAAATTGAAGTAAATATCTTTTTTTTTGTTGTGGCTTGATTTATCACTAAGAAACCTTAAGCAATATTTATATTTTTAAGATTTGCACAAAACTTTTGAATAAAACGAATGGTCAAAGTTTATAATAAAAGTCAACGTGACATATATTAAAAAACAGGACATGCCTTCTCTTGCTCAGGTGTATATGACTGCTTTCCCTTTCTTTCCCACCGAAGATATGATTGTATCTGCACAAGATCCTCTGGAACCACAGTAGAAGAAGTAGCAGTAGATGTACCCTGCCCTTGATATTGGCTCGCTTGTAGCTGAATTTGGAAATTCTGGCCATTGTTTTTGTACCTGTCCAAAGTAGAGTGTTGTTATTTGATATCTTCTGCATTCCAAGAAACAGGGTAGGATGGGTAACCCAAAAAGAACTGACCAATTATTCCGTGCCTCATCAAATATGAGGAACTCAATGGCTTGCACTGCAGGATCATCTATCTCAATTTTCAGCGTGGAGTTATCACCTGACTGAAATTCGAGACAGGAATAGAAATTACTAACCATGTGCACTTACATTGCAAGACAGATCCGTCATGCAAGACTGACCTTTATAAAAGGCGTCCTAAGAGCCCTGTTCTTGTACACTGTCGTGCCATCTGGTTTCCGGGATGGTAGGAGCCATTCTCTAAGTACAGTCAAAAAGCTTTGTTAGGGATTACCAAGCCTTAAATCGAAAATATACAAAACATGTAACACAGAAGCATATATTGATATTGGGCATGCACGCACGCACTAGTCATCAACAGGGACAGAAGATAAGTCTCACCCTCTATCCGGGCGAAGGGCGCCCCAATGCAGTATCAGGGAGCCGCTGGTGTTAGTTGCCTCTAGATTGATCTCCGCCACCGAACCCTGCGGTGCTGGGTTCAATGTCACCTGTGTTTGCAAAAATTTATGCAGCATATGCTCCATTAAAACGAACAAAAATCACATCAAATTGGTCGATCCAGGTGAACCCGCCCCCCACAAAATGCATGGTAGATCAGCAGCACCTTAAGCTCGGAGTTGGCATCCAGGGTGAACCTTCCGACAAGCTGCAAACAAACAGAAGCATAGAGAGAGAGTGAGTCACACCGTCGAACACGTGGCGGGCACGATAGAGCGAGAAAAAGCGCGTACGCCCGGGGAGGCGCGGCCGGTGGAAGCGGCGATGGCGCGAGGGGCGAGGAGGCTCCGACGGGAGACGGCGAGGGTGGTGGTGGCCGCGGGGAGGCGGCGGCCGCGGCGGAGAGCCGCCGGCGGGAGCAGCGCCGGCAAGGGCGAGGCGGGGCGCGCGTGGACGCCGAGGCCGAGCGCGCACCGCTCGGCCGCAGCAGCTGCCGCGGAGAATCCGCTCATCTGCACGAATATCAAACAGCTCGATCGTAAGGGCAGTATGGGATGGATGGATGGATGGATTCGGCTTCCGGGATCCGGATGGATATCTCTCCTTCCTATATCGAAAATAAACAAAAACGAAAACGCTTAAAAAAACGAAAACGTCCGGTGCACCGAGAAATATCGGACGCTCCATCTCATATAGTGGGTCCACCTTTTTCTCTTCACCGGTCAATCTATCATCGCTCTCTCAGCCATTCATTTTCCCCTCTTCTCTTCTCTCCCTGTAACCGCGCTAGGGTGTGTTTGGTTGTGAGGAGCTTTTAAGTAGGGATTAATAATTTAGAGCGATAAAACTATTAAATATTTTGTTTGGTTAGTACGAAATATTGGCTCTTTTGAAAAACTTATTTATAAATTAGCCCGCGTAAAAAACTTAAACCAAAAATAAGCCGTGTGCTCAGTGCTAGAGTGTTTGGTGCTAACACCTGCCAGGGTGGCGGCCCAGCATTCCCCTGGCCTACGTGGCAAGGACCTCAGCTCCAAATGACTTGGCGTTGGAATGGCAGACCTCAGTGCCATTTTTTCTGGCACTGGGTTCAGCACTTAGCAACTTACACCTGGACTACTTTAGATCCGCGATCTCAGCGTCAGCCGTAATGACGTTGAGCTTAGCTATCTCAACGCCATTTACACTAGCACTGAGGTTCGGCACTCCGCTCGCAGCTTTGCTTCCCTGGCTCCTCGATCTCAGCACTAGCCATAATGGCGCTGAGCTTAGGCATCTCAGCACAATTTACGCTAGCGCTGATATGGCCCCCCAGGGCAACTCTCACCTGCACTCCCCCCTAATTTCAATATCCATCAACCGGACGAACCCTAGTCGTGAGCGGGGAAAAGAGAAGCAGGGCTGGGCCGGGGTGGCTTGGCCAGGAAATTCCTCCTTTACATTACCTAAACAAATCTAAGCCATCTGATTTCATTTAAGATCTAGTCTTCAACTAAACTCCCTGTTAATTCCCACCGCCTCTATAAAATAAGAAAATGGGACTAAAAACCAAAATCTCATGTTATTCTCACCATCAATTTCTTGATCTAAACTTCCAATCATCTTTCCTTAAGTTGCCAAATAAGATGTGAGGCAAATCGCGACGGCAAGCATGAGAAGTGCATCTCGCTCTCTGCCGTGCCATCGGGATGCATTAGGTTGGTCTCCATCATCGTCGGCGCCTCGCCGTTGTCATCTTTCGCTTGACTTCAACCATGCCAAGCTTAGGGACGCCGCATCCGAGGGGCACTAACCATGATGAGATCGGAGCAACTCGGCCTTTGCTTCCTCGACAGTGCCGCGGTGAGCTTGGCCTCCTCAATCTTCATCAACAACGACAGCAGGAAGGATGGTGTATGCAGAGTGGATGCTTCATGGTGTGCAGGTAAGCAAAAAGTTGCCAGCGCGGCATCTCGGCGCTAATACAGTGGCCTACCGCCGAAGAGGAGGAAGACATAGATATATGTATTTTTCTTTTCCTTTTTGCTTTTTCATGTTTGAATTGGCATATTTAGATCTTTCATTACTTTAGAATAAAATGTTGCACGGGTATATTTCGGTGTTTCGTATTTTTCAAAAGGATTCACAGCGTACGAGCATTAAACTATTTTTATAAAATAAATGTTGTAACATACTAGCATTATGCTAGTATTTTAAAATATAATAAGTACTCCCTCCATCCCAAAATAACTTAGGGCCTGTTTGGGGAGCTTTAGATTCTGAGAAGCAGCTGTTTGGTAGCCAGCTTATGAGAATCTGGAAAAGCTTTGAAACCTAGCTTCTCCAGCTTCTGTCTTCTTAGTTCAATTTTCAGAATCTGTAACTACAGATTCTCAGAAGCTGTAGACCGTTTAGGGCAGCTTCTAGCAGAAGCAGCTTTTGGGAAAAGCTACAGCTGGGAGAAGCTCCCCCAAAAAGGGCCTTAATTTAGGATGGGATGTGAGGGTAGATTTCAGGTGATGTTTGGATCCAGGGACTTAACTTTAGTCCCTATATTTAGACACTAATTTAGAATATTAAATATAGACTACTTACAAAACTAATTACATAAATGAAAGCTAATTCGCGAGACAATTTTTTAAGCCTAATTAATCCATAATTGGAGAATGTTTACTGTAGCATTACATAGACTAATCATGGATTAATTAGGCTTAATAGATCCGTCTCGTGAATTAGTCTAAGATTATGAATGGGTTTTATTAATAGTCTACGTTTAATATTTATAATTAGTGTCTAAATATTCGATGTGATAGAGATTGAAAAGTTTTAGTCTCATGATCTAAGTTATTTTGGTACAGAGGGAGTAATTGAACATTACTCATTTTAAGGCGAACAGAAGGCAAAACAAAAGTGTCACGAGATCCAAGCGGCTGAGGCTGAGGTGTCCTGATTGGGATCTTGAGCGCGAATGAGAGGACAGCGCGTTGATTCCATCATGTGACTGACAGTGAGATGGAGTACAGGCTAACACTGCTGCTTATGGGTGCATGGAGAGGAGAGTATTAGAGCGACACGTGCCGAGCGCGTGGAACCGTTAAAGGCTGCATTTGTACTGCTACTAGCTAATTCTATCAGGTTTATTGTTCTCAGAAGAAATTAGGAGTATACATGTGAAAATCATGTCAACTTTCTTGTTTTCAAAAACAAATTACAGTCAAAATGGTTATCAAATGAGCAAGCGTGTGCAATCTGAAACTTGGAAGACCCATCATCTTAACAAAGTAAATGTTTTTTTTTTGAAACAAACAGAGCAAATGTTTACTCTTTTGTTCTGTAAAATAAAAGTCGATCTACTCACAAATACTACTGCACTAGCTGGGGCAGGTTGGGACAGCCAAACGTGTAGCGGTGGATCCAATTTTGGAAGCCCATATAAAAATGAGTAAATTGGAACCATGCTATTTGAATTTTGTAAAGTTTGAGATATGCTATCGATATCTCAATGACATATAGAATCCACATGAGTCAATGACATAGGTCAGAATGGCATATCTTAAATTTTATAAAATTATAATGATATGGTTCTAATTTTCCCTATAAAAATAGCTACAGTGAGCGCGGCTTCCCTCATTCATATGATAAACAAACAAAATTGATGGACCGTTCACGTCTGTCCGTTGGGGTCATCATTTGCGGTCGATGTTCCCAATGCGTACTAAAATGACAAAGCATAGTACTACTGTAGAATAACAGAGAAAAAATGACGAAAATATCACCTGCTGATGTGCAAAATAACCTTCATGGCTGCAATATAAGTAGGATTAAATGGTTTTGGGAGAAAACCTTTTTCCCATTGAGAGGGACTGATATTGCAGTGAATCATTTTTAAAGAAAATAGCCATACACGTGCGTCCTCCATCCTAAAATATATAGTAAACTAGTACTGAATTATACACCCTTAACCTAAGTCAGGCTCATAATACTAGGTTGTCCTGAATAATTGCTACTCCTTCTGTCTTAAAATATAACAAATTTTAGCATTTAGGATTTGTCCCAAAATATGACAACTTCTCCATTAACATTACTTTCCCAACCCTCCACCATTCAATTTTTCCACCTACCTCTACTTCTTAACCAATTACAACATCTACCTATTTAATTTTACCTATATTTTTAATAACCGTGTCCAGCTCTAAAACTTTTTATATTTTGGAACAAAGGTTGTATATCTGTAGATAGAGGGAGTTCTGACGTACCTGATCAATTATTGCTACTGAAGCAGTACTGGGACTTGTATGCTGAATATGCAGACTCAGAATTCTCTTCAGCTCAGATAATTTTGAGCATAGCATCTAAGAGCCTGAAATATATATATATATATGTGAAATTTCGGCCATATCCGTATGTGGAGTAGTACTGATCTCTTTGTCACGATTCAATCTAGTGGTAAGATCGACGACCCAATTCCTTGTGGAGCAATCAATTAAGTGTGAAGGATTAGTGTACACGGTTGCCAACTGATGTAAAGGCACTTTATTAGAGTTCAGAGTGTGATTGACTTGATGAGTTACGTTGAAGAGACAAATATATAAAGCCAGAAAGACAGCAAGGCATCCACATGCTTATCCCGTCCTAAAGAAGAAAAGAACGGAGAGATGGTGAAGATTTGAGCATGAAAACCGTGATAATAAACAGTTCACTCTGAACAAATATATCGCTCAGACCGTCAGACGTTCCTACTCTACTAACCAAGGGTCGTCTAAATCCTATACTGAGACTGTGTTTAGTTCACATTAAAATTTAAAATTAAAAGTTTGGTTAAAATTGGAACGATGTGATGAAAAATTTGAAAGTTTGAAGAATTATTTTGGAACTAAACACGGCCTGATCTAAGTATCCATCACAGGCAACACTCGCACACCTTCTTTAGCAAATGTGTCGATATACGCATACGCATAAATGCTCTGGCAAATTAACCAGACTGATCCAAGTATCCAACACAGGCAACACTCACACACCTTCTTTAGCAAATGTGTCGATATACGCATACGCATAAATGCTATGGCAAATTAACTAGACTGATCCAAGTATCCAACACAGGCAACACTCACACACCTTTAGTAAATGTGTCGATATACGCATAAGCATAAATGCTCTGGCAAATTAACCAGATGTGCTACTGGTTCTTGGCATATGCTAAGAACACATTCTGGTTTAATTTGCTACTTATAATCGAAGACGTGATCGACTTAACAAATTATGTAACTTCGTAACGTCAAGGCAGATCACAGCAAATATACATAGACTTAATTCTACCGCAAGTTTTAAAAAATACGTTTTAATAGGATGTGTTTGTTGGAGTTCTAATTACAGGATCTTAGGCTTTAGTCTACAAACAATCACCTCTTACTTATGCGGAAAAATAATTGATGTACTGATCTGTGTTTGAAGCCATTGCTGTTCTTCTTTCTTCTTCTAGAGATGCCTCACGAACCCCTTTCAGTGTCTAGATCGATCGGGCGATTAATTTAGGGTTTGAGATTAGAGAGAGAGAGAGTTCGGTCGTCATCTGCCTCCTTCCTTCTCTTTCTTTATATAGGCGACACTGGTGGGGCTCGGGGGTTATCTCAAATAGTTTAGAATTCGTTTTCTGTACCGATCACACAAAAAACGAATTTATCTTTTAGTTTGTTTCTTGTTAGGATAAGGAAACCGGTGGTTTAGATCCTCTCCTAACCCTTATCGACACAAGTCGATAAAATCAACCAACATTCTCTCCTTGATTTTTGAGACTTACTTACGAGTCTATTAAATAAAATAGCTACCCAAGGCAATGTGTCTTCAACAACATTATGCGTCACTGAGACAACAAGACCTATAGCTCACTATAGTACTTAAATAAACTCAAGCTTAACTTAGTGGGTGTTGATTGAAAAAAAATTAGTCCCCCTCATCCAGGATCTTAGTAAGGCTCTAGTTTACATATGTACTGGCCATAACATAATCTTAATTAATCTTAATTTTATGAGCCTTTAGAGTATGGATCCATTAGCAAATGCTTAGCTTAATAATTCGATCCTGGGACATATCTTTCACAACCATATCAATATGTTAGGCAGAAAACACACAACATGTTGCTACTAGAATAGAAAACTGTGTTTAATTAGTGCACAACTCATAACACAGTATATTTTGGGTGGTTTACACCTTTTGAGTGGTTTATGAGCGCTATTCACCACTCTTAGTTCTGGGAAATATTCTTAACATTAATCATAACATGCTTTAAAATCTAACTGCATCGTCGACTATACAGTAAGAGATTATTTTGGAGCTTTTCCATGGTTATTGCTCCCCTATGTGTGGACATAGCTTAATCTTAGTTAACTTAATAATCTTTATAAATATCCACACATGTCACAAAATAAGTGTTCAAATGTCTCTAAACTTCTGAGATCATTGGACTTTAGAAATATGAGCATGTTACTTAAAATTGTTTTGCAGATAATACAAAACATTCTTAATACCAGTGGTCTAGTCTGGATTTAATTAAATACTGCCAAGATTCCCAGTAAAATATATGCCAAATCTGTATGCATCCAGATTTGAGCTAATCTCAAGCTTTTGTCAGCTGAGTCCAACTTTAGAATTTAATCTCAGCTTGACTAACTTTAACTGAATTCTCTCAAATTATTTCTTTAATTTATGTCAATGTATGACTTACTAATATAAACCCAAGTACTCCTTCACACCAAAATAATTCATGGAAAAATTTCCTTAGTTTCTAACAGCAATATGGATTGCTTGACAATAAAATGTCATTAGTATAGAGTACCGGTGAATGAAATTCCCACCTTTAATTTTCATGCAGCTGTCCACCTCACTTGAATTGTTCGAAATTTCCATTAGAGTCAGGCTTAATTTTATTAACCCACTTAAATGGCCTATTTTTGACTCATTTAGAAACTTCTACTAAATTCTTTATTACATGGTTCGAAAAACCATTTAGATAAACACATTAATGTCTTATTTTGTTCATCAATCTCAATTTATGGTTCGAAAACCATTTGGATAAACGCTTATTTTAATGTATTCATCGGGTGAACAAGCTTTATTTAGTGTTTACCACCATAATCCGATCTCATAACTTCATTTGATTTCAGCATCAGTATCTTAAATTTCTTTAAGGAAATCGGAGGTTGCTTATGAGTAAACATAGCCTTATGGGTAAACATAGCCAAAAGTAATTTATTGGCTAAAATCTTAACTTAGTGAATCTTCCCTTAAAGCTTAAATAACATCACTAAAATCAATCCAAGGGAAAGAATATCTCCAACTTATGAGACGTTCTAACCTCCCCTAGAAATGTGACATCAATTACAATGTCACAATTTCAATGACGTCTCATCTTTTGTCATTACAGGCAATTATTATAATAGTCACATGATCATCCAAAAGAACAAATATGGTTGTCGTGCACAAGGACAAGACCAATCACTTTATTATCACACTTAATATATCATGTTCTATTTGGAAAAATAACGGACATGACCCGTTTCTCACATGACTTTAAATAATTAAACTAGTAAAGTTTCTCTTAATAGAGTGAACAAATGAGACATTATTGCAACTGCTGGAGAAACTAAGTGTGAGGTCTCCAACAACCCTTCACTTTCATCTTCACTCCATTAGTTACTCTAAGTGTTCACTCCCCTCTTTGCTACCGTTTGGACGGTGCGAGTTTCCTGTAATGAGTTAGAAACATGCACAGCGGCATTGAGTCAAACTCACTAAGTATTAAGGGAAAATTCATCACAAGGGATTTATTTAATTTCATTTATACCTTTCTTGACTAACCACGCTGTGAAGCGTGTGCAATTTCTCTGCCAATGTCCATATGACGCACAGAAGTGGCAGTAGGGACTTGTACTTAAAGGAACAGCTGAAGTGGAGGCCTTGATCCCTTCTTGCTTCTGCTCACCCTCTGGCTCGCTATTCTTATTAGAGGATTCCCCTTGATAGACCTTTTTTGCCTTTATCAAAGGCATTAGTGAGGTTGAGCCAGTCTTTAATCTTCTGCTTTTCAGCTTTCTGGCGCTCTTCCTCTTCCACGGAGTGTAAGATCAATTCTTGTATGGTCCACTCCTCTTTCTGAGTGTTATATTTTATTTTGAATGGATCATAGTTAGGACCAAGAGATCTCATGATGATGTGCACTAAAAATCCATCAGATATTTTCATATCCATGGATCTGAGTTGATTTGCCATATGAGTCATCTCAAGGATGTGCTTCCTTATACCACTTTTGCCATCGTAATGACTAGTGATCATCTCATTTACAAGCATATTGGCATAAGTCTCAGGTGCAAATTCAAAACTTTCTTCAATGTTTGCCAGATACGTCTTAATGTCATTAGAGTCAATGATTCCTCCAATAACTTCTGGAGAGATGGCACCCTTGACATAAATTAAGCACATTCTGTTGGACTTCTCCCAGTTGACTAACTTCTTATTGTAGGCCCATATGAGATTATCATATTCTTCCCCAATTATATTGAGTTCTTCAGCCGGTTGAGGTTCCTCGGGAGGATCCTCTCTTATGGCTAAGTCATAATCCAACATGGCTAAGCTAATAGGCACATTATTTCTCCATTCAACGTAATTTGATCCATCAAGAAGCTGAATAGCCTTAAGCTGTCCTAATGCTGAAAAATTAATTATTAATTAAACATTAGTAATGCATGCAATTAATTTCCATTGGCTTAATTAATCACATACAAATGAATCTTAATTTTCATAATCAAACACCATAGGGTAGAAAGGATTATGAAATGGCAGAGAATAATGAATTACTGAAAATCAATATCCTAAATCAAATTACCAAAAGTAGGTAAATATGATATAGGGCATAATGCCATTAGTAAATGACATGAAATTAAAATCTTTAGCCATATCACCGTTGGGCAGAAATGGTAAAGGAATTAAGCTTAGTAAAAAATTAGAGATCATTGATCATATCACCGTAAGGCACGAGTGACAGAGGAATTAATGCACTAATGGCATAAGTAAAATTCTAAGTCATATCACCGTAAAGGCCAAAATGACAAAGAAAATGAAAATAATGATTGACGATACTTAGATGTTTCCTTAATTACATCACCGTTGGGCAGAAATAATTAAGGAAATAATAATCTTAATGAAATCATCTTTCTTTCTAGACAAACTTCCTGTTGGTTCCATTAATCTAGAATTAAATTACCTAGTATTGCAACTGATCTTAAATAATAAGCATTGCCAATTGCATAAAGTTAATTTACATTGGCTTCATATGCAAAATAAACTTAGAATTTCATAGTCAAAGCACCATTGGTCATAAATAATTATGAATAATCTTAAAATTAATTCCTCAATTATATCACCGTTTGGTAGAAAATAACTAAGGAATAAAAAACTATAATTGACACGCAATTATAATAAAGTGGGTTGAATATAACTTCACATCTTAATGCTTTCTAGTCGAATTTCTCGTTGGTTCCATTCGACTATAAATAATTAATATACTAAGGAAATGACCATCATAATGATGTTGACATGAAATCATAAATACTTTCTAGTTAAATTTCCATTCAACTAGAAATAAATTAAGTGGCTTAAGGAAATAATAATCTTAATAAATATTGACATGAAATTATATTAACGTTGGTCAAATATAATATCATATCATTAATTTCTTTCTAGCCAAATTTCCCGTTGGTTCCATTTAGCTAGAAATAATTTTCTAAGTGATCAAATAATTGACCATAATTTTCCAGAAATTTTAAAATAGCTAAGAAAGCTCATAAATGAATTTCTGGAAATAAATAAAACATTAAATGGTGGGCTTAAATATAATAATGCGGCCCATCACTTCCTAAGCCGGCCCATAAAAAACGGGCTAAATAAATTCTGAGAAAATTAAGTTCACAGGCTCAATAATAAATTAAAATAAAAGGCCCACTCTTATTGAAAGGCCGGTCCATTTTTATGTGCGCGCGCGGCGCTTAGGCGTACGTGGCCCAGATCGGCGCGGCCCATGATGGCGACGGCCCGACGCAGGGCCGATCTCAGCCATCCGATCTGATAGACGGTTTGGATTGGTCCCGCGCCGATCAAACAGCTAGGCGGCGTGGGGGGAAAGGGTTTTGAAACCCTAACCCTAATCTCTTCCCTCTCTTCGACGACTCTCTCACCCGGGCGAGTGAGCGAGCAGCGGCGATGGCGACGGCGGTCCGGCGAGGCGGTACGCGCGTGCGGCGGCGAGCACCGCAGCGTCTCCATCTCGGCCGGCTGGGGGGCGCGCTCGAGGGCGGCGCCAGGCCGTGTGCCACGGCGTCGGCGGTCCGGCGAGGCGGTACGCAGGCGACGGCGAACGTCGACGCGGCCAGAGCTCGTCGGCGCACGGGGGGGGGGGGGGGCCCGAAGGCAGCCGCCAAGCTGGCGCTTCCCGTCCCCGGCGAGGGACGGTGGAGGTACACTCCAAGACGGCGCGCGTACGGGAAGACCGACGCGGCCGCAAGGATGTGAAGTGGCGGCGACGCTGCTTCCGGTTTAGGGGGCTTCAAAATCCGGCAAGTCACCGAACCCGAGCCTAATTTTCTTCTTGGATTTAATTCGGACTTTGTGACTTAGGGTTCTTAGAACCGAAATTAGGGTTCTTCGAATTTTGGGGATTTCTTCGAATTAGGATTTCTGAGGTGTGGATTTTGGGAATTTCAATCTTGTTTATCCCAAACTCCTCTTTTCTGAGCTAAATAGTTGGGGAAAAATTTGGGAGTTTCAATCTAGTTTATCCCGTCTTCCCAATTTTCTTCTTAATCCACTGCTAGCCGAAGCTTATTCATGATGAAAAACTTAATCATGCAAGAACAGTAGATTAATTAACCTTGCAATAGGCCGAGTAGATTAAAATAGTTAATTGGGGATTTTCGTTCTGACTTGACCGATCCTCCCCTCTAATATCTGGCCGAAACCATAGCTTCGGTCTGGGAATTCTTAGTGTGAGAATTTGGGAATTTCAATCTCGTTTATCCCAATCCTCATTCTTCTCTTAATTCTACTGCTAAGCAACGAAATTAAATTCTTCAATAACTTTGCTTCTTCTACTGTTGGTCGAGACCAATCAGTATAACATGGCTTAATATGCAACCAAGACTTAAAGAAATTAATCTAATCTAATTCAAAATTGTTCATGCCGAATCAATCTTGAACTTTTTAAGGATGGCTTCTAATCACAGGGATGATGTGATTATTAGGGATTGAGTGGACTAAAGATCAGCTCTGATACCACAATATTGGAGTTCTAATTACAGGATCTTAGGCTTTAGTCTACAAACAATCACCTCTTACTTATGCGGAAAAATAATTGATGTACTGACCTGTGTTTGAAGCCATTGCTGTTCTTCTTTCTTCTTCTAGAGATGCCTCATGAACCCCTTCCAGTGTCTAGATCGATCGGGCGATTAATTTAGGGTTTGAGATTAGAGAGAGAGAGTTCGGTCGTCATCTGCCTCCTTCCTTCTCTTTCTTTATATAGGCGACACTGGTGGGGCTCGGGGGTTATCTCAAATAGTTTAGAATTCGTTTTCTGTACCGATCACACAAAAAAACGAATTTATCTTTTAGTTTGTTTCTTGTTAGGATAAGGAAACCGGTGGTTTAGATCCCCTCCTAACCCTTATCGACACAAGTCGATAAAATCAACCAACAGTGTTATATCAGTACAAGAGTAGGTTTTTATAAGACGAAGTATACCTCTATATATTCTCTCCCCTCAGAAAAATATGTTTAAGAGAAACTTTCTTCAGCATTGTTGGGACCACTTGTTCCAAGCTACCTGTTCTGTTTATCTCCCAAATATTTTAATTTATAACTGATAAAATAGATAATCCTCGACCCTACGGCGATAGCTCTTTTTTTTTTTCCAGAGACAACAATCCAGCAATTTAGCTAGAAGTCCTGGGAAAAGAACAAACAGACATGTATTTTGGCTGAGCTTTCCGTTTGGAATTTTCCGTCGTTGCGTTAGCTTCTTGATAGCGAGTTGTCTACTCTGGGCCGTTCTTTCACATGGCTCACTTTTATATATATGGACGGCCAGTTATTTTCCCTACAAGAAAAGGAAAAGAAAAAGAAAAATTTCAATGGCACATAACATCACGCAAACATTGCGTAACCGGCGCAACTAAATTCAAGATTTGCAGAGTGGGACGTGCCTGTCACACTACGCTAAACTATCTATACATAATACACTACATCAGCCAGCCATGAACAGAGCCGTGAGGTGACCATCGCCGTCCAGAAATCCTCACGTTTCTGGTGGTAATTGAGATGCAAAAAAAATATCTCAGGTTCTCAGTACAAAAGTCCTTGTCTTTTGCATGCATGTTCCATGCATCTTCTTCAGTTAGGAGATTTTGTTTAGGTTTTATTTCCCCTATCTTCAGTGCTAACTGAAATTAAGGTCTTCTTACTGAGCTCACTCAGCCTGAACCCACTACAAAAGTGACGATATCATATACTTTGGTCGATTACATTAGCCTTCAACTAGTATTCGTCGAGAACTAATAGGACGACTTGTCGACTTGGAGTCGAAGGTTAACTGTAGGCTTGCTCATGGTTGATCTTCGATGTGCCTCGTGGCTATCGCTTAATATCTGATGCCCTCCCCTCTTGCGGGATGTTGTATTTATACAGTTAGGCAACATGTTCTCCAAGTAGAAATTAGTGAGTCTATGTGGGATACGGGAAGATAAATCCTTGTAGTATCCGGGTCGGAGTCCAACAACTTTACTTACAGGGAATGGAGTTTGCATCTTTAATTATATGCACTATGCCATATTTGAGTACACCTTTCCATATAAAACTAGGTATACAGTATTATCGGCAGCCACAAATCTAAGTATAGAAGGTATAGCTAGAGTGCCCAGAAGGCTTGGTGATGTTATATGCACTAGATATTGTATGGTTGTCATGCCCTGAAGTTTCCCCTCTCTTACTTTAAAACTTGTTTAATAAATCGCCTGAAGAAATTGTTTAAATTAAATTAACCTAGAGCTAATCTCTATTTAATAAATGCAATTCATAATTGGAATCGGTGTGGTGGAATTTTCTTGAGTTCCCCATGCTCTAATGCATTACAGGATTTTTAGTGGAATTTTCAGAGCCCTATAAATAATTTTAACCAAAGAAAATCGATTAACCGCAATATATAAATCCCAGGAAATCAATTTCCTTTTTTCTTCTTTTTCATTTCCTCCTTTTTCCCTCTTCTTGGGCCGTCGGCCCACTTTGCTCCCGCGCAGCCCTCTCGGCTGGGCCGACCCGCCCCCTCCCTTCTCTCTCCGGGTCACCGACAGGTGGCCCACCTGTCAGCTCCGTCTTCCTCCTCTAGCCGGCGGCAGCCACCGTTGCCGCCTTTCCCGCTCCTCCCGCGCCCGCACCCACGTCGCCGCTCATGCCCCCGCCTTCCCGCCCCACGCGCGCGCCCGTGAGGGGCGAGATTCAATTTGAATCCCCCTCTCTCTCCCCCAACCTCCCCCACGTCATCGGCGGTAAAATAGGCCGCCTCCCCCTCGCCTATAAAAACACTTCCCCGATCCTCCTCCATCCTTTTCCCCACTCGCGCGCACCGTCCCATGCTCTCTACCGATGTTGACAGTCGTTATCGACCAATTTCGACCGTCAATATTACCTAATTAATTAATGAAGACTAGCTATGCTTGCAATGCATCATTTTCAAATAAAATATCTACTTCTACTATATACTATGATACTAACATCTATGCAGGAGAAGCATATATAAATGGAGGAGAATCGACAGCAAAACACTTGAATGATCTATCAGACACTACCGAGAATTAGACATGGATAGATGGGCTGAAGCCACTGAATTGACACGAGTAAATAAGCCCAAAATTCATACTTCTGAAATGAGGAACAGAAGAGGAGAAAGCCTGCTGAAAATGGGCCGGTTTGAGCTAGCCTATGGTTCGGCCGAACCCTCCTCAGCGCCGATGGATGTGGGGTTTCGGGTAGACGGCTCAAATGGATTCCCAATGATGGTTGGAGGGTATTACCGACCTTTCCAACTTTCATAACCGTCATACTCAGCCTATAAAAGGAGCTCTCCTCACTCCCTACAACACACACTCACTCAAGAAGAAGAGCTCTCTCCCTCTCACAAGTTTAGTTGTACACTAGTGCTAGTGGAGTAGGAATTAGAATAACAATCTTGGTCCTCGAGTCTTCAGGAGAATTCGGGTATGGCTATAGTAGCTTTTTTCTCTTCTTTTGTAAGGCTTATTGAGTTAATAGAATATTCTTCTTTATATATCTTCAGTATTTTATTCCATTTATATTGTCTGAGTACCGATTTTACTTTATACTTGTGCCGATATAGTTGTGTAACTAGCTTACCAGAGAGGTGTAATGGTGTGAGTTTAATGTCCAAGTATTCGGTTACTCTATGTCGGATGCATGGATGTAGAGTAGAATTTAATAATGTAGACTTGGTGTCTAGATTATTAAGTATCATTAATTGGGGTTATATGTTGCGGATACGTCGGGGTGGGCCGCTGATGGTGATAGCTCAGTACGGGTATTCCTCCGCGCGTGTATATAATCCTAAGTGCAATTTCCTGGGGAGGGTACTCTTCCGTATTTAGCCCCGGTTGGATGGCCATGACAGGTTGTCGTAAGGAACTCGGCAACCAGGGGTGGTATCTCGAAACAGAGGACACTAGGTATGGGGTATTGGTTACATGACTGTATATTAGCTAGTATAGACTAAAGATGTATGTATACTAGAAGTACAGAAATCATACTTTTCTTATTCTTTCACCACTTAGCCTAGACTATATTTTAGTGAGATTATCTTAGGTCTTTCTTCTGTGTGTCACTCTAACTAAATTAACCCTTGCATAGACTTTGATGTATACAAGTGATATATAAACTATTAGTATAGTACTCTCTTATCATATCTTCCCTTGGGATAAAATAAATACGATACCTTGGAATACTCCCAGGAGAAATGCTACAATGGTATATCCGTGTGCTTGCGGATCACATCTGTAACCATAATATACCAGGATTATTTCTAGTGCTATTACTGTGAATTATATTTCCAGTAGTGTCGCTAAGAAATACCAACAACCGCCGCCGCGCCGCTCCCCCCGAGCTCCGCAGCCGCCGCTGGACTCCGGCCGCGTGCCATTGTTGCTAGAGCCGCCGTCACGCCGTGCATTCACCGCCGTTATCTCCGCCGCCGCGTGAGCCATCTCGGCCACCGCCTCGTGTTGTCGGACTCCCACTGGAGCCTTGGTGCCGTCCGTCCCTAGCCGCCTGATCTACTCCTCGGCAGATCGTGGCCGTCCATCCGTGGCCCGCGTGGCCGGCCGCGTGGTGCCACGTCGGTGCCACGTGGCACACCACCCTCGGTCCAATGAAGTTGGTCCACTATGGACCGACTCCCCCTTGATCCGCTGACATGTGGGGCCCGCTTGCCGGCGCCGCCCCTCCCCTTGGTGACGTCATCCCTGGGTTATATTGTGCAATAAATCATTAAGGCTTTTCTTTTTTATAGTGAAAACCTAGAGAATCTTCTAAAATTTATAGAAAATTCATCCGAGCTCCGTTTAAGTCCATTCAAGTCTTAGTAAATTCATAAAAATCCCTAAAATCCATTAAAAATGGTTTTGTTTCCTGTTTCAGTAGACTTATAGCATGTTTTGCTTGTGTGCTTTGTTTGTCGCGTAGTTTTCGGTCGTATTGTCGCTCCGTGGTGCGTTGAAGATGTTGCAGAGGTCTCAACAACGCAAGAGCAAGGAAAGTCATGCATTACAATTGATCATATTGTACCCAATTTACAAATGTCCCGCTTTCTATTAAGTGTTGTATTATTTTACAATGCCATGTGGGATGCGTCCTATTACTCAGCCATTGAGAACTTGGGTATTAATCTGACTATATGTTGGTTTAGGAAATGCTTAGCCATGCTTAGATCCACTAGCTCACATAATAGGATAATTACATTATTAGACATTTAGTTTCATGACGAGCTGCGAGCTCGAGACATCTGGCCATGTTTCGTTGGTCATAATTATCCAATTAAATGCGACTGAATGGTGGGCTGTGGGTGCATGGTTTTGCTCGTCGCACCCATGGCAATTAAGGACCGGTTCACGGGAAACCCTTGAAGACTTACCGTGCTTACCATAAGCGGGAATGGGTAACTGCTTGACTTGTAGTATAACTTGACCCTTTCCTAGGCACTAGTGGCGAGGGTGGGCGTGATGGAGTTGGGTCGGCCGGGGTGTCCGGTTGTCTAGCTGCCGGATTCACCGCGGCGCACGAGGGTACTGCCCACTCTGGGTTAGGAGTGGGGGTGAAACGTTAGAGTGGTGTGGATGGTTAGGGGAGGGTTATGCGAAGGGTCTTGTCACGATTTCCCCCTTTGCAGTACCATGGTGGTACTTCGGGGCATGGCAACATATGTGGAATCGTGTCTTGTGGGTACAGTTGTACACCTCTAGCCAAAGTAAAACTATTCGAATAGCCATGCCCGCGATTATGAGCGATCAACCATATTCACCGTGATTAGTCCCATCCTTAATAATTGGTTTAATGAACTAGTGTAGTTCAGGTGGTTGGTTGGGCCTGTTGCAACATGGTGTAGCGTTGGACAGTGATGATTAATATTGCTTAATTTACCTCAACTGTTTTACTTCTTTCAACTTATGTTCTTAAATGCCTGCTTTATGCAAATGAACCTTTAGCCTCCTTTGGTTATATCTTACATCATACCTCATCTTCTGGTATGACTTGTTGAGTACAATGGATAGCAGTCTTGCTCTCTCTTCCCCACACTAGAGCTGAAGTTCTTGCCAGTTGGAGCTTTCTCGGAGAAGTTGGTTTCGTCGCTGCCGTCAAGGATGCCTGTGGAGTGGAGTCGCCCCGCTGCAGGAGTCAAGCTTTCAAGTTTAGCTCGTCTTTATCTTTTTCGCTGCATTTGTAATCTTTTATATTTTTGTAAGACGTGGATCTGTATGTCAACAATTGTCGTTTGTGTACCTTGGCTGATCCTGGACAGGGGTTTTAATGCACATTCAGCTTAGAAATTTTGGTTCGTGAATTTCTGGGCTCGACAATGGTGCCCTATCCCAAAAATTACCTTTGAATTATACTAGGTTATTTAAAAACTAAACTTTCTATATAAAAGTTTCTTTTATAAACAAATAAATCTATTTTTCAAGTTAATAGCTAATACTTAATTAATCACACGCTAATGACTCATCTCGTTTTCATGCCGGTGATAATCTTCAGCCTGCAGCACATTAAAATGGAGCCTTACTCTAACATTATTCCTTCATGATATATTATTATCATAAGTACACGGGAGCCCTCGAAACCAAAATCACATAGGTTGGAACCCCAAATTATCGTGTGATTATTTCCTGTTTGCAATTTCATATTACTTCTCATATTATACTTGTTTATTCTTCTATTGGTTGCAGGGATTATGGTTGACTAGAAACATGTTTGAGTGGATATATCAATCAGGTAAGGCGCAACATGATGTCTCATTCATTTGTAGTTTGATTGTTAACATATTCTCGACCAAATCGTAGTTATCTTTTGTCACCGAAAGATCAGGATCCCAAGACACATCCAAATCTAGATTGATGGATGGTCTACTTCGCCAAGTATTAGGAATGCTTGGTTAAAGGGGTGTTTTGCTTCATATCAGATTCACATTTTTTTAACTCCATAGAGCATCCTCTCTGCCATTGTAAACATGACAAATGTTTAAGTTAATCTCCTTACTTCTAAGCAAAACCTAATTTCCTTTGCTTGTTGCTTACAACCAAGGAATTAATATATATCTATATGCCATATCATCTGTCTATCCTTTGTAAAGTCGCTTGCCCTTGCATTACTTACAACTTGCTTCACGAAAAAATAGCAGTGTGAAAGTGCACAATAGTTTTATAGGATACGCATGAGTTTCATAGCATTCACTTTGCATGCCCAAACTGGTAAGCAAACAAATGCCACATGTCTGTATCATCTACCTTTCTCATACAAATCATTATCTTGTAGCATGGAAGAAAATTTGTTTGTTTCAAAGCACACATGCATTTTGTCATATTTCCTTTTGTGCACTTATCCAAACAAATCAAACAAAGGAACCACGTATACAAACTTTTTCATACTTATCTGAACTTATCGAACAAAGGATCCACGCAACCCTGGCTAGATGGCATATGACCTATCGATCGCGTGCGTAACAATCAGTTCACTTTGTGCATCGTCATACTTATCGGTATCCCTATAAATAGGCAGGCTATGTTGCACATAAAGAACACAATTCAATTATACAGCAAATAATTCACAATTATTAGAATTGTAGCGAAGATGTCCCATTGGGGCCATAGACCAGAAAGGGCCAAGCACCATAGAGTTCCATCTCTAATTCCGGAGGACTTCGCTGTTGTAGACTTCAAGGAGGAGACTATAGTGTCCCGTGGAGAAAACACAACGGGAAGACAACCACTTAGGGAGGAACCACAGAAGATGACACTGATGGAGGAATCACACAATATTCACAATCAGGCCAAGCATCAGTGCTCTAAGGAGCTAAGCGATGAAGAGGACTCTGAGAAGGGTGAAAGTAGTGGTCAAAAGAATGGTGATGATAAAAAGGATTCCAAAAAGCATGGTAGCAATGGTGAAAAACGAGTATGATAATTGAAGGTATATATGCAGTGAAGATGTATGGATCCTATGAAACTAGCAATAAATGGAATAAGCATGCATGGCTTGCTTAATAGTAATTATAACCATATGAGGAAATGGATATTTGAATTCCAGTAGTTATTGTAAGTATTTTTAGTTTCTTCTATGAAAGTTATGTATTATAATTTTATTAATACCTACTCCCTTCATTCCAAAATAAACCAACCTACTAAGCATGTGACACATCCTAGTACCAGGTTGGTTTATTTTGGGACGGAGGGAATACCAATCTTGCTATCTCGTCATATCATCAGTGGCTTTATTGTCTATACATTTGAGTCAAGCATAATGCTTAGCAAATGGTTAATTTGGATAATACATACATATATAGTGACTAGCATGGTGCCCGTGCGTTGCAATGGAAAAAAAAACTATGGCATGTTAACACCTTCGGAATCCCAAATCAGTGAAATCGAGTCTAATTTGATGGGTTACCAAATCGATAGGAGTTGAGTCTAATTTGATAGATTACCATGGGATTTGATGGTTTTAGTCTTATGGTTCTTCAGTTTGGGGATTAGACTTTTCGAGGCTTCCAACCTAAGATTTTATGCGACACCCTTTGAATATGCAAGTGCGTCTCATCTGGTTAGTTCTAATCAACCAAAATTATACTGCCATTGAACATACGGCTAGAATTACAGTCTAGCCAAACGATTAATCCTATATGTACATGCGGGATGAAGAAACACGTGGACGAATACAAAACTCATAATTTCAACATTCGGCAAAAGAACAACTATGAGTTAATGAAGTTAAAATATTGATCATCTAATCAATAATTTTAGTCAATATAAAATCAGATGACACATTGATCAAATCCATAAATATATATAGCAATAGAGGAAAGGAAACCAAACAAACGTGCTACAATATCAAAGCTGAATTCCTTTTTGGTGTGACGTGCACATATGCTCGGTCTCGAAGCCCGTTAGGCACAATACGTGGGCGGGCCAGACAACACTATAGGCCCAGTAGAAGGAGATGAGCAAGTTGGCTGCAGACGTGGCATTAACTCTTCGATCGCATTGCACTACTGAGATCCACCCCTCTGAATACAAAAATGCCAACACCCCTACTCCTTAACCCAAGCCTAGACCATTCCCCACCACTCTGAGTGAGCGAGCCGTGTGTCCATTCACACTGCAAGACACTCCTAAGCAATGTCTTTTGGCTCTATCTATGATTTTTATAACATACTTAGGTAAAGACTGTAATGGGCATTGGGCCGGAAGACAGAGGTCCATAGGCAGCCCATATCAATTAAGTTAGAGATAAGATTATTAGTTAGTTAGAGATAAGATAAGATAAGATTAAGTTCTTACTTAGGGGTCAAGTTGTACCATCTATATAAGGATGGTATTGTGTTTATTATCAATTAAGCAATGAATATCAATTAGTCTAATCTCTCCCTCCCAACAATGTTCTTCTCCTTAGCTTAAATCTACATCCCTTCTTTAAGAGCCGACGCCGCCCGGCTATCTTCCCGGTGGTGTTTATCCCGTCATGGCCTCGGGTCATGACAACTTGGTATCAGAGCCAGTCACCATGGCTTCCGATGCCGATAGAGTTCTCCGTATCACAGTGAGCCATCTAGTATATCCGGTGGATGAGTATCTACTTCACCAATTGTTTGATGGCTATAGAGCGGAAAGGAAGATTGAAGTACGCCAGATGGGAACACATGTGGAGGCCTCCGTTCCGTTTCATACTCGAGCAGCTACTGAGCATGCTTGGAACCTCAACGGTCGTGCCATCTATGACGGCTGTTGTTGGTTGGACATACAGTGGGAGCAGCAGTCCAACAACTCCATGACACCGGTGACATATCTCTCCACAATCATCACTGTAACACCCCAGGTAACCACGTACCTAGAGTGCCACACCAAAATACACTCAAACCACTAACTCCCAAAATTATTAGAAATTTGGGCAGAATCTCCCCTGTAAATACGGACATCCACGACAGGCAATTATAAGTTAAACTAATAACAATATCATTCCCACAATACGATCCATCCTAATAATCCATGGGGAAGAAACTATCAGAAATATAAAAGATTATTACAAGACCGAACCATGATAGAGTTTAAATATCATTATGGACCTAGGCAATATAGTTTGATAGTGTGCAGATAAATGTGTATATAAGGGTGCTACTTCCCTCCCATGCATGTCAGTCTCAATATGTACCTAAAACCAAATAAAACACAAGAGTGAGTATAAAAATACTCAGCAAGTACAATATGGAACTAGAAAACACATATACACATCATTGGCAATAAAGCATGAACAAAAGGCTTTCTTTCTTTAATAAGAAACACATTTTCAAACACCAAGTCAAAGAAGATAGTAGTTCCCATCCCGGGCAGGCATGAATTGAAATAGTAGTTTCCATCCCGGACAATAGTGAATACATCCTAGCATTTGCCGGCAAAGCCAAGTAAGCGTGATCAGCGCTTACCCACAAGAACTTGAATAAAGAACCAAATTGCACTCCCATGACTACGCATGGTACTTGAATAATTAAAACCGGAATCAAAGAACCAAATTGAAACCATATTGCACATCCATGGCAAGCAGGAAACTTAAATTATTTAAGCAGAACCAGAATCCAGAATATTAAAACAAGAATAACATCATACACATAAGATCAACTTGAAATCTAAATGGCGTGAATAATAATATGAACATAAGCAGTTACCTATCACGTAGAAATATATCAGATATAAATAGATAGAGTAAACAATCCATAAATCACACAATTAGTTCGTCATGCACTTGCCTCTAACGAAGGATTGGTATCATGCATGATCTGATGGACCACCACCTAATCACAAACAAAACCTCAGCAAACACATTCAAACATGCGTATAAAACAATGAAAAAGGTGAACCTACTGTCCCATCCCATCAAAACTCAATAACAAGGAATGCCGCTTGGACTATACACAAGACTGCTGCTTCAAACCTTTATATCTTGAAATATGAAAAAGCTATGATTGAAAATATATATATTTTGAAATTCTACAGAACAATACCTACAACTTTGATGTAGAAAGCATATTTTTATTCTGCCATAAAAATGGTCTAATTTGTGCTTGAAAGCAGGCTTCAGAATCTGTCCAGAATTTCAGACTGTCCACACTAAACAACCATAACTGGAGTTCTACTCACCCAATCAGGGTGTACTTTTCCAATATGGAAAGCTAAGAAAAACCTCTACAACTTTGTCTATAGGCGGCCTGGCTGATTCCACTGTTTAACCCCTCCAAAAACAGTTCAATCTACTACTATCCAAATTATGACACAAAAACAACAGTCATACTAAAAAAATTATATCTCCTAAACCACTTGAGATAAAATCTCATCCTTTGGTCAGAGATAGATCCAAACATTATCTACAACTTCCTAGTTATACACTTTTGCAGAAAATAACATTTAGAGCCCCGAAACATCGAAACACTGAAGCACTGCAAATCTGCCCACATGCAGAACTACAACAAACTGAACCGCAACTACCCAAACTCCTTCTCTAGCCTTCCCTAACCACGAATTAAAGCACTAAAGCCATGCTAGAACAACTGATACAACAAGGGAACAAGCCTCACCTAGGGTTTCTTTAGAGAACTTGTGAGGAGACAATAGGGGAGACTCTGGTCTAACCCCTCCTTCTACTCCTCTCCTCCTCCTCGTTCCGTTTTCTACTTTGCTTCTTGATCCAAGCTATGAAGGTGGAGATCTAGAGAGAGCAATTTGCTGTAGAGGCGAGAGATGCGAACATAGGAGGAGGGGAGGAAGGAGGCACCGGCAAGGGAGAGGGGTGGCGGCACCATGAGGGGAGGTGGGATTCGGTTCCCCTCTCTCTAGGTTTTAGGGGAGAACTAATGGGCTGGGTTTATGGGCCTTCTCATGTTGGCCTACTTCAAAAGGTATTTTCTTTTATTTATTTCTGTTAACATCTTTATTTTAAACAAGTCAACCTAAACTAAAAACCTAAACTAAAAAACTAAGTATCTTTTAATATACGGGGTATTACAATCACGGAGTGGAAGGAAGACATCAAGGAGTTGAGGGCTATCATGCAGGACTTGGCAGCCTTGCTGCAGGAGCTGGCAAAGGAGAAGGAAGAAGAGGCGGCAACGGGACTAGCCATGATGCCGACGGTTGATATGCCATCAATTCAGTTGATCCCGCCGGCAGCCTGCATGGTGGAGCACGAAGTGGCGGTGCAGCAAAAAAAACAGAGATGAGTATGACTAATACACTGCCGGCTGTGGCACCTTCACCTCGGCTCTCTCTGCGGGATGTTGGTTGCTGGAAGGAGCAGCAGGCAGCACCGCTGGCGGCGGCAGTTGGTGGAGATGCGGCGGCAGTTGGTGGGGTGGAGGGGCGGCGCATTTTGCACAACAGCGTTTGTGGCTTGGGCGAGAAAGAAATGCCCAGGTTTGCATCCTCGTCTTTTAGCGGCGCTACGGAAGGGAGAAGCCAAGGATAGGGTTTTCCCTCTGCTTCAAATGGGCCAACACAACTTTTCATTTGGGCCAATCCAGTGGAGCGGGCTCCAAGTGCCGCAGCCCATGGCTTGGCTGTTGGGTTGGCCCGGTAGACCTTTGCTGCACACTAACGGACATGTCTACCTGTGGACTTGGATTGATTGGAATGATCTTCATCTATGCGTTGGTTGACGTTAGAATTCCTACTTAGTTGCATTGGGTCCAGGCTTGTGGCACGGCATGGCCTCGTCCTTTCTTTACGAGACATAGGATGGGGGTCCACCGACTGCTAGTAGAACATATTTCTTCGTATTGGCTTTATCTTCTATTCCAATTAATCTAATAAGTCGAGATGTAAAAGGCTTATGTTATCTTAGATTGGAGTCATTTGAGTTTAGAAGTCCATGTTGCAACTCGAGGACGAGCTGCTCAAAAGGAGGGGTGTATTGTAATGGGCATTGGGCCGGAAGACAGAGGTCCATAGGCAGCCCATATCAATTAAGTTAGAGATAAGATTATTAGTTAGTTAGAGATAAGATAAGATAAGATTAAGTTCTTACTTAGGGGTCAAGTTGTACTATCTATATAAGGATGGGATTGTGTCTATTATCAATTAAGCAATGAATATCAATTAGTCTAATCTCTCCCTCCCAATAATGTTCTTCTCCTTAGCCTAAATCTACATCCCTTCTCCAGGAGCCGACGCCGCCCAGCTATCTTCCCGGCGGTGTTTATCCCGTCATGGCCTCGGGTCATGACAAAGACAAAGAGCACATGTAATAGGTGGGTAGTGATGAAAAGGCAAAATTTACCAAAATTAATCTATCACCAATAAAAGATAAGTAGTTACTAAAGATAATCTTCTTTCAATTCTATCTGTCAACGGAGCAAAATCAATGTTGTACCTAGTGGGAGACCAAGATAGGTGAAAGGCAAGGTCCCAATTGAACGTCCAAATAAACCAGCCAAGTTATGAGCTTCTTCCTCCTCCACATTTAGTGGGATCATATATGACTTGTGATGGTTAACTTTCAATCCTGTGGAAGCGTGAAAGTATTTAATAGAGTTTTCAGACAGAATAGTTCTTTTCCAAAGGCTTTTACAAATAATACAATATCATATGCATATTGTATTATTGGGAAATCATTATCAGTAGTAGGAACATCCATACTTAAAATACCTTTTTCTATAAGCTTCATTAATTAGAGATTGTAACAAGTCTGTTCCTAACACAAAGAGGACAGGTAATAAGGGATATACTTGTTGTTGGCAACTTTTTTGACAAGTCGACAACCACGATCGCAACACCTAAACGCCTTGCGGTGATATGGAGTCGCCAACCACCTCAATCTAGCCAAACGGCCAAATCAAGATGGGTTTTGAGGAAAAACAACTAAACTGGCTAGCGGAGCCGATTAAGAGATCAAAATCAGCCTCTAGGCCGATTTAGATCGATATGAGGATAACTACCCGTCTCGTGGGCAAAACGGAAGGTTTTCAGGATAAACCTACAAAGAGGTGTTGCACTCTCGCAACGGCGGCGGATGGTTTACGGCGCAAACCGACAAAGATGGACTAAAACTAGGGTAAAATAGAAAACATAGTAAAAGAACGATTCAAGTAGATTGTATTCGGGGGGTTTTACAATGAACCAGCCTTGTCCCTTAAATAGGGGTTGGTCTTGCCCTCTACAGGCCCTTCTCCACGTCCAACTCGGGATAGAAACCAAAGGAAACACGAAACCTGCCTTCCCGAGTAAGGAAACCCGAGACCCGACGAAAATAGACTAGGACTCGGACCCTGACGGTCTGACCGCCCACATACCTGCGGTCAGACCGGCCCTACTAGCCGGTCAGACCGCCCACATACCTGTGGTCTGACCGGCCCTATGAAGGAAACCCGTCACTTTTCAAACTTTGGCAATTTTCCCCTATTTCGTCCATAGGTGCCAAATTTGGGTGTAAACACATACCCCCCTACCTTTTTGGTGAACATACGTGAACCTAAAAGCATAGAACATGTTATCTCAGGGCGATAATCCAATTACCGGCCATAGGACTTCCTAAGCATCTTGCCAAATGCTCGGGAAGTATTTCTTCAAGTATTTCCCATTAATTGATCTCTGAAAACACCGTCTTGAAGTGTCTTCATCTCCCTCAAAGTCTTCAAACACTCGTCGATGACATCTTCAAAAATTGCTTCCCATCAAGGTCTTGTAATCTTCAACCGACAAATCGTCTTGCTTGAAATACCGAAGAGAGCCAAGATTTACCTCAACTGGCAAAACGACAATTTCAACAATGTTTTATTACTCGACTCGGCTTATCCATTAGCCTGAGCGTAGTAAAGAGAAGAACTCAACAACTTAATATCATAAGACTCGGCAAAACTTCTCATTTCCTTGGACATAAAGAAGCTCCTTTAACGTTTGAGGAATACCGAATCTATGAACAATATGTTTCAAAATAAAGTCAATTACCTCCGCACAAGTAATATTCTCGAGCGGCATAGATTCGGTCCACTTAGTGAAGTAATCCATTGCAACTAGCACGAACCAATGCCCTTTTGATGACGAAGGATAAATTTGACCAATGAAATCCAAAGCCCAACCTCGAAATGGCTATGATTTGATAATATGATTCAATACAGCGATAGGCGCTAATTTGAATATTGCCAATCTGTTAACAAGCTTCACTCCCTCTACAGCATTTGAAACAATCATCAATTATTTTCGGCCAATGAAACTCCACTTTCCTAAGCAACCAATTTATCTTACGGGCCGATTGATGAATTCCACAAATCCCTTCATGTACTACTCTCCTAGCAACTTTAGATTGATCATTATCTAAGTAATACTCCATCTATTTTTCGGCGATATAATATTTGAGCGCTTACCGCCGAATCTTCCGATCAACCTTAAGTGGAGGATCTTTCAAATATCTAATCAAAGGAATTCTCCAAGCTATTTCTAACTCATAGGCACAAATGTCCGAATTCACAATTAATTCGGCCTTTTAATCAATTGTAACGTGCCCCCCAACCTCCTGTCTGGGATCGGTCAGACCGGCTATGCAAAGCCGGTCAGACCGCCGGTACCATCGGTCAGACCGGCCGTGCAATGCTGGTCAGACCACCCCTGGTCTATGGTTTTGCCAATTTCGTCCAAACTTTTGAAATCAAGCATCGGCCTTTAGTATATATTTTTTCCTCACATAATAGCTAGATGCTTGGTGTATCAAATTATTGGACCAAAATTCCTTCTCTCTAGACATATGAAAAACTATAACATCCAACTAACATGTCTAGATGAATACTAATTCAAATGGCTTTTGAAACAATAATCATCATGGCATCAAAACACTTAGCCAATTGAAGTATGATCAATAATGAATCACCAAAGTCATATGCCTCACACACATGAATTCCAATAACCAAAAATGTAAGTAATCGGCTTGAGCATGTATGCAAAATATTAACAATGCCAATGTTTCTAAAGAAAACAACTCTAGAATAAATCATCACATTGATCATTGACATTAGCCGAATTACTAATAAGCAAAACTTTCATGGTGCAATAATTATAAAATCTGTATCTTATATGGTAATCCATAAAAACACATACAATTCGGCTTTAAATAAATATCAAAGACTCATGAGCCAAATCATACTTCAAACAAATTATATGCCAACGTACCAATTCCACTACTTAGAACTGGCATTTGCAACATGTATGTATAATATCAATTCGATAAGCAAAAACACACATGTGCTAGATAGTAAGCAATGTTCTAACATGGCATAGGCATATAATATGATGATGAACATAATAAACGCATACCTTGCCTTAGCATCCAACAAACGGCGGCTCAAAGATGTGGTATTGTATCCATCGCCGTTCATCCTCTCTTGGTTCCCTTATGAGCATATTAATGTCTTGCCCCCCAAGCAAAATCGGCTTTCTTGATTGCACGATTTCGAAGGCAAGATGAATACCGTACTAACATCCATAGCATCATGTGAAGGAGACTTATCTCTAATGACCGATGATTCTTCTCTCATCAAATTGGATTTATCACTACTTTGGGAAATCACCGATCTCTTAACTTTTACTTCTTTAGGTCTCCACACTCGCTTAGGTGTCGTTCGAGGCTCTAAATTATTACATGTTTTGTTCTCTATATCTTCGGCCTCTTTTTCTTTTTGACCTATGGCTCGAAGACGCTGTAGCCTCCTCTTTTGAGAGCGAGATAAGCCAGAAGGTATCCACTTCGGCTGTGGTTGTTTTCCAGGAGCTAACCAATGATTTTTCATATTTTTGGTCGAAGTGGAAGCTCCTGTGTTGCTCTCAATTTTCTCACTCTTCTCCAATGCCCCCCGTTCAGATCGGCCTCTGGGCCCGGTCAGACCGGCTGCAAGCCGTCGGTTAGACCGGCCAGGAGGGTCGGTCAGACCGGCCGTTGTCTGGCGGTTAGACCGGCCAGCTGGCTCGGTCAGACCGCCGATGTCGACAGCAATGACGCCGGCTTTAGTCTTCTCCGCTTGTATAGTTTTTGCCGCATATGTAGTAGGTACATGAACATCTTGATATTCCTCATTGATAGCAACGACCTCCGGAGCTTTGGCTTCTTTCCTTACCCACACCTTTTTCACCTTTTTGACCTTTGATCCACAGGACCAATTCTTTTGTGGTAAACGGTCTTGTCTTGAGTTAGATGAATGACTTGATGCTGACCTAGGTGATTCCTTCCACTCTTGGTAATATGGCGTAGGTGGTTGATGCATCCAAGGCATGTAATACATAAAAGGATAACCATATAGTGACATTGGATATGGATACCATGGCATCACAACCGGAGGTTTATATGGAGTTGGTATGGTTGATGGCTCCGATTGCTTTGATGTTTGACCAAATCTCTTCCTACGAGATGATCTTGGTCTTTTCGAATCACTAGTTTGGTTATCAAATCGTTGACCGGCTAATCCTTTCTTGTATTTAGCCATAAGCATCTCAAAAGTGAGCTTCGGCTTTTTAGTCTTTTGGGAACTAGATGACTCATCTTTTGTAACCTTACGATCTTCGGCCTTCGCATTTTTGATCCTATTCTTGGGCCGAGGATCCCCAATAATAACACTTTTCCCTTTCTTTTTGTCAACATCAATAGGACTAATAAGGAGAGGATTACTAACAATTCCGGTCTTAGGCATAGGTGTAACCGAAATCGTTTCACAAGTGACCGATAAATCATCAACCGGCCTTTTCTCCATCAAGCTTGCATCTTTAAAATAATCATGAAACTCATGCTCCATTTGTGACCATGTAGAAATTGAACTAGGAGCAAGTAAACTATACCATGTAGACACAAAGTTTGACAAGGAAAGAGGAAACAACTTTAACTTAAGCAAATCATCACTACCAGCCTTACCACATTGTTCAATAAATTGACCGATATGCTCCATTGTTGTTCTAGCATCCTCACCTGTGAATTTTGTGAAGTTAGGCACCTCAAATCCTTGCGGGTATGGGACCGAATCTACATGTTCAGGATATGGCCTTTGATAAGTATACATAGCTACTTTGGATTCTATTTCACCACTATCCCGCAAGACATTGTCATCATCTTTTCCAACATCCACATGACCGATTTGTGATTCAGTCTTAGGTGACAATGCTATTTCACTTTCACTTGTGATACAATCCGAACCGTCACTTAGTTCGGCTATATTTCCAATGATGTTATTCTCTAAGCTAGCAACACAATCTAAACCATTACTTGGTTCGGCTATCCCATCGTTGTCTAAACTAGTAACACAATCCGAACCGTCGCTTGGTTCGGCTATAATGGTTGTTGCATTATTATCCAAACTAGCAAGACAATCCGAACCAACTTTTGGTTCGGCTATACTCATTATGGCATCATTGCACAAATTATTAGCACAATCTGAACCATCGCTTGGTTCGGCTATACATGATATTGCATTTTCATCTAAACTAGCTTGTAAGCTATTATCATCCACTCGGCTTTCCTGAGCCAGAGCTTCATGCAACACATGATCAACATCAAGAAATATCGGGCCATTCAATTTCTCTTTAATAGAATCAAGCAATCCATCATATGCAATGTCGGTCAAATCTTTGTCAGTTATTTTCAAATTAAAACATCGGCTTTTAATATCTCTAAACCTTTCAATATAATCAGCAACAGATTCATTGTATTTATGTCTAACCGATGTTAAATCAGACAACCTAAGCTCAGTTTTATTAGTGTGAAAATAATCATGAAATTTTTGTTCTAATTGAGCCCAAGTAGAAATAGAATTTGCCGGTAAAGAAGTAAACCATGTAAAAGTAGTACCGGACAAAGATAAAGAAAACAAGCACAATTTACATGTATCCCAATTAGCCTCACCACATTGCGCTAAAAATTGATCTACATGCTCCCATGTGGTCCTACTATCCTCACCACTAAACTTGGTAAATTCAGGAATTTTATAACCACGAGGATATGGGATAATGTCATAAAAATCAGGATACGGCTTTTGATTCTCCCTAGCACGATTCCTTAGCTTTGTGAAATTCTCCATGATAGTATTTCTAAACCAATCCTCCACAGTTTCAGGCCTTGGTGGATCTGGTGGTGGAGTTGGTGGCCTAAAAGGTGGTTGTTGTGGCACAATATTGTTATATTGGCCATACCTAGTATCGGGAGGATACCCCCTATTAATATCATTGTAGGCATTAGGGATATGTGGAATAGCATGACTAACAATATTAACAAGTGATGAATAATAATTAAAATCAGTACTGCTAGTCGTGGTATGAAAACTGGAGAAACTCCCAGGGAACCGGTCTGACCGGCCCATGGCCCGATCTGACCGGTGGTCAGTGGTGCGGTCAGACAGGCCACAGGAGGCGCGATCTGGCCAGAATAGGGCACGGTCTGACCAGCTATGGTAGGCACGGTCTGACCGGCGTAGCACATGGTCTGACCGGCCATGGTGGGTACGGTCTGACCGGCAAAGGATGCGGTTAGACCGGTGTCACGACCGGTCATACTGTCAGCTCGGTTTTGCATATAGCCGATTCCTGTGTAATCGGCTGTATAATCACCCATTGACCCCCCAGCATTATAAGCATATTGTATAGGAGCAAAACTAGAAGTAGCATATGCATCTACACAATGATTATTAACGTTTTGAATAGCAAAAGACGGGTTGGGCAAATCGAGGGTTACCTCTGGTGAAATTACAACTTGAGGTAGCGGGACGTTTCCTCTCATGACGCTTTGATCGGTCCTGATGTATTGTGTAGTAATATTATTGAATCCGTTCCCGCTCGTCATAGTTGATGAAGAAATTTCTTGATTAAATCCGGCCATATAGCTCATAGCCGAAATATTTGACCGAATAAATTAATATACGGTTTTGATTTTCTTAGTAAAAACAACCGATACAAATGAATCGGCTTTGATATTTCTTTTCTTTTTCGGTCACCCTGTACAGCAAGAAGCTGAGACCGAAACTAGGTACTACCGCTTGTCTCTCGGTATGTAAATCGGCTTTGGTAGCCTGATTTTTTTTTTAGAACACGTATATTCAGCAAACCGAATTGAATCAAAATCCAAATTTTCTTGCCGTGCTGCACAGTAATACGTATACGACCAGCTGCTCCTGCTCGGCGGCTTGGATTCCGTGGCCTGCTGCTGCTCCTTTCCGTTGCCTGGTATTTTGATGGTAGATTAGATAGCTGCAACCGGCCACAGCAACGACAATAGCACGAAACAGTAAACCGGCAGTAGATGTATTTCGATTTGATAACGAATAAATTGATTCGGCGTCTCGGCAAAGGAACTAGCAATGGCAGCGGTGTAGATTTATTTCGGTTGTTTGTCCGAAACTCTCGATTTGACAATCAAATTCGGCTGTAAGAGGGCTGAATAGATCGATTCCCCAGCGGAGTCGCCAAAAATCGTGTTGGCAACTTTTTTGATAAGTCGACAAGCACGATCGTAACACCTAAACGCCTTGCGGTGATATAGAGTCGCCAACCATCTCAATCTAGCCAAACGGCCAAATCAAGATGGGTTTTGAGGAAAAACAACTAAACCGGCTAGTGGAGCCGATTTAGAGATCAAAATCAACCTCTAGGCCAATTTAGATCGATATGAGGATAACTACCCGTCTTGTGGGCAAAACGGAAGGTTTTCAGGATAAACCTACAAAGAGGTGTCACACTCTCGCAGCGGCGGCGGACGGTTTACGGCACAAACCGACAAAGATGGACTAAAACTAGGGTAAAATAGAAAACATAGTAAAAGAACGATTCAAGTAGATTGTATTCGGGGGTTTTACAATGAACCGGCCTTGTTCCTTAAATAGGGGTTGGTCTTGCCCTCTACAGGCCTTTCTCCACGTCCAACTCGGGATAGAAACCAAAGAAAACACGAAACCTGCCTTCCCGAGTAAGGAAACCTGAGACCCAACGAAAACAAACTCGGACTCAGACCCTGACGGTCTGACCGCCCACATACCTGCGGTCAGACCGGCCCTACTAGCCGGTCAGACCGCCCACATACCTGTGGTCTGACCAGCCCTATGAAGGAAACCCGTCACTTTCCAAACTTTGGCAATTTTCCCCTATTTCGTACATAGGTGTCAAATTTAGATGTAAACACTTGTCCCACTCCTCTTTTGCAAACAAAGCTCTTTCCTAGAACACCATTAAGAAAGAACATACGAAGAAGCTGAGCTGAAAATTTTCCTAATCGAAGAAACCCTCTTGTGGACCGTTGAACTTCTTCCGGCTCCATCGAGGCTCAGTGTCTTTTCGACTTCTGTTGAGAACGACTAGAGGAGAACGATGATGTTGGCAGGGAAGTCGCGGATGACAACGAGATTTCATTTAAATTGAAGTCGGGGGCTACTGTCAGGGTTACATATAAGGCATATCTCTTATATCCTACGGTTAACTAAGTATACCCGATTGGTATACCTCATATCCTACAGTATGTCTCCATATGCGATAAGGAAATATATAAAATATTATGGATAATATCTCTACGAGCTAGTGATTATCCGAGTCCTATTCGGAAAGGATAAGGACAATTCCATATCGTGCGGGGTTTGTTATCTCAAAGTTCGACTTGGAGACCAAAGTAACCTACGGTATAAGAGGCATACCCCCCTGAGGGGTTCAGGATTTTCGAATCACAGCGCCAACACATCCACTATAGTCTACGAAGCCGGTGGTGTTCTTTTCTCCTGAAGATGAAGATTAAGTTTTTTTATGCAAAACAAGGTGGTATTAACGTATGATTGATTGATTTTTAATTATTACAAACTTGAAAAATAGATTAATATGATATTTTAGAGCAACTTTCATATAGAAAGTTTTCGCACGAAACGCATCGTTTAATAGTTTAAAAAGCGTGCCACGAAAATCTTAATCTTAATCACCTCCTTGTTGGACTAACGAACGCGGACTTTAGAAGAATAATCCCTTTCTTCAATTTCTGGCACTGATATATGTAGTCAAAAACCAGAGCAAACAATCTTGTATTGTCCTATTTTTTATAAAACCATACTAATGCTTATGCAAAATAAGGATAATTGCTTCTTGCACTAACATATGTATTCAAAACACCAGGCCAAACAATTTGGTATTGTCCTATTTTTTTTATAAAACCATACTGATTATGATGCAAAATAGGGATAATTGTTGCTTGTTACATGTCAGCTAACACATTAGTAGTTAGCTTTAAAGCAATATACTCAAAAGAGAGATTGGCCGATCATTTACTCCTTCAGGGTTCTGCCTCTTGGGCACCAAGGTAATGAGAGAAGTATTTAGGCTTTCCAAGGATAAACTACCATTACAGAACTGAGCACATAAAGCATAAAAATCTTGTCGTATGATTGGCCAGCACTAATAAACCATTAAATCCATCAGCCCCTGGTGCTTTGTCCTCTATCTCATCGACAGTGAAACTGTTGGACAGTTCTTCTAAATTATCATGAGATTCTATCAAAGATGCTAGATCAAAGTGCACGATTGAGTTGGTAGAAACTTCCATACTTTGTTTGAAAGCACTCCATACAATGGAAGCCTTTTCATTGTGATCAGTCACAACTCTTCCATCTTGAACCTTGAAGTGTGTTATTAAGTTTCTCCTGTAGCTTTATGTAGCAGCTGCATGAAAAGATTTTGTGTTTTCAACTCCTAACTGAACCCATCTAATATTGCATCTTTTCTGCCAGTATATCTGTTTGTACCTTAGATATGTCCGAGTCTTTGTCCTGATCAGTTTTTTCAAATTCCATTATGTCACAGTTAAGTCTCTGCATTCCTCTAGTTTGTCAATAAAATTCACCACTGAATTGCAGTTTTTGACCAGCTTATTTAAGTTTGACAACCCTTTGCTCCATTTTGTGAGTGCCTTTCTCAAACTCTTAAATTTAACTGTAATATTCTTTGCTTCATCATCCAAGCAACCATGATTTCTCCATATAAAATTGACTAGTTCAAAAATACCATCGTGCTCTACCCTAAAACTTTCAAATCTGAATATATGGAAGCCTTATAGATTGAAGTACCAATCTGCACTAAGCATGGAGTGTGATCATAAATACATCTGGCCAGTGGCTTGACTATAGTGCCTAGGAAGTTCTCTGTCCAGAAATTTGTTATAAAAAACCAATCAAGCTGTTGCAGAAGAGGATTTTCCTGCATATTACTCCATGTGTAAGATCTGCCGTTGATTGGTAATTCTATCAAACCCAGATTACTAATAACTTCATCGAAAACATCATATCATTCATGCTTGCACCATCTCTGTTTCTGTTATGTAAAGTCCCCTAGAAAAATCCAGCTTGTATCATCAGGGATATGAAGATCACGCAGCCACTCAATGAATTCAATTCTATGTGGCTCAGTGCACGACCCATAAACAGAAGAAAGACACCAAGTTTCAGCAGAATGCAGGAAAGTGAATTGCACAGAAACTATAAGGCGCTGAACATGTAAGGTCCGATAGGAAAACAAAGATCCAACCCAGCAAACTAGGATTCCTCCATAAAGTCCAACCGAAGGGGAAAAAAACGAAAGAATCAAAGCGCTTGGGTGCAAACTTTTTGACATTAGAATGATCAAAATTTTGCCTCTTGGTTTCCGTAGACAGAAAACAACACAACTACTCTCCTCAATCTTATTTCTGATGACCAGTCATTTATCTTCAGAATTGATACCTCTTACATTCCAACATAGTATATTCCAGTTTCTGTTCATATTATTCACTACATATAATCAGAAAAAGGTATAGAACTGGAAACATAACATAATTATATTTCCCATGATAAAACAAGCGAGAGTTAACCGCATCATAAACTACTGACTGACCGACAAAAGGAAAAGGTGCATACACATAGTCTTTAACTGTCATAGCCAGAAATAATCTTAAAAATAACAAAAAGGCGAAACTAAAGATAAATAGAATACTTCTAAAAAGAAGATCCATTTTATTCCAGCAACTTAATTTCCTTCCCATATCACTTAATTTTGTCAAGTTCTTCACCAGCTACCTCCTCAGTTAATGTAAATTGGTGTACAATGCAGAGCATTGCCATCGAAATGAAAGAAGCTGATATATCGAACTGCAAATATGGGAATTGGGGAAATATGCTTCTCTTTGCCGGTGCCAGCCATGTTTTGCAAAATTTAACCTGATATGATTTTACCAGAACAGCTTCATGTTTTCATTCATCACAGGTAATGATTCAGACTGGTAGGTTAGGTAGGCATCCTATATCTCTGCAGCGACCGCTACTGATTCGCCGCAAACCACCAAATTCCTAACATTCTCACGAGTTCAACTGATGCTTTTGCTACCCTCAAATTTCCCACAAAAGAAATGGGAACCTCGTACCTCTTCCGGCATCAAACCATCCCCCAATTGCCAAGCTCAAGGCATGATATATCAGCAAAATCCAATGAAAATGAGTTTGATCAGTCGATGAGCTCCAAGATCGTCTCTGCGACCTCCTTCCGCAGCATGTCGAGCCGCACGCCCACCTTGAGCTCAGCCAGCCGCAGCCTCTTCGCCTTCGCCTCCAGCTCCGCCGCCTTCTCGTCGCCGATGCGCCGGAACGACCTCCTGAACACCCCGGGGACGGCGCACAGACGGCTCGCCTCGACCGCCTCCACCTCCGCGGAGAGGCAAGGGTACAGCGCTTCCAGCTCCCCGAACTCCCTCGCTTCGTGGCGCGCGATGGGCTTCCTCGCGCCGCAGCCGCGGCTGCCCTCCCAGAGCGACTTGGAGAGCCTGTAGATCCTGAGGTCGTGGTCCTTCACCGGGACGACGCCGCGGGACGAGAGCCGCCTCCAGGCGGCGGCGTACCGGCGGCGGAGAGAGGCCAGCTGCCGGGAGACCGCCCGGGCGTCGAGGTGGTGGTCCTCCGTCAGGAGGCGGCCACGGAGGGCCGCGGCGAGGTCGCCCGGCGACGGCATCCCTCCGTGCCGCTGGCGGTGGGAGGCGGCGGCCTCGAGGAGCGAGATCTCGTCCGCGGGGGCCCACCTGCGCTGGAACGCACGAGGAGACGCCATGGCGGTGCCAGATCCGGAGGAGACGCCGGAGGACGAGTCGCTCCCTTCCTTCATCGTCGGCGGCGCCGGCGGCCAGTCGTCGGCGGCGCGGCGGCGGGGATTTTGACGCGATTCATTAGGGGGATGCTGGAGTACTTTCCTTCCTAATCAATCATTAGACTAACGACGACGACGACGACCCTTGGATCAAAATCCAACGTCTCGTGCTCTTCTTCCTCTCGTCGGTTTTTCACAAGAAAAAAAAAATGCCATAGTGAAAAAGTTAGTTCCGCCAAAATGCCACTCAGTGAGCTGATGCGATGGACTCCATCGGTTTTCATGCGAAAATGTCATAGTGAAAAGTTGGTTTCGCCAAAATGTCGCTTGGTGAGCTGATGCGATGGATTTTATCGAAAATTACAAGTCTTATCTTTTGGCTTATGCATATGTTTATAAACCAAAATTTAAATTTTCAACCTTAAATTTGAAATTAATTTTAGGGTTTTATCATCGTAGTTTGTTTTTCAGCATTTACTTTTAGATCGCTAAGAACACGTATATAAATGTTTTATTTACAAATTATTTTCCGTTTGCAAATATGTTGTTTCGCTTATTCCGTCAATAAGCTAAACAATGAAGTCCTACATGTGGTTGTGCACTAAAGAGAAAGACTGACTTGCTTGCTTCTAGGCTGAGTTCTTTCACCAACTCACCTCTCTTGTTTTTTCGTGCGCACGCTTTTCAAACTGTTAAACTGTGTATTTTTTTTAAAAAAGTTTCTATATATGAAAGTTGCTTTAAAAAATTATATTAATCCATTTTTTCTAAAAAAACAGCAAATACTTAATTAATCATAAGAAAAATGTGTGGCTCCGTTTTCTGTGCAGAAGGAATGAGTTCCCAACCCACTTGAACAAACACAGTCTTAAAGTGGTGGTAAGCATACCAGTGAGTAGGCATTGCGGAGCACGAGTGGTACTGCTCATCGGCTCTCTACTTGGTGCATGCCACACCCCTTCAACACATGCGAGGTTCCTCATTCCCCGCCATGGTCGACAAACAGACCAGTGTAGTAACGGAAGAAGCTGTGGAAGAAACCCAATGATATTTTTGACCAATATAGCATTCTACAAGTAACAGTACAATAGAAGTTGGAAAATGGGAGAAAATAACACACCCTAAATGTCTCAAAAACATCACCTTTATTTAAATCTCGATTAATTTCAGCACATTTGAAACATTATCTTTCCAAGTAGGGTGAATTTAAGGTATCAACTTGATTAATACTCCCTCCATCTACTTTTGATCGTCACATTTCAGAAAATCGATTTTACAGTTTTGATCGTCACATTTGTGTCAGACTTCTCGGTTCCCACATGCGCGCCGATTCAGTTTTCTTGCAGAGTTAATTCGCCCTCGGGAAATCAATCGCTCCTTCCTTTTCTACCGCGCGAGGCAACGGATTCGTTTTTCACCGCGCGGCAACCGCCTCCTATTCTACCGTGAGCGGCAACCGCCTCCTATTCTACCGCGCGCGCGCGACAACCACCTCCAATTCTACCGCTGGCTGTGATGGAGTTCCATGTTGTTACAGTTGATGTGATCGACAGCGAGCTCGATGCCGCCGTGGCTGTGGCCGAGATGGAGCTCGATGGTGCCGCAGTTACTGTCCCCGAGAGCAAGCTCGATTCCGCCGTGGCTGCATGCGAGGCGATTTTCTATGATTCCGATGAGGTTCATGTCGTGGAGGACTCCTTTGCCGGCGACACGGAAGTTCCTGATACCCAAGTCGCCGTGGACATCGTTGCTGTTGATGTGGCCGGTAGCAATCCATACAAATACTGGAAAAAGACAGTCTAATTCTGAAAGCATATGCAATCCATAGAAATATTGAGTCTGTTGCTAATATTTTCAGGTTGGTACTAGTAGTAATTTAAGAAGACGTGACATGATATATATGTCCGTGGTAAATTGAAACTAAATTCATGATTGAAGGATAGGGTTGTCTGCTAAATTCATGATTGAAGGATATATATGTCCGTGGTAAGCTAAATTCATGATTTAAGCTAAATTCAAGAAGACTACATAGTATGCTTGAAAAATGCAGTCATTCTGAAAAAAGATGCAATCGATACAAATAGTGAATCTGTACCTACTATTTTCAGATTTTTGCAGACAAGATGTTTTGCAATGATAAACCTATACTCATTGAACTATAATCGCTGAACAGATCATTTAGGCAGAGAGCTAGGCAAAAACAGAAACTAAAAACAAAAAGCTATCCGGCGGCAGTACCTCCATCTCCAACAGCAGTACCTCCATCTCCGGCGGCGGCATCTCCTTCGCCTCCATCTTGGGCGGCAGTACCTCCATCTCCGGCGGCATCAACACCTACAATAGCACAAATAATAAGAGATCACAAACGAATTTTGTAACTGATTCATACCAAAACTATAGGTTCCTAAACCAAAAACAAAGACACATAGATAAGTACCTTCATATGAGCCTACACCATGTCATACTCAAGTTCATGAGCCGGTCCAACCCAATCGCCAATGGCATCCCAATCTATGGGAGGCTCAAGATTGAGGTCTAACAACTGTGCCGCCATTGATCATCTGTAGCTTTGTGTGTGGTAGAGGCAGGGAGGAGAAGATTTGAAAACTGATCTCGTTGGTGTATGCCGTCGTCACATCGCTGCTTATGTAGGGCCATTGAACATGTGAAGTTCAATTTTTGAATTTTGCCCGGGCAATACCCCATCCGTTTTCAGCGAGCGACAAAACGGATTGCGAGTAGGTGAGCGAAAATTTGGCGCGGCAAAAAACATTTCGCGCGATTGCGAGTGCTACTAATCCGAACGGTTTGGCGAAGGATTTTGCGGAGCTGAAGCGTCACGGTCGCATGCAGCCAGCTTTAATTGTGGGCCAAGGCATGCAAGCCTTGGCTTATGAGTTATAATCGTGTTTATCTTCTTTGGTCTAAGTGTCAAGCCAAAATATGACGGTCAAAAGTAGATGGGGAGAATAACTCAATAATGAAAAAACTGTATAAACACATGCTAAAATTTTAAATAAATTCATTCTCAACACCAGGGGCATCCTGGCCAAATCGGGTCCCCGTGCGAAATATTAAAATGGGCCCTCGTAGCCTAGTAAATTTTTTATAGTACAATTAAAAACGGGCGTGGCGATTAGCCGATCATCAGCGACGAAGCAGAAGCGGAGGCCGGAGGGAACTGGGGAGATGAGACGAAGCGGCTGCGGCATCGGGACTTCGGCGATACGCGATGACTCGGACGCCTGGACGGGAGTACGATGGAAGATGGATCGATTCACCTTCTGCAGCATTTTGGGCCTTGTGTTTGCTACTATTTGGACGGCAATTAACAAAATTAAAGCCTCTAATATTATTATATATAGGACATACTTAATATTTTAGGGGCCCTTGAAATTTGGGGCCCTGTTCGGTCGCACGGCCCGCACGGGCCCCCGGGACGCCCCTGTCAACACGCATAGAGATGGATTCATGCAATTTTAATTTAACTTTATATAATCATGTTTATATTTTTTTAATATATGAAGTCATTGACTTTTAGAATAATATTAGACCATTCATCTTATTAAAAGCTAGAGTAAATATGTCAAAAATATAAGCTATTCTTAATGTTCTTAAATGGTAAAATATGTTATAACAAAATAAATTGTATTTATATATTTTTTAATAGGATAAATAGTTAGACGGTTACCTGGATACGGCTCTCACCCCGCGTATCCGTATCAGATATGCGAACGGATACACCGGATACGTATCCCGTACGTATCCACTATTATAGCGATTTCCAAATAAAAAAGATAATACCGATACGTCGCGGATACTTGCGACGCCCTCCAAATCAAGCGATGTAGGCGCCGCTTCCATCTGCTGTCTCTCCGCCGCTTCCATATGCTATCTCTCCCGACGGCACTCACACACGCCGTCGCCGACACCGACGCTGCCGGCGGATGCAACACCTTTGTAGCCTCGGTAGCTTCTCTCCTCCTGCGCCATTCTCAGTGTGTAGAACCTCCCTGTTCAGGCAGGGCCGCCGCCACCAGACGCAGCTAGGCAACATCTCCACCGACAGCCGTCATACCCTGCCAGGGGTTAGGGCCGCCGCAGTGTCTCTGATGCCGAGCAAAGCTCCATCACAACCGAGCTGTTCTTTCCTTTGTTCCCCATGTGAGGTAATAAATGATAAATCCCCTCTTCTTTTTTTTTCTTGAATGAATCTGCAAGACTGCAATGTCCTTATTTTATTGGCACAACAATACCTATCTTTTTGTTTTAAAAGATCCAATGGATTTTGGAACCGGAACTGGAAGTTTTCAGGCCCTAGTACATCTAGCAATCCAGTGGTAGTTCGGCGGCTAATGCTCCAACAGATTCATCAGTTATTTAGTCTTTTAGTTATAAACGTGTATGTGTTGATTTTTTGTTTGAATTATTGGAAGCTGGTAGTCTGGGCTTAATCAGCGTGAATTAGCTACAAGAGGGAAATGGAGAAGATTGCTACATTGTAATCACCAATCGGCTACACTAATACTACAATATCCCAATTCAATTTATAATTTCTTGTATTTATATATATATATATATATATAATATATATATACAAACGTATCCCCGTATCCTTGTTTTTTAAAAATTGTCGTATCCTCGTATCGCGTATCCGTATCCGTATCCCCGTATCAGGGTAACATAGGTTAGACGTCATGTTAAAAGTTAAAAAACAGAAGAAGTATATGAAATTTTTAAAAATACTACTTTTTATCGAATAATTACGTTTTGACGACACCCACTGTGACAATGGCATAATATCATTTTGTTTTTCTTCCGTGGGGAGGGCGGACCAGTCAACTGTCAACAAGAAATCATCGGCCACGGACAGTCAGTCCGACACCGAATCATCGGCGGCGGCGGCGGCGGATGGAGTGGTCCGATGAGTGGCTGGCTGCCGATAAGCTGCAGCACGTTCTCGCCTGCTTCCTCATCGCCCTCGCCGGCGCCGCGCTTGCCGGCCGCAGCTCGAGATCCCCGCTCCGTCGCCGCCCCGCCGCCCTGGGCTGCGCCGCATCCCTCGCCGCGGGGGCCGCCAAGGAGATCGCCGACGAGGCCGGTTTCTTCGGGTCCTCGGGAGCCTCCCTCAGGGACGCCGCCGCTGACCTCGTGGGCGCCACGCTAGCCGCCGTCGCGCTCGCCATCCTCCGCCGCCTCCGCCGGCCGCGTGGGGAGGGCAAGGCGCGCGACGCGGACCATCGGGCTGGCATCTCTATGGTCTGAACTCTGAAGAGCGACAAGCACACGAGAGGCAGAGAGGCCTTTGTTAGTCGCTTCTGTTTTCAATCTTTCTTTTTTTTGGCTGGATTTCATTCACCTGTCCCTGCCAATGTGCTCAGATTTGCTTGATAGGCTGCACTGAATTTCTCAACCACATCAGTATAGATTCCCTGTCTCTGAGGGAGTGACAAGCGCTCCTATGGCTGAGTTGCTATGATCAATGGCTTGGCTTGATTTCCATTGTTTGATGGTGATCATACTTCTTTTGCCGGAAGAGAGGTATTCAGAGAACCCGATTTCCTGCTTGGTAGGCGGCATGAGCTGAGGGCAAGTGCATTGAAAATGTAATGCATGGCTGCTTGAGAAGACTGCGGACCTGCGCTTGAAGATTCAAGATGAATTGATGTAGAGGAGCCATCTGCTTCTCTGGGATTATCTGGTTCACCTCATTTTGCGCATCAGCTGTGACAGCCGAGAGGCATGGTTGATGCAAAGCTCAGGGGATAGAAGAGAGCTGCTAATGCCCATGTTGGAGGTGGGACCAAAATTCACAGCATGCCTTTTGCAAGTTGCAACCATTTGCTTACCGGTGCTAGTTGATAAACTCAGGACAATTGTGTTGCATTTTTAGTTTTGTTTCTCCTAATTTTCAATTCAAGACCGGTGAATATTTATGCCTACGAGAAGTATCTTTTTATCAAGATCTTACTATTAGTTGTATGCTATAGAATTGTTCATTTTTGCACAATTGAGATGTATAAGTATATACAACAATAGTACATCATTTGTCGTTTTCAGTTTCAAAATGTCCTCCATGTAGCATATTTACAATTCTCTTCACAAATTCAAATAGTGAGGGTACAACTGAAATCAATTTCCTCTTACATATCACGAGACAAGAATTCTGTTGCATTTATGTCCATTTCTTTTCCTTTAATTTATGCACGCTAGACTTGTTCCAGGAACAAGAACCTAACTACTCTTTTCTTTTCTTTATATATGTAATGGGTTAATGAGCTGTTATTCAATTACAATTTTTCTAAACCTGTGTCTAACTCCATGCTATTTCAGAGCAGTGGAACTCTATTAGTCCTCCGCTTGTGCCAAGCAATGGCAAAGTTGAGGCCTCCGCTTGTGCCAAGCAATGAGAAAGTTGAGGCTGAAATGACAGACCTGGTATGTTATTTTTATCTAAACCTATGTGGGTTTCTGCTGTACAGTAAGTATGTGTACAATTTCACTTGTCTACCCAGACAATACATGTTGGTGTTGTTGCCACACTAAATAATCATGCGAGGAAAACTGAGCTCCTTGCCGTGCATATGTGATCTTTGATACGTTTTGTTGAATGTGATCTGTGTGATGAAAATGGCAGCCTGTCCTGTTCTGCAAATGGCAGAGCCCAATTTCAGGAAACTACATTCATAATGCTGACAAATCTTACAATTTTTTTGGTAGATATGTTTACTTGTGACGGCGGAGAAAATGTGGAATCAAATATAATAGTCCTGCTGATCCGTAATTCAAACCTGCAATCATGTTACTAATTTTATTGCTTTGAATTTCAACAATAACATTCTTCTTTTATATTCATTTCCTTTCTTTGACAGTTCAAGTTTTCAGTTTTTCCATGCTTTGTCCTCTCAGGGAACTAACCAGAGTATTAGAGAGCAACTGAAGATTGGACATAAGGCTAACTTCAAGTACACCCAGTCCCCAACTGCAAAAGCTCTGAAGCTGCATTTTTTTATCAGCCTGAACTAAATCAGATGGACAGACTGAGAGGGTAAATCAGTGTCTAGAAACTTATTTGTGTTGTTTTACGCAATCTTGTCCATCCAAATGGGCCACTAGGTTGTATTTGGCAGAATATTGGTACAATACCGGTTATCATTCCACTTTGGGCAAAACTACTTTTGATGTGCTCTATGGACACACCCCACTACAGCTAGGTATTGGTGTGGATTCTTGTGAGATACCTGATCTTCAGCAGTGGTTTTCAAATGATGATGTGCATAGAGCTCAGCAGCTGTTACACTAACATTTGCATAGAGCTCAGCAGTATATAAAGGGGGTGATAAGCTGTGCTCAAATGTAGTTTAGTGCCCACCTTTTGCCTTTTGGAACAACTGTTCCCAGAAATGACAGGTAAATATCTTGTCTCTATCAGAAATGATGGCCAGGGGTAATCCATACAATTTAAAAACACCTTCCATATACAGCTGGGCAACATCTTGAGCAGAGAAAGGATGAGCCAAGGCTAAAATGTGAGCATACCTAGACAACTTGTGCACTACTACCATGATGCAATTAAATCGTCTGGATGTTGGAAGCCCTTTTATGAAATCTATGGTCACTGTTTGACAAGCCCCTGATGCCACAAGTAAAGGCTGAAACAGTCCAGGATATTTATATCAGTCAGGTTTAGCTTGCTGACAAATGGAGTAGTTCTTAACCTGCTGTTTGATAAATCCCTTCATTCCAGGCCAACCAAACAATGCTTTCATTCTTCTATATGTCACAGGAAGCAAAGAAAATAACCCTGAGCAACCTCTTCCAACCAAGTGTCAATGGTGTCTCCATGATCACACCTGGACAAAGCATCCGCAAACCATTATGGATCCTTTTTTTTAACAAAATTTTAATTTTAAACCCAACAACTTGGTGTAAGCTTTCTACTACCAACTAGTATGTAAACGTTGGTCCGTAAGGTTCATCAAACTTTTGTGATCAGTAAGGATAGTAAACTCTGCATATTGAAGATAATATCTCCAATGGTCCATACCCAACAAAATGGCTAAGCACTTAATCTCATAAGTCGACAAACCTCAGGTCCTAGGCCCCAAAGCTTTGCTGACATAGTAGGCGATTGGGTATTTGTCTTGAGACAACACAACACCAATCCCTAATTCACTAGCATTAGTCTCAATAACAAAAGTTTTCTGAAAATCAAAGAGTGCTAAAACTGGGGCTGAAACCAAGGCCTGCTTCAATGACTGAAATGCTAACTCAGCTTCAACAGTCCATTGAAGTCTACCCCCTTCCTTAACATGTTAGTTAGAGGTTTACTTAAAATGCCAAAATTTCTGACAAACCTTCTATGATACCCAACAATGCAAGAAGCCTCTGAGCTTCTTGAGAGTGGTGGGTGCTGCCTAATCCAAAATATCTTGGATTTTACTAGCATCAGTGGACCCTCCCTTAAACCCAATGGTATGACCCATATATGTAAGTTCCTGCTGTGTAAAAGAACACTTACTCAGCTTTACCTTCCACTGATGATTCAAAAGGAGCTGCAACACTATCCTCAAATCTTGCCCATGAGTATTATAATCAGGACTGCTGATTAGAATGCCATCAAAGAAAACTAAGGCATATTTCCTAAACACAGGAGACAAAATGTCATTTATAGCTCCTTGACACGTTGCAGGTGCCCAAGTCAACCAAAATGACATGACTTTGTATTCAAAAGTGGCCAAAATGAGTTTGAAAGGCAGTTTTGGGATCCTCCCTAGCGACCAGTCAAATTTTAGTTTGAGAGGAGAGAAATCACATTAACTAATTGAGGATGAACTATATAGGTATATAGGATATTATAAAAACTGAGGAAGAGATATATTAAAATATTATGTGGATTATATGGGATGATGGTTTAACATGTTTTCATTTTAAAAGCACTAAAATTTAATAAGTTATAAAATTATAGATAACAAAACATGCTTGTATGATGTTTAAATATAATAGTTGTTAGTAAATGATGATGTGGCATCTTGTTGTCAGTGGAGGATGATATAATATTTTTCTATGTTAAATTTTAGGATTTAGTGCAGTGGGTTATAACTGTAAGATAGGATTTGGCAAGAGATTAGAGATTTGCTGCTAGCCTTATTTATCTTTTATTTCAACTAGGAAGGTAGCCCGCGCACATACGCGGGCATCTTGTTAAATTGTTTGAAATTTTATTACAAATGTTCATGTGTAGGTGATTTTTTATTGAAATATCATTTCTACTCTATTCGAATTTATTTGGGATTGCTTTGAATGTTGGTTATTATCGATATTCTTCTAATTACCATTGCAATATAAAAGATTGTAAACTAAAATTGTGTGAAAGCATGCAACTTTGAATTTATGAGAAAATATTGTGTCTCCACCATGAAGTTGGTTTCTATGAAACTATATATATTTTGTACTATGGGTATTTCTAAACTTTAAGTAATAATTGCTTTTATGCTTTCTATATATTTGTGGATTTTAGGATAAATTTATTTAAGATTTTCTATTAAGCATATAGCTAATAGAACTATGTCATCTAATTAAAGATAGATTCATACCCCATCACATAAATCTGATAAAGTTAAATTTTGTTTCAAAATATAAGGGATTTTAGAGTAGTACTACTTGTCCTATCCAAACAACTAACATTTATTGTTTACTCAATCTTATCCTAACCATCTTCTCACCATCTACATACCTTTTAATTAATAAGGGGTATTATAGTCTTTTTTTTTCTAACAGATTTATTAAGATTGTTTGGACATATTGATATTGATATTTTAGAATGATGATAATATTTTTTCTGAATGCTAATCACAATTAAAATATTTTATTTTGCACTACCGTAAATTGCTTTGAATATTAAACATATAATTATGTCAAAATAACTTCCATGATAGATTTAATTAACATTATTTTGTTTCATAAAAAGATTTAATTATCTTTTTTAAGTGATATATGATGATATGATCTATATCATCTATTTTCTTCATAGACCTTTTAATCGTTGGGAACGCATGGCAAAAGGTTAGGATATATTTTTTTTATGTTACTCACATTTTATTTATTTTTTATTTTTTCATCGTACATCTAATTTATTTAACGGAAACAGTAATTCGGAAGAAATAGATTTATATCTATTTAAAAGTCATGACTAAATTTTTTTGGTAAATTATTTTTATTTAAAGTTTATTAATTTTTAGAATTTTAATAACTAAAGAAAAGAAAGAAGGGGAGAATAGATAGGAGGGGAGGGAGGAGGAATGTAAGTACGTATGTACATATTGGAAAGACGGGCCGGTGCGGGAAGAGAGCAGGGAGGTGGGTTATGGGGTCTTTTTTTTTCTTTTAAAGATAAATCTAATAGTTAAAAATAATGGGTCCACCAATTTGAAAGATGGGCTGGTGCGGGAAGAGAAGAGAAGAGAGAGGTGGGTTATGGGGTCTTTTTTTTAAAAAAAAAATATAAATGTAAAAGTTAGAAATAATGGGTCCACCAATTTATTAGATTGCCGTGTGGCGATATAGGAACGTCTGTAGGAGTCCCACGTGGTGGCTTGAGAGTGTTTGTAGGAAGTTTAATAGACTTTTAGTATATAATAGATAGATAGATTGAAGATGTTTTTGCCGGTACTTTGATACGTCACATGTCTTTGAGTCAGTTTTTAAGTTCAATCGCTTTTAGAAATACATGTCCGTGTTTGAGTCGTTTTTAATTTTGTTTGTTTTTACAAATACGTGAGCCATATAAGCAATCACTTTAAAACACTTGCATGCTAATTTGAGACGATCAGACCCATAATTGTAGCTCATGATTTTATAAAAAGAATATCCAAGCGAATTTCCACTGTCAATTTTACTATAGCTAAACTGTACATCAATAATAAAATTAAAATAGCTTTACCCGTTGTAACGCACGAGCTTTTTTCTAGGAACTACGTACGTTTCTATTCTCGATTTATTTTGATGGTACTACATACGTTTATTTTTTGGCTTTATTTGTTTACACGCTGCTTTAATTTTTTTTCATCGTAAATACGCTGACATGGTTTTTTGCTTCCTGACGAATCGTAGCCTCGTAGGTGAGCAGCATAAGCTCAATTGCTCTTTCCTGATCTTACGTACTTATATTTATTGCGAACCGGAACCGATGAACAGTATTTGAGTTTTATTGTTTTAAGCCGTACGTACGTACTTATGGAATTCTTAAGTTTTTTTTTTCGGCCAACAGTAAGGTATTAGTTTCTTTTTAAATAAAATATATCTAATCTAATCTAATGGTCTAAATTTTCGGGTCCACCGATTTAAGTGAAAATCAACGGTGAGATTAGGCATTGCCACGTGGCGGTCTAGAAGCGTTCGTAGAAGTGCCACGTGGCGGCTTAAGAGCGCTTGTAGGAAGTTTAATGGACTTTTAAGTATATAATAGAAGATTTCGACGTGTATTAAGAGTGCATTCGTGAGTATGTTTGCAAGATGTACGTGTATAATAGTGAGCTGCCCTGTGCACATCTTGATGTAATCGAAATAAATAGAGGCCATTGCTATTTTGTCCTCCAGCTGTGTGGTCGCTCTATGTTCTTATGTTTTCAGGTTCTTCCGTTAATGTAGCCAATAGCCATCCATCCTTTTTTTTATAAGGGTATTTTTTACCCGGCCTCTATATCCAACCGGATATATGTAGTCTTTTTAAATTAGCAACTTAGCCTATCAAGAGTAAAATGTGTTGTAGGTATCACAACTTGCAAGGTGGGTGCAATTTAGTCACACATCTTGTAAATTGCTCAAATAAGTCATTCAATTTGTTTGCGGGTGCAAATATAATCAAAAACGTGCCACGTGTATTATTTTTGTCAAAGTGGACGATACAATGGCAGACGTGACGATGAGTTGGCGAAAGTAATACAATTTTATAAAAAAACCCTTCTACTATATTACTCTTTGCTAATCTAATTGGCCTATTTAGATCTGTTATGCCCATGTGCTAAGCCATGATTGTAGGTTTTTTGTTAGCATGTGCACGGGACAGGACGACGCCAGGTCTAGCGAGTCGCGGCGATAGCCTGCGTGGTTGCATACGAATCCATCACCGGCGAAATCATCAACGCTGGCCACGAGCGCTCCATTTGATGGCTCCAATTCCGCGTCTTACTGGTGTTCATCAGCCCACATATGATTAGTTGTTCTACTGCCATCACATGGATTCTCTCGTATTGCAAAATCTTAGCACATAAATCTATGAAGCTATATCCATGGAGTATCCAACAAATCTATGTACTCAAACGGAAAATTGAAACAATGTAAGGGCTACTTTGTATCTTTGTTCTTTGCATACAAGGTCAACCTGTCATGCTGATGTGACGTCTACCTTGGCATAAATAATACGCGTGGCACCTTTTCAGCTAGATTTGCACCTCAAAACAAGTTGAGTGACTTATTTGAGCAATTTACAAAATATGTGACTAAATTGCACCCACTCTACAAGTTGTGGTACATGTGACGCATTTTACTCGCCTATCAGATAGGAAACTTAGCCGGAACTTAGCTCTCAAATAACCCAATCTCAAATTCACTTCTATGGAGATTTGAACTCAGCCACTCAGGATCTTGGGGTGCTACTCAGATCACTACAACCACTAGGCTACATACCCTTTCACATAACCATCCATCCTGTGAAGTTCAGATAAACTTCAGTTGCAGAACGAGAGCGGTTTCGAGACAGTTATCTCCTGTTTCCTACTCTACCAATCTATCTGAGAATTTGTAGAATCTGGTCCCCTTCCCAGGTAAATCTATCCAAACGTTCTATCCGTTGGAAAAAGATCAGGTAGCGGATTAGTGCTAAAATTTCCGTACAACTGATTCATTGATATTCATGCTACTGCTCAGTGCTCACTCTCAGATAATCAGATTTGCTAGCTAGCTGGCTCCAGGACAGCACATAATTACATTAACGAAATGCAATCCCTACTCTTTGAAGAACTAATTAAAGAAAAAAAAACGATCGACATCAATCTCACACAGACATTAACTAACTAGCAAATTTTACCGATGATCATTCAGAAGCAGTACTGCGACGACAAGATCATGGCGAAAGCAGCCAGCACGACGGCGTGACGAAGGAGGAGGCGGCCGATATTCAGTCCACCGCCAGCGAGCTTGGCGGCGGCGGCGCCGTTGATCTCCGACGAGGCGACGGCGACCGGCAGGTCGTCGGAGGGGAGCGAGCAAGTGGCGGGCCGGCCGGTGGCGTCGTCGGCGGCCATGAGCGCCTGGATCACCGCCGTGGCCGCGGCGCCGTGCCGCGTGGCGTTCCGGTGGAGCAGCCACGTCAGCCCCATGAGCGGGCAGTCGCGCTGGCGCTGCTGCTGCTGCTGCGCCTGCGCGCCGCCGTGGCTCGCGTTGGCCGCTTTCGTGGCGTTCCCTCCGTTGAGCTGCAACAATATATCCAAGAACATAAGAAATGAGCTAATAATCGGGCTAATTAACATTTAACAATTGTGAAACAATTATGAGCTCTTTTGTTTACAAGTTGACAAAACGAAATTAAAGGCAGTTTTCGTTGCAAGGTAATTAATTAAGGATGCAAACTACTATACTTGATCAATCGTTTCAGCCGAGCAACTAATCAATGTTCTCGCAGGATTTCTTAATTAATGGCAGCATAATCAGATGTTCAGCGTTGTCCATATGCAGTTGATACACACTGTTCTAGGTCAACTCGATCGATCACAGTACACAGTAAAAGAAAATCATTTATGCGTCGTCTCATTCAGAACATGATACGGAGTAGTACTAGTAAATAATCGAAGAGATTCCAGCTAAGATCGACAAGGGACAAAAAACGGGAGGGGCTTCTCCTCCTGCCAATATGCCCTTGCTGGCTAGCTCTCGCAACAGTTCAATTTGGAGAGATTGCCAGCAAGATATTGCGATTGCAAAGCGCATGCGTGCGAGACATGGCGTCACATCGCCACCCACACACATCTATCTCTCGGAACTCTCCAACCTCATGTGACGCATGTCGTATGACAATGGCATTGGCACAGAAGAAGATCACCATTGTTGAGGCCGTCTGTGAAACACACAGAGACAGACACACTCTCTTTCTCTCTCTCTCTGAAAAGAAAATGAGATGGTGAAAGTGAAACTTGACGACACCGCCGGCCAGTGGTAAGCTTGGGTCGTAAAGCCAATGATTCGGTATGGGAAGTGGAGGCTTTTGAGGCGAAGAGAGAAAGAAAACAAAAGCAAGAAGAGATGAGAGGGGGGCAAACAATGGCGCATCGAGTCCTGAAGCAAAACAATGGTAAAGCAAGTGAGCCAAAGTGAAAGTTGTGAAATAAAGCTGTGGGAGGCATGGTGTTCAGAACCAAATCATGCTCTCCATTGCTCCAGGCCCTACCCATCCGGCCCGGATCTCTGATTAAAAATTTTTCTCACTGTCACACTTCCAAGTGCATTTCTGTAAATTCAGTTGTATATATGCACCAAATTCCAGGTGAGCCAAGTCTATGTGAGATACAGGGCCAGGCTACAGCATTATCACATCACACAAGAAAAGGCAGGAAGAACCCGAGAAGAAATAAAGGAATGCAACTTTGGTACAGACTACTAGTAGAGACTAAGCTGACTGTGTTCGGATGTTGATGCTGGGAACTAATCACTCGCATATACAAAATGAAACAATCCATTAATACATGATTAATTAAGTATTAACTATTTTTTAAAAAAATAGATTAATATAATTTTTAAAATAACTTTCGTATACATTTTTTTTCAAGAAAACAAAAACAAATTTGGGAAACATACGAATGAAAAACGAGAAAAGGTGTGATGAGTAGGACAGAAAGTATGTATGTACTCTCTCTGTCCCAAAAAGACAAACCCTGGTTTCCGTGTCCAATGTTTGACCGTCCGTCTTATTTGAAAAAATTATGAAAAAAATTAAAAAGATAAGTCACGCATAAAGTATTATCATGTTTTATCATCTAACAACAATGAAAATACTAATTATAAAAAAATTTCATATAAGACGGACAGTCAAACGTTGGCACGGAAACCCAGGGTTTGTCTTTTTTTTTTTTGGGGGGGGGGGGGGGGGGGATGGAGGGAGTATAGCTGTATATGTGGCTCTACTGAAAGTAATGCTTACATTGCATCACAATACAGCTAACTATGTGCAGAAAGTCTGAGGAAACTCTTCTAGACTTGCAGTGCATTGTAGCTATAGTAGTTTATCCTTTGTTTAATTATTACATGGGGGTCCTCTTGTGTTGTACCCTATAGGATTTGTGACTACGTACGTACTATATGGAACCTGTGAACTTCAATTGACATTTTCCTGGACATTTTGTTGGCTGTAAATAAATCCTGGGACCGTCTATTTGTCTGTTCTTGTGGATACATATACATTGCCTGTCCTTGAGGGAAAACTATCTTTTCTAATTTATCAGATAGGTGTTCACTTTTACTAAGCTACCTTATTCTCTACACCGGCCACCATTATGATTTTCAAACCTTAATACAATTAATTTGTGATTTTTAGAACCTTTCAAGATGTTTCCAAAAATTAATGAGAAAATTGTTATGTTCTGATATATGCATTTTCCCTGGTTAATTAAGATATAAAGCTTTTATTTTTCTCATATTATACTTTGAAAATAAAATAAAATAATAAGGATGTGTGTCATTTTTTCCATTTTGTAATTTCAGTCAGCCAAGCCAGCTAAAATATTTTACTATATATATATTATGTATTTACTATTATAGCAAAGGCCGGAAATGTAAGATTTTCCATTATAAAGAAAAGCTGCCAGCTAAAATATTTTGCAAAAACTACATTTCAGATAACTTCAACACTTGTTCCCCAAAAAAAAAACTTCAATTCTGTGATAATAAGTTTTCCAATCTGTGTCAGACCATATTCAGAGCAATGAGATATTGTGATGGATGCTCCCTTTTCCATAAATCTACACGTACAAATTCATACATTCTAGATAGGACCTTATTTACCACCCCAATTCCATACATCTGTTTGATACTAGGCAGTACTTTGATACCGTTAGGTACACAAAACTTTGATATCATGTTCTTTGACATATTTAAAAGTAGTAAATGATATATTAGTTAATTTCTTGCTTTAATTTGAAATTAAAAAAGAAGAGAAAAACATAAAAAAATAAAAGAAAAAAAAGTAGTACCATGCATGAAATGATTCCCATGATCAACAATCTTAAGCTTCCATTAGTTTAAGTAAATAGAAATGTTGTAGCGATTTATGAAGCTTGAATGCACCCAGTCCACTGCACCAAATTAAAGAAGCAATCCAAGGAGAAGCCTGTGTTAGTGTGCGTCGAGGCTCACCTGGTTCAGCGCCCGGAGACACCTGGAGCAGCCGGCGAGCCCCGGCCGCGAGCACGCCTTCTCCAGCCTCCTCGCCGCCCTCCCCGCCGGCGCCGCGCACGCCGGCCGCCTCAGCCTCACCCGGCAGTAGCAGAACGGCACGTCGCACGCCGCCGCCGCCGTCGTCCCGTTGGCGCCCACCTGCGACGGCGGCGGCGGCGGCGGCAGCGACGCACCCGCCGCGAGCAGAGCGCGCTCCGCCGCGCCGGCGCACTCCTCCGCGTCGTCGGGAAGCACCGGCAGGTCCACCACCGCCGCCACCGCCTCCGCCGCCGACGCCGTGGAGTGCGCCGCGCCGGGCACGCCTCCGCCTCCTCCTGCCGCCGCTGCCAGCAGCGCGGTGGGCGCGTACGCGGCGTACATCCAGGCGGCGAGCGCGGGGCAGCACCGCAGCCGCGGCGGGAGCGCGCCGCCCCCGGCGTTGCAGGAGGCGAGGACGGCGGGGAGGAGGGGCGGGGACGGGGCGAGCTGGCAGACGGAGGTGGCGGCGGCGGCCTCCGACTGCTCCGGGAACGCCGGGATGGTGGACGACGCGGCGCCGGGGCCGGGCTGCGCCGGCTGGGAGGACGCGCCGGACGACGACGGGAAGAGCAGCGACGGCTCGAGCGACGCCGGGTTCGGCATTGCCGGCAACGACGCGGCCGGTGGCAGGTGGTGGACGGCGGCGGCGGCGACGGCGAGCAGGAGGAGAGCGCAGTGGAGGCTCCGCATCTTGGGTGTTAGTGAGGAGAAGAGTGAGGCAGAGATGGAAGGGAAATGGGCCCTTGAGAATTGACAACTTATATATGGGGTTTATGTCTGGCTGCACTGAGCAATAAGCGTTGGATGCTCGGAAGAGTTGGACTTTTTTTTTTTTAAAAAAAAAGCAGGAGTAGTTGCAGAATGTTGGATAGTTTTTGTAAAAAAAAAAAGTAGTGTAACTGAAGTGAATTATATTGTAACTATAATTTTAAAGTAATTTGTATTAAATTATCTGTGACCGGATGAAACAAACATATATCATGTTCGCGCTAGGGTCGTATGTGTCTACCAAGCATGTTGTGGGTTAACCTCCTACCTTACCTCACATGAATCTCATGGCGATGTCGAATGTTTATTTAAGCAATTTCCTAAAAAACAAATGCTCCTTTAACATAGTGAGGGTCAGCAGCCTTGTCTCTTTTGGCACAAAATTTGTTAATTTTGTTAATATGCCAAGTATATAGTTGAGGAAGTTTGCTCTGAATTGTGGGAATTGATTTTAAACTTTCGAGGGATGTCTCCTTGTCTTCTGTATGTCACATAAATATTTATGATTTTTTTTACATAAACACTTCACAAATATGTAAGTTAAAATTCGATTTCTATGAGTTGAAACAAAACAACAAATCAAACACTAGTTAATAAGCATATATTCATAGTCATATTTATTTTTAACTCGAAGACAAATTTAAACTTACATGTTTTTGAGTATTGTCAAAAGGCACAACAATTGTCCTGAGTATAGACAAAACTAATAAAGTAGTACTCCCTCCGTACTCTTAAAGAAAGTCGTTTTGAATAGCGACACGGTCTCCAAAACACAACTTTGACTTCTTGTTTCTATAAAAATATTTATTAAAAAGTGATATACATATATATATATATATATATACTTTTATGAAAGTATTTTTCAAGACAAATCTATTCATATAATTTTTACATTTTCAAACTCAATAACTTGAGAGTTATTCATGATTTATATTCCCAAGGTTTGACTTAAACATTGTACTAAACGACTTCCTTTACGAGTACGGAGGGAGTATATTGATTTGAAACTCTCACTTGCAAAGTACCCCTTGGGATCTATTTATGGCTTACCGCACAGTAAGGGTGTGTTTGGATGGGACGTTTTGGGTGGATAGGACATGGTGGCCTAGAGGGGAATATTCCCCTCTAATGCCGAATGGCTAGCTCTGGCCGATTCGCCCGGATGCGACCGCCCGAGCGAGCGAGCGAGCCAGGCGAGCGGTCACGTCAACCCGTGGAGAGAGAGAGAGAGAGAGAGAGAGCGCTGGGCGGTGACAACGCGAGCTGGCCGGCCGGTGACGACGATGCCGATGCGTGCTCAGCAACGACGACGACGGCGTGCTGCGGCCGGTGCGGGCGCGAGCGCCGCATCGGCGAGAGGAGGGAGCAGCGGTGAGAGCAGTGGCGGAGGAAGGAGGGAATGGTGGTAAGCTTGGAGATCTGGCGTGGGACATGAGCGCGGAGGCGATGATGATGGCGATGTGAGCCTAGCCGGTGACGACGACGATGCATTGCGGGAGGAGGTGGCGGTGGAGGCCAGCGGCGGCTGCGGGAGGTGGCGGCCGATGGGAGGAGGCGGCGGCGGCCGGTGGGAGGAGGCGGCGGCGGAGGAGGCGAGAGGCAGCGGCCGGGGGTAGGAGGCGAGAGGTGGTGGCCGGCGAGAGGAGGCGGCGGCGGTGGTGAGCCCCCAGATCCAGCTGACTTTTTTTCCTTTTTTTTTCTTTTTCTTTTTCTTTTTTCTATGTGTATTTATAATGGAGATAGTGGTGTAAATGGTTGGAAATTTTATGATTTGTATTATGTATTAATTTGATTGGGGGGAGGTTATATTCACCATCTCAAGTGAGAGGTGACCACACCTACAAATTCATCATACTCCCTCCAACCAAACAAAAAATTGAATCACCAAATCCATCTTCATCCCTACAACCAAACAAAAGACTGAATCGTCATATTCGCTCAACCAAACAAAAAATTGGATCACCATATCCAACAAAATATGAACCGCCATATCCTATCCAACCTTAATCGTGAACCAAACGCACCCTAAGCAAACCCTAAGGTTTTTCTTATAGTAGTACAAAGTTTATATTATTATCCCTTTGATAGAGACACTTACGGTGGTATTCTTGCACTTTCCTAACCAATCTGGTTTAGGCGGCTTTCATGGGCCTATTTCCAGGCCATGGCTTTTAATCAGATAGGTTAGGAAACTATCCTTGGAACGATTTGAAAGAGAGAACAAAAGAGGCGTCTCAGCATGATTCGAGCCAATGTCTGGAATAAAAAAAAAGTAAAACAATCTTAAATAGTTCTTTATCAATCCCAAATTGTTCTTCAACCTCACAAATCACAAAAAACTTAGTTCAAGATTTTGGCACAAGTGCACCATTGCATCACTCCAATCAGAATCCATATATTACCCGAGTACCCAGCTATTCATATACACAAATCACTTTCATGCATCAAAGGAAAAAGGAACATCAACAAGGGAAAAATGAATATATCAGAAAAAGAAGGAAAAATATCTGCAAATCGCTAAATAAACATGCTAAATAGATGGGGATGGAGCCGCTGCTCCTGCTCGCGATCGCCTCCATCGCCATTAGCTTCGCATCCGAGTTCGATCGTGGTGGCCAGATTTGATAGAGAGGCCCCTCGCCTTGGTCTCATCCACCCTCACACGGACGAGAGCACGGAAGGGCAGGCCTGGATCCTTATGAAAAAACGATACAGCTTAAACAGACATTATATTACTCTTCATGCTCTAGTGATTCCAATAACATTAATTTAAAAAATTAAAAATTACCTATAATTACTACATTTACAAAACTAGTATATTCATCGCATTCCACTAAATAATTTGAAATAAATTGAGGAAACTAAACAAATAGTATATTCATCGTATACCACTAAAATTTTTTGAAATAAATGAAGGAACCTAAACAAAGATTAAATTAAAGTACTATGCAGTACTAAATACTATTCAAATTTGCAAACAATATATTTATTCAATAAAAAATTGTCCATTTCAAAAAATGTATAAATTCTTCGCTTTTATCCGATGAAAAATTTGAAATAAATAAAGGCAAACCTAACAAAGTATCCATTAAAAAGGTATGGACTACTAAATACTTTTAAAAACATGCCATGCAAATAATATATGTTAGTAAAAAACACTAAAAGTGCCTACACTACTCCATTTAGAAAAGTGCAATTTTATATGGATAAACAGAGGACAACACGCATGCCACCTTTTATATGGATCCCAAGCAAATATTTGAGGTTGAAAACCTCCCCCCTAAGTTTAGGAGAGAGAAAACGCCGGGCTAAATGGGGCAGGGTCGGGCTGGAGCTATATAGGCCATGCATCATCGCGTGTGTTTGGGTTACATGGATTTGCTGCTCAGCATGTATAACTTGGCTACATTGATTTGCCAGAAGTGAAAGTACATTTTGTTGACTAACCTTATACAATGGCCAAAATAGCCTGGGATTGACATAAATGTGTTTCTTGAACCATTGATGGAGAACATGCAAGAAATGTGGAAAGAAGGGTGACAAGTGTGGGATGAGTACTGCATGGAACATTTTACTCTGCGTGCTATCATATTCGTTACCATCAATGACCTGTCGGCGAACTTTTCACTCTCACGCTAGCTTAAGGGGAAGTTTGGATGTCTTATGTGTATCGACAACACGTCGTACAAGTACCTCACCTCCTCAAGGAAGACGGTGTACATGCGTCATCGTCGGTTCTTATCACAGAGGCACAAGTGGCGTGCGATGGCCATATTATTCGACAAGACAGTAGAGAACGATCTTCCTCCTGAAAAACGAACTGGTACACAAGTCTTCAACATGACAAAGAATATTAAGGTCGTGTTCGAGAAAGGAAAGAAGAAGGCATGCAAGAGAAAGAAAGCAACGGATCAGGATAGTACAGATGCAACGGATCAGGATGATACGTTTCTTTTCAAGAAGCACTCAATATTTTTCAGGTATCTAGAATACTATAAAGACCTGGAGATTCGTCATGCCATTGAAGTAATACATCTTGAGAAGAATGTGTTCAACATCACCATTGGCACTTTACTAGACAACCTGAGTAAGACGAAAGATGGGCTGAAGTCACGTACCGACCTGGTAAATCTGGACATAAGGCATGACCTTCACCCAAAAGAGCTGGCAAATGGGAAGATCGAGATTCGTCCGGCATGCTATTCACTGACACTAGAAGAGAAAAAGACTTTCTGTAGATGCTTGCATAGTTTGAAAGTCCCAACTGGTTTCTCATCGAACATCAGAAAACTTGTATCCATGAAAGATTTGACCATCTCTGGATAAAATGCTCTGTAAAATCAAAGTGTATTTAATTCTTATTCTGTGATGAACAATTGGCATATGAGATTATTGATATTGATATTTGGAGATTATTGGCGAAGCGGTTTTGGAGATGATTGAATTTTCAGGTGATGAACAGGTGCTGCTGACAGGTGAGAACCGGTTAGACCGGGCAGTGGTTGCTGGTTAGACTGGAGGTATTTGTGCGATCAGAACGGCCAGCCCGCGGTCTGACCGGCTGACCCTGTGTCAGTTTCGGTTTCGGGTTGTTTTGTTGGATATCCGTGGATGTTTCATGTTTATGGCTTCTAAATGGATACTATGCGTATGTAATACTGTTGTTTGCTAACAATGAGTCAAGTTGGAGATAGCTTGGGCTCGGAATATGGTTTCTTTGTTTGATTCATGTGTAGGTGCCTTGATGCTTCGGGGGAGTATTGCCGGTGATGGATCTGGAGTCAACTTTAAGATAAGGTGACGTACGTCCGGACGGTCAAATATCATGCGGGATATTTAGGCTAAAGATCAATGCACGTGGTTGGTGAAGATTCCATATGGCATACGATGGAGATATTGTGTGCGTATGGGATGCAGAGTCGAATTTGGAAGGAGTCCAAATTTGGTATGATTAGAGTTTGTAAAGTTGGTTTCTTGTACGATAAGGTTTCCTAGGTGGATTAGGACTTCTTATATGAGTTTGTGACAACAGCTAATCTCCGGGGCGGTTAGACCGGACGATCTACTCCTATCAGACCGAAGATATTCAGGCGGTCAGACCGGCGCATCTACTTCGGTCAGACCGCGTTCCATCGATTCGATGGTAACTTTTAATTCCGCTAAAAGTTTTTGTTTTTGGATACACCAACCATTCACCCCCTCTGGTTGGATTAGTTCTTGTTGCTGTTCGGTCCTATATGCTTATGGCTGTCACAAGATGTTAACTGTCATCCTATCTATTGCTATAAGTCTATTAAAGCCTCTATCAGATTTTAGGTAACTTTAGAAATTATTGGTAAAAGGAAAAATATCAAACGCTTAATCCTCAATTAACTTTTGTCCTCTACAGTTGAAATTTAAATATACTCCTTAGATAAAACCATTGATCTCAAACATACATGTTCACAATAAACAAGTACAAGTTCCAACAAAAAGAATGCAGAAAAACATACAACAATCCATGGCTAGACAATGCCATGTGGGATTTTATTCTTGCTCTAGACGTAGAGTGGTAGAGTCATTTCGATAGGACAACCATCAAGCTGAACAAGAGGCGAAGGAAATTAGGGGAGTTGCACAAATGGAATAGCACACACATAAAGGTCCTCCTTCCTCCTAGCAGTGAGGCCCATAGTTTCCGTCATGTCCAAATCGCCGGGGAGAACGTCTTCCGGAAGACTCCAGTCAAAATAAAACAGAAGACTTGCGAGAGCAAGCTCCATATTAGCAAGTGCAAAATTCATTCCAGGGCAAATTCTTCGCCCAGCACCAAACGGTATGAACTCGAAGTGGTTGCCTTTGTGTTCTATTGCACTACCCTCAAACCTATCTGGCATGAACTTCTCTGGTTCATCCCAAATCTCAGCGTCCCTGCAAATAGCCCATATATTCACGACTACAGTAGCTCTCTTGGGTACATCATAGCCGAGTATTTGACATTGCTCTTGGCATTCCCTTGGTAGAACAAATGGCCCAGGAGTGTGGAGCCGCAGGGTCTCCTTGATGATACAATGTAGATAGGGTAGGTTAGTTAGGCCCTCCTCAGTTACCTTCATTTTCTCCTTGTAGGCTTCCCTGACCTCGGCCTGTGCCCTCGACATCACATCTGGGTTCCTCATCAGCTCTGCCATGGCCCATTGCAGCGTCGTTATTGGCGCCTCGCTCCCGCCTGCCAAAAGTTCCTGTATATATTGTTTCTCTCTGCTAGTCAAACAATCAATCCATAGAAGAGAAAAAAAATTAATGCAATTCATGACATGATGATGTTCCTTACAAAAATGATTGCTTTGATTATGCTGGTGGTAAGCTCGAACTCCAGGTTTCCTTCTGCTTGTAGCCGGAGGAGGACATCGATGAGGTCCTCCTCGCGGTCTCCTCCCTGACACGACCTCTTCTCAAGGTGCTCGCTGATGACGCGATCCATGAACTCCATGACGGACTCGACGAACACCTCTGCCCTGTGCAGAGTTGTTGCGCACATCACGCGTGGCAGCCTCCATGAGGGGAACAGGTCGGCCATGGTAAGGCTGCTCGCCAGCCGCACGGCCTCGTCGACGTAGCGGACCAAGGTGTCGCGATCCCTGAAACACTGGCCTATGATGATGTGCACCGTCGCGTCCGTCATGTAGTTGCTGAGGAGCTTGCTCAGATTCACAGGTGCAGGCGGCGTCGGCGTCGGCGTCGATGATGAGGCGATGGCCAGGACGAGCCGTGCCACCTCCTCCTCCCGGATGCTGCGGAACTTGAGGATGCGCCTGGGGCTCAGCAGCTCAAGGCTGCAGATCTTCCGCACCTGCCGCCAGTGCTCGCCGTAGGGCACGAACGTCATCCCCGCGCCATACCTGGTGCAGACCTTCAGCACGGTGCTCAGTGGCCGCGTGGAGAAGTTGTCGTCGTGCGTCCTCATGATCTCTCTAGCCGCAATGGCCGTGGACGCGATAACCACCGGAGCCGCCTGGCCAAAGCTGAGGAGCATGAGGGGGCCATGGAGGCGAGCCAGGTCGCGCAGCGCGCGGTGCGGGAGCGTGCGGCCGAACAGGTGGTGGAGGCTGCCGATGAGCGGGAGCCGCCATGGCCCAGGAGGTAGCCGAAGGTCGCTCTCGCGTGAGCCATGGAAGAGCGTGAGGAGGCAGTATACAAGAGGAAGAAGAGCTAGCAAACAGCACAGCTCAGCGGTCTCCATGAGTGAGCGATATGAGCTGTGATTAGGATGACTCCCTGCTGGTCATTTTATTTTGTTAGTCGAAGTTGACAGAGCATAACGTTAGGCAAGGCTATCACCATAGATAGCACATGTGGATGTACGGTAAACATTAGTTGGTGACACGAAGTTCGGTCCTTAATCGACCCGGTTGAACACTCTCACTATCGTTGTGCAACTACCACCATATACACACCACGCCGCCCAAGTCTAAAATCATTTTATCCTCATTTTAGTTCACAAATACTTAGCATTTTCATTTTTGCCCAGAAATAAATAAATGCCCAAAATTCAATTATAAAATGATAAGATTAAGTATTTGCATATTTCTACGCATTGCTAAGCAAGTAGTAGCATATAAAGCATGTATAGGCCCAATCGAGCACAAGTGAAGTACTCAAAACCATTCTTAGGGATACAAACAGAGGGTACCACAATTATTCAAGGACAGTATGCAGCAATAAGGTTTTAGCTACCATTAACCAAATTTCAAATATCCATTTTATCAAATACTCATGCAATTTTGCAAACAACACATTTCAATTCATCTCCCAAAACATGGGTTTCAAGGTGATCAAAGGAAGGGGGAGGAAAAACTTGCCTTGACTTGAATAAATTATATTGAACACCACCTAACTCTCTTCTTCTCCGTTAGCGCAATGATCTATATAAAATTCACGGTATGCAAATAAATACCAAATTATGCGAAAACTACAAAATGCTATAAAATGAATGATTTATGCACAGCGATCATGTACTGGTTTAACATGATTTTTGGTGAAATATTTACTATTTTACCTCTTTTTATTTGTGAGTTATGAATTTTACAAGTTGTGTGCTAGACTATAACATTTAGTTGCTAGGAAAATATTTATAAGAGATTTGAGAGGTAGTTTTGTCAAATTTTACTTTACAGTGATGAAGTGTATAGTTTTCTAAGACCAACCCAATTGGTTTAACAATTTTTGGAGTTCGAAAGATTTTACTATGCATTTTACAAGTTGTAACATGGTCTGTGTTAATAATTTTCTATATAAGATTTTAGAGACTGATTTTGTACAAGTGCAGTACCTACTGTTTTTACCAATTAAATTGAATGGTGTTATTAGCCTAACAAGATTGAGTTCATAATATTTGAAGCTAATATGAATTTTCTATGAATTTTAGAAGTTGGACTACAAGTGGGTTAATTATTTTGCTATACATAATTTTATTGATGTTTCAGGTACAGAAGTTGTCAAGTTTTATCTTACTAAATTAAATTTTACATTTTGCTGAATCTACAGAAATTTTGATTCACCCCAATTGGAGTTAAAATGAATTTTCTATGTATGTTACAAGTTAAAGCATGCTTTATGTCTACATTTTCCTAAATGAAATTGTAGAGACTATTATTATACTGTAAGTGCAACTTTTTATTTCCCAGTATTAAATACCATCATGTTTTTTCTAAATCTAAAGAAATTGGATTCATCTCAAAAATTATTTATATTTAATTTTATATATATGTCACAAGTTAGGATAAGTTTTATGTTAATAATTGGCAATACTAATTTAAGAGGTATTAAATGTACCAAGTGTTCCATGTTTTGGTTAATACGAGTACATGTCGTAATTAGTTGAATCTAACCAAATTTTAATCATCTTAATTGGAACTAAAATGTATTTTATATGAAATCCATGTTTGTAGTTTAGTACTTATTCACTACTTAACATTTTAGACATATTCTTTACATTAAAAGTAATATATTTTATTTTGCAGTGCATAAGAGTACATTTTTATGAGTTCCTAGAAATTTGAATCACTGGAAAAGGAGCTAGGATGAAGTAGTTATGCATTTTTGAAATTTATAGTAGTTTTCAACAATTCAGCACGAGTTGAATGGCTATTTTGATCAAGAGGCCTCATCTTTCTCTACTATTCGCGTATAGGTCCTGCGACAGTGTTGTGTGTCATGCGCTTTTGTAACACGAACCCTAGATTAAACCAAATTCTCGCGAGGAGGTGCCTGGTTGGAGCTGAAACAGAGCTCGCCAGCGGCGAACGGTGGCTTGGATGGTGTCGGGGTAAAAATAGAAAATGTGTCCCACGACTATACGGACCCAGAGGAGGTAGAGATGATGTAAATGATGAACATTGGAGAGGTTTTTCGGATGCCTTGCATGTTGCGGTGGAGCTCGCTCGGATTGGGCGGTCTTAGGGGGCTCTAAGGTGCTCACCGGTCAGAAGCATGGTGTTTGCGAGGCTTGGACGGCAGCAGCAGCTTGCGGAACGGCTTGGAGTCGATGTCGATGGAGAGCTTCGGCGTCACGGCGAAGTCGACGACGGCCGAGTATGGAGAGAGATCTGGCCATCCACATTGGAGAAACGAGGTGGAACATCGCATGAGGAGTAATCTGCGAAAAGGGGAGGGCTCGACACTAACCGAGTCGACGGGGTTCGGCCGAGGCCGGGAAAGACGATGGACGTTCTCCTTCTACAAAGCTCGTATTGGGGTGATTCTTGGGGTGTTTAGCTGAGGTCGAGGAGGCGAAGCTTTTGGCGCAGCACAGGGAAGCGGCAACGACGAAGCCCTAGCAACGGTGCGGTGGCGCGGCCGTGCTCCGGGGCTCCATGGCGCGGCAGCGTTCCCGGGGATCCACTGCATCAAACGGAGCGAGCTCAGGGATAATTAAATCAACGGCACGCATAGGGGAGCTAAGAACGGGAAAGAGAGGGTACGTCGACGTTGACCCGATGGACGGAGGCGGCGTCGCCTTCTTTCCAGCCGGCGACGCTGGTGATCGAGGAAACCTCCCTCCCTCTCTCTCGGTTTCTAGGCCTGGATAGAGAGGTGGCTGGGGCGGGGTCCATGTTGAGAAGAGAGGAGAGGATGCGGTATTGCGGTGCCACGGGCCCACGGCAATAGATACGTGTCTTCTCCTCCCTTTGCATGTCTCTGGTGGCACCCAGGGCCTGTATGGGTAGGAACATGGGGGTGAAGGTCGTTTTCAGACGATTTTGAGATCAGTACCACTCCGTATGTCGCACTTCTACCATCTCTCTCTCTCTCACTGAGTCCGAGTTTAGTTACAAAATTTTTCTTCAAACTTTCAATTTTTCCATCACATTAAAACTTTCCTATACATATAAACTTTTATCTTTTCTACCACATTGTTTCAATTTCAACCAAACTTTTAATTTTAGTGTGAACTAAACACACCCTAACTTTGTCAAGTTTCATAATATATCATTGTGTTGCTCAAGAAAATAATATACCATCGTGTTTTCTTTAACCTCTGCTCTCTGCCATCGCCGCACTTCTACAATCTCCCACAGACTTTATCAAGTTCCATAATATACCATCGTGTTTTCTTCAACCTCTACTCTCTGCCATCGCCATCACGAGCCGTCAGTTAGAATCCGTTTTGCAGTGTTAGGCCCGGTTTAGTTCCTAATTTTTTTCCTAAAAACGTCACATTGAATCTTTAGACACATGCAATGAGTATTAAATATAGATAAAAAGAAAAACTAATTGCAGAGTTTGCATGGTAATCGCGAGATGAATCTTTTTAAGCCTAATTAGTCAATGATTAGCCATAAGTGCTACAGTAATCCGCATGTGCTAATGATGGATTAATTAAGCTAAAAAGATTCGTCTCGCGGTTTCCAGGCAAGTTATGAAATTAGTTTTTTCATTCGTGTCTGAAAACCTCTTCCGACATCCGGTCAAATATGGTCAAATATCCAATGTGACTTCCAAAAATTCTCTTTTCGCGAACTAAACAAGGCGTTAATTTTCTCGTAATGGCTAAAGTAAGCCCTTGTAACCCTACACCACCGCCCACATCGATCCCTTCTCCCCAGTCCTATATATATATATATATCAGTCACACCTCATATAATTGTTTGCCCTTCAAACTTTCTGTAGTTACAGGTAAAGAATTCCGTACCCTGAACATATGAACTTTGAACAATAACACAAACTATAGCTGAGATCTTTTGATGATACTCCTCCGTTTCATTTTAAGTGTAGATGCGGGTTCCGTGTCCAACATTTGACCGTCAGTCTTAAAAAATTTAAAAATTTAATTCACATATAAAGTACTATTTATGTTTTATCATCTAATAAAAATAAAAATACTAATCATGCAAAAATTTTAAATAAGATGAGCAGTCAAATGTTGAATACGGAAACTCACAACCGCACTTAAAGAGACGAATGGAGTACTGAACTAATTATTCTACGAATTTTGATATCTCTATTTTCCTTGATGACTTATCAGCATTTTATCATGATGTGATACCAGATTGGTCATCCGCAATCTCTTCTTTTTATAAAGCTAATGCCCACTAAACACCTAAAGCTCACATGCAAGCATAATATTTATTAGCACTTCTAAAATCTACATGCAAACATGCTACGTCAACCCATTAAACAAACAAAGCTCAACATACAAGCATATAGTAACTGTGTCTACAATTTATTTCATTCCAAAACTAAATATACACATGCTAAATCATCATTCTCAAATCATTTTCATAATATTTCAATCTAAATCATTTCATCATTTCTTCAATATCTAACATATATTCCGCAGCAAAGCGTAGGGCATCATCTAGTTTTTATTGTAATTATGGTCAATTTAACTAAACGTGGTGATATTGATTAATATGAAATTTAGATGTTTCTTTGATACATATCCATTCTTCATGTGACCTCTAATCCGTGATTCCCTAGTCTGTTTGCAGCAGAAAAACCATGTAGTTGAGGCCCATATATACTAGAAGTTGTTGTAAACTTGTAATTGGTGGTTTAGTACCACTTGAAAAGTTTAGGAGGATGAAGATCAGCTTATAAATCAGTCTTTGCGCTTTAAATGTAATAACTATGTGGAGGGGACTACCGATCGGGTGCCTGATCCATACGTGCAAAAATCAGGAGAATGGTGTCAGCGCTACACATGCGTGCAAAACCACTTTAAACTAATTTTTCTCTTAAACTATTTATCCAAATTATGATCCGATTGCACCATTAATTTTGTTGCAATTAGATCTTCAAAACAAGACCACACATGGATATATTCCGACGAATTTTTTTAGCTTATTATTGAATTATTTTTAAATGTTGCACGATGTTCCACCAAGTATGTCGGAATTATTTCACTAAGTAGATCGAAAATGTTTCAAACATTTAAACCAGCCGTTGTTTCACCTTATATAAAACAATGTTTCAGCAAATAGCGAAAGAATGTTCCAGTTCACTACAATATTAGATCTATACATAGTGAAACATTCTGAGTGCACTAGGTGAAACATTTTTGGTGGAACAAAAAATAAAAAGAATTCCCTTAATATAGGGTTTTCAAAATATGTGGGCGATTTATTGCAAAAGAATATTTCGTTCACTGCAACATTAGATCTATACATAGTAAAACATTGTGAGTACACTAGGTGAAATATTTTTGGTGGAACAAAAAATGAAACGAATTCCCTTAATAGAGAGTTTGCAAAATATGTGGGTGATTTGTTATAAAAGAATGTTTCAATTCACTGCAACATTATATCTATACATAGTGAAACATTGTGAGTACACTAGGTGAAACATGTTTGGTGGGGAATGGAAAGGTAAAAGGGGTACTATGCATATGTATAATCAATCCACGTAAATGAAATGTGGAGAAGGTCAGCGCTTCCGATTTTCTGTCATCAATTGGATGTCTGCATGCCTAGTCATCCCCAAGAAAGTCAACACTTCAGAAATATCCATCATAACCGCTCGGTTATTAGAATAACAGGTTATATTGAGGGCCACTATATGTAGAAGCCACTAGATACATATTAAAATTTAATATTTGGATAAAATTTCTTCGAAATTCAGGGTTATTGTATATGGTCGATGAAATGACAGATGTTGTTACGCGTGAAATCCTTCTGTTAGTTATTGGCTCATTTACACCCAACCCTCCATTGGTATTTGTTATGGTGACATATAACTCCACAAGTACACGGATACCAATATACCACTTCACCTTAGAGTATTCCAAGGGTATCGGATCACAAGGGGCATGTGTGTATAATATAAGAAAATGATTCATCTAAGAAGAACAATTCAATGGTAGATTTAGGATAGAGATGATTCCTATGGGTTAATAATTCTAATTAAGTTGAGGTAAAACTCTATCAGTTGCTTCACCCTGGTCGTTCTGCCAACGGACTCTAGCCTATAGCTCTATGACGTACTCGAATGTGGAGGAATACGAAGGACAGACAGAGTTATCACCACCTGCCGCCTACCTCACTTACCCTGGAGCACGCAACAAACAAAGATAACCTCTAACCTAGACACCATTTCTACGTTATCGATTACTACTCTAGCATTGGACAATAACTTTCTTCTTTATCCAGAGCCTTAGTACCAAAGCACTAATTATAAATACTAAACAATGAACCTACAAAGATGAGAATATAACTTCCTTAAATAAGAAAAAGTAAATACGAAAGAAAATAACGAATACTTACATAAAATAAGCATTTGTTGAGGTACAGGATAGGAGAGAGTGCCGACAACGCCGACACTCCTCCGGGACTCCCCATGGAGAGAATGCTAACATATTCGGAACTCCCACGGAGAGAACTTCGATATCTGGGGCACTCCTTTCAAAACTTCCTGTCTCTTTCTTCCTATATTATAACTCTACTGTAGAATAGCAGAAATATGAAAGTGTGTTATATTCCACTTGAGTTGTGTTATGCTTGAGAGTGAAGTGAGAGCTCCTTTTGTAGGCTCTAATGACGGTTACTATGGCGGTTATGAGGTTGGTTCACCCACAACCGTCATAGGGAACCAATCACCATCCTTGATGTGGAAGGTGGGGATGAATGGGCATAAGGATTGTTCGGTCGAAACATGGTTCGGCCAACCCCCTATCACCGCCATTCACCCTCTCCTTCGGCTGAGTCAATGTCTAGTGGGCCCTTATAATGGTGCAAAGTGGTTGGTCCATTTTGAGGTGATTTCATCTGCTTGTGGGCCCTGTAATCCGTATACTCGCATCTGATTGGTCAAAGACGTGTTTACTCGCATGGCGGATGGTTTTCATACATAATCACCTGCGAACAATATATTCACTAATACTTGTGAAAATAGTTAGTAGTAAACCCTATCACTAAAGTTGATTTTTTATTTCATTTGCTTTTATGTAGGAATTAATGATCGGATTTGATAGTTAAGGTCCATCTATACCCTTATGATCCTGGCCAACGTGGCAGCCACTTGATCCGGGTCAACTAGTGCTCGTGTTGGAGGTATATTTGGTCATTGTCCGCGTATATATTCCTTACTTTTGATTTCTCCATGTCATATATCGATCGGACATTGTTTGAAAACAATTGTTCTTGCCAAATCCATTGCGACCGGCAAATGTAATTGCTCTTTAAGGCCCTAGTTTGTACAGTATTAGCCTTCAGTTCTAGACCATATAAGGTGGATGGTCTGGACCAAGCTAGAGGCCCATTTAAGCAAGGCCCAAGCACCATTTGATGTAAGAATTGCTAGGGAAAAAGTGCACCGAAGGTCCCTCAACTTGACATCGAGTTAAAAAATCATCCCCCAACCACAAAACCAGATATATGGCATCCCTTAATTTACGAAACCGGTCACTTTAGGTCCTCAAGCGGTTTTGACCCCGGTTTTATCCTACGTGGCAGTTGAGTCAGCATGGGACCCACGTAGACCCCACATGTCAGGGTGACCATGTCATCACACCCCCCTCTCTCTCTTTCCCCTCTTCTTGTCTTGAAGACCTGGGCGATCTCCTCCTTGGATAGCACGATGCCCACTTCTTGGTCATTGCTAGCAGCGGCGCTCGGTCCGGCGCGGCATCGGCCGCATCGTCCGATCCCTCCGGACGTGGCGCGACGGTGGCGGAGTGGCCGGTGCGGAGGTTCCACGGCCGCTGCAGACCCTGCTGAGGTGAACCGCCGACGCCCACGCCGTCAGCGGAGCGGTGGGCGACCTTCTTCTTGTCCGGCGACGGGGTGTCAGACGCCACGGGTGGGGGCGATGAGGCGGGGTTCTTGGAGCAGCGGAGGAGGCGGTAGGTGCCCCAAACGAGGTTAGGGAACGAGAAGCGGTGAAGCCGCGTGCGCGACAGTGGCGGCGTCCTCGCTCTCCTCGTCCCCTCTCCGCCAGGCCCGGAGGTGGCGCGACGGCGGCGGCGTCCTCGCTCTCCCCATTCCCTCCCCGCCAGGCCCCGACGCGGCGCGACGGTGGCGACGTCCTTGCTCTCCCCGTCCCCTCCCCGCCAGGCCCGGACGCAGAGGGCGACGGCGGCGGTGGCTGCTCAGCCTCGAGCGGGCTTCGCCCGAGCTCCCATACGTACTGCCGGTGCCGCGCCCGCAGCTCCGCTGACGCATCACCTCCTCTCAAGTGAGCGCCTCCGCAGTGGCCTCCATCTCTGGCGAGGGAGGGTCGCCGGTGCCCATGCCCACAGTGAACGATGGAGGTGAAGGGGTCGAGCTTGTGGCGGCGGAACTCAGGGAAGAGGGAGCGGAGGGCGACGTCCTCGGTAGAGGAGGAGGAGAGGCCGGCGTCCCCACCCGCGACATCCCGTCGACCTCATCGGCGCCATGATGCTCACCACTGTGCTCATGTCCGTTGACCTCGTCATCGCTCTACTCCAGGCCGGCGTGCTCCCCCCACCTGCCGCCATGGGGTTCGATGGCGACAACGAGGAAGCGCCGGGCCGTTGCTGAGGCTAGCCAGCTCCGCGCCTTCTCCACCACCGTCACCATGCTCCTCACCACGGCCGTCATCGCCTTCTTCACCGACCTCAACATCTTCTCCAACCTCCCCCGCCGGCCGCTGGCTGAGCGCAGCTCCTCCTCCTCTCCACCACCGTCACCATGCTCCTCGCCACGGCCGTCATCGCCTTCTTCACCGACCTCAACATCCTCCCCAACCTCCCTCGCCGGCCGCTGGCTGAGCGCAGCTCCTCCCCCTGCGCCGGTGCTGCGCAGTTCTTCCCCATCGGCCGCCAGCCACGCCAAGCTTCTCCCTCACTAGCTGCGCCCGCCGCACCATGCCCAACCTCCCCGCCATGCGCACGCCCGTCGCCTGTGGAAAGGGGAGGAGAGAGGAAGAAAGAAGAGGCTGCATGTGGTACCCACGTGGGTCCCACGCTGAGTCAGCTGCCACGTTGGACAAAACCGGGTGCAATACTGTCCTTGGACCTATTGTGACCGGTTTTGATTAGTTAAGGGGTGCCCGATATCTAGTTTTGCGGTTTGAGGATGTTTTTGTAACTCGATGACAAGTTCAGGGACCTTCGGTGTTCTTTTTCGAATTGCTAGGGAACAAACAGAAGTTTCAGGGATATCAATGGGGAAATAAGTTCATTTAAGGTCCCGTAACTTGTCAACGAATCCGATTTTCGTCCTTAAATCAATAAACAAAATACAATGGGTCCTTGAATTATCAAAACCGGTGCAAAATAAGTTTCAAAGCTGTTTGGAGGGTGGTTTCAGCTAACGTGGCGCCTACGTGGCTAATTTGACTCGGTCTTCATCTGACGTAGCATTGACGTAGCACATGAGACAAAATTTAACAATTTAAAAATTTAAATTCTGATAAACGAATATCACCCATGCGACCATGCAACAGTTTTATATGTAGTTTTTCTGTAACGTAATAAAAAATTAAATGTTAAGAATATATTTACTTAGAAGTTTTACGTGTTCTAGACATGTTAGGAAAAGAGAGCTGACCAAAGAAAATGACAAAATAACTCCTAAAACTGGTCCTGAAATTATATTTCAAATTTTAAAATCAGCTTTATATTTGCGCCTTAGCCGAAGCTCTACCAACAACCTAAACATCTCCTTGGAACAGAGGCTTCAAATTAACCTTCATTGGCGAACGGTTTGTTTGTTTGTGTACCTACGGCAGATTGCACGATCGATATCTGCAGTGTGCCAATGGTAGTGTTAGCTTATTTCTCTGGTAACCCTGCTGCAATAATGCAACAGCTAGCAGAGTTAGCAGATAGCAACAGAACGAAAGCTTTTTTCCAGTGAATCATGCATGGTTGCAGTGACTCGATCGGTGAGTCTCCTGGAGAAGTGGATAAATGTGCCAGGCCAGCAGCAATGCTTAATGGAATGAATTCACTACGCTGATAAAGTCTATTGTGTTCAGGAGTGTGTGTACTGAAACTGTTCCCAGGTAAGCAGGCATTTAGAGAGTGACTTACCAAAAAAGGATAGAGATTAAGTGTACACTAATAGGAGGCAACTCCGGTCGTCTGGAAAAATATCGGATGCTACCGTCAGCATAAAGTCAGTGTCCGATTTACGTTTAAAACTGCTTTAAACTTATTTTTCTCCTAAATTACTTATTCAAATCATGATTTAATCACACCATTAAATTCGTTGCAATTACATCTTCAAAACAAGACCACACATGGATATTTTCCGACGGAAATTTTTTTAAGCTTATTATTGAATTATTTTTAAATGTTGCACGATGTTCCACCAGGTATATCGAAAGTGTTTCACTCAATAGATCGAAAATGTTTCACTCGTTTAAATCGGGTGTTGTTTCACCTTTTATAAAAACAATGTTTTAGCAAATAGCGAAAGAATGTTTCAGTTTACTGCAACATTTGATCCATACATAGTGAAACATTATAAGTACACTAAATGAAACATTTTTCGGTAGAACAGAAAATAAAACGAATTCCCTTAACAGAGGTTTTCCAAAATATGTGGGTTTTTTTGTTGCAATGGAATATTTCATTTCACTGCAACATTAGATCTGTACATAGTGAAACATTGTGAGTACACTAGATGAAACATTTTGGGTGGAACGAAAAATAAACCAAATTCACTTAATATGGGGTTTCCAAAATATGTGGGTGATTTGTTGCAACGGCGCGTTCCATAATATCAAAATCCACTGCAACATTTGATCCATGCATAGTGAAACATCGCGAGTACACTAGCTGAAACATCGTAAAACTACTTGTTGAAACATCAAAAGAGATCATATGCAACATTCAAAAAAATATCAATAGAAAAGCTAAAATATTTTTTTTCGAAATATAATCATGTGTGGTCTTGTTGTAAAGATTTAATTACAACAAATACAACGGCGTGATCGGACCGTAGATTGGATAATTAGTTTAAGAGAAAAATCATTTTAAAACTATTTAAAGTAGGAGCTGTAGCAGATGCGGGCGCCCGAGACGTCCGATTTTTGTTTCTACATCGGTCGCCCGGCGCGCAGTATTCCCCACACTAATACTGTACTACCACTACTGTACTAACTTTAAAGCTGGAGGGAAACAGTCAAACTTAACAGAGACAGTCTCCACGGTGGGAGATTGACATATAATAATTCAGCAACAATTAATATCTGTTTGGCAACTCGATGGTTGGTTCAGGTTGGGCGATTGCCCTGGACTCTGGAGTGGATAGGGTCCGGGAGGGAAGAATATGATATGGGCTGTTATTGGGCTTTTCCACACGTCAAAGTGGGTTGTGGCCCTGTGGATAGCGCCCAGGATCTCTCCATTTAGGCGACGCATATATAGGACCATCGAAATCTGATCAGACGGCTATCAATCAACTTGATCTAGGTGACACGAAGGACCGTTGAGATATGATCGTATGGGTGCGGATTAACTTGATGACGTGGATCAACCACAATGGAGGAAATTCATAGTAACTAAACTAAGTGGGGATCACTCGTATAGGTTTATAGGATTCTTATGGAATTGAAGTTTTCAGAGCTATATGTTAATAAATAGCAGAATAATGTGATCAGAGATGTTTAGAATTATGGAGCTTGGTGCCTACTTTTCAGAAGGAATTTAGGAGAGACAGAATGGGGAGCTACAATTCTCTGACGGTTTTGTTGTCAAGGATACAATTGTAATGGGGGAGAGAGAGAGATGAATCAAAATTGGCTTTGGATGATACATAATCCTATCCTTTCGGGGTTTAGACGGAAACTATCCGGGCTACTTCTAAAAATTAAACTTTTCATGTAGATGATATTTAGAGGGAAGATCTCATGTGCTAATCAATATTGACAAAACAATAATGGAATGGATCTTAAAAGTGTAAGATGCGTGGAGTGAGTGAAACCGTGTCCGTGTGGACCATAGATCTTCTCTTTGAGTGTGTCATTCCTCGTTTTATCTGGTATTCTGGTGTGTACTGAAAGATCTAAATGAATGGGAAGGATCACCAATCAGAGGGTGTGTTTAGTTCCTGAAAAAAGTTGAAAGTTCGGAAAAAAAAGTTGGAAGTGTATGTGCGTAGGAAAGTTTTGGATGTGATGTGATGTGATGGAAAGTTGGAAGTTTGGGGTAGTTGGGGTGAACTAAACACGGCCAGAGTGTAAGATTTAATTAGTATTGTTTCTGATATGAATAGAATTGAAAGTAATGAATTTTTGGTTTTCAATTAATCTTCGCTGCTGCTTGTTGGGTGATTCTGCTCATTAGAAAACGATTTCGTATTCCATGAGATGTTGCGTTGAAATCATTCAGAATAGTGCATGCACAAAATGATATCTTCTCTACAGAATTGGAGGCTGCTAAAAAAGGGGCTCAAGTATGGCTGCTGAGCTGCTGAATCTGGTGAAGATTTTGCGTGCAACAGACCTGCTCCCAAATGGCGATGTGGTGTATTAGTGTTCTTTTGGTTTTAGTTGTGTTGCTGAATCATGGATGGAGATTTACTAATAGACTGGAATAATGTTATTTTGTCTAGTTTGGTTTTCTTTTTTACAGAGTGCTAGTTTGTAATAATTGGCTGTAACTGTTTTGAGTAAAAACCAGGATGTTATTTCATTCCATTATCTAAAAGTTGTGTTGCTGGGGTAGTATTTAGCCTGGGCTGCTGCTATGTTTTCTGAGTGGTAGATTGTTGGCCGTAAGTTGAGCGCCATGGATAGCTGGTGTTGTCCACAGCAAATGCCTTATCTTTCGGATTTTGCTTAATTGCACTCTGTTGTATTTTTTCAAAACTATTGTAGGAAATTAAAGGATCCTGCAGTGTATGTGTTTCACAACAGAAAATTCATTAGTAATTTTCGAACTAATTTGTATATACAATCCTCATTCAAAAAACAGTGGAGACAAACGAATCGACAATTTAATAGATATATTCATCGTAAATAACGTTAAATGCTTATAAAAGAAAAGAGAACAAGCGAACAAATGATATAGGCTTCAGCTCCACTCCTACAGGCAGATCAACTGAGGTATAAGTTAAACGTCGTCTTCTTCGGAAAACTTATCCAACTGAGGTTTGATAATTATTACAATCTGTGTATATGGAATACTCCATAAGCCACACAACAAATTTACAAGTGCACATGGATATAAAGGATCATTTGCAAAAGCAGCATTTAACAAATACTCCATTTGAGAGTAGTAAAACAATATAATAATTAATTAACAACATTAACCAACCACTGAATAACACACCAATGCTGCACAGGCCCAAACCATCTCTGAACAACCAAACACGGTTGCATTGATCTATCTTCATTCCAGAAGCTAACAAGTTATCTATTTTTATAGTACTTAACATATATTCATCCATATATTCTGCTTTAAAGCGTAACATAAGTTTGTTTCGTGATTAGTACTAATAAACCATAACTTTTTATCATTCTTTCTCTACCTTCCTCATCTTACGATGCAAATCTTAGCCAACAACGACCTAATATTTCATCTACAATCCATGACAGAGTCTACTTAATTTATTTCTCTCCAAACATGATTTGGCAAAATCACTTAGTAATTCCTATAGTAAAGTGAGGGGAATCACCTAGTTTAAAGAAATTGAATTCCCAATCCATTGTACTAAATTGGTAGGAAATAAGATCAAAAAATATTTGGTAGTAAATTCCTAGCATTCACTAACGATGAAGACATCCACGTACATATAGAGTGCAAGCCAGTAGTAGATTTATTAAAATTAGTTGATAAATGGCTGTTGATAGAAAATTAGGATAAAAAATTTCGCAAATTTCTAACCTTAAGATTTACATCGCAATTTGTGCTCCGGCAATCCCAACTCTTTCTACTCCAGCTCCGAAGATTCCTTTCCCCCATCTCCGGCAAGCCTATGGGACTAGCAGCAGCCTGACAAGTTAGTGTTTAGTGTGTCAGGTTGGTAAGGTGGGAGGAGGAAGATGGGGAAAACCACCAAGCTTACGGACCATGAGAGGCAACGGCTTGGCGGTATGCAATGGACACGGACAGGTGACAAGGCATTAGCGGTTGCACTGGAGCCGTGGGAATGAAGGAGGGTTTGGGCCATCGTTGGGGCGTGGACAAACCGGAGCATGTGTTTATAAGAATTAGGCGGTGGCAGCGGATCCAGTGGCAGGGAACCATTGGAGAAGGGGAAAACGAAGGGGCGGTAGAAGCGACGAAGGCCGACCAAGAAGGCCTTCACTACTAGAAATCCCAACATTAATGACCAGCAGAAAATTGTAATCCTCGTTATCCTCTGAATACGAGTGGTGAGGAGCTGATTTTCTAATCCGACGACCACTAAATAGCTCGTTGTTAAAATTTGCTGCTACACGGTCGTTAAAATTGACGTGAAGGAGGCCCATGACTCCACAAAACCACCACCATCCATCCCAAGCACCAGCAGCCCAACCCACTACACAAGCCGCCGAGGGTTTAGGGAGACCTCCTCCAATCCGTGACGGTAGCCGCCACCTGCCCCAACTGCGTCGCTGGCTGCCTACCTCTTGCCGCGCCTGCACTGCCGGCCGTCGCCTCTAGTTCCACCTGCGCCATCTAGCCGCCACCACTGCGCAAGTGAGCACAAGTGAGGCTGGGCGCTGCAGGGGTGCACCTCGCCGTCGAGGGGATCAGAGGCCGGCTGGATCTTTTGATCTGCCCATGTCGACCCGATGACCCCAACATCATCTCCACGTCACCACCTATTCTCCTCACTAGTCGCCGCCCTAATTGGTATGCTTGAAAATCCCTACTGATCTGCCCTGATTGATGATTGATCAACATCCCGAACCCTGTATCCAAAATTAGTAACTTAATTTGTGCTCAAGCGTGGCGAATTGTGATGGCAGGGAGGTGTTGCACGGCAAAAACTGACGCACAGGGCTTGTCAGCAGGTGGGAGCATGGTCTTGAGTTAGTTCTTTTATACTGCAAATTATTGTTTTTTGCAGGATAGTGTAGATATATACTGATTGCTTTATTTTATCTACAGTTACTAGATTATTGTCTGGTAGCATCGTAATTTTTTTTGGAGACATCTTGCTGTACTAAAGGATTTCAAGAGAATGTTTTTTTATGAGAACTCGAGATAATTGAATAGCAATGGAGAGGCAGCTTGATCTGGCAAGAACTGACGGGTGCAGTACTGCACAAGACAGTAAGCTCTTTTTTATGCCTTTCTCCATTCAGCAAAATTCATGTTACATAACCGATTAAATGATCTTGGACACAAATAATGGGAGCATCATTTTGTTCTCAGATTATTCTATTGGTTATATATTTTGACATTTTCAGTTCAAATCTATTTTAGTAGGAACCAAGATGAATACACTCCATTGGCCTAACTAAATTATAGTCAGGTAGTATTCCAAGTTTTCATTAGTTCCTACAAGATCGGTCATTGATGGGCTTGATTTTTTGCCCGCAAGGCCACAACAAGTTGGATGCAACACAAGAGCTATTTCCATATCTGTAAAGCTATTGCTGACACACTATCTAAATTGGTACGAGCTACTGTACATTGTGGGTTAATTACTCCTTTTATTTATTTGTTAGTTTTCTTCAGGTTAATTACTCCTTTTATATCATTGCAAAATATAAATGTAGTAAAGCTCTCTAAATTTACAGGAATCATATGAAACTAGATGGTGACAAAGCATTCCTCATTCCTTAAACAAAATTTCTGGTAAGTTCAGTTTCTTTTCGGAATAAGATATTCATTTATATTACTACTACAAAACATAAGCAATTATTTGAACATCACCTTTTAGGTTTAAATTTTACCAGTCTTCGTTTATGCAAATTATTCTATTGCACTTTATTTTCTCCATGGTCATGCAATTATTCTATGAATAATATCAAATGTGCACACAACATGTCTGCAAATATTGGCTCTTCTCAACATCATATCAATTTTTTTTACACTAAATGGAAGTGATGTGTCATTAGAAAGACATCATAAGAGATAAACTCATGTGCCTTAATGAATTTTATGTATGAAGTGTCATAGCTTGTTAAATAGCTAATATCATTTTTGTAAGTTGTATAGGATCAATGGTGAGACAGATGAGACTGGTGCATCTGAAGACAATACCTGCAAATGTTGATGGGATCATCATCGTATAACAAAGGAATTTGTCCACTGCACCTCCAAGTACATACTTATAGATCGAGTGTTTAATTTTGATAGACATCAAGATGTTGGTTCTGTTTGAATGACTTAATTATTTAGCTGGATGCGGTGAACAAATTTTTATTATGTATTGCAATGAATAAATGTGGTTGATTGTCTACGATTGGTCAGAACATAATGTAAATGTTATATCCATATGGTGATAAACATGGATGTTAATTCCAAGAGCCGGTGCAGACTGCAATTATGTTTCTCTACTATCAACAATAGTGTACCGTGTTGTGTACCATGTGGTGATTAAAAATTGGATGTTAACGGAGGTGGTTAAAAATTAACAATGGCGCAATACTATCGTCGTTAAATAACTAACGATGACACAATATCATGGTCGTTAATTAGAATTAACGATGGCAAAAGAACACGGATTAACGACGGGTAAAAATCGTTTGGTCGTTAAAACTATTAACGACGGAGCCTTTAACGACCACTGACGACCACAAACTTAGTGGTCGTTAGTGACCTTTAACGACCACATTTGGACTTTTAACGACCAAATCTCCCATCGTTAAAAGTCGTTTCCCTAGTAGTGCTTATCTGCGTCGTTGACACTTTCAGATTAGCCTACGAGGCAACACATACGCGCGCTCACTCGGGAGTTCTGGCGGCACTTGGGAATGACGAGAAAGGAGAGGAGGGGTTAGGGTTAGAGTGTGGTAGATGAATCTTGAAGCAATAAAAAACCCATGAGTTTTTTTTTATAAAAAAAATGAGATGTTTTTCTGTCGGATGGTATATATCCCGTCCCCTTTTTTAAACAGCCTTCTGTCACTGAAATACCATCGGCATGTTGCTTTAAACATGTCCTTCGCAAATAAATTACAGGGTCCCCATCTAGACAGCGACAACACATGTCTTAATAATTTCCAACAACGGGAGCAGGTATACGGAAACGGAAGAGAAGGAAAGAAGAAGAGACACTGATGCACCTACTAGCAGACAGTTAATTAAACCTAACCCACAAGCATCTACTACTAGCTAGCTATTGCTATAGCTAAGCTAGGTACAGATCACTCGAACTCTTGGAGGCTTGAAGCCGCCGGCCCGAAGTGATACACATGGAGTCACTGTCATGCCGCTAGCTGCTACTGGCTCCTTAACAAAGTTAATGGCCTCTGGGACATACGGGCCGTGGGCATTAGTTGGTGACGGCGACGACGATACATACGATGCATTGAACGGAGATGGCAGCTGGCCGGGGGATCGATAAATAGAGATCGATGATCGTCGATCAGGTGGATGATCCGTCGCTGCCTCGTGCGTAGGAACCTGTCCTACTCCCATGACCCATCTCTCGATCTCTGGCCGATTCAGTGGCGCCTCCGCGCTCCGGTGTTTCGCGGCCCCCATCCGATCCCCCCAATTCCACGGATGTACTAGTACTAGTACTTACAGGCTCCCTTCATTTTAAAATATAATAAAACTTCAATATCAGATTAAATAGTACTGTGAACGATTTTTATTCAGATTCGGATGCAGACGAGTGAGTACTACGTCAACATGCTCGCTGGCCCTGCTTCAAGAGACATACGGGCCGTTGGATTACTAGCTTAATTAAACACACCGTCCGGGTTTGATGCCTGTACATGTACAAGTACAAGCAGTAGTCAAGCACGCACGTTGCTTAATTATCGCGTCTTGGACCTCTGTGTCGCAGGATGAGCCAGCTGGCCAACCAAGTAGCCAAACTGAAGCAATTTTGCTATATATTTGGCGACAAATTTTCTCCCTAAAATTTGACAAATGTAATTATAGTACAATCATAATGTACTTACACTGTAACTATAATGTAACTTGGATGTAACTTTAAAAAATCTCTCCGTAACATGTTATTTCGGTAAAATGGAGGTCGTGGGAAAAAATCCTTTCACATATGTGTGTGATGTGATTTTTTTCTTCCTCACCAGAACAAATCTTGTAATAGATCTAACGATTCAAAATTACATGAAACTTACATACAAGTTACATTATATTTACATGCAAGTTACAGTGTAATTACATACAAGTTACAGTATAATTACACTACGATTGTACTATAATTATATCTGTCAAATTTTTAGAAGAAAATTTGTCGACAAATGTATAGGTGGTCTACTAGCTTACGCTTAGCTAGAGTCATGGACCGTTAGATCGGTGTGAAGTGCTTGATGTGATGTCGATCTGTTAGAGCCAGGGTATAACAAGGAATCATACCCAAACCAATTTTGCTATATATTTATCGATAAATTTTTAACTAAAAATTTAACATATGTAATTACAGTATAATCGTAGTATAATTATACTGTAATTTACATATAATTACATTGTAACTATAATGTAACTTTCACGTAATTTTGAACCGTTAGATATATTTCAAGATTTATGCAAGTGAAGAAGGAAAAAAATCACTACACGTATACATGTGAAAGGATTCGTTCCCACGACCTCCACTTCACCGAAATAGCATGTTATGAAAAGATTTTTAAAAGTTGCATGCAAGTTACATACAAGTGACAGTGTAATTACATCACGAGTGTACTATAATTACATTTGTCAAATTTTTAAGAGAAAATTTATCGACAAATGTATAGGTGATCCCTACCTAAACTGTTTCCTATAAAATTCTATCAACACACACTTATATATATATATATATATATATATATATATATATATATATATATATATATATATATATATATATATATATATATATATATATATATATATATATATATATATATGTGGTGCTCTACCTGAAAATTAATTCATCTTTAGCCTCTATCCTTTATGCTTTTATCCCCGAAAAACCATCCATTCGCAAAATAGCGTTTTATTTCGATGAACTTTACTTACCCACCAATTTATGTACTACTGCTGCAGATCAGTTTTTGAGACTCGCCGGCATGGGAATGGGATGCGGACTCTCCTGTTCCCATACCTATCACCATCACCAGCACATACAGCATCGCCTCGCGTCGTAGGTGCCGTGAGGATGAGCTCCTCCTACTGCTCTCGCCTCGGCGCACTAGGAGGATGAGTTCCTTCCTGCTGCTCCAGGCGCTGGGAGGATCAGATGAGGTCTTCCTACTGCTCTTGCTTAGGTCGTGTCAAGGGAAGCTGTAGCCGAGGGAGGACTGGGAGCGTTCATCATCATGTATACCATCGTGGCCAATGAAGGAAGGGGGAGCGCCGGTGCCATCGCTATCAAGGAAAACCAGCACCAACACCATTGTCGCCAAGGGCCAAGAGAGGATAGGGGAGGAAACGTCCTTTCCATTGCTTGTTCACAACAGATTTGAAACCCTGAGATCTCTGGCCAGCATATTTGGCATTGCCTGAGCTCGTTGTCATCATGTTAACCATCTTCATCCCTTGTTCTCTCACCGTCTTAGCTCTGATTTGATAATCAATAGGTATCGGTTGATACATATGGGTACCAGGCTTGGTACCGATAGGTATAAGCTAGGTATCCATCAGTATCAGCCTAGTACCAATAGGTAGCTGCCGTTACCGATAAGGTACCAATTGGTACATAATGGGTATCTATTGACGGTCTATACCGATAATGGTATTTTAGGAGTATAGGGGATGTTGGTACTAAGGTATATTCGAGAATGCTATAAAAGAAACGGGAGATAGGGATTTTTATACTGGTTAAGGTCCCCAATATGGGTAATAACTAATCCTAATACAATTTATATGAATAGTTTTGGAATGTATCACACTTATGACAAAGGTGGAATTAGCTAGTTAATCTAGCATACCAACTAGTATTCATCAAGAACTAATCCGGCGACTTGAAGTTGGTGGTTAGCTATTGATTTTCTCCTGACTGGTCTTCTATGTGGTTCGTGGCTCTGGCTTATGATTCTATATATGCCCTTACTTCCTGGAGGACTATATATTTATATGGTAGGCAACTTCCTATCCAAGTAGAACTTGGAGAGTTCATGTGAGATACCGGCAAATAAGACCTTGCCTTCCTCCTGTCGGAGTTTGATACCTTCTATTTTCAAGGAAGGAGTTTACCTTCTTATCTGCTATATTCCCCATATTTGAATACATCATTCCTTATAATATTAGATACGTGAAGTATATGAGATATGTTTTATCTGTAACACCGATAGCAATGGTCGGTACCTACGAGGTGTTAGTTGATACTTGATGGGTATCAGTTAGTACCTACGGGTACCAGATTTGATACCAACAGGTATCAGAATCTGATACCTGCATGGTATCATCATATCCAGACGGGATCATGTGGTATAGCAACCCCCTATATTAATATATATTTATTTAGAAGAATTTCAAAGTGGTCTCTACATTCCTCTGAACAAGCTCTCCTTTGGAAGAACTTCAAAGAACCCCTTTTAAGGAACTGAACTAAATACTATGAAAATCATGTAAATTTGTCATATTTCAAGGGATGCGTAGCTACATCTGAGGTTGATCTAATGTCTATTATTTAAGAAAGATCCGGTCAAGTGTTGATGCTATATATTTGATAGAAAAAATCAGACTACATCAAAAATGAAAAGAAAACAGACAAAAAAAAAGCACATTGAGCTAATTATGTCAAAATGCATCCCTAATAATTCCGCAATGGACAATGACATGGACTTATGAAAACAGTTTCACCATTCGTCTTTGCTCCTATAACCGACCCTTGCAAGTGGCGAATCCCCAAATTAAAGGGACACATTATTTATACAGTATCAATTTTTTATAAAAAAATATTAAATTTTATAGTAAATTGCACATATCTACATTATAAATTCCAAAACTTATATTATTATTTTTTACATGAACTACATAAGAGAATTAGGATAAAACAATTGATTACCTACTCGAAAGAGAACATGTAAGAAATTGTTTAATCAGTGGTGGGCGACGTGTCCATCGATAATAAGATGTTCATAGTAATGACTTTGTCAATCTCAAGAAATACTGGTCTAGTTCTTCGGATATATTCATATGGGTAGGGTGTACATGTGTACGTTTATAGGGATGTGTGTACATGCTGTAAGCGGTTGCGTTTATAATGTGCTTCTCAAAATAAGAAACATATTTTTAAGAGAGAGGTAGTAATTACATAGAAAAAAAGTGGCCGAAATCAAGAAAAAAAATCGTGACACATTGATACTATATTTTTTGTAAAATGGTTCACAAAATTTGGCTATCGGCAGGTGTTCTGATTTGCCAATTAAAATAGACGACAACATATTATATTAGGCCAATTCAGCCAACTAATATTGCAGCATTCAATTAACCCGAGCTCAGTCTAGACTCTAGAGTCTAGACCTACCACTCTCTTCCTATCTCAATCCGTCCTTGTATCACTATCACAATAAATTTCGGATCACACTTACAATTATGCACACAATAAATCATTCGATGCATATCTGAAACCAAATAACATAAATATTGTACCAACACCAGATCTCTGCTGCAACAGATGTGTTCTCTTCACTGTTAACTACCAGTAGCCAGCTATTTGCTATTTTCTCCGTCCTAGCTAAAATATAAGTATTTTTAAAGTTAGATACAACAATTAAGAAAATAGGTGAAAATGATTATGAAAATAGTATGATCCGTTGAGAGGAGAAAATAGTTAGTACAAAAATTAAGTAGTGAATAGTGATAAACGGTTAAGATGGGATAATAAGTTATATGACAATTAAGAAAATATGTGAAAGTGATTATAAAAATATTGGGATCGATTGAGAGGAGAAAATAGTTATAAAAAAAATAAGCGGTGAATAGTGATAATCGGTTAAGGTGAGATATATAATAGGTGACAAAATAGTTTTACTTTTGAATAAAATTTAAATGATAGAATTAATAGCTTTACTTTAAAACGGTGAGAGTACAACATGCCTTTCATGCGGTGAGAAGTGGACGAACAGTGGCCCAAGAGCAGCAGAAGTCATAAAGTTTCCCTCTTTCATACCACCGTTTTCTTCGGATGCTGATGAGAGGTCACATAACATGAGTAGATGACAAGACATTATTAGCTGCAACAAAACAAGATACTCCTCCGTCCCAAAATAAGTGTAACAATTAGTGTCTTTATCTAACTTTAATCGTCCATCTTATTTAAAGGTTTTTATGATTAGTGCTTTTATTGTTGTTAGATTATAAAACATGAATAATACTTTATACGTAACTTATGTTTTTTTAGTTTTTCAAAAAAAAGTAAATAAGACGGACGATTAAAGTAGAACATGGCTATGCTTATTTTGGGACTGACTCTACTACTTGCTCGTTACAAGGTTCAATGTATGTTGTGCAGTCGCTTCAGTGTCGTCCACAATACAAAAAGACCTTCACGTACGTAAGCTGCTGCACCTCCACGTGGTGAAAGAAAAATAAAACACAAACCTAAAATATCCTGAATTTGTTGATGCGGTTAATCCCAACAAGTCAATGAGCACTGATCCAAACCCAAACCCTTTTGATTTATTAATTAATTAACCCTCTTGTGGAAGGATAATACTTAATTACATTTTCCTCGTGGATCTCTTCACTAACTCTCCTCCTACTACCAGATAAATGCCTGCAGTGATGGTTGAGACTTGAGAGCTTCAGAAAAGCCATCGACAACATTCAGAGGAGTAAAAGGAAAAGACTTACCTAACTGCTAAACACTTAGCTACTACCACTATATGTACAAAAAAAGAAGCTAGCCCCAGACAATTAATCGGCGGCGGCGACGAGGAGGACGACGACCTCATCGTGGCTCGATGACGGTGATGGAGACGTCGTTGACGGACACCGGCGAGGCGGTGGAGTCGGTCTTGGTGGTCATGAGCGGCGGGGCGAGGAGGAGCGCCCTCCGGAGCCTGGTGAACATGGGCGGCCTGGAGGGCTCGGGGAGGTTCATGTGGTCGCTGATGAGGGCGAGGAGGACGTTGGACATGGTGGGCCGCGCGTCCGCGTCCTCCTGCACGCACAGGAGCCCCACGTGGTAGCACCGCCACGCCTCCTCCGCCGCGTACCCCCGCCCCAGCGCCGGGTCCATGAACTCCGCCGCCAACCCCTCCGTCCACAGCTTCCACGCCTGAAAATTAATTAAGTTTATGACTGAGTTTCAGAGCTTGCTTTGCTTTGCTTTGAGACCGATCCAGATCAATCCATGCATGGTGCCTGATATATATGGGAGGCAATGTATGCTACTATCTCCATTTCGTTTTTTAATTTATTTATTATTTATTTTATAATGATTTAATTTATCATAAAATATTTTTAAGCATAATTTATATGTTTTTATGTTTGTATAAAATTTTTAAATAAAATATATTAAGGGTTAACAACATCATCTATTTAAAAAAAACGAAGAGATTACTATACATACGTCTTGGATGAGGGATTGCTGGTGCTCCTCGAGGTAGAGCGCGCCGTTGCGCTGGCCGCTGAGGATCTCTAGCAGCAGCACGCCGAAGCTGAACACGTCAGACTTCACCGAGTAGACGCCCTCCAACGCGAACTCCGGCGCCATGTACCCACTACAAGATTAAATTTGTGACATTTTAAAACTTGAGTACAAATCGATAGGAAAAAGAGGAAAAGTTTCTGAACTTTGGGTGGGGGAAAGCATAAGGTGAATGAACGTACTAGGTGCCGACCACGCGGCCGGTGTTGACCTCGTTACACTCGTCCTCGAAGATCTTGGCCATGCCGAAGTCAGAGATCTTGGGGCTCATCTTGTCGTCGAGGAGGACATTGCTGGCCTTGAGGTCTCGGTGCACCACCTTCAGCAACGAGTCCTCGTGCAGGTACAACAATCCCCTCGCGATCCCCACGATGATGTTGTGCCTCGTCGCCCACCCCAGCTGCGCGCTCTTCCCCTCGTCTGCAACAAAATTCACCCATATGTCACTTATTGTTACTTCCTTCCGTCTCAAAATATAAATATTTTTAACTATGATTTATTATATTTCGAAACAGAGTTAGTAGTTGTTAATGCACGGTCAAAAAAAATTGCAAGCTTTAGTTAACAGCCATATCAGATCTTGATTAATTAGGACGATCTAGTTAGCTAGCTAGCGTAATTGTCAGTATTCTAGGACGGCCATGTGAGTATGTGAGAACAGTGTTAGTGGTGGTGGGTTACTGTTGATCCGTGGATGTGGATCGATGGGCGGATTAATTGCTTGGTCGCTGGAGATCAATGGCGGATTAATTGCTCGTACGGTGGGATATTGATGGCGCGAGCTCAGAGCCGCTGGATTTTCCAACAACCGTGACCGAGAGAGAGAGAGGAGACAGCGAGACCACCAGCCGTGACCGTGGCAATGGCGGCGCGGTGAGAAGGAGGAGGAGAAGAAGAAGAAGAGGGCGAGGCGTACTGAAGAGGAAGGCGTCGAGGCTGCCGTTGGGGAGGAACTCGTAGACGAGGAGCTTCTCGTCGCGCTCGGCGCACCAGCCGAGGAGGCGGACCAGGTTGCGGTGCTGCAGCTTGGCGATGAGCTCCACCTCGTTCCTGAACTCCGCCGCGCCCTGCCTCGACCTCGCCGACAGCCGCTTCACCGCGATCTCCGCGCCGCCGCCGGGGAGAACGCCCTGTTCCACCGGTGGTCAGCTCATCAATGGAGAGGAGAGAGGAGGAGGATGGCGTTTCGTTACCCTGTAGACGGGGCCGAAGCCGCCCTCGCCGAGCTTGTTGGCCTTGGAGAAGCTGTCGGTGGCGGCGTGGATGGAGGCGAGGTCCATGAGCGGCAGGTCGGAGCTCGACATCGGCCGAAGCCTCTCCATCTGCGCCCTCCTCACAGCTGAATCATCCAACCAATCCAATTCGATCCATCAGGAGGGGATCGAGGGAGAAGAGAAGCGGAGGAGGAGAAGCTGACCGTTGCGCTTGCGCCATCGCCAGCAGTAGACGCAGTAGAGCAGCGTGCAGAAGATGACGACCACCAGCACGGACACCATGATCTTCATCGCGTCCTTGCTCGACCCGCTTTTCCCTGCACACCACCACCAACCCAACCTCATCGCGATCCATCAGCCATACCATCAAACGAAGAACCAACCACCACCAACTGATTGCTCACCTGCGTCGTCCTCCCCCGCCGGCGCCGGAGCCAACGACGACGACGCGCCCATCAGCCGGCGGTGGTGCCCGCCGCCGCCGCCGCTCCACCGCTCCCCGGCCACGTCGTACATCCTAGCTAGTATCTCTCGCTTGCCAGCTCACTCAGCTGATCGATGCTTCTTGGCTAGGGAACAGATCGATCAGAGGGGCAAACTGAACTGGAGAGGAGGTGGGAATGGGAGGGATGAGTGGGGAGATGAAGAAGCGAAGAGGCGGCGATGGCGACGACGACGACGGCGACGGCGGCAGCTGACAAGTAGTTGCCAAGTGAGCCCAGCCTCCTCACCTCTCCACTCCACCTGCCGTGCCGTGGTGCCACCATGTGGATGTGGCGCGCCTGCCTCCCTTTTTGTTCTGTCCTGAGGTTACCGCCAGTCGGCGGACGCTTTTTTGACCGCCCAGGATAGAAATGCCCAACACGACTTGCTCCAATGATACTACTCGCATCTAGAATTAGTTCATCTTTAGTTCCTTTAATTTATCTTAAAATAAAATTATTCTATAATAATTATTTGAAAACTAAAAGAATAAATATACTATTGTTGTGTTTGAGAGAAGCCGAGAAGAGATTAAGAAGATACGCAAAACGAGATGGGCTATTAACGCATGATTAATTCAGTATTAATTATTTTAAATTCGGAATAGCTATCCATCTCCTGACAGATTTGTATGGCTTATTCTTGTTTTTTTTTTTCTGTCGGATGTATTTTAAATTCACGCCACACTGAGATTCGTGCATGGCATGAGAAAAAAGAAACTCTTACACATACCATGACTCAAATCCGTGATTTTTAACTCATCCCTTTCACTGAGCTAACTTATTTTTATGAGTACAGTGCACAGGCGGTACTTAAACTTGTAGCGGTGTGTCATCTAGATCCTTAAACTCTCAAAATGCATATCCAAGTCCCATAACTTGTCATAGTGTATCATCTAGATCCCAAATCGTCATATCCCCTTCAGGATCCTATATGGTGCTGATGTGGCATGTCACACGGACATGACGTGGCATAATTTTGACTGACAAATGGGACCCATTTAGAAATTTTCTTTTTTCTTTTTTTCTTGTATTGTATTTTCCTTTCTTCTCCTTTCTCTGTGACCCAAGCAGAAGAAAGGAAAAAAAGAAGAATGAGAAGAAAATGGAAAAGAAAAAGAAAAGAAGAAAAAAAAAGGACACGTCACGTACATGTGGCAGGTTACATCAGCGTCTCGTAGGATCTAACAGGAGATGTGTCGATTTGGGACTTAGATGATACACTTTGACAAGTTCTAGGATCGATATGCACTTTGAGAGTTTGGAGACCCAGATGAAATATCGCTACAAGTTTAAGAACCGTCCGTCCGTGTACTTTACTCTATTGTTATAGTTACATATAGTTTACACCTAAATTACATTTGTAATTATATTACATGCTAGTTATAATTACACTATGATATGAAAGATTTTTTTTGTAGTACTTTCAGTCGCATGTTGGTTGGGCAGTTCCTATATTTTAGGCGGAGTAAGGGCGTACAATAAAAAAAATCCGGCAGACCAGAAAAATGTAGTACAAAAATATTATGTTTGCCAACGTACGTTGGACTCGGAATGATTGAAGTCTAACACTGAATCCAGTGGAATATCACTGTTAAGAGGAGAAATATTATGCTTCCAGAAGGCTGGGTACAATTCCATGGCCATTTGTTATTTTTCGTGGGCTTCTCGAATCTGGACAGCACGTGCGAAAGCAAGTAAGCAACCCACTCCACGACTGTAGAAATTCAGAAGGGAACGTCATCCCAATCTTGCCAATAACCAAGCTGTCTCATATACTATTATTATTAAACGGTGACTACTGGCCAGTAGCGGCTAGAAGATGGATAATTTCTAACCTTTACTTAAAATATATACTCCCTCCGTTTCACAATGTAAGTCGTTCTAGCATTTCCCATATTCATATTGATGTTAATGAATCTAGACACATCAATATGAATGTGGAAAATACTAGAATGACTTACATCGTGAAACGGAGCAAGTAAGTATTTCGCTTTAAAAAATCTAGTCAGTACTTTTAGCGTTTAAATCTATTATATACTAAAAGTCCATTAAACTTCCTACAAACGCTCTCAAGCCGCCACGTGGCACTTCTACAAACGCTCCTAAACCGCCACGTAGCAATGCCTAATCTCACCGTCGATTTTCATTTAAATTGGTGGACCCAAAAATTTGGACCATTAGATTAGATTAGATCTATTTTATTTAAAAAGAAACTAATCCCTTACCGTTGGCCGAAAAAAAAGTAAGAATTCCGTAAGTACGTACGTACGGCTTAAAACAATAAAACTCAAATACTGTTTATCGGTTCCGGTTCGCTGGGAAAATAAATATAAGTACATAAGATCAGGAAAGAGCAATCGAGCTTATGCTGCTCACCTACGAGGCTACGATTCGTTTCGAAGGAAAAAACCATGCCAGCGTATTTACGATGAAAAAATTTAAAGCAACGTGTAAACAAATAAAGCCAAAAAATAAACGTACGTAGTACCATCGAAATAAATCAAAAATAGAAACGTATGTAGTTACTAGAAAAAGCTCGTGCGTTAAAGCTATTTTAATTTTATTATTAGTGTACGGTTTAGCTAGAGTGAAATTGACTGGGGGAATTCGTTTGGATATTCTTTTTACAAAATCACGAGCTACAATTATGGGACTGATGGTCTCAAATTAGCATGCAAGTTTTTTAAAGTGATTTCTTATATGACTCCCGTATTTGTAAAAACAAACAAAATTAAAAACCGACTCAAACACGGACCTGTATTTCTAAAAAGCGATTGAACTTAAAAACTGACTCAAACACAGATGACATATCAAAGTACCGGCAAAAATATATTCAATCTATCTATCTATTATATACTAAAAGTCTATTAAACTTCCTACAAACATTCTCAAGCCGCCACGTGGGACTCCTACGGATGTTCCGATATCGCCACACGGCAATCTAATAAATTGGTGGACCCATTATTTCTAACTATTAGATTTATGTTTAAAAGAATAAAAAAAAGACCCCATAACCCACCTCCCTCTTCTTTTCCCGCACCAGCCCGTCTTTCAAATTGGTGGACCCATTATTTCTAACTATTAGATTTATTTTTAAAAGAAAAAAATGACCCCATAACCCACCTCCCTCTTCTCTTCCCACACCAGCCCGTCTTTCCAATATGTACATACGTATGTACATTCCTTCTCCCTCCCCTCCTATCTATTCTCCCCTTCTTTCTTTTCTTTAGTTATTAAAATTCTAAAAATTAATAAACTTTAAATAAAAATAATTTACCAAAAAAATTTAGTCATGACTTTTAAATAGATATAAATCTATTTCTTCCGTATTACTGTTTCCGTTAAATAAATTAGATCTACGATGTAAAAAATAAAAAATAAATAAAATTTGAGTAACATAAAAAAAATATATCTTGACCTTTTGCCATGCCATCCCAACGATTAAAAGGTCTATGAAGAAAATAGATGATATAGATCATATCATCATATATCACTTAAAAAAGATAATTATATTATAACCGTAATATCACAAAATAAAATAATTTAATTCTAATAGTCCCTCCAAAAAATACCTCCTTTATAATGTTATCTTTTTATGAAACAAAATAATGTTAATTAAATCTATCATGAAAGTTATTTTGACATTATTATATGTTTAATATTCAAAGCAATCTACGGTATCGCAAAATAAAATATTTTAACTGTGATTAGCATTCAGAAAAAAATATTATCATCATTCTAAAATATCAATATCAATATGTCCAAACAATCTTAATAAATCTGTCAGAAAAAAAAGACTATGATACCCCTTATTAATTAAAAAGTACGTATATGGTGAGAAGGTGGTTAGGGTAAGATTGGGTAAACAATAAATGTTAGTTGTTTGGATAGGACAAGTAGTACTACTCTAAAATCCCTTATATTTTGAAACAAAATTTAACTTTCTCAGATTTATGTGACGGGGTATAAATCTATCTTTAATTAGCTGACATAGTTCTATCAGCTATATGCTTAATAGAAAATCTTAAATAAATTTATCCTAAAATCCACAAATACATAGAAAGCATAAACGCAATTATTACTTCCCGCATAGTGGGGACGGGATCGGGACGGGCCAGGGATCTTGTCAATTAGCATTTCCAAAAAATAATTATATAAAAGCTGTTATAAAGAGAGCCTTAGGATATAAATGGACCACAAGGTTATGTAATAAGCAAGTTTTGGTAATATAATACACACTACTTATTGCCTTAGACCTACTCACAAAGAACTGTTGTTCTTCAACACTACTACCTCCATCCTACTGCCTATCTTTCATTTTAAGTCAAACCATGAGTTTTTTACCGAACTTTGGTTGTCTGTTTTATTTGAAATTTTTTTATAATTAGTATTTTTACTGTTATGAGATGATATAGCATGAATAATACTTTATGCATGACTTATGCTTTTAATTTTTTCAAAATTTTTTCAAATAAGACGGACGATCAAAGTTTAGCACGGAAAATCATGGCTGCACTTAAAATGGAACATCTCTAATACAAAATTAGTTTCATTAAAACTTACAATTAATATATTTTGATAATATGTTTGTTTTGTCTAAAAATAATATTGCTAGATTTTTCTATAAACTTGATCAAAATTAAAAAAGTTTGACTAGAATAAAAGCCAAAATGACTTATAATATGAAACGGATGGAGTATATAAATAGACGCTTCAAATATTGTTTATAAATAGACCCGAAACTCGACACTAAGATTATATGTGTAGTTGTATTGAAATTTGTTATGTATTAATATTTTGTTGATGATTAAGGCTTTATGATGTATTTCTCGGAATCCCTTGCAACATGTGGCTATTTCTCTAGTCTTTAACAAAACGAAAAAGGGCACAGGCAGCCACGTGCAAGCTAAACTGCAGATACTTGTTGTATGTGTTTTTAAAAATCTCTATTATGATTGATGCGTGCGACTTTTACGATTAAACAACTAGCTATATATGCTAATAAAGCTGTTCCTGGTTTATTTTCTGTGGAAGTAACTGTAATGATAAGTTGCTCCAGGCATGATAGCCTCGAGTGTCTCATGTGTGAATTCATTGGGCAAAAAGGAAGACTCCTTCGCTCACGAGGCATTTTATCGGCAAAAACTACTGCAAGTGGGCTAATCCATGATTATGACCGGAACACCTGACTAAAGCAAGCAACTAGCTAGTGATGGTGAAATATCACTGTGTCTTCTGCTGTAACCAATGCATATCCGGCCGCACGCTGCCACAACTGCAGAAAGCGCGCAATGCACGTCACCACAACAGCAATGCATTGTGAGACATACCTATATCAGAATAGATCGACTATTAACATGTACAGCATATCATATAATCACCCATCAATAATTATTAATTACAAACCACTATACCTCCAAAACTTAAATACAAATATAACACATCATCGCGCACTAGCAATTATTATGTGTTAATTAGAACTCATGTAAGCATGACATGTCATCTACAATTTATTATATTATAGAGCTCAACAAGCAAACATATTTTAAAATTATAATCTCCCATATCATTTTCACAATATTTAACAATATATATATCCATCGCGTCTATAATATTTAACATATATTTATTCATATATAATTTACAGCAAAATGTGGGGCATCATATAGTACACAGCATGAATCGACAGCAACCTTTGTGATCGATCTAAACGAAATTCAATCCTGGTGTGCTCTAAATGATTGTTAAATATTATTGCATCCTTCACAAAAGCTAGGGGATACTCCATTATTTAGCATTAGATTTGTAATTGGAAGTAATTTACTTAACATCTTATATTGAAGTATATTTGCTTTGACATCACATCACATCACATAAAAATAAAAATAATGGTCAAAAGTTGAGAGTTACTCTCAACTCCAAATAATAGCATTGCTCGGTTGGCTAGCATCGCTGGTGAGCGAGCAGGGATCGAACCCGTGCGTCTCACCGGGATTTATTCCCAAATAAGGCCTTGTTCTTTTAGGCTGGGTTTGAGGGGAATGGGCCGAAATCCCCGTGCGCCATCCCGGCCGGGTCTAATTTTCTTCCGTGGCCCATGCGCGCGTTCGCCTAGGCCGGGGTGGGGGAAATTCTCCGCCCGATCCACGGCAAACCCCCGGGTACAGAAAAATCGTCTCGGAGACGATTTTTTTCTTCCCGAGCAGACGCGGCGCTCGTCTTCCTCGACTCCTCACGGCGCTAGGGTTTGGAGGCGACGCGAGGTTCGGGAGGCGGCGCGAGATCCGGGAGCAGCATACCTCCAACCGCCACTAGTCTCCTTCCCGCTTCAGCCGCCGCCGGTCTCCATCCTGTCCTCAGCCGCTGACGGTCTCCATTCCGCCCTTGATCGCCGCCGGTCTCCATCCCGCTTCAGCCGCCGCCGCTCTCCTTCCTGCTCTCCATCCCGCCCAGTCGCCGCCGCTCGCCATCTCTCCTTCCTCGCTTCGGATTCACCGGTTGCGGGAGAGGGCAAGGTCGAGGGCAACAGCCCGGACATCAAGAAGCAGGTCTGATTCTTGATCTCCTCTTTTCCCACTCTGAAAAGATTTTGTGACTTATCTAGTGGATGAATTTGTTGCTAGTTGATGTATTGAGTGGCTGTATGGATTGAAGTATCAGTCATATTTCTAACCTAGTTGGTGCTTGGTGTCTGTCCTTTCTCCCACCAATCATTAAGATGAGCGAGTAGAAGCCAAACCAGTCTTTCTGATTTTGCACGATCTCCCTTTGTATACTAGCAGTTGACAGGATCAAGTGAATTAGACAGCTCCATTTCAGTGTTACGTGCTAGTATTAGCCTGTCATTGTTCTAGTTGCTTCTCTCATGCAGAGGTGCAGAACACATCAGCACAGCTAATCTTGTCCTGCTGCTTGCAAAGATCAATTTTTTTCGTTGGCTTTGTTCCAACATTGAAGGTTCACTTGATATGATTCGATCAACAAAATTAACAGTTTAGCTGAAGAAATGTTGTGAGATAATAGCTGTGAAAAGTGTGAAATGCCTATTCAACAATTCTTTAGAAGTGCAGTCTCTGTAATGTAATACATTCCAAAGGAAATTGCAAATGAAACTTGAGTGAAAATTTGTCAGGTAGTTATAGATATTTGAAGTTGACCGATTTCCTCTTTGCTGGACAGGTCCTACATTATTGGTTGATACTCCAAGAAACACAAATATAACAGGTATTATGCATACTTTTCTTTTTCCAAGGAGCTACCTGCTCTATCTATATGATATATCTTATGAATTTACCACACTCAGCAGTGCTTCCACTGCCCATGGTCTCACAGATATGACAAAAACATGAATATCATTGACTAGCTCAATTATTACTATATGTAGTGCAGAACTGCGGACAAATCGACATATAACTCATTTGTGTTGATATTGCAACTGTTGGCATTGCAAGTTTTGTGCTTACATTCGAAGATTAACCTTTCAGGGAAGAACAATATGAAAAATGAGACGCTGGCTTTCTGGTCCGTTCAGACAAAGACAAGTAGAGATGATATTTATCAGGGTAAGTACTTTAAGTACAAATAGTCCTTGTTTTCTATAGCAAGTATGGTGCTTAAAAACTGAAAATTGTGAGTACATGTACTGGGCTTAAATCGTCCCTGACCTTCTTCCTTGTCTTAAAAATATTTTTTTCCAGAATTGTAGATGATAACTCATTTCTTATTTTAGTTTTTCCAAATTAACACACAATAATTGTCACTTTCCAAACAAATTTTCATATGACTATTCAGGTGTCCATAATGTTTCCTGTTTGTTTTTCAGGTTTTTAAGATTAAGAGACAGGACTTTTGATGGATTTGGAAGCTGATGGTGGTAGTTGCCGAACTCTCTTTATTTTTGGGAAAAAATTCAGAGACAAGGAAAAGTTTGTTTTCAAGGGCTTGATGATAAACTAGTTTTAGTTTCGTCAGTTCTTTTGGGTTTTGCCTGCAGAACTGTTATTCTTAGTAGAATGGTAATTCAATTAGCAGAACTGCAGATTTAGGAGTCTGTAATTGTACTGTTTCAACAGATCAGTATATGCAGGACCGAATGTGGAAGACGATATATGCGCTTAATTTCCAATCATTTGCTATACTAGTAGACAATGTAAATGAAAAATCAATCTCTTGTCTGTGACTAGCATATCTATGGAAAACATATGATTATTTTGGATGTTTTACAGCTTGTAAAATTTAATTTATCCAAAATTATGATTTTTTTTAATATTCTGGACTATTTTTCAGATTCGTCTGTGGTAAATCTACTTTTTTTTTTCTTTTTTTTGGGCTTTTTAGAATTATTTTACACATTGATTTTTTGTTCTGTTTTCATGATCATTTTTTTTCTTATCATTTCTGAATTATTTTGAATGGTAGTGATCCTTCTAATCCCCTATATCCAAACCCAGGGATAATCCCTGCTAATCCCACCAACCACCCGCGCAAGTGGACGAGAGGGGGATTCACAGGGAGGGATTGGGTGTCAGGTGGGGGAACAACCCAAACCCCACGTGGGTTGATTTTCCTTTGGATTAATTTCCACAGATAGCGAACAAAGCCTAAATTTCTACCTCTCCCGTGCGTCACGCACAAGGTTGTACTCAAAGTGGAGAGCTCTCAAAAAAAAAAAAAAACTCCAAATACTAGCATTCGCTTGTTGGGCTATCATCGTACCGGCGTGCGTCAGCGAGCGCTGTTTTTGTTGAGGTCAACATGGGCAGTGGTCCAGTCGAAACTCAAATTTGTACAGGGCCTTCCGAGATTTAGGCCCATGACGTCTATACTTCACAGAACGAATTGGCCGGCCCGGTACGCACTTTAATTGTGCCTGTGCACCTAATTGTGAATTTTGGGCGACAGTAAGGACATGGAATCATGGATAGCGATTACCGTTGAGAAATGAGAGTTGAGGTAGGGCCTGTTTAGATGTCATGGCAAAATTTTTCATCATGTTATATCGAATGTTTGGATACATGTAAATTTTTCATCATGTCACATTGAATGTTTGGACATATGTAAATTTTTCATCATGTCACATCGAATATTTGGACACATGTATAGAGTATTAAATATATAAATATAGAAAGAAAAACTAATTACACGCTAGTTAGGACATGGAATCATGGATAGCGATTACCGTTGAGAAATGGGAGTCGAGGTAGGGCCTGTTTAGATGCCCTGGCAAAATTTTTCATCATGTCACATCGAATGTTTGGACACATGTATAGAGTATTAAATGTATAAATATAGAAAGAAAAACTAATTACACAGATTGCGTGTAAATTGCGAGACGAATCATTTAAGCGTAATTGCTCCATGATCTGACAATGTGATGCTACAGTAAACATTTACTAATGACGGATTAATTAGGCTTAATAAATTCGTCTTGCAGTTCACATGTGAAATCTGTAATTTGTTTTTGTTTAATACTTCAAATGTGTGTCCATATATCCAATGTGACACGCCAAAACTTTTCACCCCTAAATCTAAACATAGCCGTAGTAGAAGTGTTTTAAAATCTCGAGGTCCCCTCGAGCGTTCAAACACCATCCGAATTGTTGTTAAATATTACAGAAAAAACTAGTCCACGCTATCCCGTGGGGACGGGATAACTTTCTCATCCTTATCCACCCGATCGCTCTGCCTCCGTTGCCATGCTTCTTGTCACGAGCGCCAGGTAAGCGCCTTGCGCTTCGACCATGCCGGCGTGACGCCGGAGGCCTGTCTCTTTGATGTCATCGTTGTCGTCATCCTCCCCACCGCCGCTTCCTCATCCTCCTCCTCCACCGACGCCCGCGCCGTCAGCAGCGGCGGCGACGACGGGCGCAGGCACTCGTGCCACCTCACTCCCCTCTATCTCCCTCTCCCATCCACTCTCTCTCTCTCCCTCTAGGGAGAAGGCTGAGAAGGCGGAGACGAAGCCGGCTGGGAGGAACGGGTCGTCGTCGTCGTCTCTGGTGGTCGAGGAGGATGACGACTTCGCGGCCTCGGCGAGGTGTCACGCCCAAAAATTCACTAGTAATTTCCGAACTTATTTGTGCATAAAACCCTCATCCAGGAATCAGCTGAGGTACACAAACTAACAATTTAATATACAAATATATCATAATAATAACGTTACATACTTACAAAAGAAAAGAAAACAGCAGCAGAATTAACGGTCTAGCGATGGCTTCAGCTCCACTCCCACAGGCAGCTCAACTGGGGTATAAGCCAAACGTCTTCTCCTTCCGGATCCTTTTTCTTCAACTGAGGTTGATTGATTATTGCAAGGTGAGCATATGATATACTCCACAAGCCACACAGCAAATATGCAAGTGCACAAGGATACCAAAGGATGGCATAATATAGACTCATTTGCAAAAGCAGCACTTAGCAAATATTTGAGAATGTAAAACAATAGAGTAATTAATCAATTTTAATCAACACTGAACAGCACACCCATGCTGCTCAGGCCCAACCATTCTGAACAATCATATCCAGCTGTACAGATCTAACTCCAAACCAGGAGCTAAACAAATTATTACCAGTTATAGCATCAACAATTATTGTGAGAGGTGTGAGACTAATCACGAAAAACATTGCTCAACCCGCCCATGACTGCGGGTACGGCTATTCGAATAGTTTTACTCTGGCCAGAGGTGTACTACTGTACCCACAAGACACAGCCTCAACATCATGTCTACTATGCGTCGCGATACTGGAAAGTACCCGAATAAAGGTTGTGACAATACCCCCTGCACAACACAACTCACCACAGTGCACCGTTCCTGGATCATAATCACCCCCTCTACAACCAGAGGCATGGACTCCCCAGCGACCCCCACGGACTTCTCGCCGCTTCTCAGTCTGGTGCCCCGCAATGAATCATGCTATACAAAGGGTAAAGCCGTTGCCCACGCTGGCTTGTGGTTGGCCACCTCTCTCCTTTCCGAGGTCATCAAGTCCTGGTGTCCTATCCACAAGTCCAGGAAGCACAACTTGCAAGCTTGCTGGGTTTTTCTCAACGCACAAGCCGAAATCCATGCTTACAAAGAGCGTGGAATTCAGCGTACTTCTCCAACTCATGATGTCTATTGTCCTATTCACAAGACGAAGAATCACGACTTCTCAGGCTGCAAGGTCTTTCTCCGTGCCATGAAGACGACGCTTCCCAAGGTCCAACAGTCAGGAACCTCTCTCGAGGAGACAGACAAGGAACAAGGAGCGACGTTGACTTCGGATCGTTTCGTTGGAGTAATCGATATCGATCCCCGCGAACCATCAGTCCTTCACTTGCTTGAAGACTATGGCTCGTCATCTTCCAGTACAACACGCGACGTGTTTGCCATCGGTAGAACTAGCACGTCTGCACAGGCTAACGTAGAGGCGGAGAACCAGACGGCCACGCCAGCCCAACATCTCGGCACCGTCAATGCAATATTGAGAGAAGCTCCCTATGACCCCATGCTTAACGATGACCTCGCACGATGGACGGAACGACTACGGGAATCGGTGGCCAATCTCAGTAACGCATTCGAGGAAGCTGCTACCAGAGCACAACCGGAACGACCGACAGCTGGCGGTGCCGACGGTGAACCACCGGAGCAGCGGACGTCGCCTGCACGAGCTACCCCTCCACCTCGCGGCACCGGCGATCTCCGCGACCATCTGAACGGCCGACGAGAAGCACGACGCGCGTGAGACAACAAGAATCGTTCCCGACATCGTGTTTCCTCACGACGTTGCGAGAACAAGGAGCGAGGAGGCCGCTCGAACGAGGACCAACATCACCGTGATTGTTATAACCGCCGCGATCGCGATAACCGCGAATAGCGGACACCAGAAGATAATGGTCGGGGGCATCGACATGAAGAAGATGATAATGGTGACCAGCGCCAGGACAACAATGGTGGACGATGACAGAATTCTCGAGATCCTGAACGTCGCCCTCGGAATCGCACGCCGGAGCCGAGTGAGCCATCGTCGTCATCGTCATCATCATCTTCGTCTTCGTCATCCGATAGACGTCCACGGAGGACACACAATCGCCGACAACCCGCTGCCCTCAGCGCTAGGTGTAGAGCTTTCAACCGTTCTCTACATGATGTCCGATGGCCTGAGAGATTCTGACCCGGATCAATAGAGAAGTACGATGGAAGTACTGACCCTGAGGAATTCCTCCAAGTCTACTCCACGGTACTATATGCTGTTGGGGCAGACGACAACGCGTTAGCAAACTATTTACCAACGGCGTTGAAAGGTTCTGCGTGTTCGTGGCTAATGCACCTCCCACCTTACTCGATCTCTTCATGGGCAGATTTGTGGCAACAATTCGTCGCGAACTTCCAAGGAACTTACAAGCGCCACGCGATCGAAGACGATTTACACGCGTTAACACAGAATCAGGGTGAATCTTTGAGGGACTATGTTCGGTGCTTTAATGAGTGCAGAAATACGATCCCCGATATCACTGATGCTTCTGTGATCCGCGCTTTCAAAATAGGTGTCAGAGATCGCTATATTACCCAGGAGTTGGCAACAAGGCGAATTACTACTTGTAGGCCCCCATTTTTATAACAGGAATCACTCGTGTTAATAGTACCATTTCCCTGGATCAAGTAGTCTTGTACTCACGATTACATTGCTGAAATATCAAGTGCGCATACAAAGATTGTCTAGCGCGAATTATTACATCATAGGCCCGCAGGCAGTCTTAGAACATAGGACCAAATGGTCCGGAATACATCCAAAAGCAGAAAATAGATAAGCAGCGGAGACAAGGCAGCGGCGACACCATTGCCACAGGCAACGACCGTAACTAAGACCTACTAAGCGCCGCCATCTTCCGCATCCTCCTGAAGATAAGCATAGGGATCCTCTTCGACTTCATTGCTATCCACTGATTAAATTTTGCAATAGCAAGAGTGAGTACTAACCGTACTCAGCAAGCCACCATAACAACAATGCATATGATAGTGGTAGTCAAAGTATGGCCATTGGTTTATTTGCATAAAGCTAGTTTAACAATTCTTTTCACAAGCCTATTATCTAGCATAGACTAGTCCAGTTTTAATTCCAGTATTTATTACACAGCAACGGTTCTGTTCACCATCCATTGTCTTCCCAAAGATGGCTTCCCGTTACTAGCCGTAATGGTTTTCTGGGGTTTACTCCTTCTCGCCTCTCGAGAAGTTGATCCGCCAGTACAAAATCATCATGCATATCCCATCCCAATCAATTTAAGAATTTAGAGTCTAGCCAAGTGTAATACATGTCCCGGTGCTCATTATCCGTGAGCACGGCTATTCGAATAGATTTGGTTTACTCACACTGCAGTGGATGTACACTTTACCCGTACTCCGCGACTTGCCCAACACATGAGCCTACGTCCCAACGAATGAGACTTCCCACGGCAAAGCCTTTCAATAACCTCACATTGGCAGTACCCGCTCCATGAACTTACATCCTCATGCACTCTAGGCGTCATAAGTTTCTAGCAGTGAGAGGAGTTTTGGCGCTCCCAGGAAGGGAAGACTCACACATGCATTAAGTTTTAGTTAAGTTAAGTTTACACATGGCAGTCCTACCGATGGCGACACCACTGTAAGCAGTCACCCCTCGCGGTCCCATCAATAGTTGCCCCACCGTAGGCCCTGCCCCACACACATCAAGAATAACCACTATGCAGGGATACTGCCTCCGCTCGGCTATGTACTCCGGTAGGTCTATACCCATACGAGAAGTACGGTTGTACGAGGGTCATTTCATGCTTAACTTTATGGCTCGGTCCTTAATTGACCAGGGACGGCACTAGCCTTTTCCGGACACCACCCAAGTACCCCAGCCGCCCCAGTCGAAAACAGTGTTTAATTTTGTTTCTCCTTTCACAATTCATGTCATCCTTGTCATGGCAATGTGGCGCTCATGTCTCCACATGCCGCATCTCAACTACTTTCCCTAAGGTAGTTGCCTAAGCATGTAGCACTTGATAAATATGAGAATGCATGATTCTAATTAGCAGGACTAAGCATTTGTCAATATTGACTAAGTACACATGATAACAGGGTTTACAAGGGTCATACAGATAATCAATATCAAGGCATGGCATATATAACAAGTAGGGCATTCATATTCGTATATATAGCATGCAATTTTATTTAAATCAACATAATTTTCGCAATAGGTTCAACATGCTCAAAGATTAGTGATGACTTGCCTTGATCGCAGTCTTGTTGTCCCTGCTCCTCAATCGACTCAACAATTCCCTCGGAATCTAAATTTACGTGCGAAAGATCGGATTTGAATTCAATTAGAATTCAAATAAATTCACCAAAATTCAAACAGTACAAAACATATTGAGAAAATGGTATCATCAGATAGACCTTGATTTTAGATGAATTTAGGTTCAAGTTTCATTCAATTCCGAGTTAAAATGAGTGAGTTATGAGGGTTTAAAGATTCAAACTTGAACTAATTCGGAAAATTGTGAAAAGCTACTGTTCCTAATGATTTATTTTTTTTGTCCGAAACATTATCCAACACCCACAGTGGCTGACCTGTGGGCCATCCTCCTATTTCATTTCTGGTTTTTTTATTTTTTTTAAAGGAAATCCTGCTGTGTCATTGACAGGTGGGTCCGGCCCCCTGTTGACTGAGGTCAAGCCGGACCTTTAACCTCCGGTGGGACCCGCATGTCATTGAGACATTTACTTAAAGCCCAATTTAATTAGATTTCTAAGCATCTGAGCCTACATGTCACAGGTTCACAATAATATCATTAGTTCGAGGATTACTGTACACTAATGAAGTGGGGTCCACATGTCATAATCTCTCCCTCTCTCGTTCTTTTCTTTCTCCCCGTCGTCTTCTTCCTTCCGCTCGTGACGGAGCAGAGGAGCGGCGTGCGACGATGCGACGGCCCGAGCCAGAACGGCTCGGCGCACGGTGGGGCAAGCGGTGGCGCATCACCGGAGACCCGCCGGCAGCGGCGGCGAAGCGCGGCGATCGTCCGGCGTGCGGCGCGACGGCGGTCGACGGCACCAAGATCCCAAAATCGGCGGCGGCACAATGAGGACCAATGTGAGCGCAAGCAACGACGATTCAACCATCTAGGGTCCACATGGAGCATATAGAAGCAAAAATCTAGCCTAGGTTGTATTGGAACGAGGTCCCTCCACGATGAGCTCGGCCATGGCGCGGTGGCGGCCGAAGTCAGCACGGTTACGGCGGCGCACACCCCAAATCGAGAGGGCCGCTGGCTTCTAGGTGTCCAGGCAATACTACAGGCGCGAGGGCTTACCACGAAGTGGCGGAATGGCGGAGTTCGACGGCACGCGGCGTGGTGCAGCCGAAACAGGGGCAGACGACGGTCAGCGACGGTTGCAGGTGTTCGACGCTCGTCCTCCCTCGCGTAGCGGCTCCCGGCTCCCTCCAACAGCAGCAACAGCAACGCGAGCACCTCCTCAACACACCCTGCCACCCACACCAGCCGAGAGGCCCTGCGGCGGTGGCGCGGACCCCGCCCACCAGGTGTTCGACACCCGGCGACGCGTTTTCTTTCCTCTGAGATGGAGCAAGAGCTTTGGGGAACAGAGAAACAGATGAGGGGTTGATCTTGGATAAAGTCGAGCTAAAGGCGAGCTTATAACAGCGAGAGGAAGGGCGATTTCTTAATGGATAAGGATAATCAATGACTCGGCTTTGGTTCGATCTCACCCAGGTTTCGGTTCAATGTGCAGGTGCAGCATGATTGCCTACGTGGTAGTATGCAGGAGAGGTATCGCTAGCTGGACAAAGGGGCACCGCATTAGCTAGCGGTCTCAACCGGGGGCGACAAGAGGCGACGTGACGGCGACAAGAGCGATGGCGACGGATAGAGATAACGGCTTGGATAGGGGCGCAGGGCTATGCCCTAGGGTGACGCGGGGTCGTCGTGGCGGCTGTTATCACTCCATCCCGAGGGCGACGTGCGAGGGGATGGGATGACGCGGGCACCCGTGGCGGCGCAGCTTTGACGCGGGCTTTTGGCGGCTCGGTCAGCTATGGGCCCACGCGGCGTGGCGCGGCGCGGTGCGGCGCACAGGTCGGGACAGTGGGCGCGCGGCAAGGCAGCAGTTGGAGGGGGCGGCGTCGAGCGTTCAGACGGGTTAGGCACAGATCGAACACCTGGCGCGCAATGAACAGTAGCAACCCGAGAAACATCACAATTAGGGTTTTCTAATGAAAATTTTTATGGAATTTTTGTTTAGCCCACTACCCCTATTTCCATTATAGATCTACCCACATCATATACTTCTAATTTCATGATTTATTGAACCCAAGAATTAAGGATTAATATTATTACCCTTGATCTATATTCCTTAATTCTCAACTTTATAGATTCTAACCTTTGTTTTTCTATAACCTCATATTTGATTTATTACACCCTATGTCAATAACTAATATTCTATTTGTATTATGTTTTTCTTATTTCGCCATATTCTGGATTTTATTATTTGACTTCCATCTCAACTTACTTATCTTATATTATTTAATTTAAACAATATATTTGCAATAGAGAAACGAATAACACCAGCATGATGCAAAAGTTTTAAAAAGTTCAAAATTTTAGTGATTTTTATTATTGAGGATTTTTAGGATGTTACACTACTACTCGAAGGTTGTTCGAGGTTGTCGATTGATGTGCCCACGTAGACGACGCGCTGAGACGCAAAAACGACAAACCAAAGGCGGGAGGAGAGAAGAAGCCAGCCAAGGACGCATCCGAATCAAGCAAGAAGAAAAGCGGCAAGAGTGGGAAGAGGAAAGCTCAAGCAGAAGTCCTTGCATCTGAATACGAGTGCCCGCCCAAACACCCAGACCCACAGGGCAGTGATACAAAGAGAATATGGTGCCCCATACACAAGTCAGACAGACATTCTCTGGAGGAGTGCCTCATCTTCAAAAAATCGTTGGAAAGGCAGCTGGCTTTGGAGAAGGGCAAGCGAGTACGTGTAGTCGAGAAGGCAACTGAGACAACTACTCAGGACTCGGACTCCGCGTACCCAGATTCCGATCTTCATGTCTCGCACATCTTCGGAGGTTCCACAGCATACTCTTCAAAGCAAGAATACAAAAAAGTGGAGCGTAAGGTATGTTCGACATGGCAGGGGGCTGCACCCAAGATGAAGTGGGCTGAATAGAAGATCGAGTTCTCAGATGAAAACCACCCCAAGGCTGCTGTTATACCAGGATGATATCCGATCGTGGTCGAACCCACTATTCGGAATATTAAAGTAGCGCGAGTCCTCGTCGATGGTGGCAGCTCCATCAATCTTCTCTTCGCCAGCACTTTGGACGCAATGGGAATTCCACGAAGCGAGTTGACACCTACCGATCAACCCTTCTATGGAATCACCCCTCAATCTTCATCCAAGCCATTGGGCAAGATTACGCTTCCGGTGACTTTCGGCCAAGCAAGCAACTTCCGAACGGAGTAGATAACATTTGATGTAGCTGAGTTCGACACAGCATACAACGCCATCATTGGAAGAACGGCACTCACGAAGTTCATGGCCGCATCTCACTACGCGTATCAGGTACTCAAGATGCCCGGGCCGAAGGGAACAATCACTATCCAAGGGAACGCAAAGCTGGCGGTCCAATGCGACAAGCGGAGCCTCGACATGGTCGAGCACACTCCCAGCCCACCTGCCACAGCCGAGCCAACCAAGGAAGTGATCAAAACAACTAAGACGCCGAAACCAGACGGCGCAATCAAAATCGTCCCACTCTCCAGTGCCAACCCCGACAAGACGGTCAAGATCGGGGCATCACTGAACGAGAAATAGGAACTCACGCTCATCACCTTCCTCCGTGACAATGCGGACGTATTCGCTTGGCAGCCGTCCGACATGCCGGGGGTCCCCAGGGAGGTGATTGAGCACAAACTTATGGTGCGACCCGATGCCAAGCCATTAAAGCAAAAACTGCGGAGATTTGCACCAGATCGAAAACAGGCCATACGAGAAGAGCTCGATAAACTTCTTAAGGCTGGTTTCATCAGAGAGGTACTCCATCCAGAGTGGCTAGCCAACCCAGTCATGGTGTGGAAGGCCAACGGGAAGTGGAGGATGTGTGTCGACTTCACCGACCTCAACAAGGCGTGCCCCAAGGATCACTTCCCTCTTCCTCGAATAGACCAACTGGTGGACTCAACAGCTGGTTGTGAACTGTTAAGCTTCCTTGATGCTACTCCGGCTACCACCAAATTAGCATGGCAAAAGAGGACGAGGAGAAGACAGCATTCATCACACCGTTTGGTGTATTCTGCTACGTCAAAATGCCGTTTGGACTCATAACCGCAGGGAACACTTTCCAGCGCACGGTCCAAGGGGCACTTAGTGATCAGTTGGGTAACAATGTTGAGGCCTACGTCGATGACATCGTTGTCAAAACCAAGACAGGCGACTAATTGATTGACGATCTACGGGAAACCTTCGACAACCTCAAACGATATTGCCTCATGCTCAATCCTGAGAAGTGCACGTTTGGGGTACCGTCAGGCAAACTGCTCGGATTCCTCGTCTCTGGCAGAGGAATAGAAACAAATCCCGAGAAGATCAAGGCAATCGAGAACATGAAGTCGCCCACAAGGCTCAAGGACGTATAGAAGCTAACCGGATGCATGGCGGCGCTAAGTAGGTTCGTCGCTAGGATGGGAGAACGAGGGCAGCCTTTCTTCGCACTGCTAAAAAAGCAAGACAAATTTGTATGGACACAGGAAGCCGAAGAGGCGTTCATCGCACTCAAGCGCTACTTGTCAAATCCCCCTATACTTGTTGCTCCCCAACCTAATGAAGAATTGTTCCTCTATATTGCCGCTACGCCCTACTCTGTGAGTACTGTCATTGTTGTGAAAGAGAAAAGGTGCAGAGACCAGTCTATTACATCAGCGAAGCTCTACACGACACAAAGACAAGGTACCCACAGATCCAAAAACTGCTCTACGCAGTAATCATGATGTCAAGAAAGCTACGCCACTACTTCCAAGCCCACAAGGTAACAGTTGTCTCCGCCTTCCCTCTTGGCGAGGTCGTGAGAAACAAAGACGTTGTCAGCCGCATTGCGAAATGGGTAATCGAGCTAAGCCAGTTTGACGTCCACTTTGTACCATGAACAGCCATCAATTCCCAGGTTCTCGCCGATTTCGTAGCCGATTGGACTATGCCTGAAAACAGGTCAGGCAGCCAAACGAAACACGGACAATGGCGTTCGATGGCGCGCTCAACAGCCAAGGAGCATGTGCAGGGTTCATCTTGACATCACCTTCGGGAGATCAGTTCAACCATGCAATTCACCTCAACGTCAGGGCGACCAACAACACAGCCGAGTACGAAGGACTACTCGCTGGGATGAGAGCTGCAGCTGCACTTGGAGTCAAGCGACTGATCATGAAAGGGGACTCCGAACTAGTCGCAAACCAGGTGCACAAAGACTACAAATGCTCTAGCCCTGAGCTGTCCAAGTATCTCGCAGAAGTCAGGAAGCTGGAAAAAAGATTTGATGGGATCGAGGTCCGACACGTATATCGCAAGGACAACATCGAGCCGGACGATCTAGCACGGTGTGCGTCCAGACAAGAACCACTCGAACCCGGCACCTTTCTGGACATCCTGACTAAACCATCAGTGAAAGAGGCAAACGACGAAGATAGCCCAGTAACCCCCGACATTAGCCCGGGGGCTACAGAGGCAGAACGCGTCGTTGCCGACATCGTGACCACGGACGACTGGCGCACCCCACTCATTAAATTCATAAACAGCGACGAGTTGCCCGAAGACGACGCAGAAGCCGAGAAAATAACCCGTCAAGCAAAAATCTACTGCATGATCGGCAACGATTTATACAAGAAGGCGCCGAACGGGGTACTTCTAAAATGCTTCTCGTCCGACGACGGCAAGCACCTCCTCCTCGACATACTCGAAGGGGTCTGCGGGTCACATGCCGCCAGTTGTACATTGGTCGGAAAAGCCTTTCGACAAGGATATTTCTGGCCAACCGCCCTCAAAGACGATTGCGACATGGTACAACGGTGTGAAGCTTGTCAATTTCACAGCAAACACATGTTCTTTGTATGATTAAAATTAGGAATTGAGCTCCGAAAAATCCGAGAAAATTCCACAGAGTATAATTAACCATGGATAATTTAACAAAAATTAAATCCATCCATGCTTTATATTTAGGAAATTTTATTTCCCACATTTAATTTCACTTGTAAATTAATGAATATAAATTCTAATAATAATTTATTAAATAATTTATAAATCCTAAAACGAAAATCAGGATGTGACAGCGACATTCTCCGACTACGTGAATCAATGACCAGGGAAGCTTACCGATGGAGTGGGCGTCTTCCGGCGGTTGCCGAGCACGGAGGAAAATTTCCTCCCCGTCTTCGGAACCTTGCCACCGCTGGTCGTTGCAGCAGCAGTGGCAACAGCCGCATCGGACGCCTCCCGGGCAACGTCGTCCTTCAACAAAGCTGCCGTTTGATGGTCCACGAGCGGCCCGATGACGTCAGTCAAGGGCAGAGCCTGCGCAACATGAAGTCACGATGCGGTATAAGTATTGAAAGGGAAAGGACCGTCGACTACACTCACGTTGATCGCGGCTTCACGCTCAGCCGCCTCCCTCTCGCAAAGAGGGGTGGGGACATTGCTCGCCGTCGTGGGACCGCTAATCATCACCTGGGCAACACGGTGTTCCACGGTTGCGCCGCTCAGACCTGCAGATCGAGAACCAAGTTTTGACAAGTCAGGAGGAATGCGCATAAAAGGAGAGGAACCCAAAATACAAGAAAAATACCCCGAGAAGAAATCCGGCTCGCGTCCTCCGGCCCAGAGTAGTCAAAGGCTGGATGGGCTCCAGCCTGGAGCGGCTAGATCCGTCTACCAATGAAGTCGACAGCGACTTCATACCCCGATAACCCCCGTACTCGGAGGTCAACAATGATATCGATGAAAGATTGGAGGGATGAGATCAAGGCGGGTTTGGCGGTCCAAGATGAAATCTTGTCTGGTTGCTCCTCAGGAACAATGAAGACTGGATCCGAATCTTCTATCTGAAGATAGAACCACCTCCCCTGCCATTTGCTGCGAGATGAGGGGCACTGGAAGGGGATGTATCGCGACTTCAGGCCATCCCGAAGTCGGAAACCGACAAATCCGGACACCTTTTTAGGTTCCATCCAGTGCAACTCATAGTAAAAGCAGAAGAGGTCGAGAAACAGCTCTACCCCAATGTAGGCCTCATAAAGATGAGAGAAAATGCTAAGGAGGGCTATGGAGTTGGGGTTCAAATGAAGCAGAGAAAGACCATAGAAGTTCAAGACGAGAAGAAAAAACTCGAAAGGCGGGGGAAGAAAACCACAAAGAATGTAGTCCTCAATCACAATCATGCGGCCTAGGACGGGTTCAGGTTCAGTACCTCCCGTTTCCCTCTCCATGGTACCGCGACCGGGGAGAGCGCCCTCCTCTTGCAATTTATTCATGGACGCGCGGCTGGAGGTGGACTTGTCGAGATCCATTGCCGCGGGAGATCGCCGGAGAAGAAGCCGGAGCAGGCGAACCTAGGGTTTGTGTGGGAGCGGAGAAGACAAAGAACGTTTGGAAACAGGAAGTTTCTCACAAATGCCGGACTCCAAAATGTATTCCCAAAACTCCCTTAAATAGGCGCACTACCGACGGTGCAAATTCCAAGGAAAAGAGAGAGGTGGCCGCCGAAAATTTCTGGGTCCGTTGCGTGAGGCGGTTTCTTGGACTTCAATTTAAATTCACTCATAACCGTTGGACTTCACATGTTGTTGTCGAACGCTCTTTGTCTCTACGGCCCTCACACCGAGATCGACCAGTCGAGAACGACAACAATTCCGACATCAGAAGTCGCGATTGGTTAGATGAGTTCATTTAAGTTGAAGTCGGGGGCTACTGTCAGGGTTACAGATAAGGTATATCCTCTACCCTTGGATGTATGCTATACGGCAATACAGTATATCGGTGCATATACGGACATTCTCTGAACACGCTAAGGAAATCCATCACGAAGTCTGCCAATTGAAAGGTTACTACCCGTATAGGACTGGGTCGTTACTATATTGTGCAGGGTCCGGTGTCTCCGAGTCCTACTTGGAAACCGTTTGACCTGCGATATAAAAGGGACACCCTGGGGGAACTTATGGCATCGAATCTTAGAACCTACACAACGACCATAGCCTACGAAGTTGGAGACTACAGGAGCCAAGTCGACGGGTGATCTAGTCGAATCAACTCGACTACGATCTCGTCGGTACCGCCGAGTTCTACTACTCCCTTTGTAATATGTGGTTCTTTTCATATAATCCCATATCAACTGGATTAGGGCTATTACCTGCTAAGGGGCCTGAACCAGTATAATCTTTGTCTCTTGTTTCGTTGATGTCGTATTACGTAGATCCTCATACCAGTGTACCCTAGTACCCTCTATATCCAGTCTACGGGTATCCCCCGTCGACAGGCACGGTTAATGTTTCACAATAGTAGCTCGCGAACCGGTCCTTAATTGTCATGAGCACGACCTTCAAAACCATGTGCTCACAACCCACCATTGTCAAGTTTTAATTATCATAACACGATTAACCATCATGAGCTACCATTAAATATAATCATAAATAATAATGTAGTATGATTCATCCCATTAATGAGCTAATGTTTCTAAGCATGGCTAAGCAATTATATATATATAGCTTTTAGCGGAACCAAACCAATATATAAGGTTCAAGCTAATCAATTTGTTACCCAAGGTATCAAGGAATAGAGTAATCAATGCAAATTGGCCATAACAAAGGAATAGGTTCACACCACTCGGTGACATTCGAAAATAAATGCACAGTTGAAATAAATAGAGAATTTAAATATAGGATTAACATGCTCAAAGGAATTGTGTTTAGGATCTTTTTGACTTGCCTTGCAATAATCGGTCTTCAATTAGTCTTCTGAATCTCTTCCGACGCACTCACGAACCTTCGCAACGACGGAAACGACAAGCTAACACACAAAACGGACAAAAAGACTAATAAAAACCAAATAAACAGTACATATAAAGTAAACAAACATGTAGATCATGATTTTAAGTGAATTTAGCAACTTGAACCACTCGAATCCGAGTTACGATGATTTAGTTATGAATTTTCTAAAATTAATCTGATTTTAAGACTTATTTTTAGAAGGGAAAAGGGCTTCATGACATCATCGATGACGTCATCACCAGCGAGAGGCTCAGGACATCACGGTCACCGGCGATCTAGGTCACGGCGGCGAGAACGGAGGGAACCAACGCGACGAGCCCGACGCGGGGAACTCATTGAGGGCGGCACGACGACGAACGATGACGGGAGACAGCCGGCTTCGAACTCCGAAGGGCGACGAGGTACTGGTCGACGATGACAGCGGCGTTCCGGCGACGAGCAGCAGCAACGGAGGGGTGGACGGGCTTTCCTTGCTTCTACGATGCCAATGGAGGCTTCAGCCAGGACCAGCGAAGACGGCAACGGCGTTGCGGCTCGGCTGAAGATATAATAGATCGGCTTCACGGTGACGACGGTGCTCCGATGGCTTTCGGCTTCGCGGAGGTGGAGGCCGGTCTTCTTCTCCTTCTTTCGAACCCAAAGGCGGCAACGTCGACCGAATACGACGATGGACGACGACGAACAGAGCGGCTGGAGCGGCTACCGACGACGGAGAGAGAAGGCGCTTGCGGAGAGAGGCGGCTAGGGCACGGGAGCTCGAGCTAGAGGTTGGAAACGAAAGAGGAGAGCCTGGGGGTTCTATTTATAGCCACGGGAGAGAGAGAGGGCTTGGAACGCAAGGAATCGCGCAGAGAAAACCTAGGGTTTGGTGGAGAGATAAACTCAAAAACGAATCCAACCTCGCGTCGAATTCAAAGGGATAAAATATAATTCCTTAGGGGAAAAGGAAGAGGAAAATAGGAGGAATATTTTCCCTCAACTAATTCAAGAAACGGCCGAGAGGAACGGGCGAATCGGGCGGAGGAATCGGCAGCGGCACACACGGCTCGGTGGCTGCACGGGCTCTGTCCAAGCTTGAAGACGACACTGTAGCAGGGAGGCTAATTAGACTTTAACTGGGCTTCTTTTTCTCCAGCCCGATTGAAGGAGGGACAAGAAATGGACTTCAGAGGAGGAATAAAGCCAGCTGAAAGGAAGGGAGAATGGGCAGAGGACTAAAGGTGAACTTTTCCAGTTTCAGCCCGAAAAGGAAAAGGGGATTTTATTTACTTTTCCAATTAAATTAATCACTGAAATGATCCTTGAATTGTTAAAAATACTTTCAGTGCTCAAATAATTTCAAGAAAAATCCTGAAAATACTTAGACACTCAAAGTACTCAACAAGATTATAATCAGACCATTCAATAATTAATTTAATATGTGGATAATTACTGAAATGTTCTTTGTATGATTAAAAATAGAAATTGAGCTCCGAAAAATCCGAGAAAATTTCAGATAGTAGAATTAACCATGGAGAATTTAATAAAAATTAAATCCAGCCATGCTTTATATTTAAGAAATTTGATTTCCCACATTTAACTTCACTAGTAAATTAATGAACATTTAATATAAATTATAATAATATTTTATTAAATAATTTATAAATCCTGAAACAAAAATCAGGATGTGACACGAGGTCACCCTCAAGCTTGCCTCCCTTGCCGCGCCTTTCTAGCTCACCGCCCTCGTCAGTCTTCTCATCGGCTGGGCATGGCGCCCGCGCTGGCCTGGGCTATTGCTGTCGTCGGGGACAGTAAACAGCCGCCGCCGGTCACCCCTACTCTACCTCCACCGCATGTCGCCAAGGAGACCTTCTGCGTCCGTGCCATGGCCTTCTCCATTAGGTATCAGTCGTCATATCTCAGTATCAGACTTGGTACCCACAAGTATTAGGCATGGTACCTAGGTACCAAAGTTTGTGATACCTAGGTACCAGTCGGTACTAAGGTACCGTGTACCTAGGTACCAAAGTCTATAATACATAGGTACCAGCCGGTACCAAGGTATCAGGTACCACGTGCTAGTCGATACCCAGACGGTACCAAAGGTACCACCAGATGGTACCCAAGGTACCATGTGCCAGGGAAACTCACCTGAAAGCTCACGGAAAGAAAAGGGAGGACCACATAAAATATCCCGTTCTAACGGGACCCCGTTCGGTAGTCTCCCTCTAAATATTATAAAAGAATTGACAACATTTATCCCATATGCATAACCTACTTAAAAAATCATGTCAAAATTAACTCATAAATGGAGATATAAAAAGATAAATCCGATATATGAATAGTATTGTAACTTTAATTGGGCCCCTAATTTAGTTTTTGGCGGTCGTTAGGACATGGACAGCTATTATCCTTAAGAAATGACACTCTAAGCAGTAGAAGTGTTTTAAACTCTCCAAGATATCCTTCAAGAGTTTAAACATCATCCAAATTGTTTTTTAAAAATTACAAAAATATGACAACATTAATCTCATATACATAAACTACTCCAAAAAAAATCATGTCAAAACCAAACTTACACATTGAATTATTAAAAAAAATCCAACATTTGAATACTATTGGTGCTATTAACATTTGAATTTATCTTTTTTTTGTTTCCCAATATTTAGATTGAATTTGAATATAATTTTTTTGGTGGAGTGGTAGATGCTACTATACTCTACACTGCTAGATTTTTTTTTTGAATTTTTCACAACCATTTTTGTTGAATTTAAGTAAAAAAAGTTAGAGTCCTCGTGATTAGAATCCTTTCTCCTCGAAGCATTTTTTTCCCTTTCCCCTAGTATGTTTAAGTAGGCTATTTAAAAAATGCAATTCAAGTTACTTTCTTTTCCTTCTCATTTACTAGTGCTGCAATTACATTCGGAGGGAGTAATACCTTTTCTACGTATTAAATTCTACTAGTCTTTTAGTTTATTATTAATGATTTATTATTAAATTCTACGTTTCAATACCTCACTGTCAGAGCCTGAGCTCCAATAGCCAAGAGTGGAAGAACCCTTTCAGTGGATTCGGCAAAGAAGCAGGTGTACGAATACAAGCTCGTGCTTGGGTGACATGAAGAGAGCTATGTGCCACAGGTTTGGTCCGCTCGGAAACGTAATACCCTACTTTCCTCTCCCAATCTCTTTTAGCAACTCTTACAAGGTGTGTGAAGCTACTTCTCTAGCTAGGACTACTAGGGTTCAATCTTCGGTCCTTTTCCTCTGTAGTCTTGGTCCTCTTCTTATAGCCGATTTTACTCGGGGTTACCACAATGGCTGCCACTTACAAATGTAATCCGTATGAGAGAACTAGGTATGAAGAGTCTTCTCATATGTTGACAGATAGGGCCCATGGAGGTCCCTAGCTAGGGAGTTTCTTGGTGGAGCTAGCGTTGTACGCAGCAGGGTAGCCCGATCGCCTCCTCCTTGCGTCGGTGCATGGCTTAGAGTAGGTTACTAGGATGCTGGTGATGCCTAGTGGGCCTACTTGCTAGCTGTACTGAGGTGGACACATCGGTTATGGTGGGCCCGGCTAAGTGATATGATAGTTAACCATGTCGCCTGACAGTCCACGTCCCTAGCATTTAGGGGTGATGATGGCATGTTCCAAGGTGGGGATGTGTCGTCTTGTCGTACATCACTCCCCGTATACAACCGACGGATTTGTATCCTTGCATTAAATGCGAGATTGGCTATGGAACATGAGGGAATGAAGGCGTAGGTTGAATCACGATTATGTCGTGTGCTTACGCCCCAAGCTCATGGCACAACCAGTTCGACCAAGGGACTAAGCTTTTGGTTCCATTTGTAACAAGCAGGATGCAGCACCATGTGACCTCTTCCGGAGATCTTTAGCGCCCCGAGCAGCCAGAGATGGGGACTCGGATTCCCATTTCTCCAGCACTTATCTATCTGAGAACCGACATAGTCCCTCCATCCCGTAATATAAAACACCCACATATTTTAAGATTTAACTTTTAAAACATTTGGTAACCATTAGCATAATATAAATTTTATTTTATTTGCTGAAAATAATATTATTGATTTGATATTTTAATTTACTTTTATTACTACAAATTTTATGGTATATGAGAAATTATAAGCCAAATATTTGCCTTATATTTAGGGATAGAGGGACTAGTGAAGAAGAAAATGATCGATCTAGCAACGCAAAATAGCATGTATCATTAGCTAATTAGCACGACGTAATACAGTAGTTAATTACATAGCAAAGCCGGGAAATTATACATGCATGACGAACGAAATCAATGCAACATCCGGAGTTGCAAGTAAGCGTAATTTGGATTTTGGGAGATCGGAAGCTCGTCGATATATTTGCTAGCCCGACCGAGGAGGAGAAGCCTTTTGCGAGGGCGAGGACGAGGAGAGGATGATGGCGTCGAGCGCGTCCTTGACCCGGGAGATGTCCGGCGTGGCGCCGTCGGACGCCGGCCAGAACGCGTCGGTCTCCAGCACCCTGAGCTGCATCTGCATGAACTTGACGTAGCTGATGGCCCTGTCCAGCATGGTCACCATGTCCACCTTCCCGCCGCTCGGCACCAGCTCCTGCAGCGCCCTCAGCCGCTCGCTGATCCTCTCCCGCCGGCTCTGCATATGTCAAAACAAACAAACACAACCATGCGTTCAGTTCAATTCAATTCGTCGGAGAACTTGCATCTCGATCCAACTGATGAACACTGCACGATTAGGTTCATATATAGATCGTCGACATGGATGCAATGTAATGTAGTACCTTGGCAGCTGAGCTCTGTGTCTCCTTGTTGTTGGCGCGCTGCTTCTTGGAGTACTCGTGCAGCTCTGATCCCTGCAACGGCGACGGCGGCGGACGTGCCCGCTTCTGCGAACCAGAGGCGGCGGCGCTCCTCGGGGTGGTGGTGGTCACCATCACCATGCCGCTGTCGCCGGAGCCGCCGGAGCTGAAGCAGGAGGAGGGGGAGGAGGTCGCCGCCGTCGGGCCGTAGCCGATTAGGGGAGGCGCGGCGCCGTGCGCGTCCATGTCCATGTCCATCCACGACACTGCGCTGTGCTCCTCGGCGCCGTGACCGTCGAAGGTGAGCGCAGATGACGAGGACGGGGAGGTGGCTGCGGCGGCGGCGTGAACCCAGCCGTCGACGCCGTCGTACGCAACCGCAACCGCACTGCCAGCGTCGCCCGCGTGGATCAGCTCCGTGCTGCACGGGTGGTGGTGGTGGTCGTCGTAGTAGTAGTAGTACTGGCACTGACCGTACGATGGGACATAGCCGGCGCCGGCGTCGAACGGCGCCGTCCCGGCCGCCTCGGGGTCGACGACGACGCCGACGTCGTGCCATGGCATTGACATCGCCTCGTCGCCGGCCACCATAGCCATGGCGAGTAAGCACAGGTGCTACTTGCTGCTGCTGCTGCTGCTACCACTACTACTTGGTATGCTACGAAGCAATTAAGCAGAGGGATGCTGAATTAATGTGGCAACTGGCAAGACAGTGTGCGCCATGGATTATATGGGAGCTGAGCTGCGCCATGGATTCCATGGAGAGGGACACCCACATGGCCAATGGGGAAGACGACGATTAAACAAGAGCGCATGTGCTGGAGGAGATTAACATGGCTGCATTATAATAACGCAGTTGCATTAAATGTTCTTAATTGCTATGATCACCTCCTGCCTGCCTCGTGATGAGAAGCGTAGGCTTCTCCCTAGTAAACGGGATCATCTGCGATGCAAATTCTCCTATTATACAACAGAAATACTATGGAACGGTAATACCGTTTTAATTGAATAGTAAATTGTAGGATCACACAAGACCAAACAAAACTACCAAAGGAGGGTGAATGGTAGGGAAAATCAAAAACCCAAAATTCTTTTGCGGTTAGTTACGATGGCATTAGCAGTCTCGGACATGCACGAATCTCTGAACTAATTGCACGGTGAAAAAATTAATTGTCTGGGAATGAATATAGCGCCATATTTATAGCAATTCCGAGGAATATTGCGTCATATTTATAGCAATTCTGCGCTATATTCCTTCCTAGTTTACAGTCGATTTTTTCACCGTGCAATTAGTTTAGAGATTCGTGCATGTTTGAGACTGCTAATGCCATCGTAACTACTATTGCTATACTAATCTCTAATCTCTCATCATTACAGATTAAAAAACCAAGATGCCATGCACAGATGGCAGGCAAAAAGGACAAGAAAAGGAGAAGCCAGGGAAGATAGGGAGCTCACCGTCAATGTCTGGCTTTAATTACACTGCAGTTACATATAATTATAGTGAAATTACACTGTAGTTACACGTGTAATTCCTATGTAACTATAGTAGTTACACCTTACTTACACACCACTGACATATGTAATTAGTATGTAATTTTAGGACTTACATATGTAATTTTGCGACATGTAAATACACTAAAATTACATATGTAATTTAGGGACTTACAATATAAATATATGCCGACTATTTTTTGGTGAAAAATATCGCGCCATAAATATAGCTACTCCCTTAAAGATTACCCTCGAACGGAGTAAACGTCGAAGCCCTGTCGCCGCCGGTCACACCGCCTGCCTGCCGCCGGTCTGTCACACGCCGATCCGGCACCGCCGTACAACGGCACCTGACAGGAGCGTGTCGTAGGAAAAACGGCGCAAACCGCTTCCTACAAAACCACGATCTCAGTACCAGTCCCAGGACATAGCGCTGGTACCCACGGTGACAAATATGAATCATTGCAATCCTTAAAATAAATAGAGGACTTATTTACCTTAACTTAGGTTGCAACTCAAAACAGCCTGAGAATGCAACCGACGATGCGGACGAGGAAACACCAACAACAGCAGCAGCAGCGGAACCAACGGTCTAACACCCAACACCACAGGCGACGGCTGGGAACCAGGACGAAACCCTAATCTTCACTTCACTTCATCTTCACTTCAAGGCAGAGGAACTATATATATTTATATAGAGCAAAGGTGTGTACTTTCGTACTCAGCAAGTCACGGGAATTTAGGTGTTTAATGCAAGCTTGGAAGAGAGGCGAGGTTGTTTTGCAAATGTTTTGTTTGAAATCATTTTGGAATCACTAAGTGATTATTTCTTTTCAGGTTTTGGGTCGAAAAGAGACTTGCTTCTCGATTCAACTTTAAGAGATGCTTTTCAACAACTCAAATGGTAATATACCGACCTCCTGGGTCAGATCATTACTTCTCGGCTCCCAGAGCCATTTCACTTGATTAATCGGCTCCCAGAGCCTTTTTCATTTTCTCGGACTCCCAGAGTCTAGCTGCCCAGCAGCACAACAATCTGCTTCCACTCGGGAAGCCTAGTCTATGATGCCCGCAGACATCCCGAATCACACAGATTCATTTCTAACCACTCAGGTCATCCATTTGCCACATAGGCTGATTCTGGTGACGATTCCCATTCCACAACAACTTTTCACAAAGCACAGGCAAACAAATCTACGCAACGGGAAACACCTCACATCCGCCCATGACCGTGGGCACGGCTGTTCGAACAGTTAATTAACCTCTGCATAGGGGTACACTTTACCCACACAACGCGATCTTGCTCCCATCACCTAACCCGTGTTCATGATGCACGGCTGGAAAAGGGAGATTCACGACAAGGCATTTCCAAAGCTAACTCTGGGTCACCTCATGCCGCATAGAGGGTCTCCCTAACCAACATCGGGCCAACTCCGGCTTTCCCTTAGGACTCCCGGGTGCCTTCCTCTGTTTCGGACTCCCAGGATGCCTCTACCCCCACATCCCGGCTTTCTGCCTCTATTGGCATACAAGATTTCCCAAAAGTAGCTAATTACTTAGCCAGGGTGTCCCATACCACCATGTGGTTGCACTTCTTATGCTTGATGAATTTCCCACAGGAATCGGTCCTTATATGCGAATACGGGACGGCGCCACCCAGGCACAACACTTGCATCGCGATTTTTCACAAATTCATTTTGTTTTCAAACACGCCGACACCACATGTCGGGTTTTCAAGGCTTCTCAAACCCATTTCCCAAATTCTCGACAATCAACGGTGTATGTGGGATATTTTGGTATACGCACTCAGAGAGCACGGATACCACAGTACCACAAGGGTGGAGCGACAAGGAATCACGGTAGTACAGCCTACAGGAATTAGTGCAACTAATGGGTAGGTCCGTCGGTTTGGCACGCAATCCGAGGCCAAGCAAATTAAGTGTGTGATTCTAATAATGCAAGTTACAAACAAAATAATAATGATTTTCCAATTATAGGAGCAATTGTTTAAAGGGTGACTTTCCTTGCTCAAGGTCTTCACGAAGCTTCACGAATCTTCGAGAAAACCCGCGATCGACGAAAATTCGGTAACCGCAACAATACGCAAACAATCAAACTCTAAAAAAAAGACCAAGAAAAATATCCTATTTAGAATAAATAATAGTGCCATTAGATAGATCTCAATTTTACGGAACTACTGGAAGTAGAACGGGGTCAATCGGACGAGCGGTTGAGAAGATATGGATTTTCGAAGTTTATTGGATTTTCTAATCAAAGGAAAAATGATTTAATAATTTATTAAAACCTTTTTGGAAGGAAAATTGAAGGAGGGATGTGATTTAGACTTCCGCGAGTGGCTTGGGCGCGGCCCGAGAGGAGAGGCACGGCTCGGCCGTTCTAATGGGCTGGCCGGCCTAGAGAGGCGGCCCAAGGGGACGCGCGGGAGAGAGAGGGGGAAGGGTTCGGGTGGACCGGATCCATCGTGCCGGGTCCCGGGACGGGCCCACGAGTTAGCGACTCGGTGCACGGGGGAAGGGTTCATGCGGCGCGGGGCACTAGGGTTTTGCAGACGCGGCTCACGGCGCGGCACACGGGTGGACAAAGAGGTGGCGTGCCCACGCGCAGCCTTAGGGCTCTCCGTGGACCGCGCGCACGGAAGAAAGGGCGGTGGGGGCGGCTGACTGGGTGCTTGACCCGGTCGCGGCCGATGTGGCGCCGACGTGGCGCCTACGTGGCAACCACACGGTCCAGCGGGAGGAGGAAGAAAGGGGCGCCGGCATTCGACGGCGGACGGCGACGGCGTTCGGCAGAGCGGTTCATGGGGATTCAAGAGAGGGTGAGGACACCGGAGTGAAGGGAGGGACAAGAGGGAGCGAACCACTGGTCCGGATTCACCGGAGGGTGGCCGGCGGCGAGCAAAGAGGGGAAACGGCGGCGGTCGACGAGGGATCGATTAAGGGCGGCGGGAGCATCTCCGGGGCTCGGGGAATCCGTTTCCGGCGTAGGATGGGCAATGGACCTCTGAGGTAGGCCGACGACGGCGAGCTACCTCTGGGAGCGGGCGGCAATGGCGGCGAGGCCATGCCGGGCAGCGGCGGGGCGTGGGGCTTCGTCTGTGCGCGTTCGAGAGGCTAGCCGAGCTACCACGTGAGCTGGAGGTGGCGAGAGAGAGCAAGGAAGGGGAACGGAAGGCTGCCGGGTCAGGACGGGCGCTGGGTGATGGCCGGCGGCGCGGGGCGGGCTCTCCGGCCTCGGGTCGGGGAAGGGGAAGAAGGAGGGTGCCCGGAGTCCTCTTCGGCTCCTCGCGTGCACGCCGGCTTCACCAACACGCGTGATGGCGAAGGGAGGCGAGGTCGTCAGCTGCAAGGCGGCAACAATGGAGCGGCGGCCGTGGAAGAGAGATGCTGACAGAGAATGAGATGGGGAGGCTCGGCCTGGGCTTTATAGATGGAGAAGAGGCGGTTTGGGAGGGGGAACCGACATAGAGCGGTCAAAGGTGCAAGGACCGCGAGCTGGCGGTCACGAGCGCAAGTGACCAGGCGGCGACAGGGCATGGCGGTGGTGGTCAGGGGAAAAAGCAGAAAAGGGAGGGGAAAAGGGAGCTCTGCTCCTTGCCGATTTGGGCGAGCAGAGGGAGGAGGGAGAGCGCGTGAGAGAGGCGCTCTGCCTCTCGGTTTTGGAAGCACGCGGCGTGGAGCAACGGGACCGGGCGGCAGCGCGGGCACGGGCGGCGACCGGGCGACTAGCCACACACGGGAAACCGACGGGCGGCGGCAAAAATCGAATGGCGGCAGCAGGAATCGGCAAAGCGGCGATGGCGGTTTGAATCGGCGGGGCGCTGGTGGGGAGCGACGAGAGAGAGAGAGAGAGAAAATCAGGCGAAAGAGAGAGGAAGAGAAGAGAGCGAGCGCTCTCTCTCTCGAGCACGGCGCACGCGCGACGCACGTGTGAGGGGAGGAGGGGAAATGGCTGAGAGAGGAGATGGGCCGAGGGGAGGGGGATTCGGCCCATCCAAAATTAGGAGGAGGCAAAATAGACTTCTACAGAGGAATTGAATTGGAGAGAATTGGAGTTTAGGTTTGAATTCAAATTGCATATTTGAACTTAGCGAAATACGGAGGAGCCAAGGAATGGATTCAAGGTGGACTCGGTTATTTTTGGATTTGGGGGAGAGGGAGGAGTCGACGAAGGGATTCAAAATGGGGATTTGGTATTATCGGAACCGAGGGCAATATTTGGAAATGAGTCCAAAGGGAGATATTGAATTTTGGAATGTAGATTTTGGAAGGTTGAAATTTGAATAGGAGTTTTGATGAGGTTGACTTTTGATGTCGAGGATAGGGAACAAGGGGATATGAATTGAGATCCATGGCGCGACTTAGACTCGCACACAAAGAACAAAATTTTCGCATATAGGATTTTGCCGAATTAGTTTTTAACGTCCCACGAAAAGCGGAGCGTTACACGGTCGGACCAGTGAAGCCTCACCGGTCAGACCGCCCAAACACCTACGGTCAGACTGCCGCTATCCCACCGGTCAAACCGCGCGCACACCTGCGGTTAGACCGTCGGGACCCAGAAACACCGGTAGATGACAAACTCGAAGATGTAGATTGAAACTTTTTGACTTTATTGCATCAACTAGTGTTTACAAAGTGCACCAACAGCATTCCTCACCAAAATCTCGAATTAAACTCGAAACCCTAACTTTCTCTCAACTCTAGTCACTCTAAAAACGATACCGGGAGGCCTCACCCTCCCTCTCTATTTATACATGAGGTAGGCTGTGCAAACCCCACGAATCTAACACAACTTAGGACTCCATAACCCATGTAGGAAACCCTCTCTTGCAAGTAAACAACTCATCTCTTTCCTTATCTCAATCAAACTTCCCGAATTCGGACTCCCTTCCAAATTTGACTCCTCTTTCCATACGTACACAATCCCTCTTGTATACCATATGAATTTCTTCATCACCACGTGCATTGTCCTCTAGCCTTTAGTATCCCGCATGATCTCTTGATCCCTGGACATCAACTTCTCCCAAGTTGACTCCGATCTATCACCGGCAACACTCTCCTGAGGCCTCAAGCAACACTTGCACATGCAACAACCAAGAAACCATATTCCGAGCCCAAGTTCGTCCCAACTTGACTCACATTAGTATAACAATAGTATCCATATGCATAGAAACCATCTAGAAGCCAAATCCCCGAAGGAAATATCCAAATCCAACAAAACAACGCGAAACCGACATCGATCAGGATCCTGCCGGACAGACCGTCGGGCCGGTCGGTCTGACCGGCGGCACTCAGCCGGTCTGACCGCCAGGGTCAACTGAAAACTACCACTTCACAAAACCAACCGTCTTATAAAATCTCCAAATAAACATTAGCAAAGCACCAATATTTTCATCACAAAATCTAAATCAACTCCTTGATTCTACAATCTCCCCCTTGATGAAAATCATTGGCAAACAACAAATGGTTTGTGGTGTTTTGTGAAGCAAATCCAAAAAGCATCTTCAATGCATATTTTCAAAGAAAAATCTCTCACTTTTAAAAAAAAGAAATTCCTTCTAATAGACTATTCTTTTCACATATTTTTATTTTTTTTCACATTTATGTTATTTTAAATTATATTCCTACTTAACTCTAGCTTTTCTTTCTCCAATTAATGTGGGGATTTTTATTCCAAATTTTAGTTATTTATACATATTATGGCTACTTGAACTCTTATTTTTATTTTTTAATTTTTATTTTTTCAAATATCGTGTTGTGTTGTTGATTACCCTTTCTTTCAATATTTCTTATTTTTAATTTCGATTTTCTTAATTCTAAAATGTAGTCCTAATTGAAATAACACTTTTATTTTTATAATTCCGAAAATTGTTTTATTTTACTAATTTTCTTTCAATATGTCTTATTTTTATTCCCAATTTCAACTATTTCTATATCGTATGCCTACTCAAATTCTTTTTTTTATTAATATGATAATTTTTAGCCTCAACGTTAAACATGGTGAATCTTTTAGAAGATGTTTTAGTAATATAATAGATAGATGAGACAATAAGTTTTACACCTTAAGCGATTAGCACCTCGATCTTTCAATATTTGACATGGCAAGAAAATGGTTGTTCTTTTATAACTATTCCTAGAAGAACCTGGGTGGGGATACCTAGGGCTTGTTTGGTTCAGTGCCATGCCAAAATATTGGTAGTGCCAAAACATATGCATGTTTTGGCACTACCAATAATTTGGTAGAGACGAATTGTAACTACTTCAATATGTTTAGATTGATATCAATTGGGAGCCAAATTTTATATTATGGTGGAGAAACTTCTAGAATTATATCAAATTAAGCATGAGCAATTGAGCATTACCATCCATTGGCTTCAAACCAAACCATCATATTTACTATTCAAACTACCAAAAATTTGGCATGGCACATTTTGGCATCAATCCAAAGTGGCCCCTAATTTTCAATTAAGTGTTTGTTGTTAGAGAAGACAGACAGGTTACATTGTACGAACTGCTCACCTGCTCACATACTATCATCCCCTGTAATTATCATATCATAACACACAGCCTAAATCTCAAAATATAACATTCAAAATAGATTTTAAAACATTGTAAGTAGTCCTTGAGTTTGAAATTTTCATAATGATTTTATATCACATTTTCTATTAAGTTCAAAATTAATTTATCTTACTATTTAAAATTTCAAACTTGAGATATTGAATGTAGGTACATGGTAGAAACAAAATTAGGACTGTCTATCTAGCATTTGATAGAAAACCTCCCCTTGGGTCATATGAAATTTAAACTATCAGATTGTTTTAAAAATGGAGCAAATCCCCTAAACCCTGACTCCCTCCTTTTCTTCTTCCCTTGCCACGGCTGCACAACGCTAGCTCGACCCCAACACCCCCTCTACTCCCACAACCCCACCACGCTTCTGCCTAGCTAGAAAGCGTCAACGCCGCGGTAAGTCCCTCTCACCCTTCCCCTCCCCATCTCCCAAATCCCTCCTCCTCAAGCTAGCGGTGGTGAGGTGCCCCCAACCCTGCCAACTTCTATGTCTCCGGCAACTCCCGATGTCAAATCTGCCTCCACCGATCGCCACCCCCTAACCACAAGCTCGTTTCTCCCCTACCTCCTATAAGTGATCATATCCCCCTAAGTAGGTTTTTATTGATTAATGATAAAACGGTTAAGGACTAATGATTATATTGAAATGTTTGCCATAATTAGTCCCAAATTGCGTAGTGTGATGCGTGGAGACACTACAGACATAATGCGACGCAACGAGAAGACTCGGAGCTTATTTTAAGTTTCTTTCTTACTTTTTGATCTTCAGTATAGGAAAGTTGTACTATTCAGGGTGTTCTAGGATATTTGATAATATGCCATCCTTAGCATATGAGTGGCATACAATTCGCCATCCTGATCCGCATTTCAATGACCCATATGGTCCCATGTGTAAGTGAGAGAGGCAATTGCACCCTCCGTAAGGATGGCAAACTATAGAAAAATATGGTTCCAAATGATTGTCCATGTCTAACCAAGTGCTCAAAGTCCAAATCTCAATCTGTATCAGAGACACCATACACAACACTTTCATAGGTTATTGGTGCAGCCTCGTTTGAGTGGGTGGGAGGTTCTAACCACTTGGGTTTGAGGTTCTGACCCATATGTTCATCCCGTGTGCTAAGTGTTGGCCGGAGGTTTTGGGACCCAGGGATTGAAAGTTCTAGCAATTGAATCTATGAGTAACGATTGATGTAAGCATGTGGGTATTTAACCCATCCATCCCCTCTAGAGCCTTTGCCATTCCACTTTTATTTTTATTTTTTTGTCTTCTAGCTTCTCCCAGGATTCCAAGACCTCTTCCACCTAGTTCCTTAGCTCCCATAAAAGTTTGAGGGTAGAACAGGATTTGCACTTGTGAGAGAGTTAGGAAGACCTTAAACACTTGAGAATCAATGTTGGGTTGCTGCTAGGAGCTTATTACTTTTGGAGTGTGACCTGATCCTAAGTAGTTAGGCATTGCCCGCGAACTTTCGGAAGCTGAAGCTGTGGATTGTCCAAGATAAGTTTGTGAGGGCAACCACCCCCCCCTCCCCCTCCCCCCTCCTCCCCAAAACAAACAGGCTAATTTTTCATCTACATTGTAAGAAGTTATAGTTATAGAATCAAAAAAAAAAATGAAACAAAAGCAAGAATCTAGTTTTCCTAGCTTCTCTAGATTCTCACTAGCAAGATTCCTATCAGCTGCTTATTAGAATCTAAAGCTCACATAAACAGGCCCGCAGGTCTTTGTGACCCAAACTTGGATTAAAAATAGCTTGTCTTGTTTGTTGTCCTCTCATGTTGAACTTGCTTTCTTGTTTTGCTGTTGTTCTCTATTCTCCATGCTCCTTTATCTTCATGTTGTAGCCTTGCATACGTGTTGAGCTTTTTTTTTATTATTATTGTGTGACCATGAGTTGCTCGAGAGAGAGAAACTTACAACTGATCGGAAGTCCCAGGTCTAGGGTCCGAAGGTTTCGACCAGCTCTCTCGGTTTGACCGAAAGACCTGGTCAGAGGATCCAACCATAGGGATCGGAGGTTTTGATATGTTGAATTTGATCAATGCAAGTGTAGAATTACCAGGAAACGTCTATCCCCCCCCCCCACAGACACACACAAACTAGGAGACATCTAAGTTCTTGCACCACCAACTCCAGCCCACTGCCCTACTCCATCCTCGCGACTCCGACGCCAAGGAAAATACATTCCTTGATAAGAAAGGTAAAAGAGTTGAGCAAGAAAAGACAAGAAGGCACTGATTGTGGACCACTCTTTCTCACAACCATTAGCAAGAAGAGCCCACTAGATGGATTCAAAGGAGATCGTATCCTATGATAGTTACCAATGCGAGGATGCCCCTTGGGGGGGGGGGGCTTAGACGATATATTATTTATATTTAGACTATTAGCTTGTCATATTTCATGATTTTTCAAATCATAAAATCTGGCTCAGTTCGGGGCAAAAGGATTCTCCTTAAACCTTAAACCTTTTCCAAAAGATAAATAAACAGTTGAGAAACAATAATTCGATTTGAAAAGGCATTTATCAACCACTATTTTTAAAAAGAGTAAATTGCATCAACGGTACAACAAGTTGACAGGTGGGTGCGATTTAGTACAAGAACTTGAGGATGTGACACCTAAGTGCAATAACTTGGCAAGTGGGTGCACTTTAATATAAGATTTTGATAATTTAGTATTTTGGTACAATAACTTAGCTAGACATATGTTATTTTTGTTAATGAGTACTATGTAAGTTTTTTCACGATGCTAATATATATCATCACATAGCAATCCCGTATATATTAATATAATGTATAAAAATATATTGCTCATCCAATTTGCATCATCGATTTAGATTTTTTTTCCCATCTCAAATACCAACTAGAAAATTTTTACACAGAAAAATTTGTTTGACTTTTAATTACTAGAATGACAAAAAAAAAGTATGAATCTACATAAGTAAACCGAGTATGTATAGCAAGAATGCTCAAAATAATTAAGTTTTTAAGACCACTTCCCAAGTTATTGTATCAAAATAGTACACGTCCGCTTATTTATTAAGTTTTTTTTACTAAGTTATACGCACTTACCAAGTTATTATACTATCATGCTCATTTATCAAGTTCTTGCACTAAATTGCACCCACTTGCCAAATTGATTTATCGTGAATGCAATTTACTCTTTTAAAAACAAACAACTATAGTGATGAAAACAGGTCTTGCAAACACTCTTAACGGAACTGACTTCTTTTACAACGCACTCATGAAATGGGTCGCCCAAACCTCCTGTAGAGGCATCAAATGCGTCCTCCGTAAGTAGAACTCATTGCTGGCGCCCACCGCCAGGCCACCACCTCCCACGGCCATCATCTAATTAACATACGAATTTCGCACGATTAATTGCCGAGATGGAGCCATTCTTTCATCCATTTGCCAGTGGTAGCGCAGTCTCCAGTTGGTACACAAAACATCCTCATCAACCACCGTGCATTGCATGCATGAGCTGCAACAGCTAGTTAATCTGAGTAGTATTCAACTCACTACATATTAAATCTCCCTCTAGGCTATATATTGCTCCAGGAGCATTAATTAGTCACAGTTCTTAATTAATTAACCAACGAGTATATATAAGCGTTGGAGATTCTTTAATGATAATCATCTTTGTATATGACTATGCAGGTATTGTGGAACCATAAGTTAGTTAGATCTGTGAGGGTGCAGTGTGTGTTTAATTAGCTGGAGTGGTGGGTTTTCACCACCGAAGCAAGAATGTACTCCCTTCGTACTCGTAAAGAAAGTCGTTTCGGACAGCGACACAGTCTCCAAAACATAACTTTAACTTCTTGTTTCTATAAAAAATATTTATTAAAAAATAATATATGTATACTTTTATGAAAGTATTTTTCAAGACAAATCTATTCATATAATTTTTACATTTTCAAACTCAACAACTTGATAGTTATTCATGATTTATATTCTCAAGGTTTGACTTAAACATTGTCCTAAACGACTTTCTTTCGAGTACATAGGCAGTATATATATAGATTAATTGAACTCATAATGACTTAATTAAATCCAGGGTAAGATAATGATGCTTGCAAATTGCATTGGACGGTGTAAATTAGTAGTGTTAATCCCCTCTGTCTTCGATCCTGGCTAAGATATGTAGCCAGATCCCTGCACCAATCAGCATCTTCCTTGTACTGCTAGGCTCTCATTGTCTCGCTAATAAGAAACCACACGAGTTCGGTTTTCTCCTAATATTATATGTCACGCTAGCTCTGCTAATTAATGCTCTTGTCTAACGGCAAGCTCTAATACTAGTGCGCAATGTCAGACGCCATGTATCAGGCCTATATTACTATTATTATTCATATGAACACTATCCTATAATCTACTATCTATGCCTCTACAGGTTTACTCCCTCCCTCCGTCCACAAATGCAAAGCAGACTCTTTCTTTTTAATTTCTTTTTAATTTGCAATGTCTCTCTCTTTGGGACTCCCCGGTTCAACTTCTTAGGGACACAATCGTAAAAAAACTAAAAGTATTTGATTTATTTCTACCTTAATCTAAAATTAAAATTAAATGATTGCCTATATTTTGGGATGGAGCTAGGATTTCTAAGTTTTCTGAAGAGGCTAATGACAAATGGAAGACCTTGATGTCGACGGAGTAGATCGCGATTACGGTATTTGCAAAGTATGAGGATCGTTGGTACCAGGTGTTGATAGAAAACACGTGGCCTGGGAGATCTGCTTAACTCCAGTGCAGGTTCAAAGCTCGCTTTCGGATGTTGTTAGCGTGCCAGTTGGTTTGATCATGTAATCTACAAGAAATAGAAGCAAAGCAACCATGGTTAAATCTACAAATGATAGCCGATCGGCTAGATGCCGACGACATATCATTTACCTTTAAGCCGATGTCATCTGTGCATCGATCGACAGTCATGAATAAGTAAAGAAGGACTAAATCTACTCGATCGGCTGTAAATATTAACAAAATATACTTCTTATATCGATGTATACTTAAATCAAGTGATTGGGATAGATCGGTCATTATGCCGAGACAGTATAAATCACTTAGATCGAAATATATGTCAATAACAAGACTATATATGTTTATAGCATAGCCGATCAGATAGATCTAGCATGTATCGGCTAATACTCCGATTCTACTCTATATCAGGATATTAAAGCAAGTACATTATATTGAGCAAAAGCCTAACATATTTAGATACAGCAATATCTTAATATAAAGGGCAGATTTAACATGTCAATGGAGCATATAGAACAAATGAAGTTAAATCAGATACGATCGGCTGAAACTCCGATGCTATTATAATCAGCAACTAGAAAGCAGGCTAGAGAACGATATTCTAAGCACGACTTAATAGATCAGACTCAACTGATGCAGCATTAAGTATGAAAAGAAGAACGATATCTAGACAATCAAGCCGCTAGAAGTTTCATAGAATGGTAGATATCTCATATAATCTAGATCAACATCAATATTTAACCTAATCGGCTACCCTCTATTAACAGATGTTAACCGATGGCAGGTTAGATGATGATATTGCTAGAGATTATGTAAGACATATGATAACTCGACGAATTACATAAACGGGATTAGAGTATCATAAAGATGGAAGCACTAACCCTAAGAACGCAATCCGTCATAACGAATTTTACCTCTTGTTGAAGATCGAAATCGATGCAGCTCAACCCGAAAGCAAGAACTCGTCGAAACAAAACTAAAGCAAAAAGGGTGGCGATGCGCTGAAATTGTGTTGAACATGTGTTGTTAAATTACATAGGGTTCGAGGTCTATTTATACCCGAGAATTACAAGATATGCCCATACCGGACACGACTATTATCTCTAACAAACTCTAAGATACCATAAGTCTTTGCGGCAGACTTTTGCCCATATTTATCTATAAGGAATTTACATAAGATATCCTAATTAATAGATATAATTGCCTTCCTAGGACTCTATCCGTGCGTGGCAATCATCTTGAAGTACATTAACTTGAACCCGATGTCGTGTACAAGTCATATTGTCGGAATCGGCTGTATCGTTTTTACTTAGCCCGACTCAGACCTAGCCGATCCTAACCGTAGCCGATCTGGACTCCGGCCGATTCCTGCTCTGCTTCCGAACTCGATCTCCGCTTCCGACTTCGCTTTGATCCAATCTTCTTTCCTGACACCGATGTTACCAAATTTGGTTGTTAACACCAGGGTATATGCAAGATCGAGGTAAAAAAGACAGAGACAATGATTTTTATATAGGTTCGGGCCCCTTATCTGTAAGGTAATAGCCCTACTTCTGTTGACCGAAGCCGGTGTTGCTCTTATTTATCAGAACCATACAAGTACAATATTTAGGATAACCTATCTAGTCATCGTCGACTTGGTGGCATGGAACACCAAACGTAGTCAACGATGGGGTAGTCTTTTTCCTCAAATATGAACTCGGCGAGATTAGAGATAGCGCTAGATCTCTCTTGGCAGCCTCTGTGGCTCTAGATTGGGTACGTCTAGTCTTATCTCTAATGTTGATGTCTGACAACGTGTATTGGTGTATATTATGACTGAGCATGTCCCCTCTCCTCCTAGGGGTCTATTATTTATACCCATAAATATCCCCTTGTCCAAGTAAAACTAGGAAACAAATATGGATATGATCCAAGTGGCCTTGTAGGTGGGCCCCACCGAGCTTAACACAAGATCACGGGGTATGTCTTATCCATAACCTTTAACACTTGATGCCCTCATTCTCCGTTTCAGATAGATGAAGATTAAAAATAAGGAAGGACGTGTAAAATGAGAATAATTGAGTTTAATTATTATAAACTTGGAAAATAGATTTATTTGATATTTTAAGCAACTTTTATATAGTAAAGTTTTCACATGAAACGCACCGTTTAGCAGTTTGAAAAACGTGATAATGAAAATACAAGTAAAATTTGCATCTTAATCAGAAAAGAACGGGCCTTGAGATAAGAAAGTATTCCATCTACCCTAAATTATAAGCCATAACCACTAGTAATGGGAAGATCAAGAAATAATTATAATCGTCTCTTCATTTTAATCACTCCAATAAATACAATCCATACATCCAATGGGAATAGAGATGTTGAGGATGGAGGATTTGAGAAAACAAATTAAAAGGAGAGGGATGTGCTAATTTATTGCATGCATGCATCTATCCCTTATATTATGAGACATGGAAAAAATATGATTGATATTTTAGGATGGAGGGAGTTGTAGAAAAAAATTGAACTTTGAAAATACTTACATGCATGGTTTAGAGGGAGTATTTATCTAACTTAATGCCAATTCAAAAAACTTTGAAGTAAAATATTTGGCTGGTAACTGTGGGTTACTGGCTTAATTTCGGGGGTATCATTATGTTTCTTTAGAAAAAAAAAAGGGTATTCAGAACCCTGAGTATGATGAACCATTGCAAGAAATATCTGGTGTTATAGAGATATAGGAGTTTAGTGTAATGCAATTGCGTATGGAACAATATACACTCTCAAAGAATAACTTACCAGCTCAACAACTGTGGTAGGACACTCCGACATATTCCTTTAGTTGTGCTCAAATATTACTCTGTCTTATGGTAAGAAATTTCTTACCATAATCATTCTCCCACCACCGATCCACCCTTAATTAGTGAGGAGCAGGGGCGGATCCAACGTGGGTGCAGGGGAACAAAGTCCCCCCCTAAACCCACAAAACCCATGGATACCCCTCAAAGCACCCTCTCGATTTTTTGCACCATGAATGATAAATTAAACGTCCCTATATGGCTGGAGGTTGAAGAAACTATGTAATTGAGCCCTTTAATTTTTTATTCCTGGATCCGCCCCTGGTGAGGAGTATTGCCGTAGCTTTAATCTATGTTAAATAACCTATAGATATATTTATATTTTTTTTTAACAGAGTAGTATATTTGATAAGTATATAACTGTAGCATATTTGCTTTAATTTACACAGTATAGTTTTGTCAACTCAACCTATATATATCTTGCATAGTTCATGAATCTCTATAATTACTACAATCCTATTACTATAATTAAAGTAGGATATGGCATGAATTTTAACTGGATAGCACATGTTGCGGCCACATACAAGTTTTACCATATGCTTATTATCACCACGAACTATTCTTATTACCATATGCGCTTGATTGTTCATTTTTTAATAAAACATTTCCTGAAGAGAGTATAAACATATGACCAAAAATTCTCCTAATACCATTTTGATTTGACGATCCAAGATACTTTGTGTGTTATGTATATATATTGTGTGCGGTCATAAGTTCTATATTGTCAATACCTCGTATTCAATAACAAGGATAGAATAGTATAGAACCAAGAGAAATTAACTGAGACATAAGTTCTGTTATACCACGGTAAAATTTTCACCGAGAATTTTGGATGTGCTATTTTTCAAAGGAATAATTGTTCCAAATGGGATATTTCTGATGTCCAAGAGTGAATAATGTTACAGAAATGTTTTCTCCATTAAGGTTAGAGTAAACCGAGCTAGCGTCCTTTCAGATCAGTTTTTAAATGTGGCTGTTGTGATTTTCTCTTATCACAACAGATATGTACAACAGTATAAGAAGGCATGAAGCAACACACTGCACACTTGATGAAGAAGTATCTGGACATAATAATCTGTTATTCTTCCCTTAATTAAGATGTTGACTTTGCAAAGTCAGCACCTTAATTCAGTTAATAAAATATAGGTTTATTTTTGGCTTGTGGATGAATGGTTGATCATTGATGCAACTGCATATTCTATATCCAGATTCATGCAAGTCAAATGCACAAAAGTGAAGTAGAGAATATGCCTGACGTGATGTAATCATAATATTCAGATGATGCCTTTCAAGCATTCGAATATTGGAGATCCAAAAGGATATACCGAGAAGGGTTAGTAGAGTTTTTATAATATACATTTGAAGTTCAATCAGTTTTATTCATATGAAGTTTCTTAAGATTTGTTCAACTTTTCCCCTATATTATAGGGATACAAGTCGGCAAATTAAGGGCCTGTTTAGTTCGTGAAAAGAAAATTTTTGGGTGTCACATCGGACGTTTGACCGGATTTCGGAAGGGGTTTTCGGACACGAATAAAAAAAAACTAATTTCATAACTCGCCTGGAAACCGCGAGACGAATATTTTGAGCCTAATTAATCCGTCATTAGCACATGTGGATTACTGTAGCACTTATGGCTAATCATGGACTAATTAGACTTAAAAGATTCGTCTCGCGATTTCCTCCCTAACTGTGCAATTAGTTTTTTTAAAAAAATCTATATTTAATTCTCCATGCATGTGTCCAAAGATTCGATGTGATGTTTTTGGGAAAAACTTTTTAGGAACTAAACAGGTCATAAGACAAGCTACCAAGAAATTACTTAGGCATAGGATAAATCGAGTAGAAGCCCATCCCTTGTTGCCATTCACTAGCTTGTATTTGTATAGGGCCAAATAGGGGTGAGAGTACCATGTTACAACAATATTTCTTCATTATCAAAATGTAAGATACATTTGAAGTGGTCGGCCACAGATTAAGATAACTATTATAAAATTCAAGAGAATGGTATAGGAAATGGTGATGTTAATCCTAGCGGATAGGTGAGAAAGAATGATTGGTAAAACATCAGTACTTTCTTATGAAAAATACCTCATACACTTGCTATTTTGAAGAAAAAAAGTAGTACTTCCTCCGTTTCACAATGTAAGTCATTCTAGCATTTCTCATATTCATATTGATGCTAATGATTCATTAGTATCAATATGAATATGGGAAATGCTAGAATGACTTACATTATGAAACGGAGAGAGTACTTTGTTTGCATGGCATAGTTGATACTCCGCGCTTTACTGTGGGATATGTGAATAAATGCATGCTATATATATTATAGAAATAGTAAATGTATATGTTTAAATAATGTGAAAATGATGTGGAGATAATAATAATTTGACTTTACTTGCATATATTGTAATAATACAACACAACTGTAAGTGATATGTAATATTTGTATGATATTTAAAATATTCTAGATAATACTAATTGCTAGTAAATGATAATGTATCATACTTACTCCCTCTGTAAAAAAGAACCCAATTCTGAGTTTCAATCTAGACATAGAATTGGGTTGTTTTTTTTTGACGAAGAGAGTGCATATGATTTAAAATACTCTAGATAATAATTAGATAATAATTATTAGTGAGTGATGATGTGACACACTTATACGAATTTAAAAGTTAGTAGGCATCAACGATTTCTAATATTTGGATTCACCACTTATCCATACCCTTTTTACCTATTACATATTCACAACTACCCCCTCTGTTAAAAAAAATAAAAATCCTACCTACAAGGTTCATAGCTAAGAATTCTTTTTTTTTTTTTTTTACGAAGTAGTATGTTATGCCATAGCAACCTAGAGCTCCATCTACACACTTGCTTGTCGCTACCACTGATATATATCGCTCACAGTATCTTTCGGATCATTCAGCTTCAATCACCAACGCTGCCTCATCCGAGCAATAGGATGTTAAGCTGTACAATGCACTAGTTCAAATCCAAGCGGCCGTAGACATAAATCAAATCGATAATAACACAGTAAACGGAATGCTCCAAAATGTAGCTACTAAGCACTGAGCTCAATAAAAACATTGACAATTTGATAGAACTAACATATATGCTCCCACAGTACCAAAATTAACACTGGATATAATCATTCGCTGAATCACAAAATAGTTTTTAGTTTATATCCCATCAGCATCCTCAGGGAGAGCAACGAGCATCAACATTGACAGGGATTCAGGAAAGCAGGTAAAAGCTCTACAGAAAACTCGTTGTGAGAATTTCTTAATTTATCAAATTGATTGCTTTGTTGTTGAGGCCCGTTCGTTGCCAACAAGCCGGGACCTGAGATACCTGCGAGATTACACTACAAATATAGCCATAAAAGCTCTTCCTTCTTCATCACCATTCAACCACCATTCATCTGCTCATCGGAATGGAAAAGCATAGCCCTCCTTACTAAGATTGGTGGTTTGGGTAGGAGTAGCCGCGCCCCCTTCCCATATATCCATACCCCCTCCCATAGTAACCACGTCCACGGGGTCCACCACGGGGACCCCTCCCTCCTCCACGCATGCCCATGGGCCGATGCCTTGCAGAATCACCAAAAGTCTACAACCAAAACTTGCTATAATAAGCACTTCATGTTGTCATAAGGTGAAAACGAGAAAGACACAATGTGTAACTGTTGATTACCTCTGTGTCTATTTTTCTCTGCTCCGAGAATTTGATTCTTCCATTCCCCCCTCCATTATCAATGGTATTGCATGACAGTGAATCAAAGAAGTCATCTTTGACATATACAGGCTGCACAAAGATGAGATAGAAAAATGCCAGTCAGCGAACATATTGACAAATTGCAAGAATGCAACAGCGCTACTACCTTAACTTCTGGCTTCCCAGGAGAAATATCATCTTCTAGAACATCATCTTCATACTCATTAGGATCATCGTTCAACTGTCCTTTGCTTTTACCGAGATGGCCCCATACTTCATCTTTGTTAAACTTCTCATTCATTGCCATGAAATCGAAGTCCTCTGTAAACTTGGTTATAGGACGTGATTGCTGGAGAGGGGAAACTAATAAGTATACAAATTTTACAATTTCAATAACATAGCATATGATTCATGCAGAACAGATTTCAGCATCCTATAATACATCAAAACTCATATGCTAGCAGAGGGATGTGCCTTTGACAGTCTAGTTAGCATGATTTGGACAAATATATATATTGAAATTGCTCATAGTTAACAGGAACATGGAGCATTTAGGTCGATGAATGGGGTTACAGGAAGCAACTAAAACTGTGTGTCAAAACAGGGAACAGTTACTTCAAGAACAAGTGTCAAATGTGGAACGTGGTCTCATCGAATAGTTTGATGACCCAGTTACGAAGGGCATGTTTTGTTCTTTTTCTAGCCTGGGCAAGCAAATCTAGCTAGGAGAGGAGAGTCAAATTAGCCCTCCCTCAAAAGCATTGAAATCCTTCCCAACTTCAGAAATCAGAGCAAACAAAGGAGCCAAACGGCTAGGCTGGATATCCCTCCATTTGGAATAAAGATATTCTTAGGTCAAAAGACAGACAAAGGAGGTACTAATGCCTTTCTACTTGCAATCTGCTTCACCCAATTACATATGATTTACCTTTCACTACTGGTAGTCCAAATTATTTGACAGTCAAACCATTTTCCCATCCCATGGTGGATAGCACAAAGCTAAACGGCAATTTTCAATGTGGCTGAGAGGGAGCATGATAACAGCAATGAGTGTGGAGGCAAGCAGCAAATTGAAAGATAAATTGTGTACTAACACATCCAGGAAAAGTGCTACCGTGGCTAGGAATAAATGAGGAGGACTAGAGTAATAGTATTAATACCAGCTATTTTGGCCATTTGGGAATTTAGTAACACTATCTTCTACAAGCATTTTGTAAACAAAATCAACAACCTATTAGGATCAAATGTAGCCACATGATCAACAACCTACAAAACAATGGAGTATCCTAATAACTTCCAACTGATTTTGACAATAGCCACAAGAGATTTCCTCATCCAATACCAAAAACCACATTCTCTCTTGTATACTCCATCAATGAGCCCAACTGTGATCTGATGACTGGACATCAATAGATGATTGTCCTACATCAGTATTGCACACCTAGCATCTTGGAATTTGAAAATAATAATGTTGAGAATACTGTCCTACATGACGAACATCAGAAAAGGGCATCCACAATACCGTACAGAATGATACCCAGAGAAGAGAGGTGAATAGAACCAGTACTAAACATTACTCCCTCCATTTGAAAATATAAGGCGTATTAGGTTTCTAAATAGTCTCCAACATTATACTTTGACATTAATTTCTTTCATAATATATTATCAATAACTACAAAATTAATATCGCATGAAAATATTTTCAGATAGTCAAAAATTTTAAATGCTGACTTTGTGGAAAACAAGGACACCTTATATTTTCAAACAGAGGGAGTACAATCAAATCCAGAAGAATGCTAACATGGGAGCAGTAGCCAAACATGGTAACAGTACCAAACAGGGAAAATAATCCAAGAATGTTTTAGCCATTAAGGATTTCTACATTTGAACAGTTGAAGGCGTATAAAACATGTTTTAGATACCATACCCCAATTCCTCTTCCTCGGCCTCTTCCTCTTCCTCGGCCTCTATTGTTGTATTGAATGTATGAGGAAGCTCCAACAGGCTGAAACCAAAGGATTGAAAACGGGACTAATTACAGAGTATACAAATCGCGCACATTAACTGAGTATGGAAATAATGGTACCAAAAATAATCTTCCCTTGTACTTGTGTAATAAAAATTAAATTTAGTATGCTATTACCTTCTGAAGAGTAGGCTTAGGTGCTGGCAACAGGGGTTCCTTGTTGGATGGAGCAACAGAGTGTTGTTTAGCCTTCCATTCAGGTTTCTTGGTGTGCCTATCTTCATTGTTTTGCTCCAGCTGTTGATGTGATGGAACAGGTGAGGAAGCAAATTGATCCTCTGAGGGTGAAACTACAGAGGAAGTAACCTGAGAGGATGCAGCCAAGGCAGCCTGAGAGGATGAGACCATAGAGGAGGCAGCCTTAGGGGATGGAATCATAGCTGAAGCTGTTTCCAAGGCATCAGCCGAAAGGACTGTAGATGAAATGGTTGGTAGAAGTTGGCCAGGAGTGACCAATGTAACTGGTTCTGCAACAGTGGCTGCACTTGCTGCAATATTAGCCAATGGTGGCTGAGAGGAAGGTAGATAGGTTGGCACAGGTATATTCATAGGCTTATTACTGCTGGCAGATGGTACAGTAGAGTCAAGAGGAAGTGAGACTGGCTTATTGTTCATCAGAGGAGAGATGCCTTGCGATTGGGACATAGTCGATTCAATTGTAGAGACTGGCGGATTAACAGATGGGGGAGTTAAACCCAGAGAGAATACACTAGCAGAAACAGATGACAGCATATTTGGAAGCTGGTTTGCAGATGATTCAGTTGCTGGAGTACTTGATAAGGCAGGGACCGGCATTGATGTGGATACACCTAGATTCTGGGTCAAGTTATTACCACTACCAGGTTGTGGTAAAGCAAACTCTGGCATTCTAGGAAAAGGTGGTAAAGGTGCATTAAGTCCAGGATACTGTATGGGCTGCTGCAAGGCCTGTGGAATTGTCAAGCCATGTGGTGGACGAAGAAAGGGCGATTGTTGCAAATGAGGAAACCCACTTGGTGGTGTATAAAATCCTGGCCAGTACATTGGTGGCATAGTAAGGCCAGCACCATTTGCAGATGATGGCATAGGTGATGAGTTCCATGACGGTAAACTGGCCCCAGGTTGATATTGGGGCAACGGTGGTGGCATCTGAATTCCTGACTGACCATTGTGTGAGCCAGGATCAGCTGTTGTTGTGCTAGCAGGAGCGCCATTTGCAGATGATGGCATAGGTGATGAGTTCCATGATGGTAAACTGGCCCCAGGTTGAAATTGGGGCAATGGTGGAGGCATCTGAATTCCTGACTGACCATTGTGTGAGGCAGGATCAGCTGCTGTGCTTGCAGGAGGCGGTAAGCTCGTAGAGGCAGGACGAGGATAATGTGACTACACAAAATAGTGAGCAAAGACTCATCATCTAAAATATCAAACCATTCTTCAAAAGAAATAGTTCCAGCATCCTTCCAAAAGATGCCTAACATTTTATGTATATTTACCTGGATAATCGCTGGATCGTTGTGTAAAGTAGTAGGCTGAGCTGGTGGAGAGGATTTGACTTGTAAATCCTGCAGTGGAGCAATCAAAGCTAAGACATAGGAAAGGGGATTGCCAGTGTAATACAACAAGATGAACAAACAGAGCAAGACAAAAATGTAAACAGTGACATTAAATCAGCAAGAAAGAAAAAGTTTGTATCAGGATTAAATAAAGGTTTCGGAGAACTTGACAAAAAAAAAATGTGATCACTGGACCCCAATGAGTCACATATTTTCCAAATACTATTATTCAATGGGATAATCCTAATCCACATCTTGTATGTGACCAAAATTAAGCAATAGAAAATAATGATCCAAAAGTACGATATTACAATCCTTGGATCAATAATTCAACAATAATCACAGATTTATTTAGTGTTTTAGTAATGTTTCTGATTTACCAGCATTACCTTTATATCACTTCCTCTAAATAGTATGTATTCATATATCTTGTCACTGGCTGGAATCTGTTGACCATCCTTCTTACGACCTTCAGTTCCAAATGAGCGAACTGCAAAACAGTACAGTGAAGCACTCAGTGAGAATAATATCATGCACACGAACATGAGAACAGCATCTCTTCTTAAGGTCACAGGAAAATATCAAACACCCATGGATACTCAAATCATAAGATTAGAGAGAAAAAAAATACATTTTTGTGGTAACAATTTTTTAACTTACTTCAAGTTAAGTTTCAAATCTCTAATACCGATTTCAGGGCTCTATCCCTGGCCGGAGATTACGCCACGTGGCGTCCTAGAAATTAAGCTTCCCCTCCCCAAAAATCTGCCACGTGTCTCCTTGCTCCCCGAAAGTTCGCTGCAATGGACCAACGAAGCTTGAATTTTTTTTTTGCAAAAGCGCTCGGACCCCTAATCCACCCATCCCTCCTCCCGATGGCCGATGCACGCCTCGCCGCCCACCGGATCCTCCGCCACCCGCGATGAAACGGATGGAGTATTTCATACTGGCTGGTCTATTATGCGGCAAAGCCACGTCTATTTTCTAGTGTTTTAACTAAAACATTTAGAACTTTGGGAATATAAGCCACGGATAAAGCTTCATTTCACTTTCCTAGAGAAATATATGGAGCATCTGCAACACTGCTCATAAATTATGTCTGCTATGATATCCTACTTGCACAAATGATCTTTCTATGGAAAATCCAAAACAAAGCAAAAATGATGTCAAACAGACATCAAGGCCCTTTTGACTAGCCTCTCCACATAACAAATGAAACAATGGCCATGTCCTCATCGTACAGAAGGATGTTAGTAGCTATCGGAATAGTAGAATACACAGTGTTGCATAGAGAGCTAGAATGATACAAGTATGCAGAAAGAGATGGGAACAAGGAGAAGCAGAAGGGGGGAGTAGACTATTCAGCTCATCCCCAGCTTACATTAACGTCAGGGTTGCAACCAGTAAAATATGACAAATAATGGCCCTACAAGGTTCCATATCAACATTTTGAACCAAAAATTCAGATCAAATCCAAAAATCACTATTATTCTAACAAGAATTTGGTGCTGTACTACATACACATAGGGACCAAATTACAATATATGTTAAATTCTAAATTTGTGGAAAGAAAAAATAGAAAATCAAATCTGCAAGCAAAAACCTCAGGTAAATTACATGAAATTGCCAATTCTTATTGGCAAACTGCACTGTTCAGATTAGCCATATATTGAAGTATTGCTTTTTTCAGATTTGAATGTGGTATGAAAGTTAAGCTTGGATTGAAATATTAACGGAATAAGAAAAGAAAATATTATCAAGGTGTAAAACTTCCTGTAAAAACCATATCCGATTGCATTCCACGCATTGAAAAGTTATCAGATAATATTAGCTCACACACCAATACCCAATGTTGAAAACAGGATCTTATCTAAAAACAGAAACCGTTGATTGTTTGACGAAGTAACATCTCCAAGTCAGTTAAGAAACAGAAAATATATGATTGGCTGTGTAATGGAACATGCAAAACCTTACAAAAATAACAAATGCCCACATCAGTCAGTGAGTTTTGCATGGAAAGGTTGTCTGCAGGATTGGGTCATTGAGTTATATGATACAGGTCAAGACACAGCATCACCAACACATCAATAGTAATAATAAGAATAGCTTGAAAGAGACAACTGTCAGAGGGAAACATTTCCTACCAATAGCTCACAATAGAAAGTTTGGCAAAGCACCTACCGCAATGGCACCTTCCCACATGCATCATTCTCGGGTTCAACTATATATTCCAAACAGGGAAAGATCCCTAGCCTCTTTCAGATGTACAACGACATTACCCAACTTAAGACCGCCAACGATTTGGCAAGAAGGCACTGAATGCTACACTACTTGAATTCGGATTGCTATGAATGGGTTATCACAAAAGGACTTCCCATCATTAATAACAAAACTAGGTTGTTAGGCCGTTAAGAAGAGTAATCCCCCACCAACCATACCTAGTCGCTGTAGACCACAGCCCACGCTGTTTACTCCACAGAAGAACACAAAATTAACTAAGTACAAGTGGAACTGTTCAGCATCCGGTCCCAGATCTTTACCCACGCTGTTAGATTCTAAATTCTAGCTCGCATCGCACAACAAAGATGACTAGTCCACAGTGTAATCGAGAACTAAGAGCATACAATCCTTGCAAAAAAAAAAATGAGAGCTAGACCCCCAACCATACGGTAATCCTGCATAGATGATTCGAGATTATATGCACCCATAGCAACAGGAAGCTAAGCAAACAGGAAAGAAAAACAGCGAATCCATAATTCCACGGCGACGCGGCACACACACACACCCTCTCCCACAGATCGCCGACGCGGCCCAACCAGGGGAGGCGGGAGGAGGAGGGGGAAGAGCTCGGGAGGGAGGAGCCTAACCGTTCCTGAGCCCGATGCTGGACTCCTCGGTGTTGATGGTGTAGAGGACGCCCTCGTACCGGATCTCGCTCTTCGACGTGAGGCTTATCACGCTCCCGATGTACGACTCCGGCGCCGCCGCCGCCGCCGCCGCCGCCATCGCCGCCGAGCTCGCCGCCCTAGGGTTTCGATCCCCCCTCTCTCCCTTCACTAGTGTGGGTTTCTTTTTTCTCTCCCAATTTCTCCTCCCTTTTTTAAAGCCCCGGCTAATCGCACCCCCAATTTCATGTGATGGAGTAGTGCGCGTGGAGGTCGCCCGCCTCTCTCTTACAGGTGGGACCCACCGAGGGTCACGCGTCCGGGCCCGTGTGGCAGCGAGCGCGCCGCTGCTTTGTGGTCCAGGTGTACCGTGTACGGCGGCGGGATGGGGTTTGATGGATAGAGATGATGAGCATGAAACGGCGGCGTGATGTGGTGGTGGCGAGAGGGGAGGACCGTGAGGGTGGAGTTACCACATATGTTTTCGTCTCATCAAGACGAAGGCCCTGTTTAGTTGCGGGGTAAAATATTTTCGCGTGTTAATACGAATACATATTTAAAATATTAAATATAGACTAATAACAAAATAAATTACAGATTCTATCAGTAAACCGCGAGACGGATTTATTAAGCCTAATTAATCCGTTATTAACACATGTTTACTATAGCACCACATTGTCAAATCATGGAACAATTAGGATTAAAAGATTCGTCTCACAATTTACACGCAATCTGTCTAATTAGTTTTTTTCCTATATTTAATACTCCATGCATGTGTCCAAACATTCGATGTGACAGGGTGAAAAGTTTTTGCGTGGGAACTAAACAGGGCCTAAGATACTCCCTCCGTCTCACGAGGAGTTTTAGAGTTAAACACAGTTATTAAGAAAGTAGGTAGAATTAAGTGGTGGAAGATTGTGATTGGTTGAGATGCGAAGGTAGGTGGGGAAATTGAATGGAGAAGAGTTGTGACTGTTGAGAAGGGAATGTTGGTGTTAAAGTTATTATATTTTGGGACAAATTCAAAAGGCTAAAGTTGTTATATTTTGGGAGGGATGGAGTATTAAAGAGTATATCGCATAAAATTAGAATTACATAATGCATATGATAACATAGTAAAAGAGATGGAAAAAGCCACCCCTCAATCTCTTCGAGAGTTAAAAGGAAGAAGAGATGTATCATACTATCAGGGGATGTGTAGGCTATGTGATCGTTTAGGGCCATCAAATTATATAAATACCCTAGTAGGATGGACCTAGAAATAGGTTAAGATCCAGACCACCCCACTAGAGTTTTAGCCCACCAAAAGTTTAACACATTACCTCGAGGAGCTACTTTATTTATTTAGTAGACTCGTTAGTTAGTCTCAAAATCAAGAGGAGATGTTGGTTGACTTTATTGGCTAATACCGGTTAGTTAGGCAAGTGAGGCCCTATGACCATCGACTCAAAACCCTAAAATCAATCATTCAATCGATTAGACGCTGAAAGAGATTTGTGCGGTTATCTCTTGTCATTTCTTTTTCAGATCAGGTCCATTGAACCAGTTCAGGCTGGGTTACTCGTATCTTCTCTCCTTTGTTACTCTGTCCTCTTGCCACAAGGCCAGAGACAACCACACGGGAAAAGGAGAGGTAGGAAGGCAGAGCAGAGGTAGCAAGAAACCAGCGGAGCAGCGAGGTCCGAGCGACGAGCAGTGGAGAGGTGGTCGTTCTCCCGGAACGACGGGAGGAGTGGCTGATCCAAGCGAAGCCGGTGGCTGATTGTTAGGGCGGAGAAGCGCTGAAGCAGTGATGATGGTGGAGGTAGGCGAAGCCGGTGAGGAGACGACCCTTGGTGCACACAGCGGCCTGCATACAACGAGGGCCGATGGAGAGGTCAAGGAGGCGATGTCAGGTGGCGAGGTGGAGCCGCCTGATGGCCCGTGGGTGGGTGAGGTAGTGATGCTAGTGACAGGGATCCTAGAGGTGTAGGTCGATATGGTCGGTGGTGGCGGATGGGAGGGAGCTCGATGTGGTGGTAGAGGCCGATGACTCAGGGAACTGTCACATCCAGATCGGCGGGCAACGAGGACCGACGAAGTTCAGACCAAGATCAATCCCTCTCGGCGACAAAACAACGACGAAGATGAATGACAAAAAAAAATCGATGGCCACCTTTAGGAGATCGGAACCCTCCTAGGAGCGACAACGGCTAAATCATGAGCGGTGAGCAATGGCTCTAGATCTAGATCACTCACCCTGATACCATATTAAATATTAGAGCGAAAGAAATATTACAAATATTAGACTCTTTAAAATTTAAAGGCTGGTATATATAGGACAATATATCAGTAGAGATAAGTAATAATTAGAGATAAAAAAAGCCACGATACAAATCAATCGTAATAGTCCATCCTAATACATCTGTAACAATCACATATTCTGTTGTCGGATGTTCCGACAGAAGCTGCCCGCAAAAAAAATGGAGCAGTCCATTAGCACATAATTAATTAAGTATTTGCTCTTTTTTAAAAAGGATCAATATGATTTTTTCAAACAACTTTCGTATAAAAAATTTTTGTAAAAAACGCACCGTTTAACCATTTGAAAGGTCTGCGTGCGGGAGAGTGGAGGCAGGAACACAGGGTTCCGAACTTAGCCGGGAGGGATCGATCAGCCGGCCACGCGGCCGTTACCGATCTGGGGGAGTTGCTTATTAATTAAGCCTCATGCTACAAGCCTAAAACCAACGCAGCTACACAAGGCAAAGGTCTAGTCATCGAACCATTGGCTCTGCTTCACTTGGCTGCGCAGCAAGCGGCCGGGCCAGCGGCGCGCAGGAGGGCCGCAAAGACGAACAAGCTTCGCGCCGTGGTGAGCCGCACCTGAATCTTGATGCTTGTGCAGAGGGTGCTGTTGGAGTCGACAAGCACGATCGCAGCATCTAAACGTCTTGCGGCCGGTGATATGGAGTCGCCAACCACCTCGATCTAGCTAAACGGCCAAATTAAGATGGGTATTGTAGAAAAACAGCTAAACCGGTGTCACATCCTAAAGTTCTTCTCCCAAGCCTAAATTTAATTTATAAATGGTCTCGAGAAAATACCGGTGTAAAAGCAAGAGTGAAACCCTAATTAAATTAATGCAAATAATAATCAGAACTGGCATGTGGAATTTTTCTTTAGTTCTACATGTCGAAATATGCTAACAAGATTTTTAGTGGAATTTTCAGAGCTCTAGAAATAATTTTAACCAATTAAAAATGAGCACAATCATTATTTAAATCCCTGGAAATTCTTTTCCTTTTTTCTTTTTCCTTTTCCCTCCTTTTTCCCCTAATGGGCTACCGGCCCATTTCCTTCTCTCTCCCGCGCCCTTGCTGGGCCGGCCGAGGCCAGCTAAGCCCGCACCCCCTCCTCTCTCTCCCGGGGTCGCCGACAGGTGGGGCCCACCTGTCGGGCCCGTCCCCAACCTCCAGCCGGAGGAGGAGGCCGGCCTCCCCAACCGCCGCTCCCGCCTCTCCCTCGCCTCCTAGGCCACGTCGCCCACGTCGCCGCCTTCCCCGAGTTCCCCGCGCCCACTCCCTCTCTCTCCCGCCCGCGCTCGCGCTCGAGACGGCCGGGATTCGAATTTCGAATCCCGCCTCTCTCTCTTCCCCACCTCTCCCCACTCCGCCGGCGAAATCGCGGCTATCTCGGCCACGATCGATCCCCTCGAGCCTATATAAACCACCACCGCCCCTCCCTCTCTCTTTTTCACCATTTCGGCGAGCTCCCCCGTGCCCTCCTTCGCCCTAGCGCCGTCGCCCTCCTCTCCGCCGCCGCCGCCGCCGCCGCTCCAGTCGCCGCTAGCCGCCGCGCCGAGCCGCGCCATTGCCGCCGTCGGGTTCGCGAGCCCGAGGGCCACGCCGTCCGCCCCTCCGCCGCCGATTTCCGCCGCAGGAGCACCGTTCGCACCGCACGCCGGTGAGCTTCGCCATGGCTGCCACCTTCGGCCGGCGTCCTAGCCATCCATGGTCTCTCTCTCTCTATAATCCCTCTCTCTTGATTCCTTAGGTGATCCCGAAGTTCGGCCGCTCGTCGCCATCTTCATTCCGTCGATCATCGTCGTCGGTGAGGAACCCCTCCCTTCCTCTCTCTCCCGCGCCGCTTAGCCATCGCGCCGCCACCTAGCCGCTCAGCCGCCAGCGCCACCCGCATCGCCGTCACGTCGCCACCGACCGCTCGCCGCCTTGCGCCACCACCGCGTCGCGCCGCGCCGCCACGCGCCATGGCCGCCGGGCCGGTTAGAGCCGCCCGGGCGCGCCGGCCGCGTACCCGAGGGTAGATCGGGGCCACCTAATCCCGCTGTCCGCGTGGCTGCCACGTGGCCGCCACGTGCGCGCCACGTCGGCGCCACGTGTGCACCTCGTGGTGCGCCGCCCCCTCCCCGGTCCGTGGACCTGGTCCACCACGGACCGCCACCCCGAGCCATTGCCATGTGGGGCCCGCATGTCGGCGCTGCCCCCTCTCTCTCTGATGATGTCACCAGGGCTAATAATTGCTCAATAAATCAATTAAGGATTTTGCTGTTTATAGTAAAAACACAGTGAATCTTCCAAAATTCATAGAAAATTCATCCGAGCTCCGTTTAAGCCCATTCAAGTCTCAGTAAATCAAGAAAAATGCAAAGAATCCATTAAAAATGGTTTTGTTCTCTATTTCAGTAGTCTTATGGCCTGTTTGTATTGTTTGCTTTGTGTGTCGCTTAGATTCCGGCTCTCCTGACGCTCCGGTGTACTTTGAAATAGTCGCCGAGGTTCCTCCAGAGCAGAGCAAGGCAAGTCATGCTTGTCACTTGAACATGTTGATCCTATATTGCAAATGCTCTATTGTTTTCCTTTAAATACTGCATTGTTTTACAATGATACCATGGGATGGTTACCTACTGTTTCAGCCATGCTATTTGTACCATGCTCCTTTGTTAGCTTGGAATATAACATGACTAGATATTGGACTAGGGATTGCTTAGCCATGCTTAGTTCAACTAGCACACAATGGGGGAATCACATTAATGCATAGACTTTAGGTTCTAGTGTTGATGTTGGATTATTGCCACCGTCCTGGTGTTGGTCAATTAAAATATACCATATGGTGGGCTGTGGGTGCATGCTTTTGATGGTCGCGCCCATGGCACTTAAGGACCGGTTCGCGGGATGCCCTGGAAGAACTTATCGTACTTATCACAAGCCAGCGTGGGCAACGGCTGGGCTTGTAGTGTAGCTTTCCTCTAGCTGACGCATCTAGGCAAGGGTGGGCATGATGGAGTTTGGATGGGCCCTGCAACAGCCTATGCGGCTTCCGGATTCACCTAGGCACGAGAGGGGACTGCCTGCTGCCTTGCGAGGAGTGGGGGTGAAACCTGAGGTGTGGTGTGCTTGGTTAGAGGGGGTTATGCGAAGGGTCCTGTCACGGCCTCTTTCCGGTACGTCGTGGTGGCATGTCGGTGCACAGAAACGTGTCGTGGGGCTGTGTCTTGTGGGTACAGTTGTACACCTCTGATCAGAGTAAAACTATTCGAATAGCCATGCCCGCGGTTATGGGCGGTCAACCAGATTCACCGTGATTAGTCTCACCCTAGTCTAGTCTAATGGAATTGATTAGTTCAGGTGGGTGGTTGGGCCTGTTGCAACGTGGTGTAGCGTTGGACAGTGGACGGTTAATATTGATTAATTATTATAATTGTTTTTACTCCTTTCAACTACTGTCTTTAAATGCTCGCTTTATGCAGATGAACCGCTCTAGCTATCCTTTGGTTATATCCTGCATCATACCTCTATTCCGGTATGACTTGCTGAGTACAGTGGGTAGTACTCAGTCTTGCTCTATTTTCCCCAAACCCCAGAGTTTGAGTATGCGTCAGATGGTGGTTTTTCCGATGAGTAGGCTTCGTCCGTGCCGTCGAGGATGCCTGTGGAGTGGTGTTCCCGCTGCAGTCCAAGTCAAGGCTTAGCTCCAGTTATCTTTTAATTTTCCGCTGTATTTATGTAAGACTTTTATAATGTTTGTAAGACGTGGATCTGTATGTCAACTTTGTCGTTTGTCTACCCCGGCCGGTCCTAGACAGGGGTTTCAATGCACATTCTGCTTGGAATTCTATTCGGGAATTTCTGGGCGTGACAACCGGCTAGCGGAGCCGATTTAGAGATCAAAATCAGCCTCTAGACCGATTTAGATCGATATGAGGATAACTACCCGTCTCGTGGGCAAAACGGAAGGTTTTCAGGACAAACCTACAAAGAAGTGTCGCACTCTCGCAGCGGCGGCGGACAATTTACAGCGCAAATCGACAAAGATGGACTAAAACTAGGGTAAAGTAGAAAACATGGTAAAAGAATGATTCAAGTAGATTGTATTCGGGGTATTGCAATGAACCGGCCTTGTTCCTTAAATAGGGGTTGGTCTTGCCCTCTACAGGCCCTTCTCCACGTCCAACTCGGGATAGAAACCAAAGGAAACACGAAACATGCCTTCCCGAGCAAGGAAACCTGAGACCCGACGAAAACAGACTCGGACTCGGACCCTGACGATCTGACTGCACACATACCTACGGTCAGACCAGCCCTACTAGCCGGTCAGACCGCCCACATACCTGTGGTCTGACCGGCCCTGTGAAGGAAACCCGACACTTTCCAAACTTTGGCAATTTTCCCCTATTTCGTCCATAGGTGCCAAATTGGGGTGTAAACACATGCCCCTCTGCCTTTTTTATGAACATCGTGAATCTAAAAGCATAGAACATGTTGTCTTAGGGCGATAATCCAATTACCGACCAAGGGACTTCCTAAGCATCTTGCCAAACACTAGGGAAGTATTTCTTCAAGAATTCCCCATTGATTGCTCTCTGAAAACACCGTCTTGAAGTGTCTCCATCTCTTTCAAAGTCTTCAAACGCTTATCGATGACGTCTTCACAATTACCTCCCATCAAAGTCTTGTAATCTTCAACCGACAAGTCGTCTGAGCCAAGATTTACCTCAACTAGCAAAATGGATTTTTGTCCATAAACCAACTCAAAAGGAGTGACTTTGGCAACACCATGTTTAGATATCCAATGAGCCCATAATACTTCAGAAAGCACCTCATGCCACTTCTTTGAGTGTTCTTCAATCTTATTTTTGACTAATTTCAACAATGTTTTATTACTCGACTCGGCTTATCCATTAGCCTGAGCGTAGTAAGGAGAAAAACTCAACAATTTAATATCATAAAATTTGGCAAAACTTCTCACCTCCATGGACATAAAAGAAGCTCCTTGATCCGTAGTTAATGTTTCAGGAATACCGAATCTATGAAGAATATGCTTCAAAATAAAGTCAATTACCTCCGTGTGAATCATGTTCTCGAGCGGCACTGCTTCGGCTCACTTGGTGAAGTAACCCGTCGCAACTAGCACGCGAACCGATGCCCTTTTGATGACGAAGGATAAATTTGACGAATGAAACCCAAAGCCCAACCTCAGAACGACCATGGTTTGATGATATGATTTAATATAGCGACATGCGCCAATTGAACATTGCCGATCCATTGACAAACTTCACATCCTCTATAGTACTTGAAACAATCATCAATCACTTTCGGCCAATAGAATCCTGCTCTCCTAAGCAATCAATCCATCTTACGGGCTGATTGATGAATTCCACAAATCCCTTCATGCACTTCTTCCCTGCCAACTTTAGATTGATCATTATCTAAGCACTTCAAAAGCACTCCATCTATTTTTCGGCGATATAACTCTCCATCAAGCAAAGTGTATTTGAACGCTCGCCGCCGAATCTTCCGATGAACCTTAAGACTAGGATCTTTCAAATATTCAACCAAAGGGATTCTCCAATTTTTTTTCTAACTCTTGGGCACAAATGTCCGAATTTACAACTATTTCGGCCTCCAAATCAATTGTCTCGTGCCCCCAGCTTCCTGTCTAGGACCGGTCAGACCGGTCACGCAATGCCGGTCAGACCGCTCTGTCCGCCCGGTCAGACCGGCCATGCAGAACCGGTCAGGCCGCAGGCTACCACCGGTCAGACCGGCATTGACATTAGACATTATCATCATATGGACCATTGACATTAGCCGAATTACTAATAAGCAAAACTTTCATGGTGCAATAAGTATGAAATCTATATCTTATATGGTGATCCATAAAAACACATACGATTTGGCTTTAAATAAATATCAAAGACTCATGAGCCAAATCATACTTTAAACAAATTATATGCCAATTTATCAATTCCACTACTTAGAACTGGCATTTGCAACATGTATGTATAATATCAATTTGATAAGCAAAAACACACATGTGCTAGATAGCAAGCAATGTTCTAATAACAGGGCATAGGCATATAATATAATGGTAAACACAATAAACTCATACCTTGCCTTAGCATCCAACAAACGGCGGCTCAAAGATGTGATGTCGTATCCATCACCGTTCATCTCTCTTGGTTTCTTCATGAGCATATTAATGTCTTGCCCCCAAGCAAAATCGGCTTTCTTGATTGCACGATTTCAAAGGCAAGACGAATACAACATTAACACCGATAGCATCATGTAGAGAAGAGTCTTCTCTAATGACCGATGATTCTTCTCTCATCAAATTGAACTTATCACTACTCTGGGGAACCACCGGTCTCTCAACTTTTACCTCCTTGGGTCTCCACACTCTCTTAGGTGTCGTTCGAGGCTCTGAATTATTACATGTTTCGTTCTTCACATCTTCGGCCTCCTTTTCTTTTTGACCTATGGCCCGAACACATTGTAGCCTCCTCTTTTGCGAGTGAGATAAGCCAGAAGGTATCCACTTCAGCTGTGGTTGTGTTCCAAGAGCTAAACAATGATTCTTGATATATTTGGTCAAAGTGGAAGCTCCTGTGTTGCTCTCAATTTTCCCACTCTTCTCCAATGCCCCCCGGTCAGATCGGCCTCTAGGCCCGGTCAGACCGGTTACAAGCCGTCGGTCAGACCGACCAGTAGGGTCAGTCAGACTAGCCACAGGTTGGCGGTCAGACCAGCCAGCTGTCTCGGTCAAACCGGCCAGCTGTCTGGGAAGACCTCCGCTTTTGACAATCATGGTGTCGGCTTCGGTCTTCTCTGCTTGTATAGTTTTTGCCGCATCTCCAGTAGGTACTTGAACATCTTGAGACTCTTCCTTGATAGTAACGACCTCCGGAGCTTTGGCTTCTTTCCTCACCCACACTTTCTTCACTTTTTTCACCTTTAATCCACCGGACCGATTCTTTTGTGGTAAACGGTCTTGTCTTGAGTTAGAATGACTTGATACTGTCCTAGGTGATTGCTTCCATTCTTGATGACACGGCATAGGTGGTTGATGCATCCACGTCATGTAATACATAAAAGGATAACCATATAGTGACATTGGATATGGATACCATGGCATCACAACCTGAGGTTTGTATGGAGTTGGTATAGTTGATGGCTCCGATTGCTTTGGTGTTTGACCAAATCTTTTCCTATGAGACGATCTTGGTCTTTTTAATCACTACTTTGATTATCAAATCGTTGACCGGCTAATCCTTTCTTGTACTTAGCCATAAGCACCTCAAAAGTGAGCTTCGGCTTTTTAGTCTTTTGGGAACTAGATGACTCATCCATTGCAACTTTACGATCTTTGGCCTTTGCATTATTGATCCTAATTATCTCGGGCCGAGGATCCCCAATAATAACATTTTTCCCTTTTGTGGATTCGGCTTGACTAGGCCGAATCAACATTTTCTTCTTGTCAGAATCAATAGGAGCAATAGGAAGAGGATTACTAACAATTCCGGTTTTAGGCATAGGTGTAACCGAAATAGTTTCACAAGTGACCGATGAAGTATCAATCGGTCTTTGCTCCATCAAGCTTGCATCTTTAAAATAATCATGAAACTCACGCTCCATTTGTAACCATGTAGAAATTGAACTAGGAGCAAGTAAACTATACTATGTAGATGCAAAGTTTAACAAAGAAAAAGGAAACAATTTTAACTTAAGCAAATCATCACTAACGGCCTTACCACATTGATCAATAAATTAGCTGATATGCTCCATTGTTGTTCTAGCAACCTCACCTGTGAATTTTGTGAAGTTGGGCACCTCAAATCCTTGCGGGTATGGGACCTACGTGTTTAGAATACGGCCTTTGATATATATGCATAACTACTTTGGATTCTATTTCACTACTATCCCGCAAGATATTGTCATCATCCTTTCCAACATCCACATGACCGATATGTGATTCAGTCTTAGGTGACAATGCTATTTCTCTTTTGCTTGTGAAACAATCCGAACCGTCATTTAGTTCGGTTATACTCTCAATGGTGTCATTGTCTAAACTAGCAACATAATCCGAACCATCACTTGGTTCGGTTATTCCATCATTGTCTAAACTAGTAACACAATCCGAACCAGCACTTAGTTCAGCTATACTCGTTACGGCATCATTGCACAAATTATTAGCACAATCCGAACCATCGCTTGGTTCGGCTACACATGATATTGCACTATCATCTAAACTAGCATTTAAGCTATTGTCATCCACTTGGCTTTCCTGAGCCAGAGTTTCATGCAACACATGATCAACATCAAGAAATATCTGGCCATTCAATCTCTCTTTAATAGAATCAAGCAATCCATCATATGCAATGTCGGCCAAATCTTTATCAGTTATATTCAAATTAAAACATCGGTTTTTAGCATCTCTAAACCTCTCAATATAATCAACAACAGATTCATCGTGTTCGTGTCTAACCGATGTTAAATCAGACAACCTAAGCTCAGTTTTACCAGTGTAAAATAATCATGAAATTTTTGTTCTAATTAAGCCCAAGCATGAATAGAATTTGCCGGTAAAGAAGTAAACCATGTAAAAGCAGTACCGGACAAAGATAAAGAAAACAAGCACAATTTATAAGTATCAGAACTACTAGCTTCACCACATTGCGCTAAAAACTAATCTACATGCTCCCATGTGGTCCTACTATCCTCACCACTAAACTTGGTAAATTCAGGAATTCTATAACCATGCGGATATGGGAGATTGTCATAATAATCAGGATACAGCTTTTGGTACTCCTTAGCACGATCCATCGCTTCAATCCTAAATTTATCCCTAATAACGATACTAGTTAACTCCTCCATATTTTCAGGCTTATGTCGATTTGGTGGTGGGTTTGGTAGCCTAAGAGGTGGTTGTTGCGGCACAATATTATTGTACTGGCCATACCCAGTGTCATGAAGATATCCGCTATTAGGACCATTGTAAGCTTTAGGGATATGTGGAGTAGCATGACTAACGGTATTAACAGTAGATAAGGGGGGGGGGGGTCATGTATTGGAATATGGTATAAAACCCCATTATTGGTCATAGAATCAATCCCTGTATCGGGATTATTGCGCCAGTCTGACCGGCATCCAGAGGCGCGGTCAGACCGGTCTGGAGTCCGGTTTGACCGCCGGGGGGAAACCCGGTCTGACCAGCCGTTTGGCCGGTCTGACCAGTGGCAAAGCCGCGGTCTGACCGGCCAGTCAGACCGGCCGAGTGCACGGTCCATCCCTCGCTGGTTGTTTGCATATTTGCTCCATCGGTTTTACTATATATTTGATCTACAGGAGGCTTACTAGCACGGGTAGAGGCTCTCTTTGGATATAAAATCGGCTAAGAAAGAACCGAGTTTATTCCTAAAAAATCATCAAAGCGAGATTCAATAGATGCATCTAATTTAGTATTTAAAGCAGCAATGGATGAATCTATTGTACTCGCTACATGTTCTTGATAGGAATTGATACCTCTTCAGTACTTACCTCATCAAAAATGACTTTAGGCAACGGTTCAGGCTTGAGAACCACACCTTGACGAGTCCTGATGCACGATCTCATCAAAATCTCCTGCATGATCGCCTTGATCCACTCCTACATGACTTGACGTTGCTCCTCATCAAGATCCTCCCATGTGATCTTGTCGATCTCGTTCTTGCTCGTCATAGTTGATGAAGAAAATCCTTGATTAATTTTGGCCATATAGCTCATAGCCAAAATTTTTGACCGAATAAATTAATATACGGTTTTGATTTCCTATGTATGTTACTGTACTTAGCAAAAATTTACAAAAATCAAGAGATTAGCCTTGGCCAGCCGATCTCCTATGTTTAGCAACTGTCCTTAATTATTTTTGCTAATCTCTCCTATGATAACCGTGCACAATGGGATGAAGAAGTAGTATTTGCTGCTTGTTGCTTCACAGGACAGCCGATACAATTGGATCGGCTTTGATTTTTATTTGAAACCGATCTTGATTTCTCTTCTCGATTGGTGTTGTTTGAATCTTCTGAAGATGTAAAAATAAAGATTAAGTTTTTACGCAAAACGAGGTGGTATTAATATATGATTGATTGAGTTTTAATTATTACAAATTTAAAAAAATGGATTAATATGATATTTTAGAGCAACTTTCATATATAAAGTTTTCGCACGAAACACACCGTTTAGCAGTTTGAAAAACATGTCACAAAAATTTTAATGTTCATTCAACTATTCAACTCTTGTTGGAGAAAAGAACAGGACTGTTTGCTTGCCGGCTTGGATGTATGCGTGTATGCAGGAGCACAAAACCGAAGCACCACAGGCAAAACTAGTCAATGCTGCTCGTCTTTGAATCGGCTTCGGACTGGTAACAGCTAAACGCCGACGTAGTAGATTGATTTCCTATTGACTATGCAACGTCGCCGCCGAATAATAGATCAATTCGGCGCAAAGACAAACGTGACAGCAGCAGTGATGATTATATGAATTGATTTCGGCTGTTTAGCCGACACTCTCAATTTGACGAAAACTACTAGATTAAACAAAATTCGGCCGCCATATAGCCGATTAGATTGTTCCTCAGCAAAGTCGCTAAAAATTATGTTGGTAACTTTTTTGACAAGTCGACAAGCACGATCGCAGCACCTAAATGTCTTGCGGTGATATGGAGTCGCGAACCACCTCGATCTAGCTAAACGGCTAAATTAAGATGTGTTTTATAGAAAAATAGCTAAACCGGCTAGTAGAGCCGATTTAGAGATTAAAATCAGCCTCTAGGCCAATTTAAATCGATATGAGGATAACTACCCGTCTCGTGGGTAAAATGGAAGTTTTTCAGGACAAACCTACAAAGAGGTGTCACACTCTCGCAACGGCGGCGGACGATTTACAACGCAAATCAACAAAGATGAACTAAAACTAGGGTAAAGTAGAAAATATGGTAAAAGAACAATTCAAATAGATTGTATTCGGGGTATTACAACGAACCGGCCTTGTTCCTTAAATAGGGGTTGGTCTTGCCCTCTACAGGCCCTTCTCCACGTCCAACTCGGGATAGAAACCAAAGGAAATACGAAACATATCTTCCCGAGCAAGGAAACCCGAGACCCGACGAAAACAGACTCGGACTTAGACCCTGACGGTCTGACCGCCCACATACCTACGGTCAGACCGACCCTACTAGCCGGACAGGCCGCCCACATACCTGCGGTCTAACCGGCCCTGTGAAGGAAACCCGGCACTTTCCAAACTTTGGCAATTTCCCCTATTTCGTCCATAGGTACCAAATTTGGGTATAAACAGGTGCCGCCGCGGAATGCTACACTGTTGTACCGTCGGCGAAGAACGCACCGCCCAGCAGGCCTAATGTACTCTGGTTTTCTAAGTTGAGAAATGTGTTATATCAGATATTACGGTTGTAGGATGTAATCTATCTTTTATTATCTATCTATCTATCTATTATATACTAAAAGTCCATTAAACTTCCTACAAACGCTTCCAAGCCGCCACGTGGCACACCTACAAATGCTCCTAAACCGCCATATGATATTATCAAATCTCTCGGTTGATTTTTACTTAAATTGGTGGACCCATTATTTTATGCCATTAGATTAAAGATCTATTGTTAAAAAAAATAGTAACTTCCTCTTTATACGATTTAAGCGCTACTACTACTGTTGTCATGTACGTACAAGTTTATACGATGCAAACCACGTTCTTCTCCCGTATGTACTTACGTACACAAAAACAAAACAATAGCTCACTACTGTTCACCGGAAAAGAAAAGAAAAAACCATGCGCATGTACATAAAGAAGACGACAAAAAAATACATCATAAAAATCGATTATCTTTAAATATATTACATCACAAATATAAATATATATAGTTAAACTAAGATCTATAATAATAATAATATAAAATATCCTATCAATGTTACTTGAACCATCCTCTATATTATTTTAAAATTATATATACAATTTGTGATTCCGTTGTATTCCTTTAATTAAATTATAAAAGTTATATTGTGGACCTAAATACATCATGATACATGAGGCTGATATATAATAGTTAGTTGTTTGATAATTCTTTTAAAAGTTCACATCATATTTTAGGGTGTGAAATATCAATTCACAAATATACAACACTATTTTAGATCGACATATGTAAAAAAACAAGACAATTTAATTGTGTTTTTTTAAGTAGATCTAATTAAATTGTAATTTGTTTGAGATCAAAGTTTTTTTTGACATTTTCAGAATTATTTGATTGGTATTTGATAAGTGAGAAACATACATTGTACATAGATATGAAAAGAAATATAAAAAAATATTTCCAGCCAATGATCTTTGCTATAATTCAACCCCCTTAATCCATCATGAGATTTATGCTCATTTTTTTTCTTTGCCAAATAGTTTTGACACAAATGAATAATGAAGTAACATACACCATAAACTACTCATGATATATTTTCTTATAATTAAGGAATTTCAATATGTCAGACTTAATTGATGGATATATGTCATAAACTCTACTGACGCGACTGTAAGTGTACTCCAATGGATTAGTTATTGTAAATAAGTTTGGAAAAAATAAATACATTTTCCAAATTAGTAAAAGTGCCTCATGTGATTATGAATAATAGGCATTGAAACAAACTAGGCGCTCAACTCTTCACAGAGCAGTAGATTCGGGTGCATCATCACATGTTACTGGTATGTTGGATGACGATCGGAATTCAAAGAAGAAAGAAGAAAGAAGAAGGGCCCTAACTATAGATATTTGTCAAAATAATAAAAAAATAATATAGTGCTCTGGATATTATCGTGGTGGTACGCCTCTTTAGCTATATTTTTTTTAATTAACCTCGCTCATTTTCAAAAGCGACTATTCTATCCATATCATAAAAATTTGAGTAATAATGATCAACACCATAAAAAAATTATGTCTTAAAAAAAACTATTTTGATCACGTCCATTTTCTCTGTCCTTCCCTAAAGGGCAACAAACATGGATAACAAAATTTGCTACAGTATCGTAAGTATAGCATGGAACATATGGCTAAGTTGAGGTGACCCCAGTGGAGGCCACCATCGCTAATAGTTATATCATCATATGAGTTAACATGTAGGGTATGTTATATTCTATTTGGACCAAACGGGGATAACATTTTCAGTTTTCAAGAAAGCATATGAAAATGAAGGAGGGAGTAGAAGTAAATACATGTCTTTCTATAATTAGATCAAATAATCCTATTGAAAATATTTTTAATAGAAAATATATTCTAAAATCCATAAAGACATCTATAGTATCCAAGAAAAAATGATCCTTAAAGTTTGAAAACTACAAAAATATGATATTCTAAATATTACGAAAAAAAGGAGAAACACACATAGTATAAATGGAAGTTTTTTCAATGCAACAAACGCCATTGTTATGACACAATATTTTGCACGATTCCAAATTTCAGTTTAGAATTTATGTGTTGCAATAATTGGAAGAAAATCATAACCAACGTTCAAAGCAATCCCAAACAAATTATGGATGAAAACAAGTTTAAAATATCGCTAAAGAAAATTGGAAAAAGTCATTCACACACAAAGATTCGTAATAGAAATTCAACCAATGTTAAATAATGGTTTGTTTGGGAAATTTATGGAGTATCAACCGAATTATTCGTACACGCTTCAAAACTATAATTTGTGTAAAATACTTGGTTAATCAGTATTGCTTAAGTAACCTTTTATTAAGCTATTTGTTAGCCATATGCTATAATATGTAATGCACTTCATAATCAATTATCTATGTTCCACTTTATCATCTAAAAGAAAAGTAGACTTACTTTGTTTTCAAAATAGATTTACTTACGTTCATACGTACCTCCCCACCTATTTCCTTTCTCTCCTATTTTCCTCTTTTAGTTAGATGGAAAACATATTTTGTGATAACTAATTTTAAACAACTATATTATCTAAATCATATGGCTAATTTTTTTATTGGTGCACACCATTAGATTATTTACTATAAAATTTAAAACTGAAGATCCAAGTTAACTATATTATTAAAGAAATTCAGTACTTTGGGTCATATATATTCTACGGACTAGCTATTGTTCACTGATCCATACATTTTTAAGAAAAAACCAAATAGATTTTTAAACTTTCTGATTAATAACATGTACTTAAATTAGAACAATTTGAAACTATGTAGGTAGTTTAATTAGAAAATACAACACCCAAAGTATTTTCTAATAGATCCAAGATTAAATGTTTTTATAAAAGTAGATAACACAAAACTAGGACCCGTAATATCTATCTTAAAAACAATAATATCCTCCCATCCTCCTGCCTTGCGTATACCTCTGACCCTCCCCCTCTAATTCTCCCATCCTCTCCTCTCCAATTCAATTATCTCCTCTTCTATTTTTTTTAACTAACATAATATAAAAACAATCATAGCTATTGTTTTGTTCATAAATAAATAAATAAATAAAGATCACATGAGCTATATTTTATTACCTAAAAGTTAAATGCATCATTTGAAGGTAGACCCTATCATTTGCATAACAACTAAATAACAACCAAAAATTAATTGAAAATATGTATTATGTTATACTGAACCATTGTATATAACAAAAATCAATTAAACGCCCTCCAGAGTGCTCATAAGTCACCGTGTATCATGTCCTAAGATTCTAAAAAAATCCAACTAAATTGACGTATCCTTTATTTTTTTTTTACTATTAGCTCTATTTCTTAAAAATAATCTTAAATCGCCATCTGCCACGTCCTATAAAACACAGAAAAAAAATCTTAGAAATTCTTAAAAAAAATGAAACACCCCATCATCGGCTATGACATAAATCATTTAGAAAAATTGCAAAAACTAAAATTTCCTTCACCTCCTCCTCGCCCTCACATGCGCACAACACTTAAAATAAAAGAAAAACAATCAATAATGTTGGATATTTTTTTTTCAGAAATACAGTACAAACGCAAGCGCTCATAACGCGCGCACAAACACATACCCTACCCTTATGAGTATCTCTAAAATATTGGGCCTACATCTATGAGTATCTTCAAAATATTGGGCCTACATATTTTGAGATTGACAAGGCGAGTATATGTGAAAGATTGGGCCTACATTTATGAGTATCTCTGAAATATTGGGCCTACATATTTTAAGATTGATGAAATCACCATGGACGCTTCGCTATTGATGGGTACATCACGTACCACCGAAAGAATAATTAATCGTAAATGCGAACACCGTGTAAGTCTAGGACTTGAAACCAAGTGGCATATTCCATTACAAGGAACCTAACCAGGTGAGCTACACTCAGTTTGCAATAATATTGGATATTAAAACAAACATATTTTTAAGCTACATTTCTGGAATACTCATATGCCTTTTAAACCGGGGAACTATTATTCTAATCTTATATAAAAAAATAAGTGTGTATTCATGGTACATCACATTTCAAAAATAATACTAATGTTGTGCAATTATATTTCGTCACTATAGTATTCATGTTAGGTTGCGTGGAACCTTTTACCCACTCTACATGAAATGTTCATAGATGGATCACCTCTCAAACTATATAAACCCATACATTTAGTGGAGCTTCATGTCCCACCCAATTCTCCTCTAATAAATCATGATAATATATATGCAATTAAAAAGAGAAAAACACCTTACTTTTACTTTTGTTGACATGTTTTCTAAAGAAAATAAGTCTACCTTCTTTTCAAATGATCAAGAAGATTATAAATAGTTACTTATAGATATTACTAAAATATGATATATATATATATATATATATAAATATATAAAGCTAATAGGTTAGAAAATATAAAAACAATTAATGCCGATGAAAACAATTTATGGAGAAATCGTAGCAGATATTCTCCGGTTAATATTTCGCTCTTATAAGTGTCTCAAACTTAGCGTACGATGCATGCCCGCGCGAATGCGTGGGCGACCTACCTAGTTCAAAATAAAGGACAAAAAAGAGGAACCTAATGTGAACATATTGATCCTATATACAAGGCCAATTTTACAAAATATCAACCAACATGACCCAACAACAGCAATGTGCCCGGCCCAATCACCTACAGGCCTCAGGAGTACAGGACGGGCATGTTTAGCTGTGAATGCGCCGTGTTTCTTGGAGTTTCGTGAAACTTATATGTTTTTTTAGAACTGTGAAACTTATATGTGGGATCGGATTAATCAGGCAGAGAACGAACGCCAAAAGGATTTGCAAACTGATTTCAATTCGATCTGGCACATCATTTTCTAGACTAGAATACCGCATCCATATTATATATAACTAGGTGAATGAGACAATATTGTCGTATTAATTTAGAGTGAAGATCGGCAGAAGTTATAAGCTATTCTGCTATTGCATGGTCTTAATTTGTAGCCTTATGCTACTGTAATCGTATATCAACTAATGCTGTTGTTGGCACTTGGCAGTTGGCAGTGATCACATTGTGTGCTTGTGCTTAATAGCTGAAGCTTCCAGGAAATCGTGGTCTGGTTCAATATGGTAGTATGTTACGACCACATAACCATAACAATCTTCCCGAAACACTAGTAGAATTTTGTCCAAAAAGGAGGACTTTGGGCGCATGATTGACAAAGACTGAAAAGGACAGTACAACACTGCTGCTAGTCTGCTACTCCTACATCTTTGATCTTTCTGACAATTACTTTAACCGTGAGTCCATGTATGCAAAAACCATTTTGTGTGTGCTTGACTTAATTACCTTAACGAAGATTTTGTCTCTCAGTGGCCCAACAACCTTCAGAATTGCCCATGACTACTTATGTCAAACTATGCAAATATATGCATGGGCCACGTAGACCCAGACGTACACCAACCACCCCTTCAAGACTTGGTCCACTTGTTGCTTGCTTTGGCCCAACTAACAAGAGAATAAAGACTGAAGTGGCCAGAAAAAAAGTGGAAAAGAGGGGGAAAAACTTTGCTTTGATTCTTAAACCATAATGATAGAGAATATCGATTGATTAGGGTTATAAGATGTTGAGATCATACCTTTAATTGTGATGTGCATAACATTTACAAAAGGGGAAAACACAATTCAGGCAAAACACTAGCTACTTATTATTACATAACAAGGATCGTAATGACCATGGCAGAGATTAACTACTACGAGGGTAATATATAACGACTTTTATACACCTTAAACAACAAATTAATCAACTTAAGATTCAACGCAAAAGATTGCCCTTTAGCAGCATGACACAACGGGAATCTAATTGAACCATCGATCGATGTTGTTTGGCCTTCCTGAACATAATTCAATAGACCACGTATATATAGATCAACGAGTGAAACAAATTCAATCCATATGAAAATACTGCACACTTGCTAAAAATTTCTAAATTCTGGCCGCGCCTATATATATAGATGCTACCAATTGATACGTCACAAATATTTGTAGTAGTACAAAATGAAATTTAATTAATTACGATGTCACAAAGGTCTTGTACCTCCACTTTGCATATTCTTGTTGGCACCAATTTGCGATAGCAATAATTTGAAATGTGGTGGAAGAGAAAAGATGTTCTTAAAACAAAATGCACAATGTTTTCGTGTTAATCATGACTAATAAAGAAATGAGAATTGCATAATTAATTTAAAAGCGGTTTGCCTTAGGTTATCAGTGCAGCAGTCATGAATTGTTTGAGATCAGGAGGAGTGCACTATTCAGTGTACCGATGAACAACATCCTGATGTGCCTGGCTATTAAAACGTGGAACATATCGATGTGCCTATCTAAGTAGCTTTATTATGAGAATTAAGTAGTATGCTTGCAACATAAAGAGTAAAGAGCAATGATTAGATAGCTTTAATTAAAAGTTAACAGTATATGGGAAGAAAGCACAAAGCTAGAATTAAAAATCCTAAATTTTGATACTCCTTTTCTGGAGTATATATAGTTCATACAGTATTTTTCTCTATTTATTTCTATTGAAACTTAGAATAATAAAAATTAATACATACATAATAAAATTAATGCCTACATGGATATTCTTTTCTAAGATAAAGGCTTACCGTCCGGTTTTACTTAAAAGCGTATAACGAGTTTTTACAAACCTACAGGGATAGTATTTTATACAAATCTATTATATATTTAGTGAAAAGATAAAACCTATTTTAATTTGTTAAAACCAATGAACCAACATAAAAACTAAATTAAAATGCATGACAAACCTTTATTAAATAAATGCCACTATTCAGCATTACGATAGGACATGATGTCGCTTGGATATCATATTATATAGTACTCTTAATATTTTAAAAGTTGGTATTATACCTATTCTGTCCTATTCTGCCCTTCAAACGGTACCACAAAATGATGGTATGGATTAAACTAGTATTGATTGAACCAGTGGCGAATCCACCGTTGGGGTTGGTCTGTGCGCCAGCCCTAGCTCTAGCTGCAGGATCAAGACCTGATATTTATGTATGAGTTCGTTCACAATGCTGGAAAAATTTACAGGAGCAAGCAAGCAACTAAGGCTCCCATCGGTTGCCATTTTAACTAAAATGGCTTATTTGGCTTATTAGAAAATTAAAATTAATTTATAAGTAAAACTTTTGTAGATTTGTTCGTAGCGACTTAAAAGCCAAAATTAACAAAAATTACGTTAAAAACATTTCAAAATCAACTTCAAAATTAAGTTCAAAAATTCAAATTTTGGCTTATTCTTTGGCTGTTTAGGCCAAACGATGGGGCTGTAAGTGATGATGCTGGTTGGCTGCAGGGGTTATGCCATGCAACGATGAGTATCTGTCATTAATATGCTCTTTATTGCTAGCCGATAGGACCATTTGTGATCATCAGATCATGGATCATTTTTACCCTTATTGTAGTTGTAATGTTGCAGTCTGCAGCTGAATTTGGTGTATATCTTCCAATATTTTTCAGGTCTCTCTGATCCACTGTGTGTTCTTTTTACTTTATCCGCGTATGGTTTAGGAATTTTATTGACATAGATCACGGATGCATGAAGATTTTATATTTTTATCCTAGATACGCCATGATCGAACGTGCCACAGCACTAAAACGACATCCTTTTTTCAACAGGATTTGATGCAATACTTTAAGATCATGCGCTGCGCCTTGGCGCATGCCGTCATAACGTGTGGAGAGGGGAGTTGAAATTCAGCACCCTTCTTGTCAGCATGGTAGAGGGACCCATATATTTACATCCTCTCCAAAATGTTTGAAAGTATTTTTTTTGAGCTCTTAAAGGTACATGCCTTTACTTGGTATACATACAATCCAAAATACTATGAAGAAAATTTACAAAATATTTAGTGAACATATATAGCAGTGCCAAAATTAACCATCGTATACGTATATATAGGCCTCATCTTTTCGCTTATGCTTATGCTTATCAGCCAAAATTTAAATTTTCAACCTTAAATTTAGAGCTGATTTTGAGATTTTTTTTCATCGAAGTTTATTTTTCAGCCTTTGCTTTTAGATCGCTAAGAACACGTATATAAAATTTTTATTCACAAGTTACTTTTTGTTTGTAAATATGCCGTTTCACTTATTCCGCGAATAAGTGAAATGATGGCTCTGCAAATCAAATCATGACTACGAAAGTATAGCTACATTCAAAGTTACATTGAATTTGTTGTTTTTTTTTCTCCGTTTCCAGCAATACATGACACAATAATTTATATTGTAATCCACTTCCCTACAGTATTGTGATGCATTTAGAGTCATCTCAAACTTTAGTTGCATTTAGAGTCCGAAGAGTAGATATTTCTGGACCAATGAGAAGGGCTAGCTAGTCGTACGGATAGATGGTACGAGATTGTTGTCCTTTTGGAGCTATGGTTTGTATATATTGTTCATGTTTAGGACTTCTATACGAAATCTATAGTAAACCATATATATGCTGTAAGAATGTCTAAGAGAATGAAGACTTCTTATTGGATTGTCTGCGCTCGTCTTTCCCAAACTACAGTTATATTAATTGTTTAAGTACGGTAGAGATACCCATATGACTTGATTTTTTTTTAATTTCAACGTATAACTTACTGCTGATCCATATATACTATATGGGTATATCCTGCACGTTGCTGCAAGAGAATTGTGTGATAATATAGTAAATATGAGTTCTAAATTTTTTTTGTTATCTACTATACAATTTTCTTTCATGTGCTTATATATTTTTGTTCCTTGATTAATTATCCAAAGGTTATAAATGATTGGGTTTGTATGTTGTGGCTTTTAGATGAAGAGATACAATTTACACCATTGATGAATCATTCAAAGGCTAAAAATAATTGAGGTGATGTGGTTTCATGATAAAAGAGAGAATTAGCATTAACTAAGTGGGAATAAACTTTAACGATATATATAACCCTTAAACCGTCAAATAATAAATCCTTAAGAAAATAGAGCCTCTTTATTCCATTAGAAATATGCATATGACATATAATCATCGTAAAAACTAAAATAAATCATGCTTACTCCATGTTTAAATATTGGGGCAATTGTAAATTTACCACTACTTTAAATCGTTATTGCAAAACTACCACTAGAAAATTACAGAAATACCAATGGAACTGTCATTTGAGTGGCATCCTTACAAAATTGAAAAAACCAGTGACAAATTTGTAAATGCCCCTTAAATATTCTTCCTCGAGTCGTGTCCTCTTTCGTAGCATTACCTATAGCCTATAGGTGTTCATCATTTCTAAACAGATTACGCCTCCTCATATATCAATATTTATCATAGCAATATGTGCCGCCCAAACTAAAACCAATAGTAAAGTGAGAGTAGAAATGCAATTAAGTATCTCCTCTATTTCAAATTACTCGTCGTTCTAGATTAATTTGTCCTAAGTGAAACAGTTTAATCTTTGATCATCAATTTCAATAAACTTAAACTTTTATCATAAGATTTATATTTTGAATCATTACATTTTTTTAGAGAAGGGTGTTTTTTACCCGGCCTCTACATTCAACCGGATATATGCAGCCTTTCAAATTAGGAACTTTAGCCTATCAAACAGGAAACTTAGCCCTCAAATAACACAATCTGAAATTCGCTCTTATGAAGATTTGAACTCAGGACCTTGGGGTGCTACTCAGGTCACTGCAACCA